>NC_064636.1:163754648-164954648 GCF_023864275.1 Schistocerca cancellata | reverse complement strand
GCCCCAGTTTCTAAGAGTAACACGTGTGTCACTGTATTAAACCAATAATACGAGATTATACCTATTGACGAGCAGATTATAACAGCCATTTTAATTTTGAAACGGGCTCGACAATTATACGAAATAATAGCTGTTACCCACAGCTGTGCTCGAGTATCGAGAGTTTTGTGATGACGACTTGTGGGGAGTGAGTAACTTATTGTACGTGCCGTAACACCAAGCTGCCCTTATGTGTCTGCCAGTTTAGGTAAGCAGAGCTCAAGTCTGAAATGACTCAAACTTTCCTAATGCAGTTTTTACTTTTTACGTTTACTCACTCCAGAGTAGCCTGCACTTTGCCACAAACTGTCCTCTCGATCACTTTCCAGACGCCTCAGCCGGAGCATTACGATCACTGACCCACTGCAGATATAAACCCGCCCGAGTGCAGCAGTGTCACCTGGCGAGGGACGACCGCTAGTCGGGACACGCGCGCCGTGCACTCAGTACCGGCGAGCGCGTCGCCTGTGCGTACGACGAGGGAGGTGCGCGACTCGTCCGAGTTTCACAGAGGCGGAGAGGCTCGGCTCTAGCATTTCTGAAACTGCGCGATTTGCCGGGAGTTCGAGCAGTGCCGTCGCGAGTGTCTCGGAAGAAAAAATGCGACTGCGTCCAGACGTGGGGTCGGACAGCTATCCCTCGTTAAAGGTGTCGCACGTGGGCGGCAATCTGCGGCAAACCTGACACCGGACTTTAATGCTCGGCCGACCGCACAGTGCGCCGATAACTCGGAACGGTGTACTTCCGCAGCCGGTGACCCCTGCACTCGCCAATGTTAACACCCCGAAATCGCGACTACGACTGAAACGGGCGTGTGACCGTCGGCACTGGACGTCGGCACAGTGGTAGAGTGGCAGAGAGTCGCACGGTCTCACAATTCCCGACGCCTCCTCCACCGGGGGCACGAGTCTGTCGTCTTCCACTCGACACCTGTACTGTGGGACGGAGACAGTCTGGGGGTGGCCCATTTCGTGCCGGGGAACATTCACGCGGGCATCCGCAGGTCCGGTGGAGCTCGTACGAAGCAGTGTGACGGTCGAGGAGTACGAGACCGGTCGCAGACTGCGTACGCGTCTTCGTGTCGATCGAGTTTCCCGACAGCAGGGGCATTTTTCTCGACGAGATAACACGCCGTGTCACGAGGGCAGGACTGTGACGGAGCGGTTCGAAGAATACAGTGGTGAGTTCCAATTGATGTGCCAACCCCAGTACTCGCCAGATCTGAATCTTATCGAGCACATCTGGGATGCGATCCAATATGGCGTCAGAGTTCTCAACACCCTCCCGGGTATTTACGGGGATTAGGTGTGTGTGTGTGTGTGTGTGTGTGTGTGTGAGAGAGAGAGAGAGAGAGAGAGAGAGAGAGAGAGAGAGAGAGAGACGCATGTATGGTGCCAACTCCCTGGCCTACCGAGGACTCTCACTGCTTCCACGCAACGCGTGCCAACAGTGGAAATACCGGCTATCGGGTAGGTGTTCGTAATGTTCTGGCTGATCAGTCTACAGGGATGACAACCTTTAGAGGTGCACCAAAATATATGTAATCAAAACATGGAAAAATAAAATCACAGATTGTTGGTCAATACAAAGATGAGACGTCGAATTGCAGACAGGCACGATGCAAAGACTGATACGTATAAGCTTTTGGCGAAAGCAGTCATCAGAAAGTGAGCAACCACACCTCACACACACGACCACTGCCTACAGTCGCTCCAGTCAGAAATCGACTAAACTGTACCGAACGGGAGTGACAAATCGTAGTGTGGTGGGGAAGGATGAGGGACGGCGGGATACGGGCGGGACGGAAGGAAGGAATCGGCGCTGTTGCCAGACTGTGCAGCAACTAGATCGATCGATTGATCGAGGGGGTTTACGGGACCAAACGGCGAAGTCACAAGTCCTGTGATTCCAAAGTAATCACAGAACGAAGAGGGACCACTAAAAGGGATAAAAGGTTAGACCAAATCTAAAAACTGGAAATAACAGTGGTCTCACAATGAGGGAGTGGTCACGGTACAATATTACAGGTCGGGATTGATTTATAAGTCTTGAATATCTTATCTGTATCTGTCAGTTGGTATGGAGAAATTGAGATCTCGAGCATTTCTTTATATAGTTCTGCGTGATTAAGTCCCGGCACTATGCAAAGGTGTTATTTAGTTATGTGCGATTTTTCTGATTACCATTAAAATATAATAACGATAAATGTTTGAGGTCATTTGGAATAATATTTTAATAACTATGTAGATGATGTGACACCATTCTTTTACTCTGGGGGGTGGGGGGTAGTGGGGGTGTTAATTGTGCGTTTATGAATGGTCAGTGTCGGGATCAATGATTACGATTCGAGAAATAATTAATTTGACAAAGTTCAATTGCACACAACCGTGTAGGGGGAATTATGACCTTAGAATTGATTGTAGATTTATGCAGGTCCATTTTGTGACAGGCCAGTAAGCATCACGAGTGTGTCGCAGTATCAAGACTGCTTTCACGCCGCTGACTGCTTTAAACTCGCAAAAATACAATTCACGCGAATTCTTAATTATCGTAAAAGGGGAGAATATTTTATGGTTATCCCACTGTTGATGGGCCATTGTGGAGGATGTAAGTTTGGATAGAAAGATCAATTTCAAAATTGAATATAAATCCTGTTGATCGAAGTAGCCTAGCATTCCGAAAGCTCATACGTGGTTATCAGCAGAAACAGTTTACACGTTTACACTCTACATCGAGGTGTGGGTGATTTGTGGATGCGAAATAAACATTTGAAAGCATGTGATTGAATAAAAGGAAAGATATATAGAAGTTTATTCGTACATTTTATTTCACGAACAGTGATATTTTCTAATAGTGGTGTAGAGCCTTATGTATTATTAATGTTGTGACAGACTGGTCGTAAGTGCTCTCGTTACTAGTCGAGTTTAGGGCCTGATTAAGAGTAGCTGGTTCTTAGAGTCTCAAAGATTAAGTGATGAATAAAATCACACTTAAATAATGCTGCATCAAAACACACTATCTTTATACTACAGTAAGCTATTCTGGAATCAGGTGGTAACGTGGCCGTGTAGTTGTGTGTTGTCAACAACAAATAGGTAAACACAAACGTAAACATTTCTCACGCTCCGATATTGACGAGGGAAAGAAGAGACAGCAACAACGACATGCACGTATACATATACAAACGGTATACGTGGCGCCTTACGATATGACACGACGTCACGGTATAGCCGGGTCCGAGACTGAGAAAATGTGAAAAGAGGCCCCGACCACAACTTACTGCCCCCGCTCAGGAGTAAAGCAAAACCTTATACCTGGAAATAGAAACAACTTTCACGGACGAAACTGAGGACTAGTCCAACTGTCCGTGAATTGTCTGCAAATACTAAAATTAAAAAACCTGGGAGACTAAACTTTGCACAAAGGGGGAAAAGAAAGGAGCATTCCACCAATATGTGGGATACTGTCAGTCCGGTACCACAGCCACATTGTGGGGCGAGTTTGTTACGCGGGAGGAAACACCGGGTGAGCCCGGTACGACCAGTGAGTAGACGGCACGAGGCAGTGGACTCCTCCTGTGAGGAGGGGAAGGAAGAGCGCCACACTGCAGTAGACTGAGCACAGTTTATTACCGAGAGCAGTAGCGCACCAGACGTCATTCCACTTTTTGGTAAAAAGAGATACGTCACAGATCTGCATATCTGTACCCGGAGGTACGAAAGGGAACGGAGGGTAAGTATCGGCTTCTCTAGCCGAACGGTCAGCCGTTTCGCTCCCTGGGACAACCACACGGCTCGGGTCCCACAGCGAGATAACCGAACAGGTGGCACGGCCGAGGTAGGAGAAAAGGACACGGGCGGCAGAGACCGGAGGCGGACGAGAGAGGCACGGGTCGATTGCCCGTAGACCGCTTATCGAGTCGGTGTACATTAAAACACAGTGGAGGGAGGCCGGAGTAATAAAACGTAGTGCCCAGGTAACGGTTGGCAGCTCTGCTGCGAACACTACAAGATCCCAGAAATAAACTGCGTTCAAAGCCTGTAGGAGCGTATCCCACTTCATCTACCGTTTTAGAACCGTCAGTGTAGAAGAACTCTGCAACGACGGAACGTACGAGATGCCAGAAGACCGTAAGGGCGACAGAGACCTCGGCACCACGGAATAGAGACCTCGGCACCCCGGAATAGGTCAATCCTAATCCGTGATATAGGCACCAGCCGAGGAGAGGTACAGGGTGTATTCCAGCGAGTGGAGACGGTGATCCGGACAGATAAAAGTGAGACGCAGTCTAACCGACAATCCCACCAGTGGGCGGTGATTAGGAGGGAGACATCCCTCGCTTGCAAAGAGAACAAAGTGCGAGGGACTTTCAGAGAATTTGCGGACAGCAGTACGTAAGAAACCGGGAGTCGGCTCCGTCGTATTTGCGGAGAGGGAATCCCCGCACCTGCGAGGAGACTCGACGGGACTAGTGCGAACAGTGGAAGGAGCCGCCGAGCCGTAAACCTGTCTACCAAAATCTAGCCCGGACGAGACGAGGACGCAGTACGGGGGCACAAGAGTCGCGCGGTCTGCACCCTGAAATGTGTGGGCCGGCAGCAAGCGTTAAGCTTCCGTGTGCATCGTGTAGTCTTCAGGTGGGGAATATGGGGCAGCCACGTCAGCTTTTTTCAGAAAAAAGGCCCGAGAAATGGAACTGTGCTATGAAACGTGCTCACTATTTTTATATACTCGAATTTAGCATATTTCGTGACAGTAGTCACTTTTCCGTGGACGTTTATAAGAGGATATTTGACTTTTTTGTGTCGGCTTCAGTCGTATAGTGAATGTATGCCGCTTCGTCGGCTGCGAAAATGTCCCGGTTCGATGCGTTTGCCTCATTTTTGGTGCTTCGAATACCATTTTTCTGCATGTGCTTCCTTCTCGATGTTTATATAAAAAAGTAGTAGAATAACTCATTTTTGCCAGTCACTTGCAAATTATTATAACGGGGACCTGTACAGTGTTCCACCGTCACACACCGAGTGTTCACTACCGACCGACTACGGTCAGAGACGACTCCGGCGTCAAAGACATTCCACACGACACGCGAGCTTCAACTTGTAACCAGTCTCTTTGACGTTATTTGTCACATCTACTAATATTAATCAATATGCTGTCACTCTCTAACGTATAAGCAAATTAGCATAAAATAAGGCAAATTACAATTCACAAAAAATATTCTGAGAAAAATATAAAAAACATTTACAGCCTCCCTCATTAGATTTGGTATTGACAAATCCGGTAGAAAATAACACATCTCCCAGATCCGTCACAGCTACAGCATCGAGGAGCCAGTCATCTAAATAAAGTTCCAGATTGAGGCCTACTGTGTGTTGTTGACAAAAATTCACAACCCACGTTTTCGAGGGTGAAAAGTGTGGGAGATGGTGACTTCGAGCCGGTGCTCAGCCGACGGTGCCAGTGGGGACTGCACCAGATTCAAACATCGTCGACATACAGTAACGGTGTAACCGGAGGTTACAAGCCTACTGGTGGCTGTGAGGAAGAGTGTGACACTCGATACAGAACGCTGTGGGATACTGTTCTCCTGAATACGAGAGGTAAAGAGTGAAGTACAAACTCGAACCTGGAAGAACCGGTGGGATAAAAACTAACAAATAAAAGTCAGAAGGGGACCGCGAATGCCGCAGTGATGTAAGGTAACTAAAATGTGATTGCGCCAAACCGTGTCGTACGCCTTACGTACGTCAGAGAAGACAGTAACACGGTGTCAGAAGTCAGTAAAGACTTGTCGGATTGCAGTTTCCGATCCGAGTAAGTGGTCAGTTACAGTTCGTCCTTTCGGAAGCTACACCGATACGGCGACCGAAGGGCCCGACGCTCGAGTACCCGAGATAATCGGAAGCTACCTGTCGTCTCTAGCAGTTCACAAACTACGATCGTCAGGCTAACTGGGTGGCACCTGTCTAGAGACACCGCATTCTTCCACGGCTTAAGGATGGGGACAACTATACCGTCTCGCCATTCCGAGCGAAGTCAACTGTGAGCCAAAGGCGGTCGAAGACCCCGAGTAGACATTTGTAACATCCGAGTGTCGGATCGTCTGGTCGCGGATAGAATTCGCGCCTGGGGCCGTGTCAGGTGAAGAAGGAAAAGCCCGCAAGAATTCCCGTTCAGCGAAGGGTTCACGACAGCGTTCAGCTCGGCGAGGGTCGAGACAGAGGGGGTCTGTTCGACTCTGTGTTTCTGCTGGAGACGTGTAGCAGGACAGAAAGAGTACGCCAATGCTGTCACAAAGTGTGTCGCAAGGACCGACGGAACAGTAGACAGAGCACCTCAGAGGATAAGGCCACAGACAGTCGACTGTCGCCGGCAGCCGAGAAGGCAGCCGAGCTCGGACCAAACCTGCGAGGAAGGTGCGCGCGTTCCCACGGGGGAAACGTAGTGCTCCCAGGATTCCTTTATACTCGGTTTAATAAGGTAACGAGCCTTAGCACAGTGACGCTTAAAAGCCAGGACGTCCGTCTGACAGCTGTGCCGGCAGCACGAAGAATAGTGGCAGAGATGCCTCGCACAAATGCATCGGTGCCGTTCGAGAGAGGGTCGTCCGAGTGCACGGCAGACGTGTATAGAGGCCGATCGGCACTGCGGAATGCCCGACGTGATGAAGGCCCGTCTGCCTGGCGGCGGCAGGGGAACGACTGGCAGAAAGTGGTCACTGTCACAGAGATCGACACGGGGCAACCGATGTGGGGAAGCCACAAAAGCAGGGGAGCAGATTGTGAGATCGATAGCAGTAAAGGTGCCACGAGCGGCACTAAAGTGGGTGGGGGAACTGTCGTCAAGGGAAGACAAATCTAAGTCCGCAATATGTCGGTCGAGTAGAAGACCTCTACCTGAAGAAGTGTCACTCCACCACGAGGGATCTCACACACGGAAGTTTCCGAAGAGGAGTTGCCGTATTAAGTTAGACAGTCTGACATAAGGAAATGGCCTACCCGGAGGGAGGTAGACATTGCAACCTAATTGCCACAGTCATTTGCACTCTAACCACTATCAATTACAGGTCGGTACAAAGGGGGTTCCGACCGATAACGACGTCGGCGCGAACCGAAGTGCAGACCCCTCCAGACAGTATGCCGGGGCAGGCACGGTTCGGACAGAACATCCGATAACTACAAAATGCCGGAAAGTGGTCGTCACAAAAGTGCGTTTCTCGAAGACCGAGACAGAATGAAGAGTAGGAGGAAACGAGGCGGCGTATTTGCAGTAGGTGACGATAATATCCAGTGCAATTCCACTGGATTACACTGTGGTAAGAGGCCGGGTGAGACAGAAATAAGCTGAGGGGAGTTCACGTCAGTCAGTCAGAGGTCGTCACTGACGAGGATCGGGTGCCATCCGTAAAAACTGGGTCCGATTCGGAACGAGGACGAGGAGCGAAGCCCCCCGGGAAGCCTCGTTCTTTGACTTGCCCTGCTGCTTCTTCTCCCTCAGCTGGAGGCAAGAAGGAAGTGTTATCAGTGAGGAGGAGGAGGCAGTGACGTCGGGATCTGACAGAGAGCGAGTGGCTCCGGGGCCCTCCGAGCGTGGGTCTCGTGTCCGACCCAAGGACCCCGTCCCGAGAACGCCAGGGAGCTAGCTGGAGCCAGAGAAGAGGACAAGGAAGAGGAGGAGGGGTTCCCGGAGGGGAAGGGACGGTTGCTGCCGTGGGTGAGGAAATGGAAGGGGGTAACGGGGAGAGGTGAGGGGGGGAAGACGTAACAGAGGCCGGGGTACAAAAGAGATTCACAGGGTGAAGTCTGTCAAACTACTCCGGGTGTGAAAGTAGCCGAGACAGTCGAGTATCGTCAGTTATCTCTATTTCTCGAATTCTTTTTTCCTTCGCGTACACGGGACACTCCGGTGAGCGGGCAGAATGGAGGCCGAAGCAGTTTACACAGTTAGGCGGTGGGGTGCGAGGGGGTCATCACACGAAGAGAACGGCCACAGTAGTCACAGACGGGAGTGGCACCACACCGCGAAGACACGTTGTCGAACTCGAGCCATCTACATCTACATCTACATTTATACTCCACAAGCCACCCGACGGTGTGTGACGAGGGAAATTTATGTGCCGTCATTACCTCCCTTTCCTGTTCCAGTCGCGTACGGTTCGTGGGAAGAACGACTGCCGGAAAGCCTCCGTGCGCACTCTAATCTCTCTAATTTTACATTCGTGATCTCCTCGGGAGATATAAGTAGAGGGAAGCAATATATTCGATACCTCACCCGGAAAGGCACCCTCCGAAACCTGGACAGCAAGCTACACCGCGATGCAGAGCGCCACTCTTGCAGAGTCTGCCACTCGAGTTTGTTAAACATCTCCGTAACGCTATCACGGTTACCAAATAACCCTGTGACGAAACGCGCCGCTCTTCTTTGGAGCTTCTCTATCTCCTCCGTCAACCCGACCTGCTACGGATCCCACACTGACGAGCACTACTGAAATATAGGTCAAACGAGTGTTTTGTAAGCCACCTCCTCTGTTGACGGACTACATTTTCCAAGGGCTCTCCCAACGAATCTCAACCTGGCAACCCGCCTTACCGACAATTAATTTTATACGATCATTCCACTTCAAATCGTTCCGCAAGCATACTCCCAGATATTTTACAGAAGTAACTGCTACCAGTGTTTGTTCCGCTATCACATAATCGTACAGTAAAGGAGCCTTCTTTCTATGTATTCGCAATACATTACATTTGTCTATGTTAAGGGTCAGTTGCCACTCCTTGCACCAAGTGCCTATCCGCTGCAGATCTTCCTGCATTTTGCTGCAATTTTCTAATGCTGCAACTTCTCTGTATACTACAGCATCATCCGCGAAAAGCCGTACAGAACTTCAGTTTTATCTGTACACCGTCAGCTTCAGCTTCTCGGACAGAGTACGGCCCCGAAATGCCCAGACGAAAGCACTGGGGCTACACGACAGTCCATGGGGCCTTTCTGAACGCGCCGGACGAAACTGACACCACGTCATTCCAGATCAGTCCCAAGGTCGTCATCGGTCTGGAGGACAAGGTCCCTACGGAAAATTACACTGTGTGTTATATCGAGTGACTCGTGAGGAACGATAGTAATGGTCCCGGGCACGAAGGGAGGCCGAAGGAGAAGATACGGCTGCAGAACGGCAGTCTGAGTGTTCGACACATTTTGCACGACAATCATCCACCACAGTACCGCCCAGTCTGAACGGGGTCTTGCCTCGTGGCCGCCACCGAGCCACAGCGACGGCCACCCGGCCGGACAGTTCTCGCCGCGAGTTCCAATGTCGGGAAAAGGTGGGCAACTGCTCCCAGGCTCACACTCACAGTACAGTGTGATCCCTGCGGTATCAGACGGGTACGTAACAGCCCCACCACACAGACCGGCTACCGAGCTGGCGACCTACCGAGGAGGTGAAACGGCTACAGTGGGGAGGGAAGGGAACGGGGTACAGGGAGGCGATGACGAGGGCGAGAGGAACCCACACCGGAGTCACTGTGGAGGGTGTTCTTCCCCTTCTGGCTCTCACTACAGATTTCAAATCCCTGAGAGGGACCAAAAAAGGAAAGCCAAAAAGTGAGGGGGAAAGCAACCGACCAAAAACGCGAGACGGAGAAAAGTTACGAGGATAGCCGGGCCGACATAAAGGACACCGAGACAGGTAAAGCGAGGGGCAAAGCGAAGGGAGGGGAAGATAAAGCGGCCCGGAAAAGAATAACGTCTGCAATAGCTCGGGGACCGGTGTGCACCGCACACGTACCCGTAAAAGAGCTGTGGGCACCCCGGGGGAGGGGACGGAGATGCAGATACTTTGAACTACTCTACACGTAATCTAGTATCCTAGAACTGAAGAGTGCTTACGTAGCACACAGAATTTTTATCAAATGCTTTGATGTTTTAGTAGTGTCTATGCTGCACACAGTATTTCACGAATTATTGACAATGTAAAATGGTATCGTAAGCCACAGTAGTGCCAAAAACACACAGAGGACTTGCTTCCGAGATATGGTATCGAATTTTTGGTAGTGAAATTGGTATCGTATCCTACAATATTGCAAGTGGTATCGTATTCTACAGTTATGATGAAAATAACAGAAAAAGACTGTTTTCAAAATTAACTTTTCTTAAATTGAGTAACTTTAGGAAGTTAAGGGTATAAGAGAACAAATCATTTACCTTATTATTTTCTGCATCCAAGTTAAAATTTCCTGATTGTCCAGTGTTAGTTTTAGTTTTGTTACCCCTAATACATTAATATTAGTATTACAATTTTGTCTTAGTACACGTGTTTTTCCTTTAATGTTACTAACTAGTACTCATACAAAATTCAAAAGCATAATTACATCTAACAAAATTAATTTTTTTTTTTTTTTTTTTGGGAGAAGTAACCTTTTACAATTTTTTTTTTCAAGACGAGTCAGTATTTGCTTTTGCCTTAAGGGTTTGCCAAGTATTCTTTTTACTTAACTTCAAATCAGTTAAGAAGTCATTTTGAGCTTTCTCTTTTTTTAAAAATTCAGATTCTGAGAGCCTTTGTTTAACCTGCAATTTATTCTCATGAAATATTTCATATAGGGTGAAATGGGGTAAGTGTAACCACGTTTTGGCATAGTTCAACTTTGACACCAAATTGCCAACTTGTTATTGAAGATATGATTTTGAAATTTTTCATGCTTAAAGTTTAACTTATTGACTTTTAAACAATCTACATTTTGTTTTTGAAACAAGAAATTATATGGTCAATTAATTGTTTTCAAAATTTTGTGTGGTTCGGGGCAAGTGTAACCCCGCATTGTTGTAACCATACAGAGCATTGTAAAAGAGACTTGGGGTAAGTGACCTGATTACGCAATTTTTACTGAACTAGAGGATTTTTAAAGTATTAAAATATCTTAAATTTTACTCAAGATATGAACTTTTTTGCACACGCCTCTTTGTATATTATGAAATATACAGAAAATGTTAGCTAAACTAAAAAATAAGTGTTAGCCTAAACCATAAAACACTGAAACAGAATGTTTCATAGATGATTTATTTTTGTTTTAGGCCAGTAATTTATTAGTTTAAATTCTACAAAAGTAATATTTTTTCTTTAGTAGGCAATTTAACAAAAATAATAAAATATCTATTATCAAGAGAAAAGAAAAATTTACTTTATAAGTTAACTTTCTATTATTTTTCATGGTAATTGAACTCAAGTTGTTGGCAATTTGTGTTTAACGCTAAACTGCCCTAATTCAACTTATTATATTCACACTTAGGCCCTAACTTATTTAGTCACTGAATCTTGTATGAATAAAATGTAACACCAAATGTCAGGTCTCCCCTGCAATTCAAAGTAGGCTCAGGCAGCACTGGAATGATGTCAGAGGATGGAACTTCCGTCTCATCTCTTCTATCAAGCCAGTAGAATGTGGTGCCATGCTTTGTCTTATTTTTGCATCTGAGGAAAATCACTTCTGGATCTCCTAAATCACCAATTTTGGTAACATGGTCAATAAAATGAACCTTCTTACATTTTGTTGCAAAAGCTGCCAGAACATAGTTTCCAACTGTGATTTTATCTTTGGCTTCAAAAAAGTTTGCCTCTTTTTCTTCTTCACAGTTTACCATTTCTTTCCTGAGATCGTCCAGTGTTATTATGGTTCCATTTTCTTCATCACCACTTATTAAAGATAGGCCTCCTTCAGTTTCACTTTCTTCACTTGATTCAACTTCCAGTCTTTTTTTTCTTGTTACCCACATGAGCAATCAGGGATTTTTTCCCACAACATTCCCAAATGCCATTTCGGATAAAGTAACAGCACTTTGTTTGGAAGGTTTACTTTTCATTACCGAGCCCTTTTTTATGTCGATAATGCTCTTTCGTTTTGCTTTCTCCTTTTATTCTTGTTTCCTTTGAAATCTTTTTCTTTATAGATGGCATCTTGAAAAGTGATAACTTCAGCTCCTGGTGCAATTCTTTCCTTCTTTGTTTTACCAGTGGGACTACACTTGCCCCAGCCTGTTCGTTACACTTGCCCCACATAGGAAAAAGTTGGGGTAAGTGTAACCATGCCTGGCATATCAAGAGCTTTATCAGTAGAGTAAAATGAATCTCATATTTGAAATTGTCATGCAAAAGTTAGTTTGTAACCAAAAAATTGTGCAGTTATCTTTAAAACTGCAAGAATGACAGACTACCAAATTCTGAGCGTGTCACTCACTTGCAGAGTGAAAATTTAGACGTCAATTCAAGTCCAAAAATTAATTACCAACTTATGTCAGATTTGATAACTTATAGTTAAATATAACAAAGAAAGGAGTAAATTAATATGTGTGATAGGTCAGAGGTAAAAATACAGCTTCTTTAAGTCACCATAAGCCGTGGTTACACTTACCCCACTTCACCCTATGTGATTAGGGAATGTTGGATTCTGAAGCTGATACACTGTAAAATGTTGTACAAAATACCCAAAATCATCAAGACCATCAGCACAATGAAGAATCATCGGACACCACCCTCCAATTCAACGCACACCGGACGCCTCTTTTTACTAGCCTTCAACTATTCAGACCACAGAAATCCACGATTTTGTAAACACTTGTGTTGTTACTGCATGTTCTAATTTTCAAATTTGTAAACATTGTGCACGCCTGTGAGACTTTCCCTCACAGTAGAATTCGAGCGAATCCCCCGGAGGGGTGTGTAGTGTGCAGTAAGCCGTCTGGACCATGTATGCTCTTAAATTCACAATTTTATCCTTTTTTTGATCTTATTTGAAATGTTTTAAACTCCAACTGTATAATATGTCGTGCTAACACAATTAACCCTTAAAAACAAATTTCATAAAATTACTATACAATAAAAAAGATGACTTTTTGTTTATTTGAATACATGTTCATAATTGTTCTATTGTGCTATCAAGTGAAATTCATTTTCTGTACATTATTTTTGATTTAATGTTCTATGTTTTGATCTTAGTACGACTACATCTTTACTGACGTACTCTGAACAAAGTTAACTGGCTGCGAGTGTGTTTCATGGGGAAGGAAGGAGACATATAAAGTTTTCTGGAGTTCCGTACAAATGGAATGTATTTCACCGAGTGAAAATTGTAATTTATGCCAGCAAGTCATCTACGACTATTAAAAATGAAAATTACATACGAATCAGTTTGTCAACTACGTTATTTCAACAAACACGTCAATCTATAGGGTTTCCAGACTTACAAGAGAACCTAGCTTCCAGACAGAAGAAATTCAAGCTACAGATTTAAGGAGATCCTCAAGAAACAAGATGAGTATTTTTTCTTTAAAACTACCACTAGACTCTGCCAATATTTCACTACTCCAGCTATTACAATTAAAGGTCATCCGAGGCGCATTACAAAGGAGGTCGTTAAAATGTACAGTCTGTCAAGTCGGGACACTACTGCAAACTGCTTTACCGACACCTCGACGCACGCATGTTGCGCGAGGTTTTCTGTATTATCTGACACTCTTCACGCAATCTTTAAGCCTTTGAGAAAAAATGACTAGGTTGTTGTAAAGGAAATTTAATGTAATTTAATTTTGTACTGTGACAAGTTTTAGTTACAGTCCACGGATTTCGTGTTTTTCAAGAAAAATGTATAAAAGTAACTTTAAATATGTTCCCTTTTGGAAACCGTTTGGGATAGGATATAAGTCCACATTTAGTTTTTTGCTTCAAACGATCGTTCCTGTCGCATCTCCGAATATCGACCGTTCCTTCGACGTTTATACGTGGACTGTCGTACGTTAAAATAATTGTGTTCTATGTACCGTTATATTCGGTCTCCTATCCACCCAAAGTAATTCAAACCTGGGTGAAGTCTACAGAGACAACCACAACAGCAACTATACGTGCAACAGAAATAGCAGGAGACATACTAGTACACCTAACAAGAACACACAAAAAGAAAGCAGAAAAGCAAGAACACGACGACTAGAACAAATCGTATAAGGATACCGAGAATAAAGAGCTGAACTCTGACGGAGAAGTGCTCAGTCGAGAAAGCGAATTGCACGCCGTATCACTGCGTCGAGAGCACAGCGAACAAGGTGACGCCTCGAGTCCTCGTGCGGTCTGCTCCGTGGGATCTCGTCTCTCGTTTGCAACAGTGGCTGGGAGCAGTGAGCTGATCCACAAGGACGGTGGGGAGTAGTGAGCTACCTCGCAAGCCAGTCCAGAGAACGGCGGAGAGAGAACGCAGCTAGTGAGGAGCTCCCACCGGTGAGAGAAGTGTAGTGAGGGGAGTGACGCCCGGATCACTCGGCAAAACACTCCGACTGCACGGTGGCCGGAGACGGCAGCTTTTACAATCGCCGACAACACACTCCGAGTGTAGTGCTGCATCAGAGGATAAGAAGTAACGACTCACTCGAAAGTAAGCACTTATCGAGCTTCCGAAATTTGAGATATTCTTTTGAAATCGAGAATGGAAACGTGAAGCCGGAAGTGTTTGCTGCCTCAGTACACCGTACCGAAGCACTTCGGTCTCGTCTGCCTCGGTAGCTACGCGGTCGAAGCGGTGGAATGTGATGCGAAAGGGCCCTGGTTCGCTTACCGGTTGGGCCGAAGATTTTTTTCTTTCCACTCTGAGACAGTGCTGTGTTGTGCTTACTTTCATGTTGTCCTAATTAGAACTACTATTAAGATAGCTGAATGGGTACTGCCCAACAAACAATAAATTGAGGCAAGAAAACTTGCTCCTTTTATTTTCTGTTTTTACGGATGAAAGAAACAACGTACTAATAAGATTTTCTCACGGCTGCAGCAGTCTAGTGCAGAATCTTCATCGCATTTGTTCTGGGCACTGGAGACACATTTTGAAATCAGATGAGCTAGCATTCATTTTTTCTGAATCATCCGTGCTCCACTGTTTACAAACCTCTGGCTCGCTGAATCAATTCAGGAGTGGACCATCTCTGGCAGGGACTAGATGCGACAGGACAGGTCGGCAACGTGCAGTGTCAGAGACTGGAGAGGGGGAGGGGGGGTGGCCGGAGGGGGGGGGGGGGGGGGAGAGCAGAGAAGGTGAAAGGCCCACGGGTGTGCCGGCAGAGAGTGGCACAGAATGTGTGTGAAGGGAGGTCAAACTGTAGGGAGGTGACAGAACAGAGGGGGTGGAAACAGTCGAGCGCAGGGCACGGGGACAGTAGGTTACAGTAGGTCGAGGCCAGGAGAATTTCGAGAGTGGACAACGTGTTTTGAGGATAACACCCATCTGCACAGTTCAGAAAAGCTGGTGGTGGAGAGGAGGATCCAACACGGTGAAGCAGCCACTGAAACGGTAAACGTTACGTTCGGCTGCACGTCGTGCTACAGTGTGATCTGTTCTGCTCTCCGCTACAGCGGTGGCCGTTAATTCCGGTGTACCGCTGGTCGGTTTACGTACCGATCTAAAAAGCTGTGTGACAATTGCAGCAGAGCTGTCTAACGACACGACTGCTTTCACGACCGATGGCCCGGCTTCTGACGCGGTAGGACACGCCCGTGACAGGACTCGATTAAGAAGTGCCGGACGGGTGGATCGGGCAGGTTCAGACTTCAGTCTCCCACTGGGACGAGAGTTAACGGGTCGAGATTGGGGACAGCATACGGATGTACCGGGATGTCGTGGTGGTCGCCCTGCACGTCAACACGTCGTCATATTACGACACGGACTTTCCTCCGTTTGAAAAATAAATGAAGTTTCAGACTTTAATCGACACGACGGGAGTGTTAACGATCTCAGTCGCGATAATTACTTATACAGAAACAATCACAATCGAAAAATATCGTTTATTTAAAAGACCATTTGCGGCACGTACGTCAGACCACCTTCAGATCAACTGCTCCACTTGCCGGAGCTGGTGAAGTGCCGAGCAGCCGCGTTCTGTCGAGACGACAACTGGTCCACAATAACCGGGCAGTTATCACCTCGACAGTACGCAGCTGGTCAGAACGTCGCCAGCTTCGGCAAATGGCAGAATCGATCTGTAGGTGGCCTACCGTATGCGCCAAAACCGGTCAGCTTAAATAAACGACATTTTGCGTTCGCGACTGTTTCTTCGTAAGAAAATTTCAGTTTCAGAATTTAAATTTTGAAAAATAATTCAACCAAATACCCCGAATTAGCAAATGTCACGGCATAGTGGGGAACAGACAGAACAAATGTGTCGTAGGTGCACCACACTTGCCCTGCACCGGCTGCACTCGTACAGGAGATCTGACGCCGTTCGAACGGGGTACAGTGGTCGGTACACCACGGGTGGGAATTTAGATTTCGGCAGTGGTGCAGTAATTCGGCTCCACACATTCGACCACGTCCCACAGGGCGTACTGCGGACGTCAGGCGAACTACCGGCCGCCCGGATGCCCTCTACGAGTGTGACCGGTGACTTCCTCGGTAGTGACATTTTCACAATACAAAAAAACGTAGTGTCGTACGACTATAATATCACTGGCTTAACTCTCACGAATACACGTGTGTAACACCGGTCAACTCAGATAAATACCTGGCCGACTATCTCAAATACCCGGGTGTAAAACTGCAGATATACGAAACGAAACGATTACGTCGGTTCGATCGTGGGTAAAGCGGACATTTTCCCACTTTGGTTTGTCGGTAGAATACCGGGGGATCTGCAGTCGATCTGCGAAGGAGATTTGTAAGCAATTACGCGTGCGACCCATCCAATACCGGATAGGACTGACAGTGGATACTGAAAGTATACAGAGAAGGACGGCACGAACGGTCACAGGTTTGACCCGTGCGAGAGTGTCACAGAGATACTGAAGGAACCGAACAAGAATACTCTCAAAGATATACGTAACTATCTGGAGAAAAACTAACAAAGTTTCAACAACCAGATTTAAACCATTACTCTAGTGGTATACTACAACCCCCTAATTATCACTCACACAGGGATCACGAGGATAAGATTATAATAATTACTGCACACACAGAGTCATTCCGACAATCTTTCTTCCCACACTCCACACGCGAATGGAACAGGAAGAAACCCTAAAGACCAATACCACGGGACGTATCATCTGCCGTGCACTTCACGGTGGTTTGCAGAGTATAAATATAGATGCAGACGGGCGACAGTGCCACGAATCACGGCTCAAATCGACACAGGACAAGCTAGACCAACTCCGAGTGGGCAATCTGTAGGAATACGGGCTCCGTGGGATACGGGAGCCGGCACCGTACACAGGTGCCACTGTCAATCCGACAACGTCTGGCACGAGAGCTCGCATTTATCACCGATTGCCAGGGACTGTCACCGGAACAGTGGCACAACACGATACGGTCGCACGAATTACAATTTCGCTCGCACTGTGCCGACGGGAAACACCGTGCGAACACAGACCACGCGAATCGACAGATACTGCCTGCCGAGAAGACGCAGTTCGAAGCTGTGGTGTGTGTGTTACAGTCCGGGTCACATTTTCCGAGTACAGAATGGGCCACCTAGTCATTCCGGAACTGACTCCGAACGGCTGGTGGTACGTCGAGCCACTCTGAGTGTCTCCACCCGTTTTGCCTTCCTACAGCCGAACAGTACTGCAGTGTTTCGAGATAACGTGTTGCCACATTGCTCCCTCGTTGCCAGGGAACGGTTCCAGGGACACGCACCGGGGGAGGGGGTCGAAGAGCGGGACGACCACCCAGGAGCGAGCCGAGATTTGAACCCCACCGAACGTATCGGGCACGTCACAGAACGCAGGCTTGCGGTGCGGATCCTGCACCCGGAACAGATCACAATGGGCAGCTGCTCTGCACGCAATTCGACGTCAGGTGGTTCCGGAGGAGTATCGGGGACTCGTAGACTCAGTTCCGTGGTATCTCACTGCAGTCTGCAGGGTCAGAGGAGGCCCCGTGCTATATTAGGTACCTACCCCCGTGACGATTATAGATCCTGTGAAATTTTCGAAATCAGTGTATTGTGGGCAAAACAACTGACATAAATAGAGCCACAAATTTGGAAATGGCATCACACTTACCAATAAAAAAATCCAACTGTCAATACAAAATATAGTTTTAAACATCTCAGCTGAAACTACAGAAAATGGAACAATGTAGATAAGTCTACAAGAAACAGGTTCAAAGGCAGGTCGTCGTAACAGGCAGGTATAATTAATGTGCAGCTACTCACAGAGGACAAGTGTGGCGTGTAATTATCTCACGGCAGTGAAACTCAGTCGATATTCCAATTTTGGCCACCGGATGCAAATCTGGCGCTGTGAATGCAAGAAAGACATACGGAAAAGTTTCTGTACGCGAACAGGACGTGGGCAGGAAAGGACAAACACGTGAGAAAGGCACAACGTTTATTTTACAATTAAGTGCCGCTTACACAATTTGTCCAATACGAGCACCGGAGTAGCCTAGGAGACGGCACATCTGGGAAATGACACGTTCGACAGTCGCTTGCAACGATTCCGGTGGAACGTAAGTGACGTGTTCCTGTATATTGGTCTTCAGATCTGGTAAAGACTGAATGTGTCTCCGGTAAACGTCTTCTTTTAGGTATCCCCGGAGCCAAAAGTCACACGAATTCAGATCAGGTCATCTCGCAGGCCACACATCTGGAAAACCTACGGAGATAACAAGTTTGTGGAAGGCTGCACGAAACAGATCTGTTACTGGGCGAGTGACACGAGGGGTTGCCCCATCTTTCACGAAAACAAAGGTTTCCACACAGTTGCGCTCTTCCAAAGCGGGAATCACGTGCCGTACGAGGTGGTCGATAAGATTCAAATTTCACTGTACACCTGTCAGGCCCTCTGGTCTATTCCCTTCAAAGAAGAATGGCCCCAGAATGAAGGCGCTCGTCGATACACCCAACACTGTGAGTGCAATGTTTCTTTGCGCACAATATGCGTTTCAACAATAGCCCCAATTTGGCAGTTCTGCACCCTGTAGCGAGAAATGTGCCTCGTCACCGCACAGAATATTTCCTGGACACAGACTGTCAACTTTGACGCATGCCAGAAACCGAAGAGCAAACGCAAAACATTGCTGCAGATCGTGAGGTTTCTGTCGCTAACCTGTTCAGATCTCATTGCTCGCAATGTGTCCGGTGGAATATAAGCGAGGTGTTCCAGTATATTGGCCTTCACATATGATAACTATAGCCAGTGTAAAATAGACAACAACCCTTTCCGTACTGTCAGTCACAGGACATACAATTCTCGTGACACTATGTAAGAACTAGTACTATCCAGAGCACGTGCTACACGCTCAGTTAAAGCGACAGCAACCTCATCAATAACTTCCACCGGGATAGCGCGCCCTTCTCTTCCGAGTGACAAATTGAGCTCACCTGTGTTTTTTTAATTTCATTACCATCACCTTTAAACCATTTAATGGGATCGGGCGTCTCCTCAGACATTTCAGTTGGTGACAGTCTCTCAAATTCACACTATAATTGCAACAGTACACACAAAACAATTTCACTAACTGTGCACGGTCTCCCTTCTCGACAGCATTACAGCTTACGAAATCACAGCGTGGATGTCATCCTCTCATACAAATAATGCACAGTGCAAAACTTGGACCTGGTGGCCAAAACAAGAACTAACTGTTTTTCCAGTATAAATCAGTTATGCATTAACACATTATAAACCTACAAAGTTTTGCTGCCATACAATAACTATAGCCCATACTGTATCTCCATATGTAGCTGTACACCAATTGCAACCACCCAGTACATGTTTTGGGAAAAAAGAGAGAGAAAGAGAGAAAGAGAGAGAGAGAGAGAGAGAGAGAGAGAGAGAGAGAGTATGTGACAAACGTGAAGGAGACACCAAAATACAAAGAAGCTAACTTAGCAAGTACAAGGAAAATGGATGCAGCTTTTCAATTAATAAAAAAACCTGCACAACAAGAAATCTTTATCCATAAATATTAAACTTGGCACTACAGCACTCCTTAGACCAGAATGGCTTTATGCTTTAGAATGCCTGTTGTTTAAATTCAGCCAAATATTTGGTTGAAATAGAAAAGAAGGAAAGGAAAAAAATCTTGGGATCAATGGAAAATAAAAATTAAGACGTAATGAAACAGTAGGATGAATATTAGACAGTGAGGAAGAGAACAGTTGTATTCTATGGATATCTAGGAAGGCTAGAAAGAAACAGAAGAAAAAGAAAATAATTTTTTTGACAGAAACCCAAAAATAACAATGAGGTGAATCAAACATGTTAAAGCAGAATCCGAGGGAAATGGCAATAATGGAGAAACGAGGAATGTTCAGAGAAAAAGTAAAAAGATCTGAGGGCTTCCAGGAGCAAACAAGTTACAAGACAGGCAGAATGTGGACAGAAGAAAAGCTGAAAAACATAGGGAAGGAATCAAAAACTACCAGAAAGAAAAAAAAAGGAGAAAAGAAACAAGACATTAGTTATTTTATGTGGTCCTCAATAGGCCAAACTCATATCTGTCCTAACAATCATCATCATCATCATTTAAGACTGATTATGCCTTTCAGCTTTCAGTCTGGAGCATAGCCCCCCTTATAAAATTCCTCCATGATCCCCTATTCAGTGCTAACATTGGTGCCTCTTTTGATGTTAAACCTATTACTTCAAAATTGTTTTTAACCGAATCCAGGTACCTTCTCCTTGGTCTGCCCCGACTCCTCCTACCATCTACTGCTGACCCCACGAGTCTCTTGGGTAACCTTGCTTCTCCCATGAGTGTAACATCACCCCACCATCTAAGTCTGTTCGCCCTGACTGCTACATCTATAGAGTTCATTCCCAGTTTTTCTTTGATTTCCTCGTTGTGGACAGCCTCCTGCCATTGTTCCCATCTACTAGTACCTGCAATCATCCTAGCTACTTTCATATCCGTAACCTCAACAATAAATCTGTAAAATTCTCTGATCTGTTTGCCCGAATACACTTCTCCAAACCTACAAGATAAATTTTCACGGGGGTTTCTGCAGGTAACTCAGGGCACCATTATGCTTTATTTCATCAAAATCAGAAAAAAAAGGATATCGCAATTGAATGTTTTATCCACACAAACATCATAAATTTGAAAGTTTTCACAAGTAACCTGGTGGACCAATTTCAATGAAATTGATTTTAATTTTAATAATCAACAGCCTCAGTTGCGCTGTTTACCTAGATTTCAGTCGGGATAACCCAACCTTCTTCAGAATAACAGTAACTACCGTTTGTCTGTAGTGAACATCGTCAAGCTAAAACTACAAATCTATAAATTATCGTCAGACTGTAAAACTTATCTGGAACTGCCTAGGCCCCACTTCGTGACCATGACGAGGCAGCCACTTCCTCCCGTAACAGACTTCTTCCGACAAATGTTTTCCCGCGTATTTTCGCTTCGATTACGAGTCGTAATAGCTAGTATCTTTCGCCTCTTATAACGTCTCCTAGATATTGATTTTTGCTTTTACAGTGGGCAATAGTTCTTTCTGCTTTTTCATCCTACAAATGACTACTTCATTTGAAATTTTCGTCAACCAAAACATCTGTAAGAAACAGCAATACAGAAAAATTTCTGAAGTGTCATATTTTCATCCTCCAGATATCGATCGACGGGCCAGCTTTCACACCGAGAGAGAAAAATCGAGAACTAGTAACGACAAATCATTTACGTGTTCAGTTGCGGACCGAGATCCAATCTTAGGAAAGGTTTCTTCACGCCACTAAATGGGCTGCTGGCTTTTTCTATTCTAGAGCTCACCTCTTTCTCGCAGTCACACTGCTCATCCGTCTCAGGGCCCCGAGTCCTTCGAGGACAATATCTGGCCGACATTATTTCCCCGTACTGACGGGGTTGCCCGGACTCTTCTCCCACATAAGACTACAACTTAGGTCTCGGGCAGGTCAAACTCGCCACACTGCCGGACTAAATTGTCTGTCACGTGTCGGACTGCAGGTAGACCGTCTGCTACAACAGTGTCACCCGCGTACCTAATACTGTCGATTATCTTTCCGTCGGTGATGATCCCACTGCTACCTTCTGCCAAAACTCTCCTGAGAATTGCTCCAGACTAAATGATAAACGAGAGAGGTGGTAGTATACAGAACTGACAAACACCTTTACTAATTGTAGTCGTTTCCGATGTTGTCACACCTGCAGTCAGATTCCAATATTGCACACTCACGATACGTAGATCGTTTTGCTCGAAACTGGTTAACCTCAAAATCACTACCTTTTACGTCTTACGCAATCGAAGGTCCACAGAACACCCGTTCACATCGACATTCGTATCCCTGACACATCTGTGCAGACTAAAGCGTCAAATTAAAATATGTACCGAAGCTGGGAGTCCGAATCGGGCCTCACACTCACTACGCGGGTGCGCTAATCGGTACGCCGTCCGGCCGCGGTGGCTCTGCAGAACCGTACGAACTATCCTAGCTCGCCTCCCCGCTCGATCCAAATTCCGTCACACCTCGACCCACTCGGTACCCTCCCCTGACGGCACTGCAAAGACACTAACAGTACCGGAATACTACCTCAGCTTCGAACAAATCCCAGCCTCGGTACAAATGTTCGTCCGTCCCCTCAGTCTGCACGTATACACTGTACGTGCTCGAGACTCGAAAAGGTCTCCGCGACCGTCTATTTTCACCCGATTCGTATCTCTGCACTCTGTGCGCTACTACATTAGGAAATAGACAGTCCCGAAATGTGGTGTTCCAGGAGGAAGTTAAACATTACGCAGGTACATCGAGTAAACTAATCGAGATGCGCAACTGCGGAGAGAAAAGACCCGAGGAAGGGATCGGTCAGTAGGACACGTCCCGAAGCACCGAGGAATCGTCAATTCGGTAACGGAGGGAACCACTCCGCTACTGGGACCCGGCACTGACCTCCCGGCGGAGACTGCCACCAACACGTACGGACGACAGACGGGAGGGGGTCCCAGACTCGGGAACGTGCGAGGAGAGGAGAGGAGAGAACTGACCCTTCTCCGGTGAGGGCGCAGCAGGACTGGATCTGCCACTGGTGGTGCTTGATGGAGGTGAGGTCGAGCAGGCGAGAGATCTCGGCCGCCGACATAGAGCCGCGCAGGTCCTGCTTGTTGGCGTAGACCAGCACCGCCGCCTTCGACAGCTCCTCGTGCTGCAGCATGCGGCACAGTTCCTGTCGGCACACGCCGATGCGCTCCCGGTCCGTCGAGTCCACCACCAGGATCACAAACTGAAACCGGACGTGCACTAGTCTGTCACACCTGCGACTGGGGTGGTCGTAATTTGAGCCGACCGAATAAAAATGCCAAACCGTAATTACGAAAATTTAATCGATATAAAAATGTTACACAGTCGGCCTTACAAATATTAAAAACAGCCATCATATTTATTGTAGGCAACTATTTACTGTCACAAGAATTTATTTTACTGACATTGTTTTTTAACTTTTCTTGCTGAACAACATTTACAATTCCAGAAAATAAACTAACTTTACATATAACTGTAAAGTACAATTTAGTCCTTTTTTGGAAGGCTGCACAAATTTATAGATCTTCAATGATTTCCTAGTTCTTTTTCTCATAAATTATTCCTTTATTTTGACCAAACAAGTCAGCAAATCGTCAAGATTCTCTCCGTGCACGCAGTGCCGGTAGGACAAGAAACAAGGAACTAATACAGAACTTGTATAAACGGCTTAGTGTTTCGAATAAATTAGTCGTACAGATTTAAATTAAACTATTTACCATATTTTACAGACTGTACGACATTTATTTCATCGAAAAGCTGCCTCCAAAATTCGGGTGCTTCTCGTACTCTAAATTAATATAAAAATGCCCGATTGTTTGATTTGAAATTTCCACTAGTCTTAAAAATGGCCATATATTCAATGCCGCAGGAAATCGATCTCAATCTGGCAACACTGGATTCGACTGGCAGCAGCAGTGCACCGACAAGATGCGAGGGTTCACGAGCTCACTAACACCGTCTCCCTCCCGGCTCGCCGTCACAAACCCTGCACACTGTCTAGCCTATGACGCGTCATTGCAGTCTACGGTGACAGTACAATATTTTGGCCCTCTAGCAACAGCAGAGACAATTTGTGACTGGTGGACAAGTGTAAAAAAAGGAGGAAGACTAAATGTATAAATAGGGGACTGAATGCAAAATGGCCAAAACTACAAGTCGACTTACTGAAACGGATTCAAGGATACTGTCAAGATGGCATTAGAGTTAATACAAAAATGATTCGAGCACATACTCTTTTAAGTTAGAGCTACAGTGGAACTTAACAGAGGTTAAGAGTGAAGTCGGTTACTGCTACAGGTTTACGGAGCATCACGAACTGTGCACGCAAATCGAAACCAAAATATCTCAGAAAATGCCACGAGAGTATGAAGATGAAATATTATCTTTCCATCACTTTATTATTCAACACTGAAAGAAAATTATTGTGGAACTAAGCCAAACAGCGAATTACGGACGAAACTTCAGACATCTGTTGTGCCGAGTAACAGAACTGTTGCCACGAAACGTGCTAAAACTGTAACTATAAAAAACAAGTGGATATGAAAAAATGCACTACACTGTTGTCATTTCACGTTGTGCCGGTAGCACTAAACTTAATCCGACGATCATTTTCGAGCACAAAATGAGGCCAAAATCTTCTGAAATTCAACCACGTGGCAGTGTTCACGTACACGACAAGGGTTCGACGGATGAGGTCGGTACGAAATTACGTATTAACAGAGTGTTGGGTAGAAGGAGAGCTACTTTATTCCAGAAGAGTTCTCTTCTTTTGTTGGATCAGTTTAGAAGTCATTTGAAAAATTCTGTGAAAGAGAAACTGAGACAGAAAACTCAAGTACAGAGTTTGCTGTTATTCTGGGAAGACGTACTTCAGAACTGCAACCTCTCGATGTCTCAATAAACAAACCATTTGAACAGCGTGTATACGAGGGAGAAATGGAACAAATGGATAACTGATGAAATCAATCACGAATTCACACAAAAGGGAGATGTAAAATGACCTACGATCTAAGAAGTGTGTCAGTGGATAAAACAGTGCACGGTCTCGAATGAGAGAAGTCATTATTGTTACACCTTTCAAGTAGTGTGGAATAAGTAATGCTCTCTATGGCAGTGAAGACTGTCTTATATATAAAGAGGACAATAAAGAGGAGGAGGATGAGGAAGAAGAAGAATTTTTTTTAGTGTGGTTTTGCAATCTAATAATAAAAATGGTAAGGCATATTTAAAAAAAACTTGCTCAAAATGTGAGGTGCATCTTTTAGTCCATAGCATCTTATAGGTCATAAGATACAGCAATTGTCAATCTGGACAGGGTGGGGGTGGGGGGACAAAAAACCCATAAAAACACAATTTCACCCACCAGGTGTTTTCTAACAGGATTTATCCCAACACTGTCTGCAGCACTTTCATTTTGTCATGTAGACAGTACAATATTTCCATAAAATATGTTGTGATATACACCACGCCTCGGAGTGAGGCATATTCCCACACAGTTCTTATGTACGAACAGTGCTGAAAGAGGAAATAGGACAAACGAATGGGTTGACGGTAGATAGCGCTCAATTGCTAGTCCACGAAAGGTAAGGTTCTGAGTTACTGAATGTTATGTGTTTAAATTTGTGCATTGCAAATAACAAAGTACTTATCTGAAACTTTTTCTATAAACTGTTGCACTTTTTTTTAGGTATGTGATCTGCCACATGGGTAAAAAAGTCAATAAAGCCTAGAAAATTGTTTACTTGTAGCACTGTCCCCACTATTGTAGATTAGGCACTGTCATAATCAAAATGTACCCAGAAAAATATACACAGCAAATATATTACATCAGAGCATAGTGTAACAGAAATGTTAAATACAAGGAAAAAGCTATTACAAAACTATTCATAAAGTCACTACGTCAATTGTTCTGTAGTGACTGGATTAATCTACCAATTGTTTCCAAATTCGTGATTGCTTTCTTTAGCATTACAAAATGGAATACCAGAGAATTAAATTTTCATACAACTCAACAACACAATTCAATATGCATAAAACACTCAGGGAAAAACTGAGGTATTGTTAAGTGTAATCATAACACTAATACACGATTTGGTCCATATTATCATCTTGTTGACTTTAAGGTGGGAGTAATTGCCTCTCTACCTCTATTTCGTAATGACACGTTTAAAAAGTCTGTATTCACTTAATGTCTGACCTTCACTGACATTGTCACCTGCTTCCTACTTCGCTTTCAGCATTGGGTGGTGGAGGAGGAGAAGGAGGATACGCTGGTACTGAGCGCAGGACAGTATAACCTTCAGTTATACAGTTTGAGGCAATTGTCAGTAAAATACACTAAACAGGAGCACAAAACAGCACGGAAACTAAAAGTAACAAAATTCGGAAAGCTATATGTGTGCCTACACAGAATCACAAAACAAAGTATAGTGGCAATATTAAAACATTAGCTAAACAGGAAGAATGTCGTAGGAGGAGTTAAAACAATACAGCAGATTGACACGGCTGCCTGACTGCGAGAATAAAAAAAGGATGTGGAACCCACTCTGCAACATACTCAAACCTCCAGTCTAGAAGCTTATGCCAGAGTCCACAGACGTAAGAAAACTTTAAAACTCGGGTCACACTCGTCTCACGATTAGCTGAAATAGAGGGGCAGAACCTTGCCAATATTGGCTTCTGCCCTGACATCACGGTGTGAAATAATCTGTTAAACTACGGCGTGCAGAGATTCGCATTCCTCATCCTACAACTGCACGAACTTCCTACAGAGTGCAGAAATGACAGCCTGCAGGGGAATAGGACACCGAGCTGCAGCCTGCTCGGCCTGTTCATTTTCCCATATCCCTACACAATCTGGCACTCGGCAGAATGACACCTGCTCTGCCCACCGTCAGAGCAAGTATAGAGCCGGTCGTATATCGGTCGCGCCGACTTCTCAGCCGGGTACAGGTTCCGTAACGACCGGAATCGGAGCAGACGAGGAACTGTTTGCCCTGAATACGTCACATCTGCTCCAGTGCTTTCACCGCGGTGTAGAGCTCTGCCGAAAAACCGCTATACTCGTCACGCTGGCGAATCCTAGCGACGTGGTCGGGGAGCACTACAGAGCAGCCGAGGGCATCCCTCGTTTAGAGCCACCACTGTATACTACTGTGAAACAGTAATGCGTATCGAAAATGTTAAAAAACGTAAAGTGAAATGGAATATACAGTGTACTATCTTTCTTAAAATTAGTCAACTCTAAAATAAGTCCGGGCCTCTGTAGGAGCCAATGTGGAAATCTGCTCCAAAACTGTCGTAAAACATTAAGACCACCTCCTAAAGGCAATTCCGTGCGCGAATCCCGTACGGCATCATCGACTGTTACCCATTACGAAAAAGCCTTTCTGGTGGAGGCCGAGCAACGGAACGGTACACAGACGCGTACGGTACGAACAGTATTCTAGAAGCCTAGTGCAACGTACGTAGCGGTCGCCTGACGTGAAGTGGCGGTTCGCCAGCCTATACACAGAGGTTCGGTACGGGGCCCGTTCCGAACGCCCCATCGGCCGACCGGATCCCTTCACAGTGCACCGAGCCCGACACCTTCAAACGAGAGGGTCTCGCAGACCCGAACACCCGTAATCTAGCCGAGATCGACAGAGGCTCTGTAAAACCAGAGCAGACGAGTCCCGTCTGCTCCCCGTCCCCGTGTACTGTGGCTCAGACATTTTAAAATACTTACAGCCTTAAGAGGGACTTTTTTCAGGTCCTCAATATGTGGGAACCGTGTAAGTTTACAGTCAAATACGATGCTCAGAAACATCACCGTGTCTTTAAAATTAAGACCAGTGTTCCACAGCCTCAATTCAGTAAAGTTTAAAACGGAACGAGAACAGTTAAAAAGAACACACACGGACTTCTCGGTCAAAAACTTAAAACCACTCGTCTCCACCATTTGCCCGAACATCAGAGAGTTAGTCGCAGCTGACGAGCTGTCGTCGAAAGGCCGGAAGGAGAACAAAACACGAGGCAGTCGTCGACAGACGGAGAAAACCGGACGGGACTTTTCACTACTGACACAATGCTATTAATAGCTACGGCAAAGACAGTCACTCTCAAAACACTGTCTCGAGGAATAGCAGTATCCCGCTCGCAGCAATCCTGCGGGACGTCGCCGGCTCGGTATCTACAGTACTGTAACGAAAGGACAGAATAAAAATGGGAAGCCATCCACGAAATCCCCATTCGTGAAGCAGCTCGAGAATAACATGCCTCCGAGTAGTACCGTACGCCTTCTCGGTGTCAAAAAATATACCCAGAAGGTGACGGCGGTCCAGATGCCTGTTGTACAGCCACCTCCAGGGCGGCCAGATTATCGAAAATGGGACAGTACCTCCTGAAACCACCACGGAGGTGCCCGGTTTCTAAGAACGAGACGAGGCGGCAGTCGACTATCTCCTCCGAGGTCTTTGCTATGCAGCCAGTCAGGACGACACTACAGTAACTAATCGAGCACGTGCGGTCTTTCCTAGGTTTTAAAAGAGGAATTGAAATTGCCTCACGCCACGAGTCGGGAAAGTGACCAGATGCCAAAATGGCATTAAAAAGTACAAGGAGGGTATCTCCGTTTCACCTCATGAGGTGCTGCAGCATACTGTAACGGATTCTGTCGTAACCGGGCGACGTGTCACGAGACGCAAACAGTGCAGAATCCAGCTCCCACGTGCAAAATGAGCAGTTGTAATGTTAATCAGTGGTGGATCGGAAGACCAAATTGCTCCTCTCAGCAATGAACCTTTGGTGCTGGAAAACTACACTACTGGCCATTAAAATTGCTACACCATGAAGATGGCATGCTACAGGTGTGAAATTTAAACTGACTGGAAGAAGATGCTGCGATATGCAAATGATTAGCTTTTCAGAGCATTCGCACAAGCTTGGCGCCGGTGGCGACACCTACAACGTGCTGATGTGAGGAAAGTTTCCAACCGATTTCTCATACACAAACAGCAGTTGACCGGCGTTGCCTGGTGAAACGCTGTTTTGACGCCTCGTGTAAGGAGGAGAAATGCGTACCATCACGTTTCCGACTTTGATAAAGGTCGGATTGTAGCCTATCTTCATTGCGGTGTATCGTATCATGACATTGCTGCTCGCATTGGTTGAGGTCCAACGAGTGTTAGCAGAATATGGAATCGGTGGGTTCAGGAGGGTAATACGGAACGCCGTGCTGGATCCCGATGGCCTCGTATCACTAGCAGTCGAGATGACAGGCATCTTATCGGCACGGCTGTAACGGATTGTGCAGCCACGTCTCGATCCCTGAGTCAGCAGTTGAGGACGTTTGCAAGACAACAACCGTCTGCACGAACAGTTCGACGACATTTGCAGCAGCACGGGCTATCAGCTCGGAGACCATTACTGGCGTATCACCCGGCATGACAATATGGGGTGTCACTGGTTACACGTCTCGGTCACCTCTTGTTCGCATTGACGGCACTTTGAACAATCGACACTACATTTCAGATGTGTTACGACCCATGGCTCTACCCTTCATTCGATTCCTGCAAAACCCTACATTTCAGAAGGATAATGCACGACCGCATATTGCAGGTCCTGTACGGGCATTTCTGGATACAGAAAATGTTCGACTGCTGCCCTGACCAGCACATTCTCCAGATCTCTCACCAACTGAACACGTCTGGTCAATGGTGGCCGAGCATCTGGCTCGTCACAATATGCCAGTCACTACTCTCGATGAACTGTGGTATCGTGCTGAAGCTGCATGGGCAGCTGTACCTGTACACGCCATCCAAGCTCTGTTTGACTCAATGCCCAGGCGTATCGAGGCAGTTATTACCGCCAGAGGTGGTTGTTCTGGGTACTGATTTCCGTGAAAATGTAATCACATGTAATTTCTAGTATAATATATTTGTCCAATGAATACCAGTTTATCATCTGCATTTCTTCTTGGTGTAGCAATTTTAATGGCCAGTAGTGTAGATCTCTACTGGTGATTGCAGTAAATCAGGCAAAATAGGCCGTTACAGTCCAGGCAATGTCTTGTGTGGTTTGGAGAGTACCGTTCTCCACTACGGCAACCACGCGGCACTTCCCTCCTCTCCTAGAAATTCTACTGACCGTCTCCAAAGCAGCAGAACTCTCTGACGAACGATTAACGGTGCTCAGAAACTGTCGCCACGAGCTCTTCTCGCTCTCTCAAACAATGCGGCGACATTTTGGTCTCGCCACCCGAAAGGCTGCGAGATTATCGCCCCGTGTCTCCACCGGAGTGGGGGGACTGCGGTGGGTGAAAGTTCAGTTGTGGGCGAGACGACTGCCCCACGTACTCCCCGTACTCCGTCAGCTCTGGGGAAGAGGCAGATGCAGCACCAGGTAGAAGCGTGTCGACACGGTCCGACGTCTCACTACCCGATTTTACTTGTTGTTATTGCCGTACGTTATCTTTTCTCTGTTTCGAGGGCTCTGCCGGTGACAGTCGTGCCGGGCTTCTCGACAACCTCAGCCGTCGGAGGTGCCTGGGACTCTCCGATGTCGGCTGCTACAGGTTCTGAAACACTTGCTGCCTTGCAAGTGCACTGACAGGTGCAGGCGTTACTGCCGACATGCGAACCTCCGTTTGTGTAGAGGCGTCAACTTTCGAGGTACGCTCCTCGAGGATCGATGCCGAAGGTGTAGCAAATGCGGGAGGCTGCACGAACTTTTAGATCTTTTTGGCCTCACCACACGGGATGTGCTTTGGTGTTCTTATTTCTCGAACAGGGTGTATACGGGGACAAGGAAAAAAAATTTCCTGGATTATTCCCGGATTTCTCCCGGATATCCCGTTTAAAAAATATCGAAAATACACTTTTTCTGTGGTAAGTGACAGTAGGTTTTCCGTAGATTTTCCCTCGGAACTGTAAAACTTATCAATCCTTTGAATGGTTAACGTTTTATATAATCGCGTAGAACTTCTCAGGGGGGGGGGGGGGGGGGAAAAAAAAAAAAAAAAAAAAAAAAAAAAAAAAAAAAAAAAGGGGGGGGGGGCGGAGCAGAGAAGTTTTGGAGAGACTTTTAATAAAAAAAAGGAGAGAAGTTTTGGAAACACCTTTGATTTGCAGCAACATATACGCTGCATATTTTCGTATTACGAAAGCATAAATTCGAATTGCACCAAACACAGCGTGTTAGTTTTCGGAATGTTGCAACCGAGGTTGCGATGTCTTTTTGTAAGCGAGTCATATCTCGAGCCACGAGATCTCGCCAGCCGATGACAGCAGCTATTCGTGGCATAGGACACGTGTTATAGTCAGCCAATAGCAAGATTACTGGTTACATAGCGCGAACACACGTGGAAAAGTTAACGGTTTACATTAATGTACACAGTACCGTATATCTACAAGAAAAGCTAAGCTTTCACATATAATATTGGTCTCTAAGATTAACACGCTGCAATAGAAGTTAAACTTTCACATGTAATATTGATCTTTTTTTGCGTGTGTTATACTTTAAGATACATCACACAAATGTGCCAGTAAATTTAAAATTATGACATAAATGCCTCGGCTCGAAATTCTTGTAAGTGGCTGGTCCTCAAACTGCTCAGTTTCAAACACTCTGTGATTTAGATATCCATCCCACTTTCTCACGCGTAACATAATTCATCGTGCGTGAAAAGAAATTTCCTTTGAAAGTAATGCTTTTCTAACCACCGTTCGCAATACTGTTAGAAATAGGTTCGATTTACCAGTTCCCAGAGAGCTCCAGAAAACGCATTATTGTGCGTGTGCAACTGCAGTGGTGTAGGAAGCTCACATGTTCGTGTGTATAAAGCACTAAGAGAGCTTACATTGCACCATAAAAGAAACAGGGCATCGGAGGATACTCCAACGAGCATCGAAATTTCGTAAACCATACTAAAATGCATAATTCGGCTTGAAGTGCAAATTGGCTTTTTCCAGATTCACAATGAAGTAGGTCCCATCTGATATTAAGCTTTTCCGTGTTATTTTTGGGATGTAAATTTCCTTGGAGTACCAGTACTCTACAATCTAATGTTTGGTTCTTTATTATGGTGTAATGCCATACATGGCAGAAGATAACGTGCACTTGAAATTCAGCGAACAGCCGGCCGGAGTGGCCGTGTGGTTCTAGGCACTACAGTCTGGAACCGGGCGACCGCTACGGTCACAGGTTCGAATCCTGCCTCGGGCGTGGATGTGTGTGATGTCCTTAGGTTAGATAGGTTTAATTAGTTCTAAGTTCTAGGCGACTGATGACCTCAGAAGTTAAGTCGCATAGTGCTCAGAGCCATTTGAACCATTTTTTTCAGCGAAGAGTTGGAACTAGCCAATACTGTAGAATGAAACACTTCGTTTCAAATAAAATGATTGCCTCAGCGGAATTTCTTTAGCAAACTTGCAAAAATAACTTCATTCTTCTGCAAGGCGATTAATGCTTGACTGCTACTAACTTGGAAAGAAAATAAAATCAGAAACTGAAATTAATAATATATTTTTGCCCTCCGTAATTATGTGAATGTATTTTAATTCACTTGATAGCTCCCGGCCACAGAAATCCATTTTGTTTTCATTTGACGTGGGAGCTGTACACGAAGAGAAGCATCGAAATCACTTAACGTAAACACGGGTCACGTAGGACTAACCCCCTCCACACTGCAACTCTGTGCAAGCGCGAATCTGGCAGCTAGGGCGCGCGAGAAAAATTCTCGTTTGCATCTGGCTGCTTGCTGCTACTACCAATACAGCTAACAGCCAAACTTCAAGTAGCGGGAAGTGGGAGAAGGTACTGCTTATACGCGAGTCAAATGCGCATGCGCAACAGACTGCTGGCAACTGGTCAAACGAACCTAATGTGAACAGTTGTTACGTCATGCTCATAGCAAGTAGTTTATTGTTACGAAGTATTACAGTCTGCGCCCTACGGGCGTTGATATATTTTTGCTATCTGCAAACGCTTGTGCATGCACGGTGTTTATTGTCCTAAATTGCACATTTCCTTTGCCACTAAAGTTTTATTTTTTTCCCTCTCGTTTATATTTTATTGCTGCAGTTATCCAGTAGCCAGGTTACAATAACATTCTTTGCTAGAGAATCAATTCTGCAGTCAAAATTACAAAAATTTAACAGAAAGCTAAAACAATGAAAAATTCCCGGGTTTTTCCCGGTTTTCTCCCGGATGAAAAATTCCCAGGTTTTTCCCGGATTTCCCGGGTCGTATACACCCTGTCGAAGTTTGCATTCCTCTAGAAAGATTATGCAGTCCCTATTCTAAACACGGTGGTTTCCAGAACAGTTTATACATTTGACAAGAGACGTGCAACAGACTCCTTCACAGGCGACCTCAATGCAGTCGCCACACGTCGTTACAGCCTCGGGTCGTACGCCCAAAATGCTGGAATTTGAGACAGTCCGTCAGGTTTGGAACTTACAGCTGTACTTTTGGGTGAAGAAAGACCACCTCGGTGTGCTCTGGGGCTTTGTCAGTACTGAAGATGAAAATGTAGGACCGATTTTACCGAGTCCCTGTCCACCCTTTTCATAATTTTCTGAACATCAACAATTCCCTCGAGGGCCCACTCTTTCTATAGGAATTTCAACTAGATCCCTACACGACAACACCTTTGCTGAAGTTTAAGGAGCTACGGAGCTCGGTGTCTGTAGCATATTCCCCCGGGCACTTACCTCTCTGTAGGTTAACAGCTTCTCCAGAACTGGACATTTCCACCGACAGTGTCTCATTTTGCAACTGTACAGATTTTAGACTCCTGGCAGCTCCTGCTCAGCCCTTATGGACATATAAAAGTGAGACTCTCTTAAAACTTCCTTTTTTCCTTTTTATTAATAGAAACACATTTAGATTGCCACCTCATGTTCCGTTATTCTTTACTGCTTTGCTTTTCTTTACTCCCCGTCTGGAGAGCCAATTACCCGAGCCCTCTTATCGAGTCGGGCCTCGGTGCCCGTCGGCAGTCTACCCGTCCTACTGGCAGGTGTAAAATTAAAAGTCAAAGGATCCATTTTAGTCCCACGAGCAGCTAGGGAACTAGAAGTCCACCTAGACAGAGCGCCACGTACCTGGATAAGCCTCGTACAACTGATGCACGCTCAGTTTCCTAGGAGGTTCCCACTCTCGACTGTTCCACCTCGTCAGCCACACATCTTTTCGGTGCGCCGCGCACCGTAAGATTGAGGGCTTTTTAGACATTCCACCGCTGTGCCGCAGGGTGGCCACCGAAGCGTGCCTGTAGCTCATGGTGACAGAGGACACGCGGCAGGCAGCGGTCCCCGGCTCAGGTACACCGGAGTCTCCAAACGTGTATGAGGCAAATCAATTCTGAGTCCCTGGGGGGGTTTCTTTCAGTGATCGTAATGCACTTTCCGAAAAATAAACACACACAGACATTTGTAGACAAACAAAACGGTAAAAGTAACGCTAATCTGAAACATTTAATGCCGGAGCCATAACAACGCAAACTCTCAAACACTTTCATTGTAAGTTTTTATATAGTCCGAGACAAAAGGAGTGTCTGCAACAATATTCCTGGCGTTCGTGATAAATATTAGATTAAATGTACACGCTGCCAACTTTAAAGAATTCTCCAGGATTTGTGTATAAGCCTTTGGACGTCATATTAGTGGCAATATAATGCTAAGCAACACCAGCATATTTTCTACATCTGATGTACTCCTTTGTATGTACAGATCACTACTGTCATTAACATCCTCGCCAAATCTTGTAAAGTAGCAGGATAGAAGAACACACGTGGTTCGTGGCCAACTGAAGTTCACGACACCACCTACCAGTATATATGTGAAGGTATTTAATTAAATTAACATGTACTGTAATGGTATTAGCTGGCTCGATGAATGACAGAGGTACCTGAAATTTAATTGAGATGAAATATAATGATATTTAATCACTAACTGGGCATATAAGGATAAAACAAGTGTCCAAACTTGTGCTTACAAAATTCAAGCACAGTAAATTAATAGCAATCATTATTCAGTTAATCGAAGTTGCACGGGTCCTGTTAGTATCAAAATCAAATCTGTATTAACAAAGTTACAAAGGAAATGACATCCAACATCACTTTATAAAGGTGTTTCATGTCATTTCACCAATACACTCTCGATATTTTGGCACATTAATCATTTTAGAAAGATCGCAACACATCTGAATCGACAATTCTGTAGCCTGTTTTGCAAAACTAATTAAATTTTACTTGTAAACTTCAAAAATATCTAATTCAAACAGTGTATGTTTTCGTGCTGCAATTGTTGAAACATATAAAGACCAGTGGCAGCAGCACTGACAAGGCTGGTACTCTCTCAGACTTTGTAGGGCCAAGTTTGTATCATCTTTGCGGTACAATTAATTGACTTTATTTAAATCAATAAATTGCTTCAGCCACATTATTTCAATTCTATTAACTCTACGAGTCGCTCCGGATGTTTGACGAGACCTCACTTTCCTAACAGGTGTAGAGTAACACAGGGAAGAGATACTCACCTCATCCGAGAACATCGAGAATTTTAGTAAACAGATTTGTAGCCGTATAACCACGATACATTTTAACGTCCGTCTCTTTAATCGATTGTAAGATTTTGGTGTCACTGCCGTGTCGGTGTTGTGGCACGGCGCTGCTTTTGTCCGAAGGCGAGAACAGAAATACCGTAAAGCGAGACGAGGTGTGTAGCCGACACGCACTTTCTGACAGCTCAAATAGAACTACCTGTTGCCAGCATACAGTACAACTGAAATGATGGCAGAAAGCGTGATCAGACAAATTCTCGCTAAACTGAAGGTTAGAATCTCCTTTGACAATCGCGTGGAGTGTAATTTAAAACATTCTCTTTTTTTTAATGACCGATATTGTCAGGAATCGGACAGCAGTCTGACAGGGAGAGGTCCCCAGTTTGGGACTGACTTTATGAATTAATCTGTACAGTACTGTAGGTTAAAATCCCAGCCACCACACACTACAAAAATTCACTGTGGTGGGCATTTTTCGCAAGTAGTTAATGAAAAAAATTTGGAATTTAATGTACTGCTCTACAGCTTTATATAAAAATATCATATAGAGCAGTTATGCAATGTAATGCTTACAGTACAAATCTCATAGCCAGACAATATGGGCTCAAGTAAGTTTTTATTTTTAATCTTTATCAAAATAATTTGGTCATTATTTTTATTCTAGCAGTGGGTTTAAGATAAATGTTTTAATTTCTGTTCAGTTGTCACGTCATTTTAATCACCGTATTAACTTTTTTGATAGCTCTCGTTTCTTCTTCCCATCATTCTTTTTCCAGCTGCAAATTGCATGTGAATGTAAATAATTATTTTTCTTTGTCTACTACGATGTTGATCTACTTGGTAAAAAATGAAAGATGAAATAATCTATTTATATGTGCAATTTTGTCAAAAATGCAATTTTTGCTACACAATGTACATCTTCTTGGACAGTATTCGTGATACAAACGTTTAAAACATAAATTCCTCTTGCACTACGGACAAAATAATGTAGATGAAGATTTAAACGGAAACAGCGATTATAAGTAAAACAAAATTTGAGCAAAATAAAAAATAGTAATATTGAATAATGAATGCAGTAACATGGCCGAAAATATACAATGATGGAAGAGAAGAAATTTATGTTAGTGCATGGACATAATTAAAATCACATTCAGTAAGACGCCAAGTAGAAAAAGAATTGTAGGAAGAAACAAATGAGAGCAACTGAAGAAGCTAACAAGGTGATTAAAATGATTTGACAAAGAAACAGAAGTAAAAAAATTCCATTTAAACTAATTATCTGAATAAACTAATAATCGAAATTATTTTGATAAACATTCAAAAATAAAAAATTTCGCAGCACCTGACGAGATTTGAAGCCACAAGCTCATGTATTTGAAGCTTGCACCACATCTATTATTACACTACTGTGAAAATACTTCTTTTTTAAACTATTTTTTAATTATTGTGAAAACTTTTTTTTGTCAGTTATTCACAAACGAGAGCCCGCAATGTTGAACAGCTGCAGGGTATAACACCTGGAACCAGGTCAACAGAAGCGTCTGATTCCATCCGCCTGGTTTGACCCATGACGAAAATTGCCGAATTACCATCAGAGAGGGTGCTGATGATATTTGCAGAACCTCTGGATCATGCCCAGCAATTTTTTTTTTCCGGAAGATTTGGACATGAAATTGAAGAGCCAAGACTGAAAAGAATTCGACAAGTCTGATCACATCTGACAGTTCTTCTCACTGTTTTCACCAATTACAATAGGATAGTGAATTACGAGATCCTGCCTTAAGGTCATGTGGTCAATAGGGAAGTTATGCTCCACTCAAGTGAAGTAATCCAAAGGAAACTACTAGAATTGTGGCAAAACCACTCGTGCTCACACCCAATGCTTGTTCATGATTTTTTTTTTGGAAAAAATAAAAGACTATTACATTGCCTCAGACACCGTATTTGCCACATATGCCCCCTGCAGCTTTTTTCTATTCCCAAGGCTGAATACTGTGAAAGGATGTCATTTTGCCACCCCCGACGACAGAAAAAAAAAAATCACTGAAGGAGCTGAATACTATATTGAAACTCGAGTTCCAGAAGGGCCTCCAAGATTGCAAAAATTGCTGGCACAAGGGTATTATATCTGCGAAGGATTGCTTTTGACGACAACGAATAAATAACGATTCTTTAAGAAAAACAAAAATTCTCATTACTTTTTGACCACATCCCATATCTGAGGCTACAGTACACACCAGTCTATCATGGCTGTAGTATTTTTGTGTTGAGTTTTGTTGGCTTTGCCACCTCTCAACCAAAATTTCACATTACATCCTAATCTATGCTAAAGGTTAGTCTGTCAGCTCATCTAGATTTCTCTTTTTCCCCCTTCTCCAGTCACTAAAGAAAACGAAAATTAGTACTCAATACCCAACCTTAAAATTCAAAATAATCAAATTAGTCAAAGTTATTCTTGCATCCACCTCACAGAAAATAAATGTAATCAATTTGTATATTCTACAAAAAGAAATCAGATTCAGCAATTTTCACTGACTATCGTACATTATCACCCGACTGGCTAGGCCCGACATCAACGTTTAGTTAACATCGGCACACAATGCGACAGGCACTTACACTGTGAGTGACCTTTAGCTGTTTGCAATCAAAACAAACAAATTAGCTAAGTTATGAAGGTGGTGCACACATTTTTAGAGCTATTCATAAACTGTATAATGCAATGTCACTGTGAAACGAGTATTCTGACAGTGCGGTCGGCAGGCTCACCTCCGTGTTGGCATAGTAGGTGCTCCAGGCAGCGCGCAGGGACTGCTGGCCACCCAAGTCCCACATGATAAAATGGATGTTCTTCCAGACCACCTCCTCGACGTTGGAGCCAATTGTGGGACTCGTGTGCACCACCTCGTTCATCAGGTACTGGTACAGGATCGTAGTCTTGCCCGCATTGTCCAGGCCCACCATCACAATCTTGTGTTCTACAAACCACACGATCTCAGTTTCCTTTGATATGGCAGTCTAACACTTACAAACTAATGCACTCTACAATAAGTTGAAAAACATCTCCTTTTACTTTCTGTGTAATATTTGTCATCATAATAAAATGAAAATAAACATCTCTAATGCACAGACATAAAAGCATACAAGGAAATATTTACGGGATATGACACGTGATCGGCAATGAACTCGAGGGAAGCTTGCCTGCATTTGTCATATTATTTTGGGAAACCTCAGAAAACCCAAATCGATACGGTTGAAAAGTGCAAATTCCATCCGTCTGAATAGTAAGTGCAGTGTCTCATTCGGTCGGTATAATGTTCTTTCGATTACACACAATTTTCACAATTGTAAACAATACACACAGCAACATCTAAACTCAAATATACAAATAAAAACATTAGAAACACCATGTATGTAATATAACAGCTCACTTCAAAGAAGATAGTCTACCAATTGCTTGAACTGTTTACTATAGAATTCCTGCTGCTGCTTCTCTGATTTCATTGTTTTTCAGTGTATGAAGGTGAAGAGCAATAACGATTTTTTTTTGTTTTTGTGTGTGTGTGTGTGTGTGTGTGTGTGTGTGTGTGTACATGCGCGAGGGAGGGAATGCATTTGTGTGGCACATGTTAAGTTACAATTTACAATCTTGCGGATGTAACACTTTAACCACTTTTGATCAGCCTGTGGTCACTGCTGGACAAAGAATAAGCTGCAAGTGGCGACATAACATTCCTGTTGTTTCGTTGACCTAAGTACTTTTGTGATTGTGTCAACAACAGATCGGTCTATCTCCATGGAAAACTTTTCCAAGCTCGAAAAGGCAACAAATCTAACAGTAGAGGTCTCATATCTCTTCACGTGTTATAAATACTATCAAACTGTCTGTAACAGGAACGAACATGAAACACATCAAATTAAAAACAAAAATAAACCATCACCCTTCAAATAAAAATGGAGAAATAACAAAGAGAAAGAATCCCATAAAATCCAGTTACAAGAGTAGTGGGAAACATTTTGAGCATATCACATTTTAAAAGTATCTTGGATTAACACCATGAAGCTGTGTGAAGTGAGAATCAGGTAAAAACAGTCTCAGGGAAGATACGTTTGTTTGAAGGGTTCTGGAAAGTCCAGTGCATCTCAAAAAGATAACCACACATGCAAGATGCTAGTGTGACCAAATTTTACATTATTGTTGTGTTTGGAATAATTTAAAGTAGGTATGAAAAAAAATCATTAAACTAATTTACACATGCACTGACAGAATTGTTGCAGGCTAATATAGCCCTTATGCAATTTTAACAAAAACGGTTGGGGTACCTAAATGGGAAACCTTGGAAGAAAGAGGACCTCTGCCTTATTAATTAACTGGCTCAATCCAGGTAACACACACTGTGCAACAATTTTTCTGTCATCCCTTAACATCTCACAAAGGAATTATGAGAGTAAGATCAGAGAGCTTACGCAACATCTCCAGATGCAGTGTCATTTAACAGCTGACATGCAACCACCACAGTTGCTACTTGGGCACGAAAAAAAAAATTATTCAAATATCTAGAATGTTACAACTAGAAGAAAAAAATGAAAGATGACAAACTGAGAATGCTGGTCAAATACGGATAAAAATAACAAAATAGGTAATACAAAATTGCCTAACTTGCTACTAGCTTGGATCCCATAAACAATGCTGCGAGATCAAACATGACAACAAAAATCTCAGGCAGTTACTAATTTAAATAACTTAAGCTACTTTCGTTAAGGGATAAAACAAACAATTTTGATGACATGACAACATGAACAGCATTCTGACAAAATTGTGCGAAGAACTAAGGGTGTTTCATTCCGTGTACTTACACTAATGTTTATAAATTACTAGTGTATGACGTAAGAAGTGCTGAATGTAACCCACAATAGTTAACAGCTGGTGATATGTAGCTAACTACTACTCACAGAATAAAAATAAATAAACAGTGTGCCAAATGGCTCTCTTTCCCTTACCTTCATTTCCGAACAGGCTCCAAATTTTAGAAAACAGCAGCCCCATTGTTCTATCACTCAGTGTTATACAAAAAAATGGAACTTGGTAAACAATCACCAGCCTATTGCCATCGCAATATGGTACGTCGACGAAAAACCACGTAAACCGTTATAAAAATACTCACTTTCACTCAATGCCACTGGCGACTGGTATCTCTCATACATCAAACAAGTACTATGAACTTACGTAAATTTAACAAGTTACAGTTTCTAACCTAACATGATAATGAATTAACCATAAATAAAGCTGGCAGGCACTATCGATTCCAACACCTTCTTTACTTGTCGGACACGGAATTGCCATTTACTCCAGTTTCTACAACCTATGTGTAAAGTAGGCCATTTGTTACAGTTAAATGACCATGAAACATGAGGTCTGCGAAAAGGTGTTGTACTATCTATAAAACGGCTTGTACATCACAGAATCGTTAGCATAATAACAATGTCGATGACTTCTTGACGCTTAGAGCGGTGACTAATGAAGGCTTCGTATGGTGCACTTAATCTCATTTAAACGTCACTCTCCCAGTAAAAAATACTATCACTCCCACAGCCTTTCTCTTGTTGATTCTCACTGTGACGTCACGCAATCAGATTTCGCTTGCGCATAGGAAGAAACCTCTGATTGGTCAAGGCCGCCAGCATTGTGCGACTAACGTTATCGATAACGAATGCGGAAGAGAACTATCGATACGGTAGAATATCGAATCTATTGTGAGTATCGTCCTCTATGGTCGAAGGTATCGTCGCTATGTCGGTGGAAGGTGATGAATATGAGTTGTATCCTTTTGTAACAACAGCGAAGGCTCATTAATTGATTAAAGTTATAGAGCTCTGTTGTAGAAGTGTAATCAACTCGTGTACTGAAAGTTGGACCTGCTAATGCGATTATGTGGCGCTACGTTGTTCGGTAATCGGAATCGGGCGGAATGAATCCCTTGTTTACATGTTGGCATTCAACTCACAAATTATGTGCAGCAATTACAGAACGAATTAATGTAATTTATTTCCATGATAAAGTAGTTCTTTTTCCTTAAATAATGCTCTGTAGACAAGTCGATATTCCGTTTCTAGCGAAACGACACGCTGAAATAGCACACAAGGTCCTAAGAGTGGATCTAGAGCCTGCCAGAAGCAAAGTGAAAAAGAATTTCTCTATCAATGAAAATGTTTTATCTATGTGAGTTCCCTTTCTTCCAAGTTAGCAGGACAATCATTACCATTTTTCGTTTACGGTGAAGTTTATACTGTGGCCTTTATTTTGCAGTAAAGTGAGGGCGCCAGAAGTAAGGAATCTAAGGGTGTGCATGACGAATTTTTTCGAGAGTCTCCTCTCAGTAGTTGAGACAATTGAAGAATTCGGGGAAGAAAACAGTTAACGACATTAACACTGAAGAGGTGAGAAGGAATAACATCCTCAAATATCCTATTTATAATTTTAAAAAAATTCTCTAGCATTTGTTTAGGTTTGTTCAATTTTAGTTAAGTTATTAATAATTTTATTCTAATTAAGCTTTGAACATGTTGTGAATGAATATTACTTTCCTTTATTATTAAACAAATGTATATGAAATTTTGTTGTTCACATTTGAGTGTAATATGGACAAAGCAAATCTGTATTTCTTGATATTGTGTAGCTCTTTTACTTGCAAAACTTTGGAGCTATCTTCTGGAGGAGATGAGGTGAAAGTTCACCTTTTTATGAGCAAATTTTTCGAAGACATACACAAGACTATCGTATGTCACTGATAAACATACATTGATGTATTTTTCATATGTGCATTATAAAATGAAATTTACTGTCACATGTTTCTTGTCACCTAAATGCATACTTTGTCAGCAGGAAAAGCTACCAGTTGATAATTGTTCAGCCTTTCCATAAGGGTGCATTGGACATTATATATATTTTTAAATACTTGGTTCCTTTCTGGAATACAAACTTTTATTAGTTGGTAAAAAAGATTACTGGGCGATTTTAGTAGTTCACTGTTATTGTCAAAGAAAAAAAATTTAAAAAATGGTGTGACAAATGGGACAAAAATTAAGTCTATGGATCATTCGATGTTAAAGAGACTTTGTGACAAAAAAATTAAAAAGACAATATTTCAAATATAATCTTAAAAATGTCAAGTTAAAAGTACATTTGTTCATTGCAAAATAATCATGACTATGAAAACATTAAATTTCTACCGTCACTAAGTGTTTAAAGTGCACTACTCTATGGTGCCACAGAGAGGTATGTTTTATGCTATTTCCAGATGAGTATTAGTTGTGTTATCTATGGCCGATTGTTCTACTGTTGCAAAGAATATTGAAGTCAACATTGTTATAGCTCATAATAATTCGTTTTGTTGAGCTAAGCTATTTGCATTTCTTTATTTTGTTAGTTTTATAATATATGTGCAGCTTGTAACACCCATAACAAAAAAGATACAAAAGTTTAATTTGTAATCTAGTAAATTTGTTCTGTACAATACCTTTCTGTAAAAGTGAGGTTATGCACATGTTTTACAATATCATACCATTACATGGCATTTTGAAATCTTATTTAACAATCTTAGGGCTGTTACGGGTGTTACTAATTTTTGTTTCGGGTGTTACTTAACACATGCGTATCACCCGTAACGTGAATTGGAAGGTTTAATGCCACCTTCAGCTGTAGTAGGCCTAGGCCCTACATTTAAATTATAACCGAAGAGTATTATTATGAATGAAAAAAGTTTTTTAACTATGTTTATTACATATGAAAACAAAAATTTTTATTCCTCTGCATACACTTGTTTAAGCACTACACCTGCATTATAAAAGTTAATTGGAACTTTACCAAGAACAACAATATTGCTAACCTCAGTCTTAAATTTTGTATAGGCCCAGTAAACTGCTTATTGAGGCAAATTCTAGCCATTCATAAGAGCCTACAATTTCATAAGCATACTTGAGTATTTGAGCAAAAGCTGTTCCATCTGTTCCAAGCAATCACAAGGAATTATTGAACGAATTAAGTTGTAATTCACAGAAGAAAGACTGTGTTTTTGGGTCATGCCAGGAATGTCAAATTAAATTGAGCAAATTTATCCCAGAAGGCTTTGACTTAACAAAAAAGAGTGTCTGGCAGCAATGGGAAAATGATGTGAAACATCTTCCTTGTCTTAGTGAACATTCAGTGAGCTGCGATGATGCCTTAGCATCACTGGTTGACAAATTGCCTCAGTTTAAAAAACATTGCTATGTGAAGATAAAGCAGAGTGATTTCTTCCAAGGAAAGAAAAACAGCCTTGATGTTGAAGAATGTGTTCTTCAAATGGACTTTGCAGAGAATTATGCTCTAATTTCACAAGATGAGGTACAGACTGCACACTGGACACATTCACAAGTAACTATTTGCACTTTCTGCATTTAGTTTGCAAACCATGAAGTCAGGTCCTATGCAGTCATCAGTAACGACCTTTCACACACGCAATATTTTGTGTGGACTTTTCTTAAAACTGTTATAACGGAGCTTAAAAAAGCGTTTTCTAAAGTTAAAATAGTTTTTATATTTTCTGACAACTGTGCTGGGCAGTTCAAAAATAAATATACTTTGTCCAAGCTTTGTTATTTTGAGAGAGACTTTGGATTGACAGTTGAGTGGAATTTTTTTGCCAGTCCACATGGTAAAGGAGCCATGGATGGCATTGGAGGTGCACTCAAGGGGAGCATGTGGACAGCTGTAAGATCTAGGAAAGTTATTATTAACAACGCAATTGACTTTTATGACTACACTCCGACGAGTTTTTCTAAAATTAAGGTACTATGGGTTGATAAGATAACAGTGGAGCATAACATTCCTATTTTGGATGAAAGGTGGAAAAATTTACAAGCAATTCCTCAAATCCAGGGCTGCCATCACTTTCGGCCTTATAACACAACTGATTTGCTGGCTTCAAAATGGCTTCAAAAACAGCAGAGTCATTGATGACAAGGATGTCAGTATTTATTACTGAGGAGGCCAAAGTTAAAACATTACATGCAAAAGATACATAAACTTCTATGAAGTGTGCGGTTCTGATGATTCTGATCAGGAGACTGTTTCACTATCTGAATCACAAGACAATATTGGAAGTGCTTGTGAGTTAAGCCTAACTAATAAAGTTGAAAAGTCTGATTTAAAATTTGAGTTATTTGTCTTGGTTGACATTCCAAGTGACAAAAAGAAGCCAACCCTATCCAAATTTCAATACTGTTACTTGGGAATTTGCCAGAGTGAGGTTGATGAGGAGGAGGATGTGAAAATAATGTTCCTGAAGTCAGTAGGAAAAAGTAAAACGCTTTTTAAACTAGACGAAACTGATGTTTGTTTTGTGAAATTCAGTCTAGTACTATCTAAGGTAACAACACCAGAAATCAAACAACAAGGTAACCGTTTGTACTAAGAGTTCAATTTTGAGTTGGATGTTGCTGAAAAAGATTATTAAATGAAGTTTTTAAACCATCAATAATAAGAAAACATTTTTGTCATAAATTTATTAGGCCTACAAAATGAGGTAAATGGTAAGTAACGATATCTTGGTCTAGTTGTACTATAAAATTGTAACAAAAATTTTTGTGTAATAAATAGCTTTATCCTTCAAATATGTTTTCTTAAGTACATACTTTTATTCCAAATAAACTACAATACTTCTTTTCTTTTTATGCAATTGAGACATAAATTTCTTCCTTCAAGAATCAAATCTGATGCATCTATGTAACACCCGTAACATTTAATGTAATACCCGTAACAGCAAAAAAAAATATATATATATACTGAGTTATGATGTCCAAAAAAATAAAAATTTATATTTCAAAATAAAATTTGGGGCAATACCTTTTAACAGTTGTTTTACAAGAATAAAAGCTTCATCAAGTTTGCAGAAATTAGAGAATTCCCTAACTCATAACAGGCGCCAGGTCAATTCCAGTATCAACATTTCTAACATGAAATATAATGTAAGCCTTAAAAGTTTTCAATATTAAATTCAATAAATATTTTTCCTTACATTATTTTTCCTAATTTTAAGGTGTGTACATGTAACACCCGTAACTGTGGAATTGCCCCTATGTTGTTGTAGTCTGCAGAATATTCAAGCAAGATTTGTGTGATTTATGTATACATTAAATCTAGTGTAACTACTACGAGAACTTGAAACCTCAAGAACTGTACTTAGCACATCTTAATGTAGGGCCATTTATAAATTTAAATTTCTGAAACAATAAATGTTATGCACGGGACAAGTAATGTGATGGACAGGACATGCCTGATGATTGGCCCTCCAAAATTATATTAAACGCTTTCCAGATGGCTAAAACTGTATAAAGTGGCAGTAGCAACAGAAATAAAGCTGCAGTCTTAAAAACAGCTCAAAAACTAAATTAAACCATAGAGACATGAAATTTGCTGTAAAAGTTATCAAACTTGACCCCCCCCCCCCCCACTGTTTTGTACAACAGGAGAAGAAATTATTTTCAGCGCTTCATCTTTGCTGTAGTATGTTCAATCTATTTACTGACAGCACTTACACTGGCCTGCTGTGCTCTGACCGCTCTAATCACTTCACTAGTGTAATTTTTTTCCATCGTAAGTCACAGCAACTCATTTCCAAAATGCATTATCTATGTCGGCTTGTACAGCAGTCATTAATATCAGTGCTATTTTGAATCTCAGGAACGTGACAGCATAATCATCTGACTCGTCCTATGAGTAAATTTCATATATTCTTACTCGGTTTTAGGGCTCTGTACCTCAATTGGTAAAAATGAAGGGTCAACAGAAGTGTCCGATCCCACACATCGGCTTTGACCCGTGACATAAGGGTGTCGTCGTGTGTTACGTCACGACGGTGCGAAGTTTGGTTTGTGAGTGTGGCGTGTTTGCAGATGTTGTCGTATTGTGGTTTGTTATGCTCACTGGTGATATGTTCACGGTTTTTGTTTGTGTGGTGTAATGGGCTCAGTTTGCTTTTGCTCATTATCCAGAATTGTTTGAGTGTCGGTGTGTTTGTAGCGGAATTCGTTTCAGTGAGTTAACGATTTTGTGTGAAGGTCAATTTAGTGTTGTTCGCTGTATGTCGTGTGGTAATTTTAGTAAAATTAATCGGTTGTCGATTTTGTTCAGGAATGGATATGACGGATAAAATTAACAGTGCGCAGGTCGAGGGAAGTGTTCGATCCCAATGTGTGGCTGCGACTGTCGGTATTGGTATCGGGAGATGTTTTTGAGCTATATAGGCCGAGGGAAGTGTTTGATCCTAATTTATGGGATCGGGAGCTGCTGTTGAGCTATTTAGGTCAAGGGAAGTGTCCGATTCCAGATGTTATTTTGGTATTTGGGGAGCTTCGTGATGTCTCTTTGTTTTTTTTGTTTTGTATGGGGGTGGGTGTCTAAATTTGTTTATATTTAGTTTGCCCCCACCCAAAAAACACCCCATTTCCCGCGCTTGTCCCGTTAGTGTCATTGGGCTTTTTATGGAAAGTGTGTGTGTGTGTGTGTTTCTCGATGTATTTTCGTCCTCCTAATGTGTACGTAACGACTTTATATGCGCCATATTGGAATCGTGGTTTATGGTCGTTTCTGCCATATTTGTGACGTCACGGGTCAAAGCAGACGGACTGGATCGGACGCTTCTGTATTCCCAAAATGAAACCCATTTGTGTAGGTTTGCATTGTCGTCATCCTGTCTGTTAACAGAACCCTTTTTTTCATATGAATGGATGGGTGTGTCAGGTTAAAATTTGTCACCTACTAAAGCCTACACTTCCTTGGCTGTGTAAAATATTTAACGTTGTAAGTCAGTGCAGTCAAAGGTACAGCCATTTGTGTCACATACTTTGACGATCTAACTCGCTGTTGGGTAGTTCCCATTGACATAGCACCATAAAGTTGAGGAAGAAGCAAGGTTTCACAGTACAAGTAAAGGAAAAAAAAAATCTGAAAATTGGGTATTTGCAGTTATATCACAAAAAAGGTCATTTGTTACCTATTTGTCTGTCCATCTGCCCATCTGTTAAGACCTGTTTTTCTCAGGAATGAGTAGATGTATAAAATTGAAAGCTACATTGCATACTAAGACATATGCTGGATAATGTAAAAAATTTAAGCTCACTCAGTGCAATCAGAAGACATGGCCATTTGTGGCACATATTTTGATACTCGCAGACTCTTCTGTAAAAACTTAAAGGGCATTTCCCACTGATCTAGAATCATAAAACGACAAGGTTTCACAGTACAAGTCTAGGAAGAAAATCTGAAAATTGTTAATCAGTAATTATATCACATGAAAAAATATTTTTGTCTTTTTTATTTGTCTGTCTGTTTGTCCTTCTGTTAACGCTCCTTTTTCTCAGGAACGGGTAGACTTATAAATTTTGACACTCGCAGAATTGCTCGTCAAAACCTGTAAGGTACTTCCGTTTGACCTTGTAACATGAAATTTGGCGAGAAGCAAGGTTTCACTGTACAAGTAAAGGAAAAAAAAGATCCAAAAATTGTTAAATTGTAATTACTGCATGTAAAAATTCTCTCTTTGCCATTAGCACTAGCATATTCAGCACCCATCAAAAGCGTAATAGAAATGTATTAATGTTTGCAAACATACATTTAAGCTGTATGTACGCTGTAGTTGTGTTTTAGTAAGCAAATGTGGGATATTTTATTAAATGTTCTGTCTGTTATAGATCCCCTACTCACTTCCTTTTGTACGTCCAGTCGAGTCTCATGAACTACCATAGAGATCTTTACATAGTTGATTCCTCAGATAGCTTAAGTGTCTGTATATGATTAAATTTGCACAAAACCCTCAGTGTGCAAGTCCTACACACACTTACCCCCCCCCTTTCCCGCCCCCCTTTTCTTCATCTGTTATGGCAAGCAGTAAATGATCACAAGTTATATTGTCTGAAAAAGTGGCTGGACTGAGTTCTGGGCACATCTGATACTGAGCCACTGCTTAGAAAGCATTTGTTCATGTTTTACTACTGTTTCTGTACTTATTAAAAGAAATGAGGTTCCTTTTATTTCTTCTTTTGCACTATCAAATAATTGCTGTGGGTTAGACAGTGTACTGGCGAGACATCACTCATTACGAACCTTTCTTTTAACATTTCCATCAGTTGATCCTTCTCTGCGGAATGTTGCAAAAAGAAAGAGAGAGAGAGAAAGAGAGAGAGAGAGAGAGAGAGAGAGAGAGAGAGAGAGAGATGAGGGGGGCAGTGGAGCTCTGCACCAGTCATCTCTTGGGTAGCATGATGGCCTCACAATAAATTTATTTTTAAATTCAGATGTTGCCACATCTTTGTCATGTGTAAGGTGGTCACTACTGCAAAAGACTGCTCTCTAACTCCAGTCCAAGCACATGCACTCAAGATAATCTCTTGTTTGTAACAGTAATGTGCTGACTGTATTTCATCCTGGGAAACCATTGAGTAGTTTTGCGTAAAATCCATTTGCAGGACATTCTGTTGCACTGGTATTCGGATTTTTTCTTTTCAGACTACGCATCTTGAAAATTATAAGAGAGTGTTTCTTGAACACTGGAACCTGATCTGTAATTTCAGAACTCATTTATTGGAGAGGATCATTTTCTTTCAAAAGGACTATCTTTTTATTTCTCTTCTTCCACTACTTCCATTTTACAGACTGGTTTCTGGCAACATCTTTTGAGAGGCATTGATAAAGATCAGGGATGTTATAAGAAATGTCACAGTGTCTTAACATCTGGGGCACTTTCTCTGTTGCAAGACACAAGAGGAAGCAAGCCCCTACTAGGAAAGTGTACCCACACACTATTTATAGCCTCTAGCAGGTAATTAAAGTTAGCACGATATTGAAACACACATACATTAAGTCGAGTATCTAAAACAGTCAGTACACACATGGGATGAAGCTAGTAAAAGAGGGACTTCTTTATGACAATTTCTGTTTCTTGTTAAAAGGCTTCACATGCCTGTTTAACTGGAAGCGTCACATACATCTTCTGGTGAACCTCGCGTTTCCCTGTTCTGAAGTTATTTACAGATTTTGTCCCTTGCTTTCCTGCTGATTCCACAATAATTAAAGTTGCATCTAGTAAGTTAGTTCCAATGAGCAATCAATAAAACAAAAATGTTACTAAGTAAAAAATATATATTGGAACATTTACAATAGTATGAAAAAGAAAGACTGGTATTGACCATATAGTGGAGACATTGAGTTGCAGATAGACACAACAAAAATAGTGCTAAATAAGTAAGATTATAGCCAAAGGCATTCTTCTGACGTAGACAACACCCGCGCGCCCAAATGCAACTCGCGCCCTTTGTGACACGGTCTCTGGCTGCCGAGGCCAGACCTGGCAGCCAGACAGTGGTCGCGTTTGTGCGAGTTGTGTTTGCATGAATGTGCTCGTGTGCACTGTCTACTTCAGGAGGAGCCTTTGGCCTAAAACTTACTTATTTAGCGGTCTTTTTGTTGTGCCTGTCTGTAATTCGACATCCCCACTATATGGTGAATAGCAATCTATCCTTTTCATAACATTGTCATTATTCCGACCTGGATTTTCCTTTGTTCGATATTGGAATATTTACATAGGTTCACTGGCTACTTCTCAACATAGTTGCCATTGTCGAGATATTTATCGTAACGGTGCATCGTCAGTTGTGTCTCACAGGTGTCTGCCACCAATGTTGAGAGTCACAAAGTCACTTCAGTCTGCACCTCAACGTCTTCGTGCAAATGTTTTCCTACCAGAAAAAAACGTCACGAAATGGAAGAGATGAGTCACTTGGAGTGAGGTCGAGACTGTAGCATAGGTGGTCAAAGACCTCCAAATGGATTCGATACATTTTTTCTGACATCTGATGTACGAGAACTTGTGTCGTAATGAAAAGGCTTAATGCCTCTTGTCAACATCCTAGATCTCTCGTTCTGGATTGCAATTCTCAGATGTCGATGTCTGTCTGTACCGATCGGCATTTTTGGCCTCCCCTCGTGATAAAAACTAGCACCGGATGACATCACATCAATCCCAGAAGACTGTATACACGACTTTTTGACAAAGATTGTCCGTTCGAATTCGATCTTCACGGGCGAACCACTACGCCGCCAGTGTACGGACTGTCATTCTGTTTCCGGTGTGACGTGCGGTACCCGCATTTCGTCCCCAGTGACGACACGGACGAAAAACTCGTTACCTTTCTCCGCTTACCGCTGTAGGAATGTCAGTGCTGTGGCCAGACGTACAGTTTTGTGTTCCCCTGTCAGTTGCCCCGGCACATATCTCGCACACACTTTACGAAAACTGAGCCGCCGGGAGGCAATTTCGGTTGACAGCGGGTGAAGTGTCTGGAGGAATTGACATTACAGTTCTGAAATTGCATTCTCCACATTCCGGTGTCACCAGACACAGTCAGCTACTACAATCTTTGTCGCAAGTATCGGTCCGTCCTCCAGCAAATTCCCCCCCCCCCCCTCCCCCCCCTGCCAGGAGCCTCACGGTTCTTTCGTGAGTACGTGTGTGGTGAGCGAGGGGTCCCGAGCGATTGCAGCTGTCCTTCTTTCCTGGGCTGAATTTGCTTTCCTCTCCCCCGTCGTTGCTCCTTCCCCTACACCCTCTCGTCTACCTCTCTCGGTGTCCTTGTTTATGTTGGCCCCACAATCCTCCTGGTTATGTTGGCTTTGTTGAGTGAGTACCTCACCTGGCCCCCCTCTGGGGTTTAACCTCCACTACTAAATATCTGTTCCGTAGTGTGAGCCATCTAGGGAAGAGCACCTTACCTAGTATCTCCGACATGTGCCCTCCTAGTTCCTTCCGTCTTTTCCTTCACGTCGTCGTCTGATGCTAGGGTGCATAGCCAGCCTGTGTGGTGGTGTCACTATGTACCCTTTTGGTTGAGCCCCCTGAAAACACAGGGATCACACTTCTGATACCTGAGCTGTGACCACCTCACGTAACCCTGGGAGTGGTCGCTCGTCGTCCCAGAGCATCGGAACTCCCGGCAATGGCCACCGTGCCAGACTGCCCGTGCTGTGGCTGGGTCGCGCCCGTGATTGGAGTGGGTGATAGCCGGGCGGACGCTGTGCGAATGAAACGCGTACGGGTCCAGAACTCTGGCCGTTCTTCTGCGGCAGTCTCTCTGCGTGGAACCGATTCTTCGAGTGCTGCTTCTCTTGCCCTTTCGGCCTTCCCTTCTGTGGCTAGCCCCTGGGAAGAGGGTCGGGCCTGTCGGCTAGGGGCGAAACCTTTCCCCCGTTATCTAGTTTGCACCGGGACTGGTGGGGATACTTTCACCAATACCGAACTTTTATTTTTTGTGGAACACATCGAAGACGAGTTTGGCGAAGTGGACACTCTGAGCGAGATGCGGCCGGGTTCATTGTCGATCGAAACTAATATCCACCATTTGCTGTTTAGGAACCTGTTAAATATCTCGTAGCAAAAAATTGCTGACGAAGAGGCTCGCCTAAATGCGCACCGAGTTTACACTCGTATTGTGAATCGGCATATTGCACTGTATAAGTGTGTCCTACTGGCCAATTTTCTCCAAGTATTGGTCTGCTTTCCACCGCCGTACTGGGACCCGCCCCACCCCCTAGTACCCTCTCCTCCTCGATGACTGTCCCTTTCCTGACAATCTCAGTAAGGCCGACCACTTTGCCTCCCACCTCTCTGATGTTTTTTTCCATCCCAGATGATCCCCACTTTGATTATTCCCTCTTCCCTGACGTCACGGACCGTACGAATACCTCTGTTCCTCCCCTTGCTCCCAGCTTCCAGTACTTGGGCCACACCCCACCATCTGCACTTAACACTCCCATCACAACACAGGACATCAGCCTCATACTCCGCACTAAACGCAACACTGCTCCCGGCCACGACTCCGTTACCTACCGCCACCTCAAACACTGCCCTCCCTCCTTCTTTTCCCTCCTCGCCGCCCTCTACAATGTCATCCTTGGCACTGGCTTCTATCCTGACCTGTGGAAAACCTCCCGTATCCTGATGTTCTCCAAACCCAACAAGCCTCCATCTGATGCCTCTTCCTATCGTCCTATCTGTCTCACATCGGTGTTCAGCAAGCTCTTGGAATCCATCCTTCCCGGCGCATCCATCTCCACCTCCACCAAAACCACCTCCTCCCAAACACCCAATGTGGCTTTCGACCTTCCTTCTCTGCTGATGACCGACTCCTCCGCCTCACTCATCTCCTCTCCCTCCAGCTTAACTCCCGTCGCTCCGCCATTTTTGTCTCACTTGACCTCGAAAAGGCCTACCACCGTGTCTGGCATCCCGGTCTCCTGTTTAAACTCCAAACCTACGCCCTTCCTATCAACTACATCCGTCTGATGGCCTCCTTCCTCTCCCACCGCCCCTCCTATGTTACCATCCATAATGCCAATTCCCACACCTTCTACGCCTCTGCAGGTGTGCCCCAGGGCTCTGTCCTCTCCCCTCTCCTCTACCTCCTGTACATGGCAGATATGCCACCCCCCCACCCCCCGCTCCTGTACACCTCTTGCAATATGCCGATGACACCGCATTCCTCACCCTCGCTCCTACCCTCCAATGGTCCCAACGCCTTCTCCAGAATCAAGCTTTTTGCTGCACGGTGTAACCGGTGGCTCCTGAAAATCAATCCTTCCGAGACCCAGGCAATCGTCGTAGGTCGTACCACTCGCTCCTTCCGGCACCTGGATTTCTCCCTTACCGTCTGCACCTGTCCTGTCCGCCTCTCCCCCACCCTCACCTACCTCGGCCTCTCCATTGGCCGTCACCTCACCTGGATCCCTCATCTCCACTCCGTCCAATCCAAGGCCCACAACTGCCTCTGACTCCTCAAACTCCTCTCTGGCCAGACATGGGGTTGCACCTCTCTACCATCCTCCACACCTACAGATCCTTAATCCGTCCCATCCTCTGTTATGCCAGTCCCGCCTGGATATCCGCCTTCCCCCCCCCCCCCCCCCCCCAAATTATATAAGTATCTCCAGATCCTCGAGCACCATGCACTCCGCCTCGCCTTCCGTATACGCCTCCCGTCCCCCACACGGATCCTCTATGACCTCATTCCTTTCCCCCATCTGCTCCTATTCCTTGAACATATCCGCATTCTCTACAACTTTTTTCCTCTCCTTCCCCCCCTTTCCTTTCCCTTCATCTGTCCAGGTTCCCCCCATCTGCCTTCACCTGTGGTATATCATATTTGTGCCAATTTTTTTAGTGCAGTTTTCAAGTGAATGTTCAGTGTTGTTCATCTTTCCAAAGTGTTGCGAACAGAAACCATACTGTCGCTGGGTGTAAATTTTAGATCTCTTGCGAACAGAAACCAGACTGTCACCGTGTTTTTTAATTGTCTGTCTATTCTTTTACCTGTCTGCTTCATATGTATTTTATTAGCATCACCACCCCTTTGTTCTGTATTTTAAGTTCCACGATTTTCCGCCATTTTAAGTCACCGATTTTATCGCCTGCTTTTATTGTTTATTATCTTCATCTTTTTAAAACAAATTCTGTAGGCTGAAGAGCGGTGTACCAAGCTGCTGCCAGCCCGCCCCCTTCGGGGGGGGGGGGGGGGGAATCGAAACTCAATAAAGAAGAGAAAAAAAAGAAAGAAAAGCTATTCATCCATCTCATTGCTAGCCTTGAGGTCGGCATTCTTGCCATGTGCTAGGCTGCTCTCAAAGTGCTCCCAAAAATGGGCACTTTTCAGAACTGTCTGCTCGTTAAGCAATGTGCAGTTATGAGATTTCAAGTTGCAGGAAGTCTCCATCTTCTCAAGGAGATAAAGATATCTGATTTTGCACCCCTACACAGCAATTTAATGTTCTGCAAAGTTGGATATATGATCTGGATGGTTAGAATTACAATCTAAGCCTCTCAGTGCACACATTCTTCCTAAATATTCCACAGGTGTGCCTGCCATTTTCATTTCTTATAACTAGATCTAAAAAAATTATAGAGATCTCCATCCCTATATTGACTCCAAATTCAATTTTCTCATGCAAGCTGTTAAATGTAGTCATTATTCCATCAATTTTGGTACTGTTTCCTTTAATCAATAAAAACGTATCAACAACATATCTATAGTAATAAACTATCTTGCTAGGAAGTTCAGAATAATCGTTGAAAAATTTCTCTTCAAGGTAATCATTAAAATCGTGAGCCAATAAACCTGAAATTGCGCTACCCATACATAATCCATCTTTCTGAACATATATTGTATCGTCAAATGTGAAATTATTGTATTTTAAGCAGAAAGAAAGGCAGTCTCTAAATTCTTCAATTTCTTTCTCAGATAAGCCACCTTGTCTTTGAATGTTGGCAGTGGCAATCTCAAAAGTATTGTTCGCAGGGTCATTTGTGTATAGGTTTACAATGTCCAGTGAAAGAAACGTCATATCGTCTGTTATCTGTACATCCTTAATCAATTTTGTTAGCTCTATACTATTTTTTTACTGAAAACTGCCAGTTAAATTTATAATATTTCTTAAGAAATTACAGGCATTTCCTAGCAATCTTTCACAAGGGGCCTTCCCTCTAATCTACAATTGGCCATATCGGATTTAATTCCTTACGAACCTTAATTTGTTTGCTCAGTTTGGGTGCACAAGGTTTCGTTACATTAAGAAACTGTGCTTCATTAGGTGAGGGAATTTCGTAATATGTCTCAAGTTTTTCTATTAACTTTTTTTTGTGTCATTCGTGGGATTCCTGTTGCCACTGTCAATCACATTTTCTCAGAAAAACTTTAAAGTTTTCTCGATATATTCATTTTTGGAAACTATATTCCCTTTACCAGCTTTCGCGATAAAGGCCCCATCGTCGACTTGCTTCTTATTGACGACTTTCACTAATTTTATCTGATTTATGGGTTTGTCCATTGTCTTATTAGATTCTTGCCTAACCGCTTTGAGTTGCCACTGCAATTGTATTTTGCTCAATTCTAGGAACTGAGCATGTCTAATGCAAACTTAATACGAGCCAACATGTTTTCGACATCTGTTTTCGTAAAATTCTTATTAATATTATAATTTAGCACTTTCTGTAGCAGTGCTGCTTCTTGTTTGTCAGACACAATTTCAGTAAAATTTAAAACACTAGGATGAAAACTAAACCTCAGTTTACACACCTCACCAGGAGTGTGTGACTGCCCCATTAAGTTTAAAATCCTTTTGTTTTGCTTTTGTCTTGTGACCTGTACCATTTCTCTACGATATTCTGTGTACACACTGACACTGAATCAGACAAAGTATGACTTTGTTTCTTAAAGTTGAAGTACGCTGCACGCGCAGCAGAATCTTCTCTCTGTCTAATTTCAGTGGGAGCTGTCTGCACTCCAACCGTGTTGTTAAACATTTTGGATAAATAGCAGCAGCAGTCACAAATATTGAAATCTTTTGTTGTAGAGATCGATTTCGGTCACTGTGTGACCATCATCTGTGCTAAAAATACATTAGAACCATCAAAAACGTGAGGATCTTTACACAAATGAGGCCCTATTTATAACCACCATCAAAAAATTCAGAATCCGAGGGATGTACAGGGTATATCATAATTAATGGCATAAACGCACACAGTTGAAGGTACACAATACTAGAAGCAAAAAAAGTCAGTAAACATAGGGTTGACAACGCATACCTTAAGAGCTATGAGCAATTTTTCTTCTTCGATACTGTGAAGCAAATCTCTTCTACAGCCAGCTCTTTCCTTTCCATATTTTGGGAAGTGATAATATTGACCAAAACAAGAAAAAAAAATATCCAGTAAACATGTGCTCTAAAATGCCTACCTTAAAAGTTATGAGCACTTGTTCATCTTCGGTACTTTGGAACACAACTCTTCTAATGAACAAGTGCTCATAACTTTTAAGGTAGGCATTTTAGAGCACATGTTTACTGGATATTTTTTTTTCTTGTTTTGGTCAATATTATCACTTCCCAAAATATGGAAAGGAAAGAGCTGGCTGTAGAAGAGATTTGCTTCACAGTATCGAAGAAGAAAAATTGCTCATAGCTCTTAAGGTATGCGTTGTCAACCCTATGTTTACTGAGACTTTTTTGCTTCTAGTATCGCGTACTTTCAACTGTGTGTTTACGCCATTAATTATGATACACCCTGTATAGAGATATACATATTCTCATATCTACCAAGTTAATGATACAGCCTGTATAGAAATATACATATTCTCGTACCTACCAAATTATTTTAACCTTTTAAGCTCGTGTTGTAACAACACATTATTTTCTATGAGGTGTAACATGTACTGTGATTATTACTTCCAACAGATATCATCAATCACTTTTACTCCAATTTGTAATAGGACACAGTGCAATGGAGGAAATTATTTGAAGTTTGTGCTCGTCGGGTTCCACAATTATTCACTGAAGACTGCAAACTTCAGAGAAGAACTGTCACCAGAAACCTTCAGAGGTTTTAAAATGAAGGTAATATTTTTTGACAAGCATTGTGACAGATGATGAAAGCTAGTTCTGTCATTATGAGCCTGAAACAGAACACCAGAGTATAGACTGGCAGCACTCGGATTCGCCATTGTAGAAGAAAGCGATGACAGCGCAGTACTCGTGGAAGTTACGGGCACCGTCTTCTGGGGTGCACGAGGTTGCATTCTTATTGATTTTCTCAAAACTGTACAAACCACAAACGCAGCCCACTGTATCCAGACACTTCAAGCTCTGTTGTGTGCTGCGTGATAAAGACCCTCGAAAGGATATTGTCTTGCAGCAGGGTAATGGGCCCTATCACACTGCTCGTCTCACTGTGGGAAGATTGGGACATTTAGATGGGAAACTTTATCACAGCCTCTATACAGTCCCAACTTGCCAACCTCCGACTACCGTCTCTTCGGTTCTGTCGAGAAAAGTACGCGAGGCCGATGCTACGAGACAGTGGAGGATATTCGGCAGACGGCGTAGCTGTGTCTTTGGTGGACCGGAGTTCTGCTGTAAATATGTTTTCGAACTTATAGAACAATGGCATAATGTGTGCAAACAAATGGACAAATATGACATAAATTGTGTCGATTAAGATGATTAGAGCTGGAGTGTCCGTGCAAATGCCTGTTGCGTGCACGGTTTGGCCATTTGGGGAATAAATGTATATTTAGAAGATTCTTTAAATATAATAGCTGAATTTAGACATTCGTAATGCGTATAACATTTTTCTGACTTCGGTGCTTACATTGTAGTGGCTCGGATGATAACACATTTTACTGTTTCTTCATACAAATTGTGCCAAAAGTGATGGAATAAGAGTAATTTTCTAAATTTTGTTAGTGAACTCGGAGTGCCCCAGTTCGGCCGGGTAGATGTCGCCGTACGGGAATATACGTAACGGATGTACGATTACAGGTCGTAAACACGCGGTTGACAGCGTACGGAAATTTGGGTCCGGCTGTGAGTTTCGGGTAGCCGAACGGTATGGCGACTGCTCGTGATCCGTAAGAAATCCGGGTTCGAGTTTTGATCTGGCACAACTTTTCATTATTTCCATTCCGTTATACTGGCGATCGTTGTCCGTATTCACATATGTGAATACAAACCTCGTATTAAGTGCAAAATGTGTTGTGAATAGTGACTAGTAAAGTAGTAATAAATTAAAACCTCACGCCCGATGCTGAAGTTTCACTGCACGAACACCGAAAATGTCACACACGATAAACTTTCTCCCTCTCATTATTTTGTGGGGCTATCGGCGAGAAAAAGTTTTGAAAAGGCTCGAGCTGACACCGGGTCCCAGCATAGTGTTCTAGTAATACAGGTATTACGTATGTCCGGCATGGTACGGTGTCAGATTCGCTGCTAGTGGGCACCGATATAATTTGATGACGTCAGCTGAAAATTTGTGCCAAAGTGCAATGTGCATATTCCAATGAACAGACAGTTTACCTACATAATATATGCACCGGAGGGCGTGCCGTCACACAGTAATTTCCGACCTCTTACAGTGTACGGCAGGGCCGAGAGTGTGTGCAGACGAGATTCGGGTCGGAAGGGAGACGCACTCGGATACCTGGAGCAGTTGAGGCGACTGTTCACACAGAGCAGGGAATCGGGGTTCGAATCGTGGTCCGGCACAAACTCTCGCCTGTCACCATCAAGTTTTTTGATGCCCCAGAGCTGTGTTACGCCCGGGTATTTGCACAAACTGGCAGATTCCGACAACAACTCGGTGATATACTCGTAGGCTACTCCGTTTTCTCTACGTTGTGAAGTGCACAGTTTTACATTTACGAATATTTAAACCGCGTTGCCAATCTTTGCGGAACTTTTAAATCTTACCAATATCAGAATATTTGTGCAGCTGCTTTCAGACAGTAACTCGCTATAGATAACTGTGTTATCTGCGAGAAGTCTGAGGTTACTATTAACATCGTCTGCAAGGTCATTAATATACAACATGAACAGCAAAGGTCCCAACAGACAACCTCGAGGCACACCCGAACTTACCTCCACTTCTGTCCTCAGTTCAGCCACATGATTCACTCGCTACCCCATATCACTGTACTTTTGACAAGAAGTGTATTTGTGGTAGTGAGTCAGATACCTTTTGAGAATCAAGAATTACTGTATCTATCTGACTGCCTCAATCCAAAGCTTTAGTTTTGTCACGTGAGGAAAGGGCGACTCGAGTTTAATGTGATTAATGTTTTTGGAATCCGTGGTGGTTGGTGTGGAGCAGGTCGTTCTGTCTGGGACACCTTATTTTGTTTGAAATCGGAATATGTTCTACCAGAAACTCGATATTGAGAATACTGGACACTAGTTTTGTGGTTCACTTCCACTGCCTTTTTTGTACATGCATTTGACTGTGCTTTCTTCCAACTAGTGGGCAAGGTTTTTTGTTCGACGGATCTCTCGTAGATTGTAGTTGCAGGACGGGCTAACTTAGCTGCAAATTCCTTATAGAATCTGATAGGGAATCCATTGGGCCCTTCAGCTTTGTTAAATTTTAATGATTACAGCCATTTCTCAACACCACTGACACTAACATATATTTCACTTTTCTTTTCAATGGTACTAGGATTGTTGTTGTGGTGGTGGTGGTGGTGGTGGTGGTGGTGGTGGTGGTGGTGATCATCATCATCATCATCATCATCATCATCATCGTTGTCGTCTTCAGTCCAAAGACTGGTTTGATGCAGCTCTCCATGCTGCTCTGTTCTGTGCAATCTTCTTCATCTCCCAGTACCTACTGCAGCCTACGTGCTTCTGAATCCGTTTAGTGTATTCATGCATTGGTCTCCCTCTACAATTTTTACTCCCCACACTTTCCCTCAATACTGATGAATTGATGATCCCTTGATGTCTTGGAATGTGTCCTACCAACTGATCCCTTCTTCTAGTCAAGTTGTGCCATAAATTCCTCTTCTCCACAATTCTATTCAGTACCTCCTCATTAGTTACGTGATCTACCCATCTAATCTTCAGCACACTTCTGTCTCTTCTTGTCTAAACTATTTATTGTCCATGTTTCACTTCCATACATGGCTACACTCCATTCAAATACTTTCAGAAACGACTTCCTGACACTTCAATCTATACTTGATGTTAACAAATTTCACTTCTTCAGAAATGCTTTCCTTGACATTGCCAGTCTACATTTTATATCCTCTCTACTTCGACCATCATCAGTTATTTTGCTATCCAAATAGCAGATTGATCCACTACCTAAGTGTCTCATTTCCTAATCTAATTGCCTCAGCATCATCAGACTTAATTTGACTACATTCCATTATCCTCGTTTAGCTTTTATTGATGTTCATCTTATATCCTCCTTTCAAGATGCTGTCCATTCCATTAAACTGCTCTTTCATGTCCTTTGCTGTCTCCGACAGAATTACAATGTCGTCGACAAACCTCAAAGTTTTTATTTCTTCCTGTGGATTTTAATTCGTACTCCAAATTTTTCTTTTGTTTCCTTCACTGCTTGCTCAATATACAGATTGAATAACATTGGGGAGAGGCTACAACCCTGTCTCACTCCCTTCCCAACCACTGCTTCCCTTTCATGCCCCTCGACTCTTATAACTGCCATCTGGTTTCTGTACAAATTGTAAATAGCCTTTCGCTCCCTGTATTTTACCCCTGCCACCTTCAGAATTTGAAAGAGAGTATTCCAGTCAACATTGTCAAAAGCTTTCTCCAAGTCTACAAATGCTAGAAACGTAGGTTTGCCTTTCCTTAATCTATCTTTTAATATAAGTCGTATGGTCGGTATTGCCTAATGTGTTACAACATTTACACAGGATCCAAACTGATCTTCTCTGAGTTCGGCTTCTACCAGTTTTTCCATTCATCTGTAGAGAATGTGCATTAGTATTTTGCATCTGTGGCTTATTAAACTGATAGTTTGGTAATTTTCTTACCTGTCAATACTAGCTTTCTTTGGGATTGGAATTAATATATTCTTTTTGAAGCCTGATGGTATTTCGCCTGTCTCATACATCTTGCTCACCAGATGGTAGAGTTTTGTCAGGACTGGCTCTCCCAAGACTATCAGTAGTTCTGATGGAATGTTGTCTACTCCCGGGGCCTTGTTTCAACTTAGGTCTTTCAGTGCTCTGTCAAACTCTTCACACAGTATCATATCTCCCAATTTATCTTCATCTACATCCTCTTCCATTTCCATAATATTGTGCTCAAGTTCATCGCCCTTGTATAGACCCTACATACACTCCTTCCATCTTTCTGCCTTTCCTTCTTTGCTCAGAACTGGTTTTCCATCTGAGCTCTTGATATTCATACAAGTGGTTCTCTTTCCTACAAAGGTCTCTTTAATTTTCCTGTAGGCAGTATCTATCTTACCTCTAGTGAGATAAGCCTCTACATCCTTACATTTGTGCTCTAGCCATCCCTGCTTAGCCATTTTGCACACCCTGTCGATCTTATTTTTGAAATGTTTGTATTCCTTTTTGCCTGCTTCATTTTCTGCATTTTTATATGTTCTCCTTTCATCAATTAAATTCATATCTCTTCCGTTACCCAAGGATTTCTACTGGCCCTAATCTTTTTATCTACTTGATCCTCTGCTGCCTTTGCTATTTCACCTCTCAAAGCAACCCATTCTTCTTCTACTGTATTTCTTTCCCCTCCAGTTTTGTCAATCATTCTCTAATGCTCTCTGAAACACTCTACAACTCTGGTTCTTTTAGTTTATCCAGGTCCCATCTCGTGAAATTCCCATCTTTTTGAAGGTTCTTCAGTTTTACTCTACAGTTCATAACCAATAGATTGTTGTCAGAGTCCACATCTGTCCCTGGAAATGCCTTAAAATTTAAAATCTGGTTCCTAAATCTGTCTTACCATTATATAATCTATCTGAAACCTGTCAGTATCTCCAGGTTTCTTCCATGTATACAACCTTCTTTTATGGTTCTTGAACCAAGTGTTAGCTATGATTAAGTTATGATCTGTGCAAAATTCTACCAGGCGGCTTCCTCTTTCATTTCTTAACCCCAATCCATATTCACCTACTACGTTTCCTTCTCTCCCTTTTCCTACTACCGAATTCCAGTCACCCATGACTATTAATTTTCGTCTCCCTTCACTATCTGAATAATTTCTTTTATCTCATACATTTCTTCAATCTCTTTGTCATATGCGGAGGTAGTTGGCACATAAACTTGTCCTACTGTGGTAGGTGTTGGCTTCGTGTCTATCTGGACTACAGTAATGTGTTAACTATCCTGTTTGTTGTAGCTTACCTGCACTCCTATTTTTAAATTCATTATTAATTCATTATTAAACCTACTCCTGCATTACTGTTATTTATTTTTTATTTATAAAAGAAGTCTCATTTCTCCTGCCACCGAACTTCACTAGTTCCCACTATATCTAGGTTTAACCTACAAGCATTAAACTGGGGCACTTCTCCCAGGGTTTCCTTTTTTAAAGGAGCTTTTGAAAACGGAGTTAACCATAAGAATTGATTTGGGTTTTGTGAAAGTTCATTTGACAGTTTTCTGCTACAGTAATCACTGAAGACTCCATGCATTGCTCTCTTAACAGCCAAACGTCATTCAGTCAGCATCTCTCTATCCGTAGGCCTGTGCTTTTTTTTTACACCTATCCTCAGACCTCTGCATTCTGTGACAAGTCACGGCTTCAAACACCTCTGTCACTTCTTTACGGTTTCAGCTTTCTTCAGTGATTTTTCATAGGTGCTCACGATTAGTGTGTGAACAGCTGCCAACTTTTTCATTCCAGAGACTCCAGTCCCCAGATGCTCAGCCGTAACAGTCTGCTCTTTGTTAAAGTTGCTTATGTCGGTGGGTTTTCCCATTTGCACGAGAATGATTCCCCATTCGTATCTGGTCCACTTACGTACTTTGCTCACCGTGTTGTACACCTACGATGCTACCGAGTGGCATTCGATGTCACGGTGGTAATATTGTGGCTCGGCGTTATATTATTACCTCGTACTATTAAGTTGAACACTGTGTAAAAGGATTTCAAGCAGAACTCTCTTATTAAGAGACAACAGCTTACCCATTCCACAACATCGGACTAAAAATCCAAATTCCTGAAAAGACAGATGTCGTATTGGGAAATGCGCAGGGATAGTATATTCTTTACTAGCCCAAAGTACTGTACATTTCAGCAATGCAGTGTAGGCCACGGCCTGTTCCAGCGTGCATCCGGCCGAGAGCCATGCCCGAGCACACCCCGGCACCGACACCGGCGCGTGCCGTCTACGGGTTCGTCTTGTACCTGGCGTCCGTCACGTCGGCCGCACTCTTCCTGCTGTGGGCGTACGTGCCGCCGGATGTGGCATCTTCGCTCGGTCTCAGGTACGGTGTGCCGTACTTTTGGTTCAGCCGAGCTCGACTGGGATAGTTTGAGGGCGGCTGTGGTAGTTTGGATGTACCCTAATAAATGAACAAAGAGAGAAGTGTGCCAATGTAGTTGGTACACTTCTGTCATGTATATAAACAGTAATGTCTACAGTTGTATTAGCTGTTGTCTATTTGATTAAGGGGATAGTAATAGTAATAGCTCTTTAGTAGTGGAGAAAGTAGTTTTCCTTCCATTTTATGTTTATTTGCTGTACTACAGATTCTTTTTTTTCTGGTGGTGTTATAGTGTTAGGAATTTTTCCTATGTAGTACTTGTCAGTACCATGTAGTGATAATTACCATTTACACTGTTTATTACACAAAGACATCTGAGATCACTGAAAAGTAGTAATTCTGCTATTATGACTGCATGTATAAAAGAATATATGAGGGTCACTCCAAAAGAAATGAGACAATTTTTTTAAATCTATCTTATATTCTATATGTTTGAAAGTTTTACAGTGTGTAGATACATCCTTTAGGAACAATATTTTCATTTCTCCACATAATTTCCACACCTCTCAACTACCTTACGCCATCTTGGAACCAGCGCCTGTATACCCACATGGTAAAATTCTGGACCGACCTGTTGGAGCCACTGTTTGCCAGCGTGCACAAGGGAGCCGTCATCTTCAAATCTTGTTCCACGAAGAGAGTCTTTCAGTTTCCCAAAGAGATGATAGCCACATGGAGCCAGGTCAGGACTGTAAGGCGGCTGTTTCAGTGTTGTCCATCCGAGTTTTGTGATCGCTTCCACGGTTTCTTGACAGACATGTGGCCGTCCATTGTCGTGCAACAGCAAAACATCCTTCTTTGCCGATGTGGTCGAACACGACTCAGTCGAGCTCAAAGTTTATTCAGTGTCGTCACGTATGCATCAGAATTTATGGTGGTTCCACGTGGCACGATGTCCACAAGCGAGAGTCCTTCGGAATCGAAAAACACCGTAGCCGTAACTTTTCCAGCAGAAGGTATGGTTTTGAATTTTTTTTTCTTGGGTGCATCTGCATAATGCCACTCCATTGATTGCCTCTTCGTCTGTGGTGAAAAATGATGAAGACATGTTTCATCAACTGTCACAATTCTTCCAAGAAATTAATCTCCACCATTCTCATACTGTTCCAAAAGTTCACTGCATACCGTTTCTCTTGTTTCTTTGTGAGCCACTGTCAACATCCTGGGAACCCACCTGGCACAAACCTTTTTTAACGCCAACACTTCCAGTATTCTGCAAACACGTCCTTCCCCTATCCCAGCGTAGCATGACAATTCGTTCACCGTGATGCGTCTGTCAGCAGTCACCAATTCGTTAACTCTCTGCACATTGTCTGGAGTGTGTGCAGTACAAGGCCTGCCGCTGCGAGGACAATCCTCAATATTGCCGTGCCCGCTTTCATCACGTAACCTGCTTGACCACCGACTAACTGTACTGCGATCGACAGCAGCATCCCCGTACACCTTTTTCAACCTCTTGTGGATGTTTCCCACTGTCTGGTTTTCACAGCACAGGAATTCCATGACAGCACGTCGGTTCTGACGAACGTCAAGTGTAGCAGCCATCTCGAAGACATGCTGTGACGGCGCCACTCACGGGAACAGGTTGAACTAAGTTTGAAAACCAGTGGGAAGGTTGTATCTACACACTGTAAAACTTTCACACGTGCAGAATGAAAACTGTATTTTTACAAAAATAGTGTGCATTTCTTTTGGGGTGACCCTTGTAAAATGGTGTGCTTACTTGATAATGTTGCTGTTAGTTATCTTTATAAGCATTCAGTGACTCACAGCATGTTTCCTATAGACTTAAATATGCTGCAGTAACACTCATATGTGAAACTAGATACAGACAAATAATTGCAGACCTGTATCACTCATTCCAGTCTTTGCAGAACTATTTCAGAAAGTGGCCTGTGGTAAGATACCACCTCATTTAACTGTGCAGAACATATGAACTGTTTCAGAGTTTGGCTTTTATAAAGGATTGTTCTCACAGAAAGCAGTGCAAGACCTCACAAATAAAGCACTAGCAGAGCTAAACAAGAAAAATTATCCTGCTCGTATGTTCTGTGACATTGAGAAAGCCTTCGATTTAGTAGATAACAAAATTCTACGTATAAAACTGATGTATAGTGGCATTAATGGCATTCCTCACACATGGGTGGAATCTTACCTCCATAACAGAAAGCAGTGTTCCCATTGAGACTCTTATCGCAGACACACAAATATCAGAATGGGGGAACATAATGTGTGGGGTCTTTCTGACCTCTGTAAATGATTTTCTGTTGACATTAGAGGACAGTTCAAAACCAATGTTTGCTGATGACATAAGCATACTAGTCGAGGTTCCAGACTCAACCCTAAAAGACACAGCTCGGATGATAACCGAACTGGCTTGCAAATTGTTACTAGCTAACATTTTAAGTGGTAGTCTCAGAAAGGCTGTAATTATGCATTTATGAGCACATAATAGTGACCTTCTAACACCAGAAGTTTAATGTTAACATGAATTTGACATCAAAATATAAGTTGTGCTTTACTGAATAAGTGACTTTCGGTGTAGATCACATAGAACAAAAATGAAGACATACCAATTGTGGTAAGGATATTTTAGAATCGAATAATTTTTATAATAATGAAGATGGAGAATTATATAAATTTGAAGTAAGAAACAAAGCTAAAACAATGATGAACAAACAAAATTAACTGGATGTTGGATTCCATTGGGGACAGTGTGCTGTTTGTTTTACGCAACTGTTGGCCTTATTAAACTCTCTACCAGACAGTTTACCATCCGCAACAACTATTTTATTCTGATCAGCTTTGGTACCTTGCAAATGTTATGTGAGCTTACTAATTTTATACTTAAGCTCTTTCTTTAACAATTTCTCATGTTGCTCAAACGCAATGTTTGCCAAATTTAAAACCCAAAATGTGTTTCACAAACAGCGTACGAGGTGCACGACTCTCATTAGGTTTAAAATATTTTTTTCGTACCTTTGCCTTACATCATTTACCGCTTTTACGACAGTATCGAGCACAAAATTGGACAATGGATCAAAGACTATTGGGAAAACTAAATTAGCTAAGTCAAAAAAAGGGCAGCTCATTTTGTGTTTTTGTGAAGTAAGGGCAAGACTTTCACGGATACAGTACACAAATTTAGGTGCAGTCATTAAAACAGAGGCCTTTCTTGCTGTGGCAGGACCTTCTCATGAAATTTCAACCATCGAGCTTCTCCTTAGAATGTGAAAATATTTTGTTAGCACTCACCTACCTTGGGAGAAGTAATTGTTGTAATAAAGTAAGAGAAATCAGAGCTTGCAAGGAGAGATTTATGTGTTTGTTTTTCCTGAACGCTGTTTGAGAGTGGAATGGTAGAGAAGTAGCTTAAGGGGGGAAGCCACATTGGGAGGCGGTTTGACACTGACTTTTTGGAATTTTTAATCAAATTTTGACATCTTTTCATTCATATTTCGAACAGTTTTTGGGAATTTTTTTGAATAATTTCAGCCAAAAATAACAAAGTTACGCTGTGTTGTCCGCTGAAGGTTGTGAGTATAGTTCAATTGCGTGCTGTGTAGCCATTCAGATTTTCATCTGAAATCAAAAAAGTTTTGGTTTTACATTAACTTATTTTCTAAGAATATGAACCTCAATGCAGGTGAAAATAATGAAAATTAAAAATTTTGTAGGTGTTGGATAATTTACTTAGATTTTTATGATTTTTTTTTCTAATTATGCAAAGAAAAATACCCTTAAAATCATGATATCATGTCACAAGTTGGCACATATAATTTGTAATTTTTATGAAGAATGATTTATAAGTTTTCATAATGATCAGTTCTGTATTTATTGAGTTAGACTGCACGCAAATGTGAAAAAAGGCATTTAGAGATAAATGTGTTTGAAAAATAAATTCACGAAAACTAGAAATTCGAGGAAGTTAACAATAATGTAAAATTCTTACCAATAAATCTGTGATTCCAGTACCGTATAGTAATCCTTCTTCCTCATAGGCTTCGTTTTGCGCTTGCAGCAGTGCTTTCTGAGCTTTTTGACCTTCCTTCAATTCCAACGATTTACGGCGATTCTGCCGGCTCACGTGCCGGTCATCCATTTGTTCTGCATAATTGAAGCTTTGCGTGCCTACTACAATTCCTGCCTCATTCATGACCGTCAGAAGGGATGAATTTCCTTCATGGAATAAGCCCACTGCTAAATACGGTGCCAATTCAGTGACTTCTGTTCCGGAGTTAACGTGTTTAGGAGCTAATCGCCCAATAGTGAAATTAAAACTTTCATTCACATTTTGTGTGGGGCCACTTAAACATCTCTCCAGTAACTCATCATATATTGGAAGAATTTTGTTCTGTACATCGGGGTGCAATGGAGTAGGGTGTGCTTCATGTTCCATTCCGAGGGCTGTTCATTTGTGCCACTCGCACCAGTTGTCTTCTCCCTCTAGGAAATACTTGTGTCGAGGATTTTCAGGCGTGGAAATTGTACGATAGTATGTCGCCATAATTGCTGTTTTGACGTCTTGCACACTATCGAGGTGTCATATACAGTACTCGCATATTGTGTACACCAGTTAATTTCTCAATAGAACCGGACCTCGAGAAGATTGTGCCTAGCCCGGCACGTGCAGCGTACTTTGAGTTTTACTCACGTCAGTCACACCGGCAGTTACAATTCGGCACATTTCGACAGTGCCTTTGAATCGGTAGTCCGTAATAAGTACTGAGTATTTTCACTAATGACTCTGAGTTTGCCTTTTCCACTGAGCTTTTTAGTTTTTCAAATGTTTGGGAGTCGAGTCCCCGTGCTCCTGGACTCGAGCTTGTAGCTAATGTGCACTGGATTCTGTGCTCGTAAAATCTAAACGAATGCAAATTTCGCTTCGAAATTTTGACAGCGTATTCTTGGAGAGTTGAGCTAACAATTTGTGCAATAAAAAAATCAGTTTTTTTGAATCTTCTAATGTGGTTTGCCCCCCTCGAAGGTGGTTTGACGGACCTCCTGACGGGCACTTAATCGTGAATTGTAGAGTCATCGTGTAGATGTAAATGTGTTATATAATTCTGCACTAATCACTTTTTTGTCGGATAGAACTTTCTAATTTCACTCCTTACCAAACAGCTTCACATTTTCTCCTAGCTAATTTTCTGGTATTTAGTCCACTGTCGAAATGTGCCGAAGTGTAACTACCAGTGCGATTCCGAAGTGGGTAAAACTCAAAGTCCGCTGCCCGTGCCGGGCTAGGCAGAATTTTCTCGAGGTCAGGTCCTATCGGGAAATTAACTGGCACATGCGAGTATCGTACGCGACACCTCTACGGTGTAATCGGGTCGAGTCGGGGTACCGTGATTTAGTGTCTCTGCAGCAGCTACCTGCCCCAGCGCTACTGGGCCGTCGCCCTGCCGGTGCACCTGTGCGTCGGGCTGGCGCTGTTCGCATTCTTCTTCTACCCCGGACTGGGTCTCGCGATGACGCCCGCCCTCTCGGACCCGCTGACCGTCGGGGACGGTCGAGGCCGCGGAGCGCGGAACGCCGCGCCGGCGCCTGCGCCCGGTGCCGTACCCCCGGTGGGAGACCTGCACGTCTCCGAGGTGAGTACTGCCGCGGGAGCCTGTAAATGAAACGTACACATTTTACGAGTACGTAGTTTGTGACGGAGCAGGTCCGAAAGGAACGAGAGGACAGACAGGTCCGAAAGGAACGAGAGGACAGAGGAACTTCTCGGTAACGGTCGTCTGTCCTTCGCTGCTGGTCAGTTCTGTTCCCACGTCAGTCTCGTTCGTTTTTGACCGGTTACTCGTCGCTCTCTCCGGCTCAGCCGTTCTTTGTCCGGTTGCAGTCCCTTTAATTTTTAACGTTCGGCTGTTATCGTACAGTTTCAGACGATTCTCGAAATTTTGCCTTTTAGTTCTTTGTCTGCACTGGTCCGTGTCCGTGACCGGTAAGGTTATTTTGTTTGGCCACACCCACACCCTCAGAACGTGCGATCAAAGTTTAATGTTAAATGTATTGTCTTCAGGGAACTATTGTTGTAATTTGTATATAGCTTATTAATATGTTTCACAAATTTTATATTAGTTAAATAATCTGACATCACATTTACATTGAAATAATTCCTCTTCTTATATTCCTAAATCTAACATTTCCATCTCTGGAAGCGGAGTTACTATGAGGGTAATCCCAAAAGTAAAGTCTCCTATTTTTTTTATAATTACATAGACCTGTTTATTTCTACAATGGTTTACACCAGTTTACAGCTTGAACACTTAGCTATTTTTCGATGTAATCACAATTTCTGTCGATGCATTTTTGTAGACAGTTTTCGTATGCCCGTGTCGTACCAGCTCGCCGCCGTGCTGTTCGTAAAGTTATGAACTGGCGTGATTGTTGCTCGGTCTCGGGTGTAAAGTGGTTTCGTCACCCGTGATAATTGAGTCCAGAAAGTTGTCCCGTTCGGTTGCAAGGTGGTGAAGAAATGCACGGGAAGCATCAACTCGTTGCCGCACATGTTCCTCGGTCCGCAAGTGCGGCACCCGTCTCGCGCACAGGAAACCTCGGAACTGACACGCAGAGATCATCCGCGGTGATCCACCGATCTTTATGCGTGCTTTGCTCGACCTTCCACACTGTCTCCTCAGAAATTGACGATATCCCACTCATTCGTCGGTCGCGAATTTCAGTCCGACTAGCTGCAAACTCTCTACACCACTTACGAACATTTTTGACATCCGTGCACGACTCACAATACACTTCCGTCCGTCGGCAACGGATTTCAATTCGCACTCGGCGGTAACATCCGACGGGAGCTCCGTTCTCGACAGCTGCCGAGCCGAGACTGAGCACCTCGGCGCGGCGTGCTCGTGTTTACACACGGCGCGTGAGCACTATTCGTAACAGTGTGACCGACTGCCACACGAACTGAGTTCTGTACTTATAAAAAAATAGGAGACCTTACTTTTGGGATTACCCACATATGTAGATTAACTAGTTTAAAATCATTTATCCGAGCAAATTCCACTGCACCACTTATTTATCTCTGTCCCTGACGATGGCTTAACAGCCGCAAACTGGTTTGTGAAATAAATAATAAATACTGTAGAATATTACACCAGTGTTGTGTGTGTTTTCATTCACAAGGTATAAAATTTTATACCAGGAACCAATGGAACAGTCAATAAATGCACTTGTGTGATCACTTTGTTGTCTGCTGTCTGTCCGTCTGACTGTTAAAAACCCTTTTTTCAGGAGCAGGTAGACGTATCGAGCTGAAATTTGTGCCACATGCTGAGGTCTGTTGTCCTTCGGCAGTGTAAAATGTCGGAGTTTCTAAGTATGTGCTGTCAAAAGATACGGCCGTCACGTCTGTCACACATTTTGATACTCGTGGACCCACTCGTCAGAACTTATAGAGCGCTTCCTGTGGATGTATAATTATAAAATTTGCCAAGAAGCGAGATTTCCAATTACAAGTAGAGGAAAAAAATCGAAAAATTATTGATTTGCAGCTATCTCACACAATATTTTATCATTTGTTACCTGACTGTCCATCCATCTGTCAACACACATTTTTCTCTGGACTGGATAGAAATATCAACTTGAAATGTATGTGACATACTAAGGCCTGTGGCCCCTTGGTGGTGTAAAAAGTTAAGGTTCTGAGTTATTAAACAATGGAAAATCCAGGTGGAATGTAACAATACGGGAGAAGGAAAGTTGCTACTCACCATATAGTGGAGATGCTGAGTCACAATAGGCACAATAAAAAGTGTAGTTTTAGCTCTATGAGACAGCAGACGTGTGTGTGCAAGTTGTGCTTGTGTGTGTGTGTGTGTGTGTGTGTGTGTGTGTGTGTGTGTGTGTGTACAGTGCTGACAAAGGCCTTAATGGCCAAAAGCTATGATTGTGTGAATCTTTTTATTGTGCCTATTGTGACTCAGCATCTCCGCTATATGGTGAGTAGCAACTTTCCTTCTCTCATATTCTAAGGTTCAAAGTTAGTGCTACCAAAAGATCGAATCGTTTGTGTCACATATTTCGATGATCAAAACCTACATGGTTTTGCAGTAAAATCGTCATAATCATTCACCATCATCATCATTTAAGACTGATTATGCCTTTCAGCGCTCAGTCTGGAGCATAGCCCCCCTTATACAGTTCCTCCGTGATCCCCTATTCAGTGCTAACATTGGTGCCTCTTCTGATGTTAAACCTATTACTTCAAAATCATTCTTAACCGAATCCAGGTACCTTCTCCTCGGTCTGCCCCGACTCCTCCTACCCTCTACTGCTGAATCCATGAGTCTCTTGGGTAACCTTGCTTCTCCCGTGCATGTAACATGACCCCACCATCTAAGCCTGTTCGCCCTGACTGCTACATCTATAGAGTTCATTCCCAGTTTTTCTTTGATTTCCTCATTGTGGACACTCTCCTGCCATTGTTCCCATCTACTAGTACCTGCAATCATCCTAGCTACTTTCATATCTGTAACCTCAACCTTATTGATAAGGTAACCTGAATCTACCCAGCTTTCGCTCCCATACAACAAAGTTGGTCGAAAGATTGAACGGTGCACAGATAACTTAGTCTCGGTACTGACTTCCTTCTTGCAGAAGAGAGTAGATCGTAGCTGAGCGCTCACTGCATTAGCTTTGCTACACCTCGCTTCCAGTTCTTTCGCTATGCTGCCATCCTGTGAGAAAATGCATCCTAAGTACTCGAAACCGTCCACCTGTTCTAACTTTGTTCCTCCTATTTGGCACTCAATCCGTCTATATCTCATTCCCACTGACATTACTTTCGTTTTGGAGATGCTAATCTTCATACCATAGTCCTTACATCTCTGATCTAGCTCTGAAATATTACTTTGCAAACTTTCAATCGAATCTGCCATCACAACTAAGTCATCCGCATATGCAAGACTGCTTATTTTGTGTTCACATATCTTAATCTCACCCAGCCAGTCTATTGTTTTCAACATATGATCCATAAATAATATGAACAACAGTGGAGACAGGTTGCAGCCTTGTCTTACCCCTGAAACTACTCTGAACCATGAACTCAATTTACCGTCAACTCTAACTGCTGCCTGACTATCCATGTAAAGACCTTTAATTGCTTGCAAAAGTTTGCCTCCTATTCCATAATCTTGTAGAACAGACAATAACTTCCTCCTAGGAACCCGGTCATATGCCTTTTCTAGATCTATAAAGCATAGATACAATTCCCTGTTCCACTCATAACACTTCTCCATTATTTGCCGTAAGCTAAAGATCTGGTCCTGACAACCTCTAAGAGGCCTAAACCCACACTGATTTTCATCCAATTGGTCCTCAACCAATACTCGCACTTTCCTTTCAACAATACCTGAGAAGATTTTACCCACAACGCTGATTAAAGAGATACCTCTGTAGTTGTTACAATCTTTTCTGTTTCCATGTTTAAAGATTGGTGTGATTACTGCTTTTGTCCAGTCTGATGGAACCTGTCCCAACTCCCACGCCATTTCAATTATCCTGTGTAGCCATTTAAGACCTGACATTCCACTGTATTTGATGAGTTCCGACTTAATTTCATCCACCCCAGCCGCTTTATTGCACTGCAATCTATTGACCATTTTTTCCACTTCCTCAAATGTGATCCTATCCCATTCTACCTCGAAATCTGAAACATTACTGATCGCATTTTCACCTACATTGAGCAACTCTTCAAATTATTCCCTCCATCTTCCCAAGCCATCCACAGGATTCACCAGCAGTTTTCCTTGTTGTTGTTGTGGTCTTCAGTCCTGAGACTGGTTTGATGCAGCTCTCCATGCTACTCTATCCCGTGCAAGCTTCTTCATCTCCCAGTATCTACTGCAACCTACATCCTTCTGAATCTGCTTAGTGTATTCATCTCTTGGTCTCCCTCTACGATTTTTACCCTCCACACTGCCCTCCAATGCTAAATTTGTGATCCCTTGATGCCTCAAAACATGTCCTACCAGCCGATCCCTTCTTCTAGTCAAGTTGTGCCACAAACTTCTCTTCTCCCCAATCCTATTCAATACCTCCTCATTAGTTACGTGATCTACCCACCTTATCTTCAGCATTCTTCTGTAGCACCACATTTCGAAAGCTTCTATTCTCTTCTTGTCCAAACTAGTTATCGTCCATGTTTCACTTCCATACATGGCTACACTCCATACAAATACTTTCAGAAACGACTTCCTGACACCTAAATCTATACTCGATGTTAACAAATACCTCCTCTTGAGAAACGCTTTCCTTGCCATTGCCAGTCTACATTTTATATCCTCTCTACTTCGACCATCATCGGTTATTTTACTCCCTAAATAGCAAAACTCCTTTACTACTTTAAGTGTCTCATTTCCTAATCTAATTCCCTCAGCATCACCCGACTTAATTTGACTACATTCCATTATCCTCGTTTTGCTTTTGTTGATGTTCATCTTATATCCTCCTTTCAAGACACTGTCCATTCCGTTCAACTGCTCTTCCAAGTCCTTTGCTGTCTCTGACAGAATTACAATGTCATCGGCGAACCTCAAAGTTTTTACTTCTTCTCCATGAATTTTAATACCTACTCCGAATTTTTCTTTTGTTTCCTTTACTGCTTGCTCAATATACAGATTGAATAACATCGGGGAGAGGCTACAACCCTGTCTTACTCCTTTCCCAACCACTGCTTCCCTTTCATGCCCCTCGACTCTTATAACTGCCATCTGGTTTCTGTACAAACTGTAAATAGCCTTTCGCTCCCTGTATTTTACCCCTGCCACCTTCAGAATTTGAAAGAGAGTATTCCAGTCAACATTGTCAAAAGCTTTCTCTAAGTCTACAAATGCTAGAAACGTAGGTTTGCCTTTTCTTAATCTTTCTTCTAAGATAAGTCGTAAGGTCAGTATTGCCTCACGTGTTCCAACATTTCTACGGAATCCAAACTGATCTTCCCCGAGGTTGGCTTCTACCAGTTTTTCCATTCGTCTGTAAAGAATTCGCGTTAGTATTTTGCAGCTGTGACTTATTAAACTGATAGTTCGGTAATTTTCACATCTGTCAACACCTGCTTTCTTTGGGATTGGAATTATTATATTCTTCTTGAAGTCTGAGGGTATTTCGCCTGTCTCATACATCGTGCTCACCAGATGGTAGAGTTTTGTCATGACTGGCTCTCCCGAGGCCATCAGTAGTTCAAATGGAATGTTGTCTACTCCCGGGGCCTTGTTTCGACTCAGGTCTTTCAGTGCTCTGTCAAACTCTTCACGCAGTATCTTATCTCCCATTTCGTCTTCATCTACATCCTCTTCCATTTCCATAATATTGTCCTCAAGTACATCGCCCTTGTATAAACCCTCTATATACTCCTTCCACCTTTCTGCCTTCCCTTCTTTGCTTAGAACTGGGTTGCCATCTGAGCTCTTGATATTCATACAAATGGTTCTCTTATCTCCAAAGGTCTCTTTAATTTTTCGGTAGGCAGTATCTATCTTACCCCTAGTGAGACAAGCCTCTACATCCTTACATTTGTCCTCTAGCCATCCCTGCTTAGCCATTTTGCACTTCCTGTCGATATCATTTTTGAGACGTCTGTATTCCTTTTTGCCTGCTTCATTTACTGCATTTTTGTATTTTCTCCTTTCATCAATTAAATTCAATATTTCTTCTGTTACCCAAGGATTTCTATTAGCCCTCGTCTTTTTACCTACTTGATCCTCTGCTGCCTTCACTACTTCATCCCTCAGAGCTACCCATTCTTCTTCTACTGTATTTCTTTCCCCCATTCCTGTCAATTGTTCCCTTATGCTCTCCCTGAAACTCTCTACAACCTCTGGTTCTTTCAGTTTATCCAGGTTCCATCTCCTTAAATTTCCACCTTTTTGCAGTTTCTTCAGTTTCAATCTGCAGTTCATAACCAATAGATTGTGGTCAGAATCCACATCTGCCCCAGGAAATGTCTTACAATTTAAAACCTGGTTCCTAAATCTCTGTCTTACCATTATATAATCTATCTGATACCTACTAGTATCTCCAGGATTCTTCCAGGTATACAACCTTCTTTTATGATTCTTGAACCAAGTGTTGGCTATGATTAAGTTATGCTCTGTGCAAAATTCTACCAGGCGGCTTCCTCTTTGATTCCTTCCCCCCAATCCATATTCACCTACTATGTTTCCTTCTCTCCCTTTTCCTACTGACGAATTCCAGTCACCCATCACTATTAAATTTTCGTCTCCTTTCACTACCTGAATAATTTCTTTTATCTCGTCATACATTTCATCTATTTCTTCATCATCTGCAGAGGTAGTTGGCATATAAACTTGTACTACTGTAGTAGGCATGGGCTTGGTGTCTATCTTGGCCACAATAATGCGTTCACTATGCTGTTTGTAGTAGCTAACCCGCACTCCTATTTTTTTATTCATTATTAAACCTACTCCTGCATTACCCCTATTTGATTTTGTATTTATAACCCTGTAATCACCTGACCAAATGTCTTGTTCCTCCTGCCACCGAACTTCACTAATTCCCACTATATCTAACTTTAACCTATCCATTTCCCTTTTTAAATTTTCTAACCTACCTGCCCGATTAAGGGATCTGACATTCCACGCTCCGATCCGTAGGACGCCAGTTTTCTTTCTCCTGATAACGACGTCCTCCTGAGTAGTCCCCGCCCGGAGATCCGAATGGGGGACTATTTTACCTCCGGAATATTTTACCCAAGAGGACGCCATCATCATTTAATCATACAGTAGAGCTGCATGTCCTCGGGAAAAATTACGGCTGTAGTTTCCCCTTGCTTTCAGCCGTTCGCAGTACCAGCACAGCAAGGCCGTTTTGGTTAATGTTACAAGGCCAGATCAGTCAATCATCCAGACTGTTGCCCCTGCAACTACTGAAAAGGCTGCTGCCCCTCTTCAGGAACCACATGTTTGTCTGGCCTCTCAACAGATACCCCTCCGTTGTGGTTGTACCTACGGTACGGCCATCTGTATCGCTGAGGCACGCAAGCCTCCCCACCAGCGGCAAGGTCCATGGTTCATGGGGGGGCAGTTTTCCTGACCTGTCCAAAATACTTGTCATTTCCTTCTTACCTCCCTTTCGAAGACTGCAAATTACACTCCAGAATGGTTTTCCAGCAGCTTGACCCATAGTCTCCAACCTGTTTCCAAAGTCTTCCCACGATTTCATCTTGGATGCTGCAATTATCTGTTTGGCTTTGTTTCTTTCTTCAACATAACTTTCTCTGTCTACCTGGGTTCTGGTATGTAGCCATTTTTGATACGCCTTCTTTTTCCTTTTACAGGCTGCCTTTACTGTATCATTCCACAAAGCTGTTTGCTTCTTCCTACTTTTACACACTACTGTTCCAAGACATTCTTTAGCCACTTCTAGTACTGTGTCCCTGTACCTTGTCCATTCCTTTTCCAATGACTGTAATTGACTACATTCAATTAACTGGTACCTTTCTGAGATCGCTGTTATGTACTTGTGCCTGATTTCCTTATCCTGAAGTTTCTCCACTCTTATCCTCCTACATATGGACCTGATCTCCTGCACTTTCGGCCTCACAATCCCAATTTCACTGCAGATTAAATAATGATCAGTGTCATCAAAGAATCCCCTGAATACACGTGTGTCCCTCACAGCCTTCCTGAATTCCTGATCTGTTATTATATAGTCAATGACAGATCTGGTTCCCCTGCCTTCCTAAGTATACCAGTGAATGTTCTTATGTTTAAAAAAGGAGTTTGTGATTACTAAGCCCATACTGGCACAGAAATCCAAGAGTTGTTTCCCGTTCCTGTTGGCCTCCATATCCTCTCCAAATTTACCCATAACCTTTGCAGTAAAAGTAAAAGGGAAAAACCAGGAAATAATTAATTTGTTTTTATGGCACATTGTCATCTGTTGTGCAACTTCAGACTTAAAATCAAAACATTCTCAAAAGCCTCAGAATTCCCAGCATCGATACCTGGCCAGTACCAATGTCAATAACGGGCAGAAAGTTCTCGATTCCTGGGACGGGTGAACTGTCTGTATGTATGAACGAGTTCGTACGCAATCCTCAGAGCTCGAGTCCTGCTCGCACCCAGCTTTTTTTTTTTTTTTTTTTTTATTATTCAACTCAATTTAGTATTTCGTAATTAGTCGTTTTATCTACCCTATAATCTTCAGCAGTCTCCTGTAAGACCACATGGAAAGCTTTTATTCTCTTCTACTCTGATGTGTCCTTACCCTTCTGTACAAGGCTGCACTCCAGACAAAAGCCTTCAGTAAAAGCCTTCCTAATACTCAAACTTATTAATACAAGCTGTAAATTTATTATTTTCAGAGACGCTTTCCGTGCTATTGCCCTTCTGCATTTTATACCTTCTGTGCTTCAGTCCTTCAGATATTTCGCTGGCCGAGTAGCAACCAGTGTCGCCCCTGTGTCCCGTACGGCGAGGCTGAGAAGATCTGTAGGGCCGTGAGACCTCCCACATTAGCTACACCTTTTGCTTTGACTCTCGAGAAGCCTATTTCATCAGCTGACACTTTTAAACAAACGGATATTGCTGGCGTCGGCACTAGTACCTGTGTTTGTAACTGCACTTGTCAAGCTGCAGTTGTTTCAGAGCCTACAGCCCCGCCCCCCTGCCCCCCCCCCCCCCCCCCCCCCCCCTCACCTGGAGAACATCAGGGAAAGCCACAGTTACCACGACTGCGGTACTCCTGGTACCTGACCATTTCGGTGTCACTCGACGTGACAATTCTAGTGCTTCTCCTCCGGAGCTGACGGATTGTGAAGTCTGTCTGGGGCAACTGTCTCACCCTGACACTAAACCTCCACCCGTTGCGTGCTCCCCAGCCTGGTGGAAAGACATGTTGAAAGTGCAAACCCCGTGGTAAATGGCTCTCATACAGAACCCGTGTTAAGGAACTGAAACCCCTGGCACAGGCACATTCCCAGTGCCCGTGTTTACAGGAGACCCCTGTGCTACCGGTCTATAACCTCCACCAAACCTGACTTGGCCGAGAACTGAGGGAGGGGTTGCCGTGTTTGTCAATAACACACACCACTCCTCGGTTGCTGACCTACGAGCAGTAGCCGTCGCTGTTTGCGTGGGTCGCTATACGCTCCCTGTATTTACCTACACAGGAGCGATAGACTCTGAGGCTCTGACACCTCTTATCGCACAACTCCCCCATCCGTTTCTCGTACTGTGTGATTTCGGTGCCCGTAACGTATTACGAGGCTCGAACTCTATTTGCCCTCGGGATCGGAGAACCTCGTGATGTTTCGGGAGCTGTGCATCCTCGAAACGGGCAGTCCGACTCGTTCGTCTGCCGGAACCGAGTCGTCCTCGGGTGTCGACCTCACCATTCTGCTCTCCCGCCCTCGAGGACAGTAGAAAACGGCTGGTGACCTTCATTCCGGTGACCACTTCCCCACTGCGGATCCACCTACCGGACAGAGAATTGCTCGAACAGAAGCCACCGAAACGTATGGTCGGCAGGGCTAACTGGTCGCCATTCGGCCGGCTGGCAGTGTCCGAGCACCCCGACAGTTTCCGGCAACGGGTGGACCGCATCACGTGTCTGATCTGTCACCGCACCGGCTTACCTGTCCCGATGTATTCGGGCCGTCTCGGGCGACCTGTACCTCGACGGACTGACGAGTGCCGTTCGACAATCCGGGACAGGCGTATGGCGCTTCGACAGTTTAAATGCTGCCCGACAGCAGACGACCGCCCAGTTTTTTGAGTCGGAATTGCCCGTGTCAGTTGGAATGCGCAATGGACACGAATGGATGCAGGTGATCAGACAGAATGCTCACATGTTTGTCATATGTCAGAGCTGTATCTAGACATGTGAGGGGCCCGTATCACTCCAACTGCACACGCCCCACACCATTACAGAGCCTCCACCAGCTAGAACAGTCACCTGCTGACATGCAGGGTCCACGGATTCGTGGGATTGTTTCCATACTTGTACACGTCCAACTGCTCGATACAATTTGAAAGGAGACTCGACCGCCCAGGCAACATATTTACAGTCGTCAACAGTCCCACGTCTATGTTGACGGGCCCAGGCGAGGTGTAAAGCTTTGTCGTGCGGTTACCGAGAGGACACGAGTGGGCCTTTGGCTCTGAAAGCCCGTATCGGTCACGTTTCATCGAACGGTTCACACGCTGACACTTGTCGGTGGCCCAGCATTGACGTCTGCAGGAATTTGTGGAAGGATTGCACTTCTGTCACATTCGACAAGTCTCTTCAGGTGTCGACGGTCCCATTCTCGCAGGATCTTTTTCCGGCCGCAGCAGTGTCGGAGGTTGACGTTTTATCCGGGTGCCTGATATTCGCGGTACACTCGTGACGTGGTCATTTGGGGAAAATCCCTACCTCAGTGCTACCTCAGATATGCCGTGTCCTGTTGCTCGCGCGCCAGCTATAACACCACATTCGAACTCACTCAAATCTTGATAATCTTCCATTGTAACAGCAGTAGCCGATATAACAGCTGTGCCAGACATTTGTTTTTATATGTTGGCATTGCCGACCCCACAGCCGTATTGTGCCTGTTTACATCTCCCTGTATTTGAATACACATGCCGATACCAGTTTCTTTGGCACTTCAGTGTATATTTTTTGACATCAGTAAGGGGTACAACACTATTTAGAGATACAGTATTCTTGTGCAACTCCATCAGTGGGGCTTTTGTGGCTATTTCCTAATCTTCATACAATCTGTCCTGTCAAAGCAGTTTTTTAAGCTCCACATTGGTGGCATGCTGTCAGATCATTTTGTGCAGGAGAATGTTTTTCCCAGGTGATTGTTTTAAGTGTTACCTTCTTTGCCATAGCCATAAACAGTATCACGTCTATGGTACAGAGTCCAGCACAGTGCTCCTTATTTGTGGACGATTTTGCTGTTTCATGTTCCTCCTCCGTTGTTGCAACAGCAACTCGGCCAGTTGCATCTAACAATGAATAGGCCACAGGAGTGAGCTGGAAAGACTGGGTTTATGCTTTCTGTAGAGAAGTGTGTGTGTGTGTGTGTGTGTGTGTGTGTGTGTGTGTGTGTGTGTGTTTGTTTGTTTTCATTTTAATAATTCTCATCGCATTTTCAATCTACCTGAACTGCATATGTCGAATACCATTCCTCCCTTTTAGAGACACTCTGCAGTTTTTGAGCCTCATTTTTGACTCTGAGGACTTGAGGGACCTGAAAGCCAGAGTTCAGACGGCACTGAACATTTTGAAATGCCTCAGCCTCAGGTCTCGGGGAGCAGACAGGGTGCACGTTTTACGGAGCTTTTATTCGATTGTGGGTGGACCTCGGGTGCACATATACGTACCCATTAGAGAGGCCTTCGATCTGAAAATTGTCGACACCGTACACCGTGAGGGGATCGGGCTGTCCGCGGGCGCTCGAGAGAACGGCCACGTATCCGGTGCTCGTGCCGAGACTGGGGAACTCCTACGCACCGTCCGGTGGTAGCTTCTCACGGTGCGGCAGGCGTGTCGGTTCCTAACTGCTCCCACTTGCCCGGCATGCCGTACCGTCGCTCGTCCCGCTACGGAACGCGTCTCTACGAATTGTCCGGGGGTGACGAGGCCGTTCGGTATCTGTGTGACACGTGTGCCGGAGTCCCTACGTTTTGGGCACGTACGGGCTCAAATTGGGGGTTTTAACCGACTGCCACACTGGTTACTGCAGAGGCCCCGAGTGGTTTCAGAATTACTGCAGTGCAGGAGAGATTGCACTCCCGGTTCTGTTTTTCGTGTGATATTTTCAGAATTTTTAAATGGGCTCCACAACTACGTAGCTGTCTTTACAGTCGGGCCTAAACGGGGGAACTCCGTCAGTTCTCCTGTCGTTTTCGCAGATCGTGTCCTCGAAATTCGGTCACCTCCGGAGTTTACTGTATTTGATAAGAATTATCTGCTGTCTCGAGGGTGCCGGAGCAGACGAGATGGGCAGTGACTGCTAAATTTGTCACCTGTTTTGACTCCGAGTGCCCTTCGGTCTCTGCAATTCTTGTGTCCGACTGATAAAATAGTCCGTAATATCCGATATTCCCTCCTCTGGCTACAACAGTGGGCAAGGACGTGTCCTGCCGGGTGCCGGGACATTGGGGTATTGCGGGGAACGAAAGGGCAGACGTAGCAGCCGAGGAGGCGTGTCGCAATCCTCAGTTACTTCGGTATGCCGTCAGCACACGCGCTCTCGTACCGCCGTCGAGGTACGGTGTCGTGCGTCGACGGGAAGAGGAGTGGCCGGAACTGCCGGAGAACGAGCTCCGGCTAGTAAACCGTGCGACACGGCAGCGGTGTGGCTCCTTCCGGCGGGACGCAGCTCTCCGCACTCTCCTCCGTGTAGGCCACAGTTCTGTAGTGCACCGGCAGCTAGAGGACCCTCGGTGTGTGGTGCTTGTGACATACAGATCACAGTGCACCACATTCTAATAGACTGCGTTTTATTTTCCGATAACAGGGCAGTCAGATTGCTGACAGATCTGCCTTCTATTTTAGGTAATGTTTACACAAATGTGGTGAGAGTTTTAAGGTTTTGTGATATGTTTAACTTGTTTCCTAAAATTTTAGAGAGGTATTCCTAAATTGTTAACAGGGTAAATGGTTCACCCACGTATTTCGCAAGTGGTCAGTCAGTCACATTCCCTTTGCATTTCTTTTAGCTCTTCTATGATTTCACATCTGTTTCAATCCCAGGCATAGTACCTATTACCTTTCCTCAGTTGTCTTCAGGCGTGTGAGATAGTGCGATTGTGCGGCTCGATGCAAATGTTACACCTCATTTCGTCCGACCGCTCTATCTTCTTCCTTTCGAACTGTCTCTTCTTCACTCTACATAATTTATCAGCTCTTTCCCTCCTCTCTCTACCTCTAATCTTCTGCAGTATTGTCTGTCTCGCCTTATTTCTTTCTCCGATTACCGGTGGGCATTTCTCGTCAAACCGTTTCGCCGTTCTTTAGTATTCTGCCCTCCTCCGTACTTCTCCCGCAGTTACAGTGACAGCTGTTTCCAGTATCCCCCATTTAGTTTCCACATCCCCTTCCTTTTGTGTGCTCTTTCTTGCCTCAGTAATGACTTCTAGTTTCTTCTTCTATTCTTCTTCGATTTGGAGACTTTCTGTGCTTGTTTCAATTTTCCCTCTACTATTTTTGTTTCTTGCCCTATCTGTCTTCTGTCTATATTTGAGCCACATCGAGGAATGATGCCCATCTACAACTACAGACTTTCATAATGTCTGATGTGTGCATTTATCTACAGGATATCTAGAAATTCCCATTACAGACTTCTATGACTTGCAGAGGCGAGCGAGTACGTAATATTTTGAATAGGAACCCACGTCCAGATACGTACTGTTTCCAGTCTACGACAGTTTCAGTTCGGATGTGTATTGTGTACCCATCTGCTGAGGGAAAGAGTCGAGTCCCGGAGTTGCTCGTCCCGGCATGCAGTACGGTGGACAGTACGACACGTACTACGTAAGACAGTCGTCCGACGGTACTCGACATCTGCCTCACTGCCAGACCTCTTGATGCCAGTGCGTCTCTGACACAGATCTGCTGGCACGAGTTCTGGCTGCTACACTAAAAATTAAAGACACACCAGGTGGGATGGAGAGAGTGTACCAGAACAGGCTTCGTAGGCACAATGTCGGTGGTTGCCGCAATTAGCTGCTGTCGTAATGCGTCAGTGCTGTTCTGTACGTACACTATGCTGGGTTCTTTTTCTGATTTGGAATAATGTAAACACACAATGTTGTGTTAATACAAACAAATGTGTCTATTTGATAAATGGATGTTTCATTATGTTTCCTTTTGAATTTTTACCTAGCATTTGTTCCGTCTCATACATATTTCAGTTTCTCAAGTGGAAGTGGATGAGTTAAACATATGAACTGAAACTGTTGAACAGAAATGGTACATTTCTGGACAAGGTTTCCTATTCAAACTATTATGTACTCATTCCCCTCTACAAGTCCTAGAATTTGTAATGAGAAATTCCGAACATCCTTTATAATCACGTGGTCTACCTGGTTTTTTTTAACTCTGTCTGGTGAAGCCTGTTCTTCCTAATACCTTTCATTGAATGCCGTGTGCTTTTTATCGTCTTCTCCTTACCATTGACGAAGCGTATCGTGCTGCGTTAGAAGGAGTTGTGTGGAAGTTAGGACCAGCAGTAAACGCGTGTAAAACAAAGTGCATAATGATGGGAGATCTTGGTGGGGATAGGGGAGAGACTTCAATTTTAAAAAATGGGTAAGAGTACCAAAGAGTGAAAAAGTTTAAATACGTAGGCCTGATAATAACAGAAAATAATAGTTCAGCACCAGAAATTCAAGGAAGGATAGCGAGTGAAAACTGATGTCGTTACTACGAAATAGCAGTGCACGTGTTATTAAGAAGTACAATACAGTGTTCCTTTGCACAGCTGAAGGAGTATCACACAGCACTTCTCGATAACACGGGCACTGCCGTTTTTTATTTATTCTCAGGTACCGTGCCCTCGGTTCTCACTAACGTACGAGTGCAGGTCGTGACACACAGAAGTTTGCGTCCAGTCGCGATTCGTACACAGGTAGCCGAAGCAGTTAAGCGACGGATCACACAGAGAGGTAAATCCACGTCCGAATCCCGGTGCGGCACAAATTTTCATTGCCGTCATTCCGATATACAGCTGACGGTCGTTACATTTGCACCCGCAAATACATTCCCCGATGTAGTTATTCCTTTTAGAATATACCGAAGCCCAAAAATGTTAGTAGGAATCCAAAAATCAAAATATATTTTACCGTATTACGACTCACAGTAAAGTACGGATCGGAAGGTCGGGTGACGACCACAGACGAGGAAGGCAGGTTACTGAGACGGGAAAAGGAAGTTTGTGAGAAAGATATCTGGGACAGTGAGTGAGGGAGGAGGCCGGAGAACGAGAACAGAGGCAGAATTACAGACACTTTCGGGACACACGAATACTGTAGAGAAATGGCCGAGGAAGAACGAGGTGGGCCGGACGTGTACATAGAATACCAGAAATTCGAAGTGTCGAGGAAGAGCTTATACGGAGAAGGAGAAGAGAGAGACCCGAGGAAAGGTGACTCGAAAATGCGGAGCGGGTCGCCAAAGCGGTCGGAGAAGGGAGGCAGTGGACAGAGGAGAACGGAGGTGAGTGACGGAGGAGGCGGAGGTCGTACGAGGCCCGTAACGCCGAGTGGTAAGTGAGACACCGATCTGCCGGCGCGGGACCACTACTGGAGGGGAACGAGAAAACACTGAATAAAAAGTAGATCGCTCTGCCGGCAAAATTTGTTGTCGACTTAGGTGTGGTAAATGTGCTTTCCTAGAGCAGAGGAATAGTCACAGAAGTGGAGCGTGCAGAGTGGGGCAGGGTCCTGCTGTGACGTGTGGTCTGTTCCAGGTGTGCCGCCACCTGTACCTCGGGGGGCAGAGCGGCTGACGGCCGACTGTGGAGCCGGGCCGGGCCGGGCCGGAGGTGCCCCACCGAGTGGCGTCCCGCGTCCTGAGGGGAGCTCCAGCTGCCGGTGGACTCTTGTGGAGCACGTGTTCCTGTTGAGACAAAAGTGGAAAATTGTTCTAAAGGCTATTGATAAAGGTTGTCTTGTGTGTTAATGAATAAACTGTCTTAAATTTTTTCCTCAAAACCACATTATTTCTGATGCCAATGCTTTTGACCTCCATAATGTGGTGGGTGCATTTCTCCATTTCAGTGACAGATTTCAAGTTAAGATATCCTCTCACTCAGTCCAACCGGAAATCTCATGTTTCATTAATCCTTTAACATAAAACCCAGAGTTATCTAATTTTCATTATTTTGACAGAAACGTAAAATCCCTCCCTCCCCCCCGCCCCCCCAAAAAAAAGCTTATATCCCTTTCAGCACTGATAGTTATTACATATAAAAGTCAGTTGCACTGCCCTGTAAATTATTTTATATCATTGGCGATGAGCCCATTTTGTCGTATTGCCGTCATCAGGTGCTCTGTCAATACGTAAGTACCGTATTTACTCGAATCTAAGCCGCACTCGAATCTAAGCCGCACCTGAAAAATGAGACTCGAAATAAAGGAAAAAAAAATTCCCGAATCTAAGCCGCACCTGAAATTTGAGACTCGAAATTCAAGGGGAGAGAAAAGTTTTAGGCCGCACCTCCAAATCGAAACAAAGTTTGTCCATTGTAATATGAGACACAATTTAGGTCGAATGAATGATACAGCTACAGTAGTTTGGTTCGAGTCTAAGCTTAGCAGTTAAGCTTTACCACATAGCCATTGCTATGCGTCAGGCGCTCCGTCCGTATTTATACGGGTGCCGTTCCTTCTTCACGTGCTTCGTCTGGTTTGAATCGATTGCTTATTTTGCTTTGATCTGATAATTGCCGTTTTCTTTGTTATAGGTGTTTGCGTCACTCTTAAGCTGAAAATGCATTACTGCACTGTGTCATGCATTGTTTGTCGCATTCTGATAGTGCGTGTTTACGGCCTGTCGCGGCTCGAGGCACGGCTTGCTTTTGTGCGCGCTACCGCCGCGTACAATTTAAAAAAAAAAAAAAAAAAAAAGAGAGGAATCGTCTCATTAGCGAAACAATGGCAAGAGACCGCAATTTGTTGTTACTTACACTGCTGCTTTCTTTGATAATGATCAACAAGAATCAAATAATAGACTGCGTATGATAGAACATGTTCTGAACGAAAGTTAAGCGAAAATTTTTCTCCGTTTGAAAATCTTTGCGGTCGCTTCTTTATTACATCAAATTCTGCACAGAAATTAGTCATTTTAGATTTAAAAATCTAGTCACTTGCCGTGCTTCATTTCTGACTGTATCACTATTAGGCATAAGAATAATACGAATATAAACATGACACGATACGTATATTCTTCCGCGTTTGCTGTTGTCTCACTCTAGTTTCGTAGTTTATTAGGCAGACAGGATTTAAATGAGATAGCAGCAAACACGAAAGAATACATGGCAAAATGTTTATATTCGTATAATTCTTATGGTGAAGAGAATACTGTATATGATTCAAATTTCATCAGGTTCCTATTAGCAACCATTTCTTCTCACAGATAGGAAAAAATTCAGAACGTAGAGTTGGCCATATTGACAAACATCCCAAACAGTCTTGCCAGTCAGATTTTCGTAGTACACTGAAATTGTGCTACATTCGAAGATGAACAATACGGAATTTGTATTTACTTCGTTGGATAATGTATGAAAATGCAGTGGTCGAAACTCGCGGCGGAGAAAAAAAAGCTCGTCTTCTCCTTTTTTTTTTTAATTTATTTACTGACGCTGAGATTTTGGCGCCAGTATTTATCCTCTACAAAGTATGCCTGCGTAGCGCTACATATATTCGGCGGCAGAAGTTAGTTGTGGCGGCATGTACCGACATTTTTCATAACTTCTGCTTGCTTTGCACTCGATTCTAAGCCGCAGGCGGTTTTTTGGATTACGAAAACCGGAAAAAAAGTGCGGCTTAGATTCGAGTAAATACGGTAAGCGATGTTCTTAATATGTATTTACAGAGCACCTGACAATGGCAAGATGCCGAAATGGCTCGTTGTGAATTAATATATATTGTAAAAACAATTTACAGAGCACTGCAGCTGGCTATTATTCATAATAACTGTGTCATTAAGACATATTTTGCACTGTGGACCCCAAAGAACAAGAGTTATGATAATTATGTGTCTGGCCACGCGAGAGCATCCAGTCTTACATACGTCGCTGGGCTGTCTCGTTTTGGTTGAGGTGGCTGCCGCCAGATATGATTATTACAGCGTGCAGCTTTGGATACTCGACAACAAAACGTGTACTTTCAGCCTGCGGTGGGGCGGGTTAAATGAGGTGTTATGAATTGTGTACCTAAACTGTTCACTGTCTGTCGGTGTTCGGCATGCTGTCAATCACAATTTTATCACCTACCTCAGCACAGCGTCTGTTCACCGACCCGCTTCTCTGCAATGTAGGTACTGTGTAGACGACGTTAAAAGCAGTGTCGAAGAAAACCGTCGCCCGTACTTATGATTGTAGAGGCCTCAAAAACTCGGTAGCTAAATATCCTGAAATATCTTATAACAAAAGTTCTGGTGGAGGGCGATTGCTTCATCTTTATACAAAAATGTCTAAATCCGGTAAAATTTTCTTTATTGCCTCGAGAGGCAAAACTAAACAGGTACCATCCGCCCACATTTAATCGAACAGTTAGTGTCACTGTCCTCCTGTCTCACAGTTACGCCATTTAGTACACACACACAAGACAGCCAGAAATGTACTACGTCCAACCCGAATTCTTACGCGATTTTACAGTCGTTGATCTGCTAAAATATGAGTTTCACAATCGGTCCTTTTCAGTGGATTTCCTTAAAGGAAGATGCTCACCAATATTGTTCAGCGCTTGAATACTGAAACGTGCCACGCGGAATTCTTCACGAAGGTCGATAGTTTCACATGCGGTTTTCTCTATGACAAACACTCCAAAATCTTCCATACTTCACAAACCTATTCCTAAATGCATCTGCTATTATGGCAATATAAACCAAACGCGAAATACTAGCATTTCTTCATTTTACACAACTTTTTACGACACGTACAACATGACATTCCCGTCCATGACTGCCCTGAATGCCGTTCCTGACAGTGCCTATACTACTTGATAGAGCACAGGAAAGACTTTACGCTGATTGGTTGATCAAAACAAACAGCCAATCGGATCAGTCTTCCCAGATCATATTCGCACTGAAACCGTTTTACTCCAATTAACATTCGCAGATGCATTTATGTCATTTCCTGCTGCAAATGTTCAACCAAACCAAACGAAAGAAAAACTAGTTTTGAAATAACTTTAGAAAATCATTATCCTACAAACAGCTATTCTGGCTGCCTTCTTACAAAAGCAAGTACTCTTGCTCGTACATCAGCAAATAAGGGGAATTACAGCTTCCGTGGATACAGTTTGCTGTACTTTTTCCATGAGAAACATTGTGCTACGCTCAGAATATAATATTGAAACTTTTCGTAAGTCAATCATACACACTGTCATTTACTCTCATTTACTCACATAACAAAACAAATAATTATTAAATGCATATTGGCTATTACTGATACCTGTATTATGAAAAAAAAAGTTGAACATTATTTAAATATAAAAAATCTAACACATTGACCTATCCTTTCGTAAGCTTCTGTAAGAATTTCAAATGATAGTAGAAGACAAATTTCTATCACGCCTAACTGATTTTAGTCTTGACAGTTTCCGTTTTGTGAGTTTTATGTAGTTTTTGGTATCTTTAGAAGTATTCCATCTAGAAAGCTGAGACTTTAAGAGCTTCTTTTCAATAACATAAAGCTATTCCAAAAATTCTATCAGAATTGAACCACATTTAGTTCTGTTTATTTAGATTCCTAGGGGCTTAAATATTATGTCACTGGCAGTGACACCAAAATCTATTCCCATGGTCGGATGACAGTAGGTGCTTATAGGTCACTTGTAGGCACACACAGCTACATATGCGATCACCAATGGCTCCGAGCGATGGAGGCCCGTATAAGTGGCATACTGCAGTAAAACTATTGCGAATTGGTTAGCAACATTACAAGCCCCTCTCTTATGTTGTTATTATGCAGTGTTTCGAAAAAAATGATGGCAATAGTGACACTGAGTTTGACATTGAATTTAGCAGCTCAGAAAGTGAAGAATGATATGCTGTTACTTCTCTAAAGACTGAAAGCGACAACAGTTCATCAGTCTAGACAAGCACTCAGTGGTGGTATGAGAGAAGTACATCCACTGTGCTCCAGCCAGCAGCTCCGAGATTTATGTTCGTGGGAAACCATTTTAAAATACACAGGCACCATTAGACTTCATAGCTATACAGAAACTAAAAAATGACTTCGAACTTCGGGATATTTTACTCAAAGTCCAGTGCATGGGTGTACTCGGGATTTGATTATTGGTAATCTTCAAAGTATTGTAACTCATTATTTTGAACTTTAAAGCTATATTTACACACTGAAACGACAAAAGCCATTGGAACCTCCCGATATGTCAGCCATCCTTTTGTGCGGTTTAGTGCAGCAGTGTGATGTGGCACAGACTCGAGAAGTCATTGGGAGTCCCTTGCAGAAATATTGAGCCACATTGCTGTCCGTAATTGCATAAGTGTCGCCAGCGCAGGAGTTTCTGCACGAACAGACCTCGCGATTGTGCCTCGTAAGCATTCAACGGGATCCAACTCGGGCAATCTGGTTGGCCAAATCGTTCACTCGAATTGTCCAGAATGTTCTTCAAACCTATAACGAACAATCGCGGCGGGATGACTCGGAGCATTGTCGTCCGTAAAAATCCCTTCGTCATTTGGGAACGTGAAAACCTCCAAGTAGTGGACATAAACGTTCCCAGTGAATGGTCAGTTCATTTGGACCAAAGGACCCGGTCAATTCCGTGTAGACACAACTCTCACCATTATGGAGCCGCCATCAGCTTGCAGAGTGTGTTGTTGACAACTCGGGTCTGTGGCTTTGTGGGTTCCGTGTCACACATGAACCATACCATAAACTCGTACCAATTGAAATTGGGACTTCTGTAACCGAGCTACATTTTCCAGTTATCTAGGGTCCAACTGATCGAGTCACAGGCCCAGGAGAGGCACTGCAGGTGATGTCGAACTGCTAACAGAGATACTCGTGTCGGTCGTCTGCTACTTTGGCCCATTATCGTGAAATTTCATCGTACTGACCTAACGGATACATTCACCGTACGTCCCACATCGATTTCTGCAGTTATTTCACGCAGTGTCGCTCGTCTGTTTGCAGCGACAGCTGTACGCGAATGCCGCTGTTCTGTTATAAAATGAAGCTCATTGGCAACTGTGTTGTCCGTGGTGAAATGTAATGCCTCAAATTTAGTATTCTCAGCACTCTCGACAGTGCAGATCGCAGAAAATTGAATTCACTAACGATTTCTGAAATGGAATATCCTATACGGGTAGCTCCCAACTACCATTCTCCGTCGAAAGTTTATTAATTCCAGTCGTGCGGCTGTAGTCACATTGAAAACATTTCAATACGAATTGCCTGAGTACAAATGACAGCTCCGCCAGTGCGCTGCCCTGTTATGTCTCGTGTGTGCAAAACTACTGCCACCTGCATGTGAGCACATTGCTATCCCATAACTTTTGTCCTGTTAATGAATGTCCACATATGAATGTTTTTAATTAATAATGAAATGTTACACTTTGGAACACAATTTGAACCCCCGACGGAGCCCACAGTCCTTTTGTGGGTACCTGTGTGGCGCCCACGGCGCCCCGAGCTATTGCAGTCTCCTTTCCTTTCCTTTGAAGGCTGCATTACCATCCCTGTTCCTCTCCCTCCCTATCCTTGCTCCTTTGTCCCTGCCCCCTCTTTTCCCTCTTAGTGGACTTCTTTGTGTCGACCTGGCTATCCTCCTGGCTTTGTTTTGGTCTGTGCTATTGTTTAGTTTGCTGTTTCCGTGTCCCTTTCGTCGTTTCTGGTCCCCTTGGGGTTTGACCTCCATTTCCAAAATTTTCCATTCAGTGTGAGCCATTTGGGGATGAACTCCCTACCTAGCTTCCATGGTGCAGGTTCCTCTCCTCCTCCCCTCTCCTTTCCCATTGCACCCTGGCCACCCTCCTGTTAGGTCGCCAGCACGGTAGCCAGTCCGTGTGGTGGGGCTGTTAAGTACCCGTGTGGCTGAGCCCCCTGAAACCACAGGGATCACACTACTAGTGCCTGGGCTGTTAACACCTCGTGTATGCCCAGGAGTCGATGCTCATTGTTTTGGGGCACCAGAACTGCCGGCAGTGGCCGCCGTGCGAGACGACCCTTGCTGTGGCTGGGTGGCGCCCACGGGGCGAGCCCCTGGTCGGAGTGGGTGGTACTAGGGTGGACGCCTTGTGCGTGAAGCGACAAAAGCTTCACCATCCTGGCCATTCTTTGGCCGTCTCTAAGACTGGTAGCAGACGTGACACTCCCTCTGATCCTTCGGCCTTCCCCTCCCTGGCCACCCCCTGGGAGGTGGGGCAAGCTTGCTGACTTGGGTTGAAACCTTTCCCTTGGTACCTGGTTTGTACTAGGACGGATGGTAGTAGTTCTGCCACGACCAAGCCTTTGTTTTTCGTGGAGACGATTGAAGGTAACTAAGTAAGTAAGTTGAATCGGTGAGTAAAATGCGGTTCAGTGCTTTGCTCATCAAGACATCTTCTGCTGCCCAATCTGACGCCCTGTGTGCTTGTGACCATCTCGGTGATGTCCCAGTCTCCATCACGCCCCACCAATCTTCAAACTCAGTACAGGGCATTATTTTCCACCAAGATATTCTTTTGCAAACTGACGAGGAGCTCCGTGCTAACCTCGAGCGACGAGGGGTTCAGTTTATCCACCGTGTGCAGCGAGGTCCTCCAAACAGTCGCGTCGCTACGGACGCCTTTATCCTGGCCTTCAAGAGGGATGTCCTCCCAGAGAAGGTCGAGGTAATGGTGTATCGGTGTGATGTAAAACCTTATATTCCACCACCGATGAGATGTTTTAAATGCTTAAGGTTTGGACACACGTCTTCCTGCTGCACCACTGATCCCCTCTGTGGTGACTGTGGGCGCCCCCTCCATGAGGGGAGTGCCTGTGCTCCCCCACCAATGTGTGTAAATTGTAATGGACAGCATTCTCCATGCTCGCCTACATGCCCGGTACTTGTGAAAGAAAGGAGGATTCGAGAGTACAAAACCTTAGAGTGGCTCACCTATACTGAGGCTCATCAAAAATATGACCGGCTCCATCCTGTGTCTGTGACCTCTACTTTTGCTTCAATTGCGTCCATTCCCCCTCCTACCCCCTCCTCTTCCCAGCCCCACCCCATTCGCCCCATGCCTTCTGCCTCCTCCTCCCCCCTCTCCCACCTTTGGGTGTGCTCCCTCTCTCCCACCAGAGAAGTGCTCCCCTCCTTCGCAGGCTGCCGGTACTGGAGCCCCCTCCCGGGACTCCTCTTCCCGGCACCCCCCCTGAAAGGCAATCTACTGCTCCACATCGGCAGTGTGATCCGTGCCCGGTGGGCGCCAAGATAGCCCGGTGTAATTCCGTGCCTGTCCTTGCTGAAGTCTGCCCTTCTCTTCCTTCCCAAGAGAAGAAGCAGAAACATAGGAACAAGGGCAAGGCCCCTCTGGTACCCCCTGAGGTGCAGCCTTCCCCTCCTACAGTCAATGAAGCAACAGAGTCTGACCCCACCTATATGGATATTACCCCATCCTTATCGGTGACAGATAGCGACTCGGTGGCATGACCAACTCCGGTCCATTCACTTCCACTTTGGACTCCGGCTTGAGAATCCTTCCAGTGGAATTGTAATGGATATTTGCGTCACCTTCTAGAGTGGCAGCCCCTTCTTTCCTTCTACTCTGCCACTTGTTTTGCGCTCCAGGAGACCCATTTTGTCAATTCTTACTCCTCCACCCTTCGTGGGTTCCACACTTTGTGTCTGAACCGAAATGACCCCTTGCGGGCTCCGCAAAGACATTGTTAGCAAATGGGTGGCCGTGCGGTCTAATGCACGGCTTTCCGGGCAGGAAGGAGCACCTGGTCCCCGGCACGAATCCGCCCGACGGATTTGTGTCGAGGTCCGGTGAACCGGCCAGTCTGTGGATGATTGACCCCAGGGGCTCAGCATTCATTTGCTGGGTACGGGCTTGGCAACCCCGGGGTTCCCGAGCTGGGGACTGGTAAGTGCCGGCAGTCCCCTGTCACCGTAAGCTCTGAGCATACTTCAGCGACCACCGTGCGGCGCGGCGGTGGAACGTTGTGTGTCTCAGGGAATGGGGATCTTGGCTTGACCGCCCGGATCGCGAGGATAGAATAAACCTCTATAAACAACCCCTCAATCTCAAGGTGTGTTGCGCACTGGTGAGATGTGTGGCTGTTGAGGTGGAACAGTCGTTAGCGGGCAACCTCTGGGGAACCTGCCGCACCTCAGTTGTATAAGGCTTACCTGGGCACGCGGGGCTCTGTCTGGGTGGACTTCTAGTTCCCTAGCTGCTCGTGGGACCGAGATGGAACCCTCGAACTTTTCTTCTCCTCCTCCCAGCGGAAAGGGTGGGCCGCTGGTAGGTTCTAACACCCAATCTAACAAGAGGGCTCGTGTAGCCAGTATTCCTGATACAGTTAGAAGTAACAGAACGCATGCTGCTTCGCAGAATGTGTTTCTCATAATTAAAAGAAAAAATGGGAGTTTCGAAAAAGTTTCGCCATTTTATACACAGAAGGGCTTAGAAGGTATTGCTGGCACGTTAAAGTCTGTAAAGCGCTTGCGAAATGACACCTTGCTGGTTGAAACATCTAGCTTCCAGCAAGTCCAGAACCTTCAGAAGGCACAATTTCTTGGGGAGTTTGCGATAGAGACTGAATTTCACAACACCTTGAGCTACAGCAAGGCCGTTTTGACTTGCAGAGATCTCGTTGACATTCCCCAAGATGAACTGAAGTCTGAATGGTCCCAGGAAGGAATTGTCGACGTGCAACACGTTATGAAACGGGTGGATGGTGCTCTCATGAAATCTGACTCCTTTATCCTTACGTTTAACAGCACCAAATTGCCAGACCGTGTGAAGGCAGGTTTCCTATGTCTCAGTGTATGGCCTTATTACCCCAACCCCATGCGGTGTTTTAAATGCCAACACTTTGGACACACTACTCTCGGCTGTAAAGGGGAAGCCACTTGTGGGAAATGTGGTAAAGCCACCCATGAGGGAGTTGGTTGCTCCTCTCCTCCCAAGTGTGTCGACTCCTCTGGGGATCACCCTGTGTGGAGCAGGGAATGCAGAGTTTTCCTTGAGGAACGGAAGATCTAGGAACTTAAAACCACCAAACGCATCCCATATGGTGAGTCAAAGAAAATCTACAAGTCCATGCAGCCACCCACGTTCGCTGCCTCCTTTTCTTCCATTCTGAAACAGCCAGTCTTGAAAACCGATGCCGCTACACAAACGGAGGTTGCTACTGTCAGCACTAGCACCTGCGTTTGTCAATGTACATTTGCTGCTGCCATTCCTGTGAAGCCTGCTGCTCCCCCCCCAGCCTTCTGACCAGGCCGTGGTAGCTGACATCATGGAACTTCTGCCCCTTCCCGGGTCCAGTCTTGTGCACTGCCCAGCGCTGCTACACCCCCTACTGCTTCTGAGGTTTTGGCTCCAATGCCACCTCAGGCCCGAAAATCTAAACCAAAGCCAAAGGTAAAGACTCGCCCACTGAAGGAGACTGAAGTTATTCAGTCTTCTGATGTTGATGTCATTCTCTCTGATGTCTCTCTCAACTCCTCTTCAGAGGCGATGGAGGGGCAATTGGGGCAATCATCTCGCCCCAAAACTGAGCCTCCACCTGTTGTGGGCTCTGCTCCCCAACAGAAAGTGAGAATGAAGGTACTCCCACCTTGATAGATGGTTCCCATTATACAGTGGAACATGAATGGATTCCGGGCACATATGGAGGAACTTAACCTCCTAGCACAGCAACATCCCCTGTGCTTGTGTTTACAGGAAACGCATTTCAAACCTTCAGATGCTCCTGTACTAAGGGGCTATACGTTATATCGCAATGATGACCTGACTGGAGAAAGGGCCAAAGGCGGAGTCGCCGTGTTTGTCAATAATGACCACGACTCCTCTGCTCTCCCCCTGGATACTGACCTGCAAGCAGTTGCAGTTGAAATTCATTCACATCGGAGGCTTACCGTTTGCTCCCTTTATTTACCCCCTCTGGATGCAGTGAACTTAGAGGCTCTCACAGATCTTATCGACCAACTCCCCCACCCATTTCTCCTCCTGGGAGACTTCAATGCCCATCATGTCCTGTGGGGCTCCACTTCTCTTTGCGCTCGAGGTCGAATTTTGGAGAGCCTCCTAACATCTAAAGTGTTGTGCATCCTCAACACAGGTACTCCAACTCATTTCTCTACTGCTACTGGGTCGTTCTCAGCCATTGACCTATCTTTCTGCTCTCCAACCCTCACCGACTCTGTTCACTGGGAGGTCGTTGAAGACCTTTATTCCAGCGATCACTTCCCCATCCACATTCATCTCCTGGATGGCCGGCCGGAGTGGCCGAGCGGTTAAAGGCGCTACAGCCTGGAACCGCACGACCGCTACGGTCGCAGGTTCGAATCCTGCCTCGGGCATGGATGTGTGTGATGTCCTTAGGTTAGTTAGGTTTAAGTAGTTCCAAGTTCTAGGGGACTTATGACCACAGCAGTTGAGTCCCATAGTGCTCAGAGCCATTTTGAACCATCTCCTGGATGGTGTATTGCTGGAGCAGAGGCCGCCATCATGGATGGTTGGCAGAGCTAACTGGCCACTGTTCACTCAGTTGGCTGTCTTTGAACGCCACAACAGCGTACAGGAATGGGTGGATCACATCATACTTGTGATCCATCATGCTGCTGACCTGTCCATACCACGGTCTCCTGGCCCTCTTAAGCGGCGCCTTGTGCGTTGGTGGACAGAAGAGTGCCGTTCAGCCATCCGGGACAGGCGTGTGGCTCTTCGACGATTTAAATGCCGCCCAACAGCGGTCAATCTTACCGCCTTTCGAATCGCGAAAGCCAGGGCACGCCGTGTCATTAAAGAAAGCAAGAAAATGTCATGGCAGGAGTTCCTGGACTCCATCAACCGTTCCACTTGTTCCACAAACGTATGGGAAACCATCCGGAGGATTTCCGGTAAACAGCCGTTTACCAATAGCTGCAGTCCTGAACCAGGGATGCTTCCAAACGACACCCAGAGCCATTGCTCAGACGCTGGAATAGCATTTTGCACAAAGTACTGCCACTGCAACCCAGGATCCAGCGTTTGGTCGCTACCGTGCGACTGTCGAAAGAGCGAACTTTGACTTTTGGTCGAACAGTTCTGAGGCCTACAACTCCCCTTTCTCCATGTGGGAACTTGAATCGGCACTTAATGAGACTTCTGACACTGCGCCAGGTTACGACTGCATCTGGTACTCCATGCTGCGACATCTGCCAGCGGTGTCAAAGGAAATCCTCCTTGAATGTTTTAATCTCATATGGCAGACAGGAGTGTTCCCCACCTCGTGGAGGGAGTCAATCCTCATCCCTCTCCTCAAACCAGGAAAGGACCACACATGTCCCAGTAGTTATCGTAGTATCACCTAGACAAGCTGTGTTGGAAAGACCCTGGAACGGATGGTTAACCGTCGTCTGGTCTGGCTGTTAGAGACCAGACAGCTCCTTAGCCGCTTTCATTGTGGACTCCGAAAATTTCGGTCCACGGTCGACAACCTGAGCCTCCTAGAGGTGGCTATTCAGCAGGCTTTCCTCCGTCAGCATCACTGTATGGGTATCTTCTTTGATATCAGTAAGGCATATGATACTACTTGGAGACACTATTCTTGCGCAACTGCATCAATGGGGCTTTCGTGGCCGCCTCCCCATTTTCATTCGGTCTTTCCTGTCTCAGCAGTTTTTTCGGACCCGCGTTGGTAACACACTGTCTGATCGCTTTGAGCAAGAGAACGGTGTCCCCCAGGACAGTGTTTTAAGCGTTACCCTCTTTGCTATAGCCATCAACAGTATAACGTCTACAGTGAGGAGTCCAGTACAGTGATCCTTCTATGTGGACGACTTTGCTGTTTTCTTTTCCTCCTCCAGTTTTGCAACCGTGAGCCGTCAGTTGCAGCTAACAATGTGGCGGTTAGAGGAGTGGGCTGCAAAGACAGGTTTTCGGTTTTCTGCCGATAAGGGTGTTTGTGTTCATGTTAATCGTTCTAGTCGTCTTTTTACTTTGCCTGCCTTGCGTATGGGGGATACTGTCCTACATTTTAGAGACACAGTGCGGTTTCTGGGCCTAATTTTTGACTCCAGGTTGTCATGGCTGCCACACCTACGTGACTTGAAAGCCAGAACCCTGAAGGCACTGAACATCCTCAAGTGCCTCAGCCACAGGTCTTGGGGAGTGGACAGGGCACGTCTCCTTCAGTTTTATCGCGCTTTTGTGGGTTCATGGCTGGACTATGGGTGCACAGTATATGGGTCAGCAAGGCTGTCTTATTTGCAGATCCTTGGTATCGGACCAGTCCCGTGGCCAGCCACTGTGCTGAGGCTGGTGAACCGCCACTTACCATCCGGTGGCAGCTCCTGCTGGTGCGCCAGGCATGTAAGTTTCTTGCAGCTCCCAGCTCGCCTGCTCACCATCTTGTTACCCATCCACCTCTGGACCGCCTTTTTTCCCACCGTCCTCGGGCTACGTTGCCGTTTGGGATCCTTGTGCAACGTGTGCTAGAGTCCCTCGGTGTGGAGTCTGTACAACCCCAAATCCTGGTTTTTAACTGCCTGTTACTCTGGTTACTGAAGAGGCCCGGAGTGATTTTAGATTTATTGCAGTACAAGAGAGATTGCACTCCTGCCACCGTTTTTAATGCAGCATTTTCTGTCATTTTATCTGAGCACCACGACTATGTAGCTTTACAGATGGGTCGAAACAAGGGGATACCGTTGGTTGCTCAGTTGTTTTTCCGGATCGTGTCCTCAAGATCCGACTGCCTCAGACTTTTACTGTCTTTGATGCAGAATTGTCTGCGATCTTGCGGGCACTGGAGCAGATGAGACTTTCTTCTTCTCCTAAATTTCTTATCTGTTCCGATTCACTCAGTGCCCTTCACTCATTGCAACATTTGTATCCGACAGACAAAATAGTCCAGACCATCCAGGATGCCCTCCTCCGACTACAGCAGCTGGGGAAGGTTGTAGCTTTCTGCTGGGTTCCGGGGCATGTCGGCATTGCTGGGAATGAAAGGGCAGATCTTGCAGCCAAGGAGGCGTGTCTCAATCCACAAGTATCTCAGTGTGCTATCCACTTGTACGCACTCACCTCGCTGTTGAGCTCACGAGTCATGCGTCGGTGGGAGGATGAGTGGCTGGAAGTGACTGACAATAAGCTCCTTATAGTCAAGCCCACAACACGTGTGTGGTGTACTTCCTTTCAGCCCCGTCGACGGGACGAGGTTCTCCTCACGTGGCTTCGAATAGGCCACAGCCCTATGACGCACGGCTTCCTGCTCCGGCGAGAGGACCCTCCAATGTGTGGTGCTTGCGGCGTCCAGGTCACTGTGCGCCACGTTTTATTGGATTGCGTTTTATTTTCTGACCAGCGGGCCGCGGCTGACTTGCCATCTCTTTTAGGCAACACTCGGACGAATGTGGTTAAAGTTTTAAAGTTCTGTGCCATGTCAAATGTTTTTACAAAGATTTTAGGGTGAGGATTTTAATTTGCTCACTGTGTGACAAGCTCGCCCATACTTTATGTAAGTGGCCAGCCAATGACAATTTCCTGTGGCATTCTTGTTGCTATGTTTTCCCTTTCCTTAGGTTTTACTTTCTTGTGCAGCATTTTCCTTCTTTTCCTGCTTTCTTTGAGTGACTGCTTCAGTTTTATTAGGTCTGTCCACATTCGTTCCTTTTAATGTGTGTCAGGGCGCTGATGAACTCGATGTTGAGCGCCCATAAGCCCCAGCACACCAGCAAATGGGTTCCCCTCCATACCACTCTGGAAGCCATTGCTGTCAGGGTCCATCTGGCCACTCCACTCACGATCTGTAATCTTTACCTCCCATGTCCCATGCCCTCACCACCCTTCTTCAACAACTCCCTTTTCCCTGCCTGTTATTAGGGGACTTTAATGCCCACAACGCTCTTTGGTGTAGTCATACGACTACTGCCCTGGGCAGGACAGTTGAAGCTGCTCTGGCAGGGCTTGACCTCTGTTTACTAAACACAGGCGCTCCCACACACTTTAGTGTGGCACACGGCACTTTCTCAACCACTGACCTCTCCATCTGCAGTCCCGGCCTTCTTCCCTCCATTCAGTGGGGTGTCCACAATGACTTATGTGACAGCAACCATTACACGATTGTTTTGACCTTCTTTCAATGTCTCTCGCTTCGTCACCCTCCCAGGTGTGCCATATCTAAGGCTGATTGGGGTGACTTCTCCTCTGCTCCCATCCCCCCTGTATTGCCATGTGACAGTGTTGATGAATCTACTCAGACTTTGACTGCCTCTGTCCTTTCAGCAGCTGTTTCAGCAATCCCTTCTTCTTCAGGTTCCCCCCACTGGTGGGGTGACTCTGGAAATTGCTGCAGCCATAAAAGACTGCCGCCATGCTCTTCAACACTTCAAGTGGTACCCTTCTACTGCTCTCGTTCTGGTCTTTAAACAACTCTGCGCCCGGGCCCGCTACTTAATCAAATTTCAGAAATGGATTTGCTGGGAACAATATGTAGCTGTCATAGGACCTCACACCCCATCTTCACAATATGGCCGAAACTCCGGAGAATTTTTGGCCACTGCCTCCCACCGGGGTTGCAGGAATTTCTGTGCATGGTGTTGTTGTTACCAATCTGGACTTTTTGGCAGCAACTTTCCCTCAACACTTTGCTCAAGCTTCGGCATCGGCTCAGTATCCGTCCACTTTCCTTCTATTGAAACAGCATTCAGAACGACTCTTTTGTTTCTCACTGCTCAGAACTATATAATGCTCCATTCAGTGAGTGTGAATTTGCCAGCGCCCTCGCCCTTTGTCCTGACACGGCTCCTGAACCGGATCGGATACGTGACCAAATGCTCCAACACTTATCGGTGGCTGGCCACTGTCATATACTGACCCTCTTCAACCATCTGTGGGGTGAGACTGTCTTTCCTACTCAGTGGCAGGAAAGCATTGTTGTTCTGGTGTTGATGCCAGGGAAGCCACCTCTTCAGTTGGATAGCTACCATCCAATTAGCCTTACTAACACCCTCTGCAAGCTCCTCGTTTGCATGGTGAGTTGGTGGCTGTTTTGGATCCTTGAATCCCGTGACCTTTTGTCGTCAACACAAAGTGGTTTTCGCTGTGGCCACTCTACGGCGGATAACTTGGTCTACCTGGAGTCTACTTTCCGGTCAGCTTTTGCCCATCGGCAACACCTCCTTGCAGTCTTCTTTGATTTGCATAAAGCCTATGACACCACCTGGCGCCACCACATCCTCAGCATCCTCCACGAATGGGGCCTTCGTGGCGCTCTGCCCGTTTTTATATGGAACTTCCTTTCTTGTTGCTCTTTTTGGGTCCAAGTTATCTCCTCCTACAGCTCTCCCCATCTGCAAGAAAATGGGGTACCACAGAGTTCTGTGCTAAGCGTCCCTCTCTTTCTCATAGCCATTAATGGTCTGGTGACAGCTGTTGGGCCAACAGTGTCCCCCTCTTTGTATACTGACGATTTTTGTATCTACCTCGCCTCTTCCATAATAGGCACTGCAGAACGCCATCTACAGCTGGCAATCTGTCGGGCTTACTCGTGGGCTCTCTCCCACGGCTTTGTTTTCAGCGGCCAAGACTTGTGTTATGCATTTCTGCCATCGCTGTACAGCCCATCTCCATCCGGAACTGTTGCTCGATGGCCAGCCCCTCGAGTTGGTGGACACCCGTTGCTTCTCGGGTCTGGTCTTCGATGCCTGGTTGACGTGGCTCCCTCACCTTCGCCAGCTGGAGAGGACGTGCTGGTCCTATCTCAGTGTTCTCAGGCGTCTGTGCAGTACCACCTGGGGTGCAGACCGCTCTGTTCTCCTGCAATTGTATCAAGCGTTGGTCCAGTCTCGTTTAGACTGTGGAAGTCCTGTCTATGGTTCTGTGTTGCCTTCGACACTGCAGATACTAGACCCCATCCACCACTGTGGGGTCCGACTTGTGGCTGGTGTCTTCCGAACTAGCCCCGTACTTAGCCTTCTCGCAGAGGTGGGGATTCCACCGATCCGCGTTTCACTCCAGCAACAGCTGATATCTTGTGAGCTCCGCATTCGCTGCACCCCAAAGCACCTTAATTATGGTCTCCTTTATCCAGAGATGGAGATCCCCCAGCCACAGCGGTGGCCACGATGTGTGCTTACCGTGGCTGTCCGCATTCAGTCGCTCTTTTCTGAGCTCCAGCAATTGCCTTTACCACCCCTCTTCTCCACTCGTGCACATACCCCTCAATGGTGCATTTCTCAGCCACAGCTCTGTCTTGCTCTCTTAATCAAGTCAAAGGATTCTGTCCCTCCGATGGCACCACCAGGTCTGCTGTCTCCTCAATTCTTTTCAGGGTTCAGAAGTGATCTATAGTGATGGCTCCATGGTTGCTGGTCACACTGGTTTTGCTTACACCTATGCGTGGTGTGTGGAACCTTGCTCCTTGCCAGATGGCTGTAGTGTTTTTACTGCAGAATTGGTAGCCACCTCGCGCGCACTGGACCGTATCCGCTCCTGCTCAGGACTATCCTTCACTATCTATAGTGACTCATTGAGCGGTTTGCACACTATGGGCCAGTGCTTCCGTCGCCACTCATTGGTCATCGCTATCCAGAACTCCCCTTTCTCTCCTCGCTCAACGTGGATGCTCAGTGGTTTTCATTTGGACCCCAGGCCATGTTGGGATTCCTGGCAATGAACTTGCCGATCGACTGGCTAAATTAGCTACTACCAGGCCATCTCTCGCTATTGGCATTCCGGAAATAGACTTTTGCTCGACTTTACGTCATCAGGTTTTTAGCCTTTGAGATGCAGAACAATCTCAGGGCTATTAAGGCTTCTACAACTCTATGACGTTCCTCCTTACGGGCCTCTTGTAAGGCCTCTCTCATTCTCTGTCGGCTCTGCATCGGCCGTACTTCTTTGACTCGTGGTCATCTCCTACGTCGTGAGGACCCCCCTCTCTGTCATTGTGGATCGATGTTGACACCTCATTGGATTGCCCCAACTTAGCCACCCTAGGACTTTTAGATTTCCAGAATTGCTACCCCTGGTGTTGGCTGACGATGCCTCAGCAGCGGATCTCGTTTCATGTTTTATTCGTGATGGGGGTTTTTATCGCTTTATTTAAGGGAGGGGCCTTCCACCTTATTGGTGAGTGGAGGGGATGGCAGGCTTTTATGCTGCCCACTTCGCCCTGACTGGATTGGCTTCAACTGGACTTGGTGGTTCACCCCATCCCTCTGCCTTCCCACTCCTTTCCTCATGGAGTCTTATGTCCTGAGCATCTCTTCTCTCCTGTGCTTCTCCCTTCATGACCCTGTCATTAGTCACTTTCTTTCCCTCACCTCATCTTCTGTCCTTTTCCTTCCTTCCCAGTCAATAGCTTATCATTTTATGGATGTTGTAGTTCCCTCTTTTAATGTGGGATTTTATCGGTTTTAGTTACTTTCAGGTCAGAGGGACTGATGACGGCATAGTTTGGTCCCTTCTCCAATCAACCAACCAACATAATTTGAAAAAAACATCAATATGTTAAGGCATTAATTCTTGATCATTAGTGATAGCTGATGAATTGCTAAATCTGGTAGTAGTTGCATTTGCAAACATTTTTCTCGAAACATTATTTATCATCACATTCAATAAAGTTCTTTTTCAGAAATGAAACATTGTATTTCACGAAAGACTTGTTATCTGACGTTTGAATACATATCGATGCTGCTCTTTTGATCACTCTCGACAAATTATCGCAATCTGTCATTCTCATTCTAGTACGTTTTGCAGTCTGTTTTGAAGAGGTCCAGATCTCCTGTGTCCTATCCTCACTCTTCTTACATATAAAGTGCATTGTGTTGACAGCACATTTGTAACTGGCAAGTTTGCCATTCGTTCTTCAGTGTCACAGTCTTAAAGCTGACTGCTCGGAGCTGAGACTGGATGATTCCTGTTGCCTAACACTGCATCAGGATTCCACAATCCTCCATTAATCGACTGTCTGTGGAAATACCTTCGAATAGACAGATTGAAATATCTATATGAAGTTATTTATTTGGCGAGACTAAAAACGGTAAGTTCACATAGAAGGAATGGCATTATTACGAAGATCTTGAGCGTGGCATTGGTCAGCAACAGTAGAATTATTGATACAAAGGGAATCGAACAGCCAACCAGTTGCATGCCAAAAGTTTATTGAACCTTTACCTAGGTTTCCGTCAGATATAAACCTGTCTTCCTCAGAATGAGTAAAAACATCTAAAAATAGGATATATTGCAACCAGTTTGTAGATCTCATATGTGAAGCAGAAAGAAACATCAAAAATTACATGAAAAGGAAATATAAAACAAACTTGAATACATACTGTGTGCAAAGAGAAACAAAGCCATAAGGCTTACACCCCCCAGGGGGATCACGGTTCTTTCGTGAGTACGAGCATGGCAAGCACGAGGCCCCGAGCTATTGCAGCCTTCCTTCTTTCCAGGGCGGCATTTCCTTGCCCTTCCCCTCCTTTCCTCTCCTTGCTCCTTCCCCTTCTACTCTCCCTCTCTTAGTGGCCTTGTTTATGTTGGCCCCACTATCCTCCTGGTTATGTTGGTTTTGCAATTTGGTTTTGTTGCATAATCACCTCATCCTTTTGACATTCCCTGATCCCCCCACTGGGATTTGACTTCAATTACTAAATTTATATTCCGTAGTGTGAGCCATTTGGGAAAGAGCACCTTACCTAGTATCTCCAATGTGTGCCCTTCTAGTTCATTCCACCTTTTCTTTCATGTCATTGTCTGATGCTAGGGTGCATAGCCAGCACGATAGCCAGCCCGTGTGGTGGGGTCGCTATGTACCATTTTGGTTGAGCCCCCTGAACACACAGGAATCACACTTCTGATACCTGAGCTGTGACCACCTCATATAAGCCTAGCTTGTCCTGGAGCATCGGAACTCCCGGCAAGGGCCGCCATGCCAGATGGCCCTTGCTGTGGCTGGGTGGCGCCTGTGAGGAGAGCCTCTGATTGTAGTGGGTGGTATCAGGGTGGACGCTAGCAAATGAAATGCATACAGGCCCAGAACTCTGGTCGTTCTTCTACAGCCGTCTCTTTGAATGGAACTGATTCTTTTAGTGCTCCTTCTTCTGCCCCTTCGGTCTTCCCTTCTGTGGCTACCCTCTGGGAGGAGGGTCAGGCTCGTCAGCTAGGGGCAAAACCTTTCCCCCACTATCTGGTTTGCACCAGGACTGATGGGGATACTTTCACCAATACCAAAACTTTATTTTTTGTAGAACACATTTAAGACAAGTTTGGCGAAGTGGACACTCTGAGCAAGATGCGGTCGGGTTCGTTGTTGATCAAAACTGCTTCAGCTGCCCAGTCTGTGGCCCTTCGTGCCTATAACCATCTTGGCACAATTCCTGTGTTCATTACCCCTTCCCCCACACCACCACCAGTCTTTGAGTATGGTTCAAGGTGTAATTTTTCACAGGGACCTCCTCCTTCAAACTGATGAGAGACAATCTAGGAAGGTGGGGTGTTCACTTTGTTCGGCATGTTCAGATGGGCCCAAAGGACAATCGCATTGATACTGGTGCCTTTATCCTGGCCTTTGAAGAGGACACCCTCCCTGAGAAGGTCAAGATTATGGTTTATCGATGTGACGTGAAGCCATACATCCCACCTCCTATGAGGTGTTTTAAGTGCTTGCATTTTGGACGCATCTTCCCACTGTTCGCAGGCCCCTCTCTGTGGTGACTGTGGACTTCCACTACATGAAGGGGATTCCTGTGTTCCCCCTCCTCTCTGTGTTGTCATGGTAATCATTCTCCACAGTCACCAGATTGCCCAGTATATAAGAAGGAAAAGAAGATACAAGAGTATAAGTCCCTTTATCGTTTAACCTACGCTGAGGCTCATAAGTAGTATGCAAGTCTTCACCCTGTGGCCATGATATCTAGTTATGCTCTAGTTAAATCTTCACCCCTTCCTCCCCCTTCCTTACCCCATTCCCACTTCTTCGGCATCTGCCGGTCAAGCGTGACCCTCCCGGGATGCCCCTTCCCAGCACATTCCAGGCCAAAGGTCTGCTGCCACACGACAACCACGAGAATCACGGTCTGTGGGGCCCCCAGGTCGCCCGATCTCTTTCTGTTCCAGATCTTCCTGCAGCTGGCTCCTTTATGCTGCACAGCCCTCCTCAATCTCAAACAGAAAAGAAGAAGAAGCATAAGTCCTGGTACAAGGAGCCTCCGGTGTCACCAGATGTCCTGTCCCTGCCTTTGCAACCTGACTCTGACCTGCTGTTTGTGGATGTCGCCCCTCCTTGTCAGTGACGGGTGGTGACCCAGTGGCATGACTGGCTTTAGCCTGTTCCACCCCCATTTGAATCGTTCTGTTGTTATCCAAGGGAATTGTAATGGATATTACTGTCACCTTCCGGAGTTGAAATCCCTTATTTCGTTTTACTCTGCAGCTTGTGTGGTTCTACAGGAATCTCATTTTACTGATGATCACTCACCCACCCTCTAAGAGTTCTGTGTTTTCTGTCGAAATTCTGCCGGCCCCTCTGCAGGCCTCTGGTGGCATTTGTACATTGGTCCGTATGGACGTTGCTAGCATGTGGATTTCTCTTCAAACCACATTGGAAGCAGTTGCTGTTAGGGTCCACCTGGACTCTGAGGTCACAGTTTGCAATCCTTATGTCTCCTGACAGGACTCTTACACCTGTTGCCTTAACTGCCCTCCTTCAGCAACTTCCTCGTCCCTTCCTCCTTCTCGGGGATTTTAATGCTCATCATCTCTTGTGGGGCAGTGCATTTCGATCTAGGCGAGGTCTTCTCATAGACCAGTTTCTTGCAGACCACGACTTGTGCCTTCTTAATGATGGCTCCCCTACTCACTTCAGTGCCTGTCATGGTATATTTTCTGCCACTGATCTTTCTTTTTCTTCTCCCTCCCTCCTCCCTTCATTACACTGGTCGCTACATGATGACCTTTGTGATAGTGACCATTTCCCGTTGATTATCACGCTCTCTTCCTGCTCCCTGATGCATAGGTCATCTCTCAGTGGTCTTTCCAACGTGGCGATTGGCCTCTATACACTGCACACATCATGTTTTCTCCCTCTTTGTTGGGTTGTATTGATGACGTCCTACGTGATGTGTCTGACCCGATTGTTCGCACTGCTAGTCTTGCTGTACCATGCTCATCTGGACCATTTCGCTGCCGGCAAGTCCCATGGTGGACTACGGCCATTGCCATTGCCATCTGTGATCGCCATCGAGCTTTGCAACACCTTAAGAGGCACCCATCTGTTGCCAACCTTATTACCTTTAAACAGCTTCTCGCTAAAGCCCGTTACTTAATCAAACAGAGCAGATGGATGTGTTGGGAAAGCTTTGTTTCTTCCCTCAGTTCTACTGTCCCTATGTCACGGGTATGGGCTCTTCGCTCTCTCTGAGGTTGCCATCGGCAGTCTACCCTCCCAGGCCTTACCCTTCCGGATGGCCTTTGCACGGACCTGTCAATTCTTGCGGAACATCTTGCGACACATTTTGCAACAGCATCAGCCTCCTTCCCAGCTGCTTTCCTTCACTAGAAACAGCAGGCCAAAGCTTCCGCCTTATGTTTTACTCCTTGTCAGTCAAAATCTTACAACATTCCTTTTACTGAGTGGGAACTTCTTTCTGCACTTTCTTCTTCTCATGATAAGGCCCCTGGCCCAGACTCCATTCACAACCAGCTGCTTTAATCTCTCAGTGCTCCACAATGGCAAAATCTTCACTGGGTGTTTAACCATATTTGGCTCCAGGGTGACTTCCCTTCTCATTGGAGGGATAGCATCGTGGTTCCTGTCCTTAAGCCTTGTAAGAACCCCCTGTTTGTCGAAAGCTATAGGCCAATTAGTCTGACAAATGTTGTTTGCAAGTTACTTGAATGGATGGTAGCCTGTTGGCTCAATTGCTCAATTGGGTCCTCGAATCTTGGGTTCTATTGTCCCCTTACCAGTGTGGCTTCAGAGAGGGTCGGTCTTCGATCGATCATTTACTTCGCTTGGAATTGTCAGGCTTTTTCCCAGCACTGCCATTTGATTGCAATATTTTTCGACCTTCGCAAGACCTATGACACGGCTTGATGGCATCACATCTTACTTACACTTCATCAGTTGGGCCTTCAGGGCTCACTCCCGATTTTTATCCGCCAGTTCCTGTTCCATCTGTTGTTCAGGGTTCGGGTTGGTACTGTTTATAGTTCTCCATGGACCCAGGAGAATGGCATCCCACAGGGTTCTGTATTGAGTGTACTTCTTTTCCTCATTGCTATCGATGGACTTGTGGCCTCCGTTGGTCCTTTGGTCACCCATGCTGTGTATGTGGATGATTCCTGCATTTGGGTTAGTTCCTCTTCGACGGCCTCTGCAGAGCAGCAGCTCTAGGGAGCTATACAGTGTGCCTCTGTGTGCACCCTCTCACTCAGGTTTCAGTTCTCTCCTTTAAAATCATGGGTGGTCCACTTCTTTCACTGTACTACAATCCTCCCCGATCTGGAGCTCTATCTCGATGCACGACGATTACCTGTGGTCCCACAGTTTCGTTTCCTGGGTCTTCTTTTCGACAACAAGCTCACTTGCATGCCTCATATCAGACTTCTGAAGGTAGGATGTTTCCATAAACTCAATGTCCTTCGCTTACTTGCCCACACCTCTTGAGGTGTGGATCACTCCATCCTTCTCCACCTTTATCAGGCTTTAGTGCTGTCTTGCTTGGGCTATGGCTGTCAAGTTTATAGTTCGGCTGCTCCTTCCACACTGCACCTGCTGGATCCGGTCCACAATCGTGGTATCCGTTTGACCCCTGGTGCCTTCCCTACTAGCCCTGTTGATAGTCTCCTGGATGAAGCTGGGATCCCCCCCCCCCCTTTCTGTTCAGCGGTCCCATCTTCTGGTTTCTTATTCAATTGCTGTCCGTTCCTCTCCCACTCCCCTCAGGGGGCTCAGCATTTAGTTGCTAGGTACGGGCTTGGCGACCCCGGGGTCCCTGAGCTGGGGACTGGGAAGCGCCACCAGTCCTCAATACCGTAAGCTCTGAGCATGCTTCAACGACCACCATACAGTGTGACAGTGGAACGTTGTATGGTACAGAGCCCGGGGATCTTGGCTTAACTGCCTGGGTCACGAGGATAGTATAAACCTCTATTAAAAAAAAAAACCTCAATCTCAAGGTGTGCTGCACGCTGAGGAGACGCATGGCTATTGAGGTAGAACAGTTGCTAGCGGGCAACCTCTGGGGGACCTGCCGCCCCCCAGTTGTATTAGGCTTACCCAGGCAAGCGGGGCTCTGGGTGGGTGGACATTCCTTCCCCTAGCTGCTCGTGGGACCAACATGAAACGAAATACGAACAGTGTGCAAGCACGAGTCTCTAGGAAAGGTAAGTTCAATGCTTTCCAGTATGACCCCCAATCGTTCCCTTCCCTGTCCACACCAGGGGAGGAACGGTGGTCTAAATCACCTGGTGAGACGTATTCTCCTCGATTTCTGGTTTGCAGCTGAACAGATGGTGACTCATTTCTGACCACAAAGCCTCAGTTTTTTGTGGAAAATTTAGAGGACAAGTTTGGAGAAGTTGAGGGCATGTCTAAAATGAGGTCTGGAGCAGTCCTCATACAGACAGCATCCCCAGCACAGTCACGGGCGTTGCTTGCTTGTGACAAGCTCGGTGATGTTGCAGTCTCCATTACACCACATAAGAGCCTCAATATGGTTCAGGGACTTATTTTTCATCATGACCTGTTGTTGCAGTCTGACGACGAGCAAATCTGGAACGCCGAGGTGTCCACTTTGTACGACGTGTCTTCAGGGGACCTAAAGATAGTACGGTCGCCACCGGCGCCTTCACCTTGGCTTTCGAGGGAGACACCCTGCCCGAGAAGGTCAAGTGATGATATATCGATGTGATGTTAAGCCTTACGTCCCTCCTTCCATGCGCTGCTTCAAGTGCTGGAGGTTTGAGCATATGTCATTGAGATGTGATGCCAACCCTACCTGTCGGGATTGTGGATGTGCCTCCCACCCCAACGTCCCGTGTTCCCCGCCCCCTCTTTGTGTCAACTGCGGACAGAAACATTCACCTTGCTTGTCATACTGCACAGTTTATCAAAAAGAACAGAAGATTATGAAGTATAAGATCTTGGACAGGCTCACTTACATAGAGGCTAAATGCAAGTTCAACCGACTTCACACTGTGCGCATTTCATCGACATTCGCTGTAGCAGCTTCGATGTCGCCATCCTTGGCGATGAGCCCCCAACTCAGCTGCTTTTTGTGGGCCCTCCAGCCCAGCCATCTATTCCTGCCCCCCAGGTAGTTCAGGGAACACCCTCTTCCGTTGCTCCCCTGTTATCAACATCAGGAGTATCAACCCCTCTTTCTTTGGGGATTTCAGTCCCAACCTCTGAGCCGGAGAAGTACCCACCTCCTCCGGCTGCCCTCACGTGGAAGGGATCGCTTGGTGCCCTCCCTTCCAGTTACTGCCCCTCCAGATGTCAGCCAGTGGCTGAAAAAGCCACCACTTGCGGGCCGTAGGGCTTCCAGGTCTTCCTCGGTCCATGAGACTGGGTCGGAAAAGCCCACCCAGCCTGATAAACCAAAGGACAAATGGGACCCTACCAAAAAGATGAAAAAGCCAAAGGAGAAGGACATTGAGACAGAAAAGTTCACCACTGCACCTGAAGATGATGTGGAGCATCTAGCGTCCCCTCTGGAGCTAGATGTTGCTCGACCCGCAGCTCCTATAGAAGTTGATCAGCCTACTTTGCAATCGGTGGCGGCGAGCGCTTCTAAGGCGTAACCTATCTCCCCCCCCCCCCTGGTTCTTTCATGTCTTTAAAGCTGGATACCATTATCCTTCAATGGAATTGCCATGGTTTTATCCACCACCTTGCTGAGTTGAAACGGCTTTTGTGCCGCTTCCCTGCCACTTGTCTGGCCCAACAGGAAACTTGGTTTCCTGTTCGGTGGACCCCCTCCCTCTGTGGCTACCGGGGTTACTATAAGAACCGCGTAGAATACGACAGGGTGTCTGGCGGTGTCTGTGTTTATGTTCTTGCCACTGTTCCTAGAGCCCCAGTGCCACTTCAAACAGCTCTGGAGGCTGTGGCTGTTAGTCCAGGCAGGAATGGAGCTTACCATCTGTTCCCTCTACCTTCCCCCGGATAAGATTGTCCGTCTTGCCAACCTAGCTGCCTTGTTCACCCAGCTCCCCCTGCCTTTTGGGGGGCTTTAATGCCCACCATCCTTTATGGGGTGGGGCCCAGTTCTCTGAGCAGGGTAGGAATGTTGAGGCTCTCTTGGCACAGCAGGACATTTGCCTCCTTAACACTGGTGCTCCCACATATTTTAGCTTAACTCATGGCGCATACTCGGCCATGGACCTCTCTGTTAGTAACCCAGGTCTTCTTCCATACCTCAGCTGGATGGTCCAGAACGACCTCTGTGGTAGTGACCACTTTCCTATCCTGGTTTCTCTTCTGACCAACTGCCATGATGAGCTGATGCATGTGGAGCTGATTGGGCAGCCTACACCTCAGCTACTATGGCCATCACTCCGTTTCCTGGTGACATTGATTTGTCGGTGGACGAGGTCACTATGGCCATTGTTTCTGCTGCCGAGGCAACTGTCCCCTGCTCTTCCAGTCCCCTAGGGCGTAAGTCAGTCCCTTGGTGGACACCAGAGATTGCAGAAGCTATGTGGGACCGCTGGCGATCACTGCAACGACACCGGCGTCACCCTTCCCTAGAGAATCTGGTTGCCTTTAAACAGCTGCGGGCCCAGGCTCGGCGGTTAATCCGGCGGAGCAAAGAGAACTGCTGGGAATGATATGTTGCCACCATAGGTTCTCGCACCTCCCCATCTCAGGTGTGGTCGCGGGTTCGGCGTATTTTTGGCTTTCGCCCTAATGCATCTGTCCCTTGCTTTTCTCTTCAGGGTACACTTTGTACTGACCCAATCGCCATCGCCGAACATCTGGCAAAGTACTTCGCTCGTATTTCCGTGACAGCAGGCTACAGCGCAGAATTCTGCACCATTAAAGAGCAGGCTGAGCGTATGCAGTTGTCGTTTCGCACGCACCGTTGGGAACGATACAACGTCCCGTTTAGTGAATGGGAGTTCCAAAGTGCCCTTACAGCTTGCCCCGATACCTCTCCAGGTCCAGACCGAATTCACAACCAGCTTCTGCGCCATCTCTCGGTGTACTGTCAGGGTGAATTACTCGCCCTGTTTAACCGCATCTGGACAGAGGGCGTTTTCCCAACTCGTTGGCAGGATAGCATTACCATCCCAGTGCTGAAACCTGGTGCAGATCCGCTGGTGCTTGATGGCTATCGCCCTATCAGCCTTACCAACGTTATGTACATACTCCTGAAACGGATGGTGAGTCAGCAGCTCATGTGGATCCTCGAAGCTCGGTGCCTCCTAGCCCAGCAACAGGGGAGCCTTCCGTCAGGGCCGCTCAGCGATCGACAATTTAGTCTCGCTAGAGTCGGCTATTCGTACGGCTTTTACTCGGCGAGAACATCTATTTGCTGTTTCCTTTGATCTTCGGAAGGCGTCGATACCACTTGGCTCCATCATATCCTTGCTACGCTGCATGAATGGGGCTTACAGGGTTCACTTCCGATTTTTCTACGGAATTTTCTCTCCAATCACTCCTTTTGGGTTAGAGTTGGCACACATTTTAGCTCTGCTCATATTCAGGAGAATGGTGTCTCGCAGGGCTCGGTTCTCAGTGTTCCCCTCTTTTTGGTGGCGATTAATGGTCTTGCGGCTGTGGTGGGCTCATCGGTCTGTTCCTCTCTCTATGTCGATGACTTTTGTCTTTACTACAATTCCCCAAGCATCAGTGTTGCTGAATGCCACATTTTCAGTTCTCAGCCTCTAAGACCCGAGTGATGCATTTCTGTCGTCGTCGAACAGTCCACCTCCATCCAGAGCTCTACCTTGCCAATGAACTCCTTCGTATTGAGGAGACGCATCGCTTCCTTGGTATGCTGTTTGATGCTCAGCTCACTTGGACACCTCATCTTCGCGAGCTTAAACAACGGTGCTCGCGGCACCTCAACATCTTTCGCTGCCTCAGCCACACTGTTTGGAGGGCTGCACGAACAACCCTCCTACAGCTCTATAAGGCCTTAGTCCAGTCCCGTCTCGACTACGGGAGTGTGGTGTACAACTCAGCAGCACCTTCAACGTTGCAGATCCTCGACCTGATTCTCCATTGTGGCATCAGACTGGTGACAAGTGCCTTCCGCACTAGTCTGGTGACTAGCCTTCTTGTAGAAGCTGAAATCCCTCCCCTACGATTCCGCTGCAAACAGTTGCTTGCGTTGTACATTGCCCGCATCCATGCCTCACCTGACCAACCAAACTTCAGGCTCCTTTTTCCATCTTCTGCACTCCCCTCCCCACGACGGCGGCCTAGGTCGGGGCTCCTGATCGCGGACCGCGTTCGTTCCCTTCTCTCGTCACTCGAGTCCTTTCCCCTTCCTCCATCCTTCCGGCCCTCTTCTTCTACCCCTCCTTGGTCCCTCCCTCACTTGTGGCTTTGCTTGTATGTGTCTTGCGACTCCAAGTCCTCCGTTCCACCTGCCAGTCTCCGTCAACAATTCCTGGCTCCTCTTGTCTCGTTTCGCGATGCAGATGTAGTCTACACTGATGGTTCTGTGGTCGATGGACGCACTGGGTCTGCTTTCATCCACAGCGCTATGTTGAGCAGCATTCCCTGCCTTGTGGGAGCAGTGTTTTCACTGCGGAGCTGGTTGCTCTTTATCGTGCACTCGCTCATCTTTCCTCCTGCCCTGGGGAGTCATTTTTCATATGCAGTGACTCCCTGAGTGGATTGCAAGCACTCGACCAGTGTTTCTCTTGGGACCCTTTGGTGCGCGGTATTTAAGATGCTGTTTCTGCTCTCGCCGAGTGTGGTCATTCAGTGACGTTTGTGTGGACCCCGGGCCACATCGGCATTCCAGGAAACGAACGTGTCGATCGGTTGGCCAAGCAGGCCACCACTTCGCCACCCCTGGAGCTCGGTCTCGTGGAAAGAGACCTCCGGTCAGCCCTACATCACAAGGTCCATGATGTCTGGAGCTCTGAATGGACTGTCTTGAACACGCCAAATAAGCTCCGCACGGTCAAGTCATCCACGGCCGTATGGAACTCCTCCTTGAGGGGCACGCGTAGCGACTCAGTTGTTCTCTGCTGTCTCTGAAATGGACATACGCGGTTGACGCACAGCTCTCTCCTTCGTCGTGAGAACCCAACCAAGTGTTGCTGTGATGCAGGGCTGACAGTGGTCCATCTTCTGATGGACTGCCCCCTTTCAGCCCCCTTGCGGCAGTCCTTTAATTTACCAGCTGCACTTTCTTTAATTCTCGGTGACGATGCCTCTATACTGGCTCAGTTTTACGTTTTATCTGTGCAGCTGTGTTTTATCACTCGCTCTAGTGTGGGCGCTCTCGCATGATTTCTCAGGCCACACCCACTCCAGCGACTTTTAATTGTGACGTGGATACCAAAATAGTGTCTTTTATGATAACTAGTTGTGTTGTTACCTCTATCAACGCTTTCCAGCTTGAGGTTCTTCTTTTGTAGTTGAGTGGTTGACCTTTTACTCTAGTCAACTATTTGCTCTGCTCCTTTTAAGTGTCCTCTATTTTGTGTTACTGCGGTGTTCATTTTAGCTCTGTACCCCTTGGTGTTCCCTCCCTCTGGGTGCAGAGGTTGCACTTTTAATGTATAGGCCTTTTACAAGTATGTCTGGTTTTAACTGGGGACTGATGACCTCGATGTTTAGCCCCCATCAAACCCCAAAACCAACCAACCAACCCCCTCCCACTCATCCTTCCTATTCTATCCTGTTCCCAGACCATGGACATCACCCACCTGATTCCCGCCCTCGGGTGGTTTTACCGGTTGGGCTCCACCTTGCATGTCTTTGCCATGATTTTCAGCTTTCTTCTTTGTCATTTCTCCCATGCTCCCTCCTGAACATCTCTCCCCTCCCCCGCCCCCCCGGTTAGTTCCTCGGCCCCAAATTCGGATTGATCTCCACCGAAGTCTGAAAGATTCCATTCCCCCGATGGTATTCCGTTGTTTCTTCCGCCGAATTTTATGGGAGTTTAGGGATGCTGTTGTTTTTTTACACCGATGGCTCTAAATCTGCTGATCATGTGGGATATGCCTTCACATCCTCTGTTGGCACGGAAAATCATCTGCCACCTACATGTGGGGTGTTTACTGCAGAATTGATGGCAATTTCCCAGGCCCTTACCTTTATTAACCAGTCCCAACACAACTGCGTTTTGTTATGTACAGACTCAATGAGTGGCCTTCTGGCTAGTGACCAGTGTTTTTCCCGCCGCCCCTTGGCCTCGGCCATCCGTGACCGTCTCGCTGATCTTCACCGTGCTGCTTGTTCTGTTGACTTCCTTTGGGTCCCTGGCCATGTGGGTATCCCAGGTAATGAGCTCGCTGATCGTTTGGCTGGGGGAGCAGTACCTTACCCCCCACCCTTCTCTGTGACCCCTCCTGCAGTGGATTTATGGCTTCACATCAAATCCCACTTTGCACAATCATGGGCCAACTCTTGGGAGGCTACCTCCCTGTCTAATAAACTTCGTGCGGTTAAGGTGACACCAGTCCCATGGTGTTCTTCCTTCTGCCTCTCCCAAAAGGCCTCAATCACCTAAGTCGTCTCCGCATCAGCCATACCAGGCTGACCCACGGTTTTCTTTTGTGTAATGAGCCATCCCCACTTTGTGGTTGTGGTGCCTTCTAGTCAGTAGCCCACATTTTGGTGGACTGCCCCCTCCTTTTGGCTCTGCGTACTAAGTACAGACTTCCCCACACTTTACCTTTAATGTTGGCTGACGATTCCCGGACGGTCAAACTGGTTGTCAGTTTCCTCCGTGAAAGTGGTTTTTATTCTCAGTTTTAAGGTTTTTAAACTCACTCTGGTGTTGGGACAGGGCGGTGAGGGTTGGGGGTCTCCCACTGTAAGCTGTGTTTGGAGATTCCCAACTCCCCTCCCTGGCCGAGATCCTCTTTTCTCTCCCCTTTACTCTGTTTTTATCACTTTTTAGATTTGGTTAGTCCCCTTTTCCCACACGCACTTCTATGTTCTAGCAGTTGAACACTTTTAAATAGCAGGTGGTCTTTCATCTACTGCTTCAGAGGTGGGATATTTCCTGCCTCTGACATAGCCATGGGTTTACTCTCTTGCTGACTTACCTCATATTGTTTTTACCACTGACGACATGACTGCACTTTTACGTTTTTTAGCCTTTTCCCTTTTATCATTCTGACTTTTCTGAGATGTCAAACTGTCTGACTGGATCACATTTGAAACAAGGGACTGATGACCTTGCTGTTTGGTCCACTCAAACAAAATCAACCAACCAACCATAAGGCTTGCAAGGGAAAGGCCTTAGACACAGACAACTGATTTGGCTCAAATTTGGCAGGTCGCTTGTGTACAACTCAAAATGGACTCTAAGATATTTCAGCTCAACGCCCTCCCATTTTAGAGAAAATTACCCCTAAAGATTATGACGAGTAGTCGACTCAAAATCGGCGGGATCGATAGATAATTGTAAATAGAGCACTTTTCATTATCAGGTATGGGGTCCATAAATGCATACTTTCCAGAAATCACGGAAAAAAACTTTTACAACTGCCACTTCTGTATCCACACGGCAAATGCTTTTCGATGAGAATGCCTATAGCACAATGGCCAAGGTAACTGACTGCGAAGCGGAGAACCCAGGTACGAATTTCGAGGAAACTAGCGGATGTTATTCTTCTCATTTGTATTTTCCATATCTTAATCGATAGGGATAGGAGGGTTAATAAAGAAAGTAATTCAGTAAGGAGTGATAAAAAGGTAGGCAAATAAATTTCTCAAACATCTTGGCATAGTAAACAACTATTCCAGTCACTGTTTCATGTCCTCACTTTTCTTCAAACAACTAGATGGATAGTACTTGTTATATAAACATATGAAACAAATATACTCACGCCACTGAGAACATCTAATGAATGCAATATTTCAACAGCTACACTGTTTCTTCCAAACAGTCGGTGGAAAAAAGAACTTCATTTACATTTAAAAACACGTCTTTTACGGAAATTAATTTTGATGCGTAGCCTGCATATATCATTACCTGAAAAATCGTTTCTGAAAGTTGGCTATGAATTAAGCTGTGAATAGTTATTGCATCCTGCAATTGTGCCACTCTGCTAGGTTTCCAGAAGTACACTGCAATTCTGAAGCCTGGGGCTACACACAAACATCACACGGCTGGCACACAAGTCTGCAGTTTGGCGGCATCACTTTCACTGTGCACGTCAGTTGGGCCTTGTCGTCTGTAAATGTGGTGTCACACATTACATTAGAGCATTATTTTGTCCACCCCAGGAACCCAGTATTTGACAAAACTTGTTATCAGCACTGTATGGTCTTAAAACATTCTCAAGAAATGTTCTGTAAGTCGCATTTCTCCATTTCCCGGATTTAGAGCAAGTAATGTAAACATTTATCAATGAGTCGCTTAAGCAATTGACCTCTTCTATAACCTGAGGACCACGTGTAACATTCGTTTCTTGTAAACACAGGAAAACCTCGGGCAACACTTTTCCAGAGGCTGTGATGGCATATTGCGCCACGTACGATAGTGTTAGTTTCTTTTATTACCAACTGTGACAAGGGTCCCTTTTTCTCCCTTACACAACGTGCGTCGAATGTTCACCCGATACTCGCATCCTGTTCAATCGCTGTGATCACGTAATCGTGATTAAAACCTGTGTGCCGGACCGAGACTCGAAATCGGGACCTTTGCCTTTTGCGGCCAAGTGCTCTACCATCTGAGCTACCCAAGCACGACTTATGCCCCATCCTCACAGCTTTACTTCTGCCAGTACCTCGTCTCCTACCTTCCAAACTTTACAGAAGCTCTCCTGTGAACCTTGCAGAACTAGCACTCCTGAAAGAAGGGATACTGCAGAGACATGGCTTAGCCACAGCCTGAGGGATGTTTCCAGAATGTGCTTTTCACTCTGTAGCGGAGTGTGTGCTGATATGAAACTTTGTGGCAGATTAAAACTGTGTGCCAGACCGAGGTAGAACAGTTGCCCGCGAAAGGCAAAGGTCCTGAATTCGAGTCTCGGTCCGACACACAGTTTTAATCTGCCAGGAACGTTTCATAACAGCGCGTACTCCGCTGCAGAGTAAAATCTCATTCTGGAAACATCCGCCAGGCTGTGGCTAAGCCATGTCTCCGCAATATCCTTTCTTCCAGGAGTGCTAGTTCTGCTAGGTTCGCAGAAGAGCTTCTGTGAAGTTTGGAAAGGAGACGAGGTACTGGCAGAAGTAAAGCTGTGAGGACGGGGCGTGAGTCGTGCTTGGGTAGCTCAGATGGTAGAGCACTTGCCCGCGAAAGGCAAAGGTCCCGAGTTCGAGGCTCGGTCTGACACACAGTTTTAATCTGCCAGGAAGTTTCATATCAGAGCACACTCTGCTGCAGAGTGAAAATCTCACTCTGGACGTTTAAAACGGGTCATAAGTGACGCCGTTTGCAGGACGTCAAGCCAAAATATCTCAGTCCTTCGTTTTCGATTGTACACGAGCGACCAAATCGGTTGGCCATGTCTGAGACCTTCCCCTCGTTAGTCGACAGTAAAATGATTCGTGTGAAATCTAAGGCTGAAGAGCATCATATACACAAGCATACAATTAACGGGGCAGAAGTAACAAGCCAGCTGGAAACAAGCCCAGGTGGCACTCCCATAAGAAGTGGTGACAATCACGAAAGACGCGTGACGTGCTAATAAAATTGCATTAAAATAACATTTCAGAAGCAGTAACACAACAAAATGGTAAAAAAAGCAAAGGAATGTAAGCAAATGACGAACACAACTGTGACGTGTGTTGAAGGAGGACAGTGACAGGTGGCATCATTGGAGAAAATAACATCTCAAAACAGCACATAAATCTCGATACAGGTGCTGTGTCAATTGGAGAACAGGCCAATAACCATGAAAAGAGTAGCTGTTTTCAAGCTGTAATTGACCGTTAAGAATAAAGTCCCTATAATAGAAATTGTACTTGAAAATTTGAAATTCCTCCAGCAAGTCCAATCTAAAATCCTTCTCTTCCCTGTACAAAATACCCGTCTTCCAATTTAATAGTGGATTGTTATTACTTCTTCTGAGTAAGATACGTTTATATCTTTCGAAACCTATGTAGAGATTCGAATAAACTACCAGTGTGCAACCGGCCAGCCGTACGATACCCATTGTATCCGACAATACTGAGAGCGCAGAATCCCACCTCGACGAGAGACGAGAAAGAGTCTGACACCAAATGCAAACCTGTGACTCCATTCGAACGACAGAAAATAGAGGGCGGAACATAACAGTATAACGAAAGGGGTAGTTTCTTCTCACCGTATAGCGGAGATATCGAGTCACAGAAAGGCACTACAAAAAGAATGTCAGAAATTTAGCTCTCGGCTGGGGCCCTTTTCTGTATCGTTCATACCAATCGGTGTAGTAGGTTAGTCTCGGTAGTGACGTCATTTTCGGTTCTTTATCGATATATCCTATTCAGTAAGCTTCTGAGACTTGTTACTGAACGGTCCTCCCACCGATTTTACGACAATTGTACCGAGAGGTTTTGGATTTCGGTCTGGCCGTGTCGATCGGTGGGCTGTGGTTTATGTAGACCTATAATTTGTTATCTTAAACATACTTAGCGGTTTTAGCTTTGGATTTAGTGATTGTGTTACTAAAGAATCACCGAGGATGCATCCAGTTGGAAAGTGAGTTCGTAGTAGACTATTTTCCTTTGTTAGAAATAAGGTTAGGTTAGGTTGTTGTTGTGAATGATTACATAAAAAAAAGGTTTTTCGGTCAATATTCTCTCAAAATACGTGTTATTTTTATGCAAATAAGAGTTTAAATATCAAGAAATCGGCTCTGCTTACGTATATTACATGTGTGAACTGACGTTACTAGTGCCTTTGTGTACTTTTCCCCACAAATGGGTAGTTAGTAATTATCGTAACGTGTTTGCAACTTTCAAGTAACAATGGAAAGCAATTATATGAAGCCTGATATTGGAAACCTTCCTAACTATTACGCATTTATGACTTACGCAAAACCGTTTGGCAACGAAGTCAGCCTACGTTCCTCTTCACAATACTACAAGAATTGAGGAGTGCATGCATGTTGTTTGGCGTGGCCAAGTAGTTAGCGCGCGGGAATGCGATACGGAAGGTAACTGGTTTGCGCATGGGTGGATGCAAAAAAAATTTTTTTTTCCTCTTCATATATGCACCACGTTCTGAGACATTGTTATTCATGTAAGATTGTTCTGCAATATTCGTTATTACTTACTTGTAAGAGCGCACTTCTTCAATAATGATTTCGTGATTTCTGTGTGTTTAAAACATGAAATTGCTGTGAGTGAAACAACTGACAGTGACCTTTATATTTTTTCTTGTCAGAAATAATTCACCATTTTTTCCGAATATGTTGCGATTTCTGACTATAGGAATCTAAGAGCACAACTTAAAATTACTGGGAATGTAACTATCAGCAGTAATCTTCATAATCTTCCTTGTCACAAGTATTTATCTGCGATCGAATACTCAACCACAGTAGACAGAGATGAAAGATCTCTGCCGTAATATTTTTAGACTCTAGGACCATACACGAAACATTTTGATTCGTGAGATGCCTGTTATAAACTTCGACAAACTGCAGGAGCTATCGAAAATGTCTTTTTTCCAATTTTGTTTTTAAGACCCAAATCGTTGACGTATCATATATGGAAGACATTCTGTTTACCTTCTAATTCTTTGAAACTCTCAGAATCAATTTTTTGGGTGTTTTTATAGATGTACTAGTACAATGTGGTACTACACACTATTCCTAACTCATTTTCCGAAACGTAAAATCCAAAACACGATGTCAGTGTGAATGAAAATAAGATGACATAATGCGGCATTTACGACAATCTGCGGAATACAATCGAATACGCTATCGCTATTATGCATGCATGGAAACATGCAGTCAGAGAAACTGTAAAAAATTTTATGCATTTCAGTTGAGAATCATGGAAATGGATATAGTGCGCCTGATACTGTTAAGGAGGAGGCAAGGGCGATGAAGGCGGGCACGTCAGCTCGGTGTAATGCGGCGTCATGCGTTGTGGCAACGTAAACGCAATTTTCGGTACTTGGAAGAATAGCGCGCCTGTGTCGTATGCTAGCCGCTTTGTGAGCTGCAGTGCGCATGCGTGCATCTGCGGCCGCTTGCTTCTGATTGGCTTGCGCGACACGAACCGACAACAGCGCTCCGGTTCTCTAGACCTGAACAGTATGGCTGCCGAAATGCATACTGAATATCGCAGGGACTCCTAATTCGAGTACTAGACCGTTCGGTGCTAGTGAGTACCGAAACGATCGGCACAGTGGCGGAAAGATACAGAATAGGCACCCTGACGAGGCCTCTATCAAAAATAGATGACGTGCACCCGCATGCACACTCACGCAGACACAACTCGCACGGTCGTGACTGCAGCCTCTGACAGCCGGAGGTAGACTGCGAGCTAGTGGTGGGCAGGAAATCGCGTATCTGTTAGAAATCACAGTGACTGAGAAATCACAGATATCACAGTAGCAACTTTACACAATCTAACTGCGATTTCAGTCACAGTTAGCAGTCGCAAGTAGTATTTCATATTCAAAGACGTGAGCCATCTATTGGTCGAATTTAGCACTGCTTTCTGCGATTTCAGTGACAAGTCGCAACTAAGAGTCTCAAGTAGCAACTAAAAAGCGCGGTTAACAGTGGCATCTGTTGGCCAAAGTTCGTACTACGTCCATCTCTGCAGTACGCTATGGAGTCCAACTGCGATTTCCGTGACAAGTCGCAACTAAGAGTCGCAAGTAGCAACTAGAAAGCGCGGTTAACAGTGCCATCTGTTGGCCAAAGTTCGTACTACGTCCATCTCTGCGATACGGTATCGAGTCTAACTGCGATTTCCGTGACAAGTCGCAACTAAGAGTCGCAAGTAGCAACTAAAAAGCGCAGTTAGCACTGCCATCTGTTGAGCAAAGTTCATACTACGCTATTCGCTACCGAGTCAAACTGCGATTTCTGTGACAAATCGCAACTAAAAGTCGCAAGTAGCAACTAAAAAGCGCAGTTAACATACTTTTCCTAGTGTCATCTGTTGACCGATGTACGTACTTCGTTATGAGAGCCTTGTGCCTCAAGAGATCGATGTGCTGTGTGTGCATATGAATGGCTTATTTCAATAGTGGTACAAGTCCATGTTTGTTCATTTTGACATACAGAGTCGTAAAGTTAAATGAGCGCTGACAAATCTGCATTTGAGATACCAGAAATATTCAAGCATATGGGCTTCTTGCTAGAGATGAACCTTTATTTATGTTTGTTTGGATCACTAATTTCAGAAGCATTATAGACAGAAAAGTGGAGGTAATGGACTTGTACCACTATTGAAATAAGCCCTTCATATTATATGACGACATGCACATTCAGCATCAGTTATGGTTGGTCAAATACTGCTGTGACTCTGAATGTATTATATTAATAAGAAGCAACATTGCCTTTTTCTCCTGAAAATATCAAGTAACGTAACAAATGTGTTTGATTCTGCTTCCAATATGACAGTTTTGGTTAATACTCCACATGCCTACAGGACTTTGCAATGTTAACACAGCAGAACTCAGACATCTGTATAAGTGTAGAGAAATGAAAACAGTCATATGAATGCCTCACTTTTGTTCTGACACAGTTCAAGACTCGGGAGAAAAGTTTTACACCTGGTGTTCTACATGGCAACTTCACACACAAGAACTTTTTGCCGACACTACTACCACCTACATAAGTAAGCTTTTCCTGTGTTATTTTCAAGTAATGCACTTAAGCTATTCCTGATTTAACTGGAAGATCTGTACTTCCCACTTTCATATCAACAGCCTCAAAATGCATATTGTAGACTTCGGGATAAGTTACAGGTCAGTGTCACACCAAGATTGTGGAGAAAGGGGGGGGGGGCGGCATGTCACTCTCCAACAAGTGTTTACCAATAAGTAAGTGGCGGAAAATTATGGGTATAGGACGGCTTAAACATGTGGAAAATGAGATTTTTATTATTCACTCACTGTATTTGACATTTATTATTCCTTTAAAATCGCACAACAACTTCAATAAAACACAGTTTAATCATTCACACACTTATTTCGCAATTATTTCACTTTTAAACTGCAAATCCTCTAAGAGCTGTCATGAATCTTCACGAGTCTCTCTCAAAAACAGGCTTCATGTGGATAGATACGTACAGCAACCAGTAATCAGAGTCAGAACTGTGTCTGCAAAAACACAAGGATTATTAAACAATTTTTGCTGTCATTAATTACTAGCAATATAATTGACAGAGTAGATGGCTAATATTTGCTATAATGAATATCACATTTGCAAGAACGATCTCACTGAAGTAATTAAGTCCATCGAAACGCTTAGAAACTAACCTCTCTCTGACGGTCTAAAGACGCAGTGGCAATTTCTTCAGATCTGTTGACAATGATATTTTGAGTTATCACTTTACTGAGTGACTGAAATGTAGTTCAGGTACCTGTGAACATAACAATATGTTAGAATTCATTTTCTAAATACGAACTATTACGGTACTGTACGGCTACTTACATATTAATTATACTATTAATATTTTCACAGTTGTTTCTTTAATACAAAATTAAAGCCAACGGAAGAAAAAACGTAAAACATACTTGCCAATGACAGGTTTTTTGAGATGCAATTTTCTGTGTTGACAGATGTAACTTTTTCTTACGGTGGTAAGTCGCAGGAATCGCAGGAATCACAGAAGTCGCAGAAGTAGCAGAAGTAGCGGAAGTCGCGGGAGTCGCGCGAGTCGGGGAAGTCGCGCGAGTCGCGGGAGTAGCGGAAGTAGCAGAAATCGCGGAAGTAGCAGTGGCGGAGGGATACACGACCTATGTTCCTTAACTGCGACTCTTAACTGCGACAAATCACAGTTAAGAATAACAGATACTCAAAAGTAGCATTCACAGAAATCACTGATATCGGAAAATCGCAGTTTAGCCCATCACTACTGCGAGCAGTGGGACATTGTCGGAGAGGCGACCGAGTGGGATTGAGGAGGAGGCCGGGGCGGGGAGAGAGCGGTGGCAGGGTGGGGACGGAAAAGTGCTGTCGGGAGTGTGCAGGAGGCGGAGAGTGGGGCAGCTGGGTGCATTCGGGAGGGGACACGGAGAGCGGCCGCCCCTCCCGCAGTCTACCAGAGACTGCAGTCACGTGTGTGTGATATGCGTTTGCCTGAGTGTGTGTACGTTGTCTATTTTTGCCAGAGACCTTGTCGGCCGAATGCTAATTTTCCGACAGTCTTTTTGTCAGGTCTTTTTGCGACTCGGCATCTCCACTGTACGACTCTGTTTGTTCATTTGTACAGCTGTTAAGCGCTATGGATCTCTCAGTAGGAGAATGGTCAGCGATGCAGTGCGAGTCAGAGTATTCGACAGGCTTCCACGCGACACAAAGCGAGAAATTTGGAATTAATACCAGGTGAGATGAAGACTTAAAGCAGACCTTATAAGCCCTTATACAGATCGACAAACTACGAGCCACTCGTCGGAGCTAAAGCGCTAGCTGTGCTAACAATAAACCGTTTCCGTACGCTCGATATTACTTGTGCTTTGAACAGTTGAATTTAACCCAGAAAATTAGAAAGTTTTACACTGAAAACAGCTGCTGCATCCTCACTTACATTAAATAGCTGCAGTTTGTCTTTTATACCCATTATAACAGTGGCCTTCCACTATACACTGTTGTGATTACGAAAGCTTTACCGGCGTAACAATTGATAATGTTCTTCTCGGGTGTGCAGCCTTATCATAATGTCATCTTGACACAATATTTCCGCGGTCTAACTGGCCGCCGTCTTCGGGCGAGAGTGCTGGTACACGATCTCACCAGAACCGACTTCTCGGCTTTATATATATATATATATATATATATATATATATATATATACACACACACACACTATTCATTTCCGCTCCTAAAGGGAGGCGAATGGGCCGCTCAAGAGCTTATTATTCTAATGGGGCCAGATATGAGGGTATTTCTTTTGCTTTTCTTTATTTAGGTTGAACTTATTGCTAACTTACATACTAATTACAGTTTTTCTTAAGTAGCTTTTGTGTAGCTTTTGATAATACATAATTGTTTTGTTAACTTAGGCTAATTACAATTTTTCAAAAAATAAATAACTAGTTACTGTTTTTAATAAGTAATTACGTTTTTGTTTGTCTTTACACTATTTTATAAACTAGTAACATTTTACTTAATATGGAAATTTAGAATTTTGACAGTGTCTTATTGAGTTACTTTGTACCAGTGGCCTGAGTGGGGATGACAATGGGTTAACAATTGTGTGATTGTGTGGACTGCTTAGATATGGCTTTACAATGACTTAATTTATATTTTTATTTGGGCTCAAGCCACTGTACGTGATGCGTGACGCGTTTTGTTGCGCTGTTGCTAGAGCGACAGTGGTAGCGGAGTTGTTTTGCTGTTTTGGTTACAGTCGACTTGGGCAGGTTTATGGTGGTGGGCGGTCAGGGTTCAGTGCCTGGAGGTGAGGAGGGGTGGGAGTGTCGTTGTTCTGTATGTGCAGTTGTCTTGTGTGCTCGTGTTGATGTATTGTGTCAGGTAAGGTGTGGAGGGTGTTATTTATGATTGTTCTGGGTGGGTAAGTGTATTTGTGTTTGGGTTTGTTTCTGTGTTGGGTTCTGTGGGTGTATATTGTGTGTAGGTCCGTTCAGGAGGTGAGGGTGGTTTTCCCATAGCGGGCTCTAAGGTTAGCTAGTCTTGATTGTATAGGTGTTAGTTTTGCTTCCTCAAAGACCTCTTGTCTGGGGGTGGAGTCGAAGGATGCAGTGAAAGATTCGTCTCTTAGTGTGGTAGATCCTTTTGGCTTGGGTTCTGGAGATGCAGGCGAGGGGCGCTGCCGCATATTCGAATAGTGGGCGGAGGAACGTTTTGTATTTATAGCTGTCTTGTCGTTACAGCCTATGACTTTGCCTTGTATTCGCCTTATGAGGGATTAGTGTTGTCGGACTGTGTTCGAGGTCTCCTTTACTTGGTTGCTCAGGTTCAGGTATTTTTCTAGATCGACGCCTAGGTATTTGAAATGGGAGGAGGGGATGAGCTGGGTGCCCCACAGCGTGAGGGAGATGTGGTCAGAGTTTTGGTTGGTCTTGTTGTGGATGTTACAGTGTTTGAAAAGGATGAGTTGGGTTTTGGTGGGGTTGGGTTTAATGCGCCACTGTCGCATCCAGTCTTCTAGTTTGGTAATGTAGGTCGCTGTCTGGTTGTTGATAGTGTTTGTCGAGGGTCCTGAGTTCCAGTAGGCTGTGTCGTCTGCGTATAGTTGGAGTTGTTCTGTTGTTCTTGTCGTGGTGGGGATGTCGATGGTGTAAAGGGAGCAGAGCAGGGGTAGATAATCCTACCCTGAGCTACTCCTGCTTTGGGGGAGGTGGAGGATGAGGTGGTTTGGTTGATCTTGATTTGGCAGTGTCTGTCATGTAGGGGTTTGGATTAGTCGTACTGTCTGAGGTGGGAAGCCTGTCTTTAACAGTTTGTATAAAAGTCCGTCATGCCAGATCTTGTCGAATGCCCGCTCGATGTCCAGGAAGACAGCGAGCATGCACTGTCCAAAGTTCTGGTGTCTTGTGATGTCTGAAGTGAGTCGGAGAAGGGGATCATTGGTGGAGTGGAGTTTGCGGAAGCCGGACTGGAGGTGAGGGATGAGTTGGAGTTTGTCGGTATAGTATGTGAGTATGTCTGTAATTATTCTCTCTTATGGAGGACATCAAGGAGGGATATGGGGCGGTAGGATTTGGGATCTGATTTGGGTTTACCTGGTTTGGGGATCATGATGACTTTAGCGCATTTCCAAGCTGTGGGGATGGTGTTGTGGGAAAGGCAGAAGTTGAAAACGAGGGTGAAGAGGTGGATGATAGTGTTGAGGGGGCAGTTGCGGAGGTGTAGTCGCTGTATTCCGTTTTCGCCAGGGGCTGATTTCCTGTCTGAGAAGATGGCCTTTTTTACTTCTCTCTCAGTGATTGCATTCTGAAGTTGAGTGTCTTCTTCTGAAGGGGCTGTGGGGGAGACGAGTAGTAGAGGGAGTTCTGTGGTGACTGTGTGGTGGAATGGTTCGTTGAAGAGGGGGTCCTGTGGAAATCTGTGGGTAGTTTCTAAGACGGTTTTGAAGGCTTCTGCTATTTGGGTGGGGTCAGTGGTGGGGGAGTTGTCTATGTTTAGTTTGAAGGTCCTGTCAGTGTTTTGGCCTGTGAGTGTCTTGAACTTGTTCCAAAATTTGCATCCTTGTCTGTAGTCAAGTTTGGAGTAGGTTTTGTCCCATTGTTTTTGTCGGTGTTCAGAGGTGAGGTGCTTAATTTCGTTGTTCAGTCTGTTCCAAATTGTTTTAAGGTCAGAGTTTCTGTCTTTGTTGAATTTGCGGTAGAGCTTTCATTTTTTCTCAGATCAGTCTGAGAATTTTGGGAGGTAGGTGCGGTTTGAAGAAGGGGATGGTTTTGGTGGGGATGGCTGCATCGATGGCTGTCTTGATGGTGTCTATTATTTTGTCATTGATGTGATTAAGGTCGTCAGTGTTGGTGATGGCTAGTGGGGCTAGCAGGTTATTATTGATGGTCTCCTTGTGCTTTGCCCAGTCAGCTTTGCTGTAAAGTTTTATCATTCGGGAAGTGGGAGCTGGGGGAGGGGGATTGATGGCAGTGGTGCTGAAGAGGATGGGTAGGTGAGGGCTGTTGAGGGTGTCACCTACTGAATACTGGGTGATGGTGTCAGAGAGGGAGGGGCTGTATAGGATGTGATCGGGGAGGGAGCAGTCGTTGTGTCCTAAGAAGGTGAAGGTATTGATAGGAAGCCGTGTTGCGTTTTCGGTGGTGAGGAAGTCAAGTAGGTCAGTTCCGTTGTGATTGTGTGTGGTGTCTCCAAGTAGTTCGTGTCTTGCATTAAGGTCGGTTAGGAGGAACAATTCTTTAAAAGTTGTTAGGTAGCAGAGGAAGGATCTTGGAAGTGCTGTGTTTGGTGGGTTGTATAGGCAGGCTATAATGAGGCGTCTGCGTCTGGGGTGGGGTATGGATATCATGACTGCCTCTAGGTGTTGATATTGAGGTGGAAGTGGGACCTCTTGGGTGGCCAGGGTTTCTTGGTGTATATCACAACGCCGCCTCTGCCGTCAGGTCAGTATTTGGCATAAAGGTCGTAGTTGCGGTTTAGTCTCATGTTGTCGGTGGGTTTGGTCCAGGTCTCTGCCAGTCCAAGGGTGTCTATGTCATTTCTGCAGAGGCAGTCATTGAGGAGGGCTTTGTGGCTGTGGAGGCCTTCTATGTTAACAAAAAGGAGGTTGGTGAGTCCTCTATTGGGGTGTACTGCCATGATTGGGGTTAAGGAGGGGGGATGGGGGTGTTGGCATTTGTTGCTTATCTCCTCAGGGCTTGCGAGTATGCTGTTTTGGTTACCACCGTCGTGACGCTGTTGCCTGTTTGGTTGTACTTTAGGTCCTTATGGAAGAATTTTTGGGCCAACTGTAGAAGAGTATATATGATCTCTTGACGTCGGCCTTGGGAGAGGGAGGCAAGTATAAAGGTGATGGTTTTTACGAAGTCATCAATGAGAAGGTGAGGTCCTTGGGTAGTGGGGGTGTCAGCGAGGTGGAGGGGGGGCCTGAATATGGTCGTTTTCTGCTTGTTGGGGGGCAGGTTTTGCATCTGAAGGAGCGGGAGGAGTGTGGGCCACCGCAGTTGGCTCAGTTGGGGGTAATGGAGGGGTCTAGTTCGCAGAATGAGAGGGGATGTCCTTGCCACAGCAGCTGCATTTGTGTGTTGATGTGCAGTGTTCTGTTCTGTGACTGAACTGTTAGAATCTGTGGCATTGGATAGGAAGGGGATTAGGTGGGTTAGATGGTTCCACCCTGTGGTATGATAGGAATATGTGGACTCCATGTTCTAGCATGAAGTCAATGTCCCTCCGATTGTTTGAGATGGCTCGAATCATGGGGCCAAAGTTGCGTGTCTTTCTTGATTTGATTCTCCATGCATTCAGGACAGGGGTACCCTGGCATTTGAGTTCGGCTTTGACACCTTCAGGAAGAATGTCAAAGCCGACATCTTTGATGACTACGCTGACTGTGGGGGGTTTCAGTTGGTGAGGGGGCCGCGGTTTCCGTAAAGGTTTTCCTCTCCACTGTCACCCTAGAGTTGAGGAGTTTCCTGAGCTGGTTCGGGTTGTAGCTGGTTCGGGTTGATGTCTTTGTAAGAGGTTAGTTTGGCTGTCCTGCCATCTCTGAATACATTCAGGGAACCATTGAAGTTTTGGAAAGAGGGAAGGTGTTCCCTGAGAGTGAAGGATAGGGTTTTGTTTGTGGAGTTGTCCAGGAGGTTCTTGAGGACGTATATGGAGGGAGCAGAGGATTTGGTGGGTTCCTGGTTTGGGGAGTGGGTGGGAGATGATGTTGGGTTGAGGAGGTGATAGGGCCGGAGGGCTATAGGAGAGGGGATGGGTGGATTGGGGAGGCTGTTACGTCGAAGCTTGGGATCTTCCAGCTTGGTGTCGTTGTTGGGGGGAGGGGGGGGGGAGGAAGGGGTGAGGGATATGTCTTCCAGTGAGTTGTGCTTTCTGGAGAACTTTTTCTTTGCTGTACTGTTTGCCATCCTTCCTCTTCTAGTTGTTGGCTTTCCTGGGTGGAGTCAAACTGGAGAGCATGGTCAAGATCTAGGGTGACGGATGGCCTTAGAGTCTTTGAAGATGTGGTAGGAGTGGGGTAGGTTGAGGTTGCTGGTGGTGCATTGCTTGGCACATCCATGTTTTTGGTTGGGGGGTCGCCTTTGTCCTCGGGTTGGCGAGATTGGTATTTCGCCATCCCAGGGGGGAGGGGGAAGGACGGACTGGTGTGGAAGTGTGGTCCACTAGAGTGGGGTGGACCTTCGCTCACCTCCTGTGATCCGTGAGGGATCGAGGATCTCCACAGGACAGAGGGTCTCCTACACTCGCTCCACATACGTGGGAGACAGGTGCTGGCCGCCTCGATTCTGTTCAGCTCGAGGGGGCGAGCCACCGGGCCCTGGCACGGTAATTGCCCTAGCTGTTTTAGGGGGAGGTGCGACACTGTTGTGTGCTGTGGCTGAGACAGAACTCAGTGGTCCAGGTGTAGAGCGAGTGTTCACTCAGCAGTGGCAGCTCAGTCGACGAGTTACGACAGAAAGCGTCTTGTCGTGGAACGTCGACGATTGCGGCAGCCTCGGTGTGAACACGATATTGCTTTTTCGTGAATCGACAATTTTGCTTCATCCCGTGTGCCACCGTCGTTTCACAGAATTGTGAGGGGTGCCAGTCTGCCTTCTCTCTGTCAGCGGTGGAGAGCTGTACTGCACTATAGCAACCACTTCGATGTCGATTGACACGACTGAGGAAGCGGCCTCCTCTGGCTGCCGGTGCTGTTAAACAACTGCCGAAGTACTGTCGGCACGCTGCTCGGCAACGCGGGTAGCACGGCGTCTGAGCTGCGCACGCTGCGGCCGCTAACCCGCGACTGAGCGCGCTGCGCCGCGTGCGTCACTCCGCCAGGTGGCGAGGGCAGCGCGGCGGAGCAGGTGCGCACGCCACGGCCGCTCCCCATCGACTGTGGGCGCTGCGCAGTGCTCCGCTGGACTCGGCGCGTCGCGGAGGGGGTGGCGGGGTAGACTGGCCCGCTTCGGTTGCGTTCCGCTAGCGGGTCTTCATTCCACCGCATCCTGACTGGGTGTGTGACTTGTCGGCCTTTAAAGGTGGGAGCCTCTCCACGCTCGCACAAGCACGGCGGCCAACTCGAAAGGTCTGCTGTCACCTCTGCACTGTTAGTAATTATAATCGAGGAGATCGCAGGAGTGAGGAAGTGCGATGTTATCCGTACATGTGGGTAAGGTTACCCATTAATACCTGTACAACTGGGTGATAGAAGTGGTCGAAAAAAGCTTGACAGAAGCGAGCTCGAAAGAAGAGCGGTTTGAAGGGCAGAGGGAAAAAAGTGCGAAGGCAAGTGCCGAGGGAAAAAAGCCTCTGCGACAGTGTCAGGTTGGGTAGTAAGGACAGTAGCGGTTTCTTGCTATCTGCGACAGATTGTGCAAGGTAAGGTTATGTTAGTGGTCGAGTATCGTGCATCGATACCGTAGAGCAACGCCAGACTGTCATAGAATGATCAGTCTTGTCGAGGAGGTGAGAGCTGCAGCTGCTGGCGGCGATGTCGTCTCCTGGGCCAGCTGCTGCTGCTGCTGCTCCTCCTCTTACGTTGCTGCATGTTCCGGTCGCTGCAGCTGGGCTCGTACGGATTCTACTGGGCCCGCTGCAGTGGCTTCGTCCCTGTAACGAGGAAATTAGTGCGGCAACAGGCTTCGCCATTACGCCCTCTGCTGCGCCGTGTCGTCAGTGACTCGGCACAGCTTCGTGAGGACGGTTGCCGAACAGCGGCAGCCCGCACGGCGCAGCTCTGCCGCATTTGAGCCTCGAGGAGCTCCGTTCGTTCGGTGAGCTGCGCCCCCTGAGCTTCAGATACGTGGTCGCCGCTTTCTCGCATAACCGCGAGAAGGGCTGCCCGTTTGGCTTCTCGGTCCCTCGCAGGGACCACCCCGACGGCGGTCGGTGTCGCCGCCGATGCCGCCGGGGCGGCGGTCGCCTTCTCCGTACCCCTCACCTGCGGTGCTGCTGGGGCAGCCGCAGGGACAGACGCGCGAACGTCCTTCTGCGAGGTCGCAGGAGTGTTCGCAGGTACTACTGCACCGAGGCCTCGGGCGAAGGCTGCACGCAGTCGCCTCGAGGCCTCTCCCTTCACCGTAGCTACGGCGGCTGCGAAGGCAGCCCTCTGTGCCGCCGTGACGGCTTCGGGGGCTGCCGTGGCCTCCTTCGCGGCGGTGCCGACTTCGAGGCCACAGTTCTTCTCGGGGCCGCGAGCTGCTTCCCGGCTGCCCGTTTCCGGGCGGTCGTCCCCGCCCCTGGCAGATGGAGCAGCTACCGCGTCGGCCCTCAGCTGCACCGCGCCGGTCTGCGCCCCTACGTCATTCCCGACGTCGTCTTCTCTTCTTCCGCTGTGTCGGTGCGGCCGCGGCCGCCTCGCCGCCCCCGGCGCGGTTGCGGCTCGACGAAGCCGGGCAACCGCGCCAGCTGGCGACGTGCGAACCGCCACACCGGACACGAGTCGGCAGAACGTTGCTGCCGCGGTCGCAGGCGCGGCTGTCGTGCTCGCCCGAGCACTCGACGCACCGCGCCGCGTTGCGGCAATACTTGGCGACGTGGCCCTCGCCCTGCCACCTGGAGCACTGGGGCAGGGGGTCTGTGGCGGTCGGGAGAGCTTCCGTCGTAACCGGGAAGCCCAGAAACTTCCGCAAGTCGAAGATGTCGCTCCCGCCGTCGGCCGTTTGCACGGTCACGGCACAGAGCGGCGCCCTCATCCTGTCGGTCCGGTTGTGCAGCCTTGCGGTCGCATTGCCGAACTCGACTCGCAGCAGCCCTCCCCGGACCTCTGCCTCGTCACAGCACCGAGGTAACCCCCTGAGGAGTGCCTCGGTCGTCTTCGTCCTTCCTACGGAAGCTGCCTTCTCACGCGTGGTCGGCCACTGCGACCTCGATCGCCCTGTGGTCGGCCACGTTTGCAGCCAGAACGCAGATCGGCGAGTCTGTGTCGACCGACTCGCAGACCAGCTCGTTCCTAGCGCAGTGCGTCACGGTGTCGAACAGCACTCAGCGCTGCCCGCCCGCCTCTGCACTCACCTGACTTACAAAGGGGGGACAGGCCGCGACTCGTCTTCTCAGGACTTCCTCGCACGGTCGGCAGACTCAGTGAGTTGCACAACCGAAGGACCCTTCGTAGTGGCAGGTTTCCTCTTCGCGTACTTCTTTTCCGTGCTGCGAGGCACGGAACACGACAATCTGTAGGCGTTGTGGAAACAACACACGACAATTTGCTTTCCGCGGCGCCCACAGCACAGAAACCTCTTCGCAAGTTCTCTACGGCCGAGTAAGTGTAGCGCGCAACACTAAGAGATGCGCTCGCCTCGCTAGCTCACTGACTTCTCGGCGCAAGCGGCGGCCCCTATACAGGGTGTTACAAAAAGGTACGGCCAAACTTTCAGGAAACATTCCTCACACACAAATAAAGAAAATATGTTATGTGGACATGTGTCCGGAAACGCTTAATTTCCATGTTAGAACTCATTTTAGTTTCGTCAGTTTGTACTGTACATCCTCGATTCGCCGCCATGATTTCATACGGGATACTCTACCTGTGCTGCTAGAACATGTGCCTTTACAAGTACGACACAACATGTGGTTCGTGCACGATGGAGCTCCTGCACATTTCAGTCGAAGTGTTCGTACGCTTCTCGACAACAGATTCGGTGACCGACGGATTGGTAGAGGCGGACCAATTACGTGGCCTCCACGCTCTCCTGACCTCAACCCTCTTGACTTTCATTTAAGGGGGCATTTGAAAGCTCTTGGTTACGCAACCCCGGTACCAAATGTAAAGACTCTTCGTGCTCGTATTGTGGACGGCTGTGATACAATACGCCAGTCTCGAGGGCTGCATCAGGGATTCCGTGCGATGGGGGAGTGGACGCACGTGTCCTCGCTAACGGAGGACATTTTGAACATTTCCTGTAACAAAGTGTTTGAAGTAACGCTGGTACGTTCTGTTGCTGTGTGTTTCCATTCCGTGATTAATGTGATTTGAAGAGAAGTAATAAAATGAGCTCTAACATGGAAACTAAGCGTTTCCCGACACATGTCCACATGACATATTTTCTTTCTTTGTGTGTGAGGAATGTTTCCTGAAAGTTCGGCCGTACCTTTTTGTAACACCCCGTATAGGCCACAGAAGCGTGACAACGCTTGGGCGAGGAAGTGCCGTAACTGCCCTCTAGCGCAAGTAAACATACCGCGCCGCCAGTGGTGGAAACAGGCGAGGTCGATATATCTCTATCAAAAAATAAAAATTATTCCGATGATCGAAACACAGACCGTTGTTTTTTAATGTCTGATAACGCCGGGTTCCAAGTCTTACTTAAAAGTTAACCCTTGTCTCTATTAATAAGATTATCAGATAAACGAATCTCTATGGATTCTTTTACAACACAGTCGCAATAGCGAGATGCGGGGGCAACCGTTTGTGTCTCGTCATACAGGATTCTCTATCCCTCGGTGAGACAGTGCTCTGCCACTGCAGATTTATCAGGTTGAAGCAGCTGTGTGTGCCGCTGATGCTCAACACATCGGTCCTGAATGGTCTGGCTTGTCTGACCAATATAAGCCTTCCTACAGTGGCAAGGGATCTTGTATACACCGGGATTCCTCAAACCCAAGTCATCCTTAACAGAGCCAAGAAGCGCTCTAATCTTGGCTGGTGGACGAAAAATTCTTTTGATATGCTATCTTTTTAGAATTCTTCCTATCTTCGAGGAAATGCTCCCAGCAAAAGGTAGAAAAGCCACCGATTGGCAGGTATCTTCTAGTTGTTCAGGCGAAGGTCCAACGACGGATCTGTTTATCTGTATAGCCATTCTGCTTGAACACAACCTTAAGGTGGTCCAATTCTTGTCAAGCTTTCTCCATCTGAAATGGCATAAGCTCTTCATGCCAACCCCGTATGCTGGATTGATGGATGACAGCTAAAAGCCTGGAATGATGGATGACAGCTAGAAGCATGCAGGTAACGGTCCGTGTGCATAGGCTTTCGATAAACACTGTGTCCCAGTGTCCCATCATCCTTTCTGTACACCAGAACATCCAGAAACGGAAGCTTTCCATCACTTTCCACCTCCGTGGTAAACTTGATGCTAGGATGCAGGGAATTAAAATGATCTAGGAGGCAATCAAGAGCTTCTCTCCCATGAGGCCACCTGGTGTTATCAGACATCAAAAAACAACGGTCTGTGTTTCGATCGCCGGAATAATTTTTAATTTTTGATAGCGATATCACGATTTCGCCTGTTTCCAGCACTGGCGGCGCGGTATGTTTACTTGCGCCAGCGGGCAGTTACGGCACCTTCTCGTGCACGCGTTGTCGGTCTTCTGCGGCGAGATCGTGTATCAGCACTCTCACCCGAAGATGGCGGCTTGTTGGACCGCGGAAATATTGTGTCAAGATGACGTCATGATCCGGCTGCACACCCGAGAAGAATATTATACACTGTTGTTTGCCGTGCAAAGAACGAGAATTATCGATCCTTGAACCTAGATATTAAGACAATTTGTAGAAGGATGGGTCAGTGAGGAGCGTTTTCAATTTGCTCTTGACCTGGTAGTCAGTCACCCAATATCTCGCTTCGTGTCGGGTGTCGGTCTGTACGTAATTTGATTCTGAACACTAGGCGAGGGGTCCGGGTCAACACAAGATTTATTTTCCGTTTTTCCATTGAGATCGTAGTTACACTGGAACTACTTTCACTGTGTGAAACAAAAACTTAAGCCACGAGTAAAGTGGGAAGTGAGTGCGAAGTTAAGGCTATCGGATGCTCGTATTTGCCAGTCTTTTTCTGACAGTTATCGGATGACTAAATCGGTAGATAATTATTCGTCACAATATTGTCAAATTTAATTTCTAGTTCATTTACTTTGATTCCTTTAAACATCCAGTGATTAGCCTTTCAGAAAGTTAAGTAGTAATGTTGATACGCCATCAAAGGAAAAAAATATTCACAAGTGGCAACCAAAATAACTAACATCTCAGCTCCTCGCCTGTGACAATTAACTTAATGAATGCACTAAATTAATGAACGCACTAAATTATGTACTAACTTCACTGACTTACTGGTACAGACTAAATGCAGACACGACATAGCACAGTGGTTTAACTGATCGAATGCTTGCCCACAAGTGACTCGTGAACCTTACGTGTCGAACACTCACTGCAGGTTGCCTCTGGCTTTGTGTGCGACCTCTATCTATAGTTGCGCCTTGTACAGAAATGACAAAATGTCAAAATACGAGACTGGTTTGTCTTAAACATTACCATAAAAGACAGCAAAAATAAAAAAATATAAAAACCGTATTACACAATCAGGTTATCAAGATTGAGCAAATAAAATCTGTATGATAAAAAAAAAAAATGCCAAATGCTAAATTGTAAAGTGCAAGTTTTAATGTGCACTGGGATTCCCAAAGCCCACCAAGAATTTTCTTGTTGGAATATTTATCAACTAAGATGTGATTCTATCAAAGTTATTCTTTTTTGTAATCGAAATCGTAAAACTGTAACTGTGGGATTTTGAGAGTATTACATTTTAAGCTTTAAATATTCCAGAATATGATAATTTTGGATTTAATAACATTTTAAATATGCAGTTTATTGATAAATAAGTTGTTCATTCCAAAGTTTTCAATTAACATATTTCAACCCTGAAACAATTGGTTAGTTGTGGGGATGAATTTGATGAGCTTGTGGTTTTAGTGAATACTAAATTTAGATAATTCGAGCTAACAGTGTTTCCTAAGAAACTAATCATACTGTTACCATCAGCATTCTGAAAACTACACTGTGTACGATTTTGATACAGTGTGGATAAGAATTTAGAATTTTAAGTACTCGTGGTACACGCATCAATATTACGAAGAAGATAGTCGCTATTCAGCATACAGTGTAGATGCCGAGTCGCAAGTAGGCACGACAAAAAGATGTCACAAAATGAGCTTTCGGCCAATGAGCCCTTTGTCAAAAGTAGACAACAGACATACGTGTACACTAACGCAAACGCAATTCACACACACACGTGACCACAGTCTCTGGCAACTGAAGCCAGACTACGAGCAGCAGTGCACAATGGGTGAGTCAACCGGGTGGGGGTAAGGGGAGGCTGGGGTGGGGAGGGTAGTAGTGGGGGACTGTAAAGTGCTGCCAGTGGGAGCGTACAGGGACGAGTTGGAGAGAGGGTAGGGCAGCTAGCTGCAGTCGGGAGTTAAACAGAGGGTGGGGGAGCGGAAAAGGAGAGCAGTAAAAGCCAGGGTGCGTTGGTGGAATAGAGGGCTGTGTAGTGCTGAAATGGCAACAAGAAAGGGGCTAGATGGGTAAGGACAATGAGCAATAAAAGTTGAGGCCACGAGGCATATATTGCAGGGAGAGTTCCCAGCTGTGCATTTTAGAAATGCTGGTGTCGGTGGGAAGGATCCAGACGGCACAGGCTGCGAAGCAGTCATCGAAACGAAGGACATCACGTGGGGCAGCGTGGTCGGCAGCGACGCGGTCCACTCGTTTCTCAGGCACTATTTGTCGGTGGACATTCGTGCGGTCATACAGCTTGTCGGCTGTCGTGCTCACGTCGAATCCAGCAAAGTGGTTGCAGCTCAGTTTGTAGATCACGTGACTGGTTTCACAGGTAGCCCGGTCTTTGATGGGATAAGTGATGTTTGTGACTGGAGTAGGTGGTGGTGTGAAGATGGTTCAAATGGCTCTGAGCACTATGGGACTGAACATCTGAGGTCATCAGTCACCTAGACTTAGAACTACTTATACCTAACTAACCTAAGGACATCACACACATTCGTGCCCGAGGCAGGATTCGAAGCTGCGACCGTAGCAGTCGCACGGTTCCGGACTGAAGCGGCTAGAACCACTCGGCCACAGCTTCTGGCGTGTGAAGGTGTGTGGGATAGGTCTCGTGTGTAGGTCTACTATAGGGATCCCTGCCCTCCGTCTAACCTCCCGACCACACCTGGCTGCCCTATCCTCTCTCCACCTCGTCCCTGCAAGCAGCCCTTTTACATTCCCCACCCCTACCGTGCTACCGTCCCCCACCCTGCCCCGGCCTCCTCCTTACCCCACCTGGTTGCCCCTCCCATCATGCACCACACTCATAGTCTAGCTTCAGCTGGCAGAGACTGTGGTCACATCTATTTGTGTGGCATTTGCACACGAGCGTTTTTGTGTTTGTGATTTTGTGTGTGTGGGGGGGGGAGGGGGTTTGTCTTTTTGATAAAGGCCTTGTTGGCCGGAAGCTCATTTTGTGGCAGTCTTTTTGTTGTGCCTGTTGGCGACTCAGCGTCTCCACTACATGGTGAGTAGCAGCTGTCCTTTTCGTAATAATGTTACATTTCGTCCTCGATTTTCCATGATACATGCATTGTATTTACAGTAGAAAACAAAAAGGAAAAAAGTGGTATGTAAGGAGTGGAACTGTAATGGGGGCAACTAAAACACATTGCTATGTTTCAAGACCTCTGTAAGACTTAGTTATCTGCTTTATACAAAATTCTGACTGCTTGCCCTGTTATGGGAAGAAAACTTCATTTACTTCAGGTGCAATGCCCTAAAAAATAATTCCATAAGGCAATAGAAAATGAAAATATCCTAAATAAACCGAGACCAGTGAGGGGGGCCCTTCTCTCTTTATCGTTTCAAGGTAGTAATTTTTCTGGAAAACCATAATCCTCAGGGAATTACGTTGTACCTGCAAAATCAGGGAAATTTCAGAGAATTTTGTGTTTGTACTCTAACAGTGGAATTTCATTTTATTGAGCTTTATAAATCACAAATTTTAAAATACTTTTTATTTCAAAGTGTGTTAATTATTTGAATATTATTCCATATAAATTATCAACATTTAAAAAATGATGTTAAAGTACAGCCAAGATGAAAGAAATGTCATTATTGTGCGATGCTCAAACATCTCTTGGAAAATGCCTTTCCGAGACTGTTGACTGAAATACTCCTCTGTGATACAGACAAGGTGGAGATTGAGTCAATAATTAAATCACTGAAGACTTAGGACTCTCGTGGATATGATGGAGTGCCTAGCAGAATATGAAAGTACTCTGCTGCCCATGTTAGCCCTGTACTTAGCCATATTTGTAAGTTTTCCTTCAGCAATGGTCAGTTTCTTGAATGATTAAAGTACTCAGAAGTAAAGGGAGAAAGGGATAATGTAGTCAATTTTAGACTTATTTCTATGCCATCAGCGTTTGCTAAAGTTATTGAAAAGACTGTATGTAAGGAAAATTGATCACTTTATATCACATAATTTGCTATCAAATGCACAGTTCAGCTTTAGAATTCAGTTTAACTCAAAATGCTATATCTTCTTTTCTCTGTGATCTTGCTGGATGGATTAAACAAAAGGTTTCGAACGCTAGGCATATTTCTTGATTTAACTGAGGAGTTTGATTGTGTTGATCACAAACTATTGCTCCGGAAGTTGGACCATTACGGAATATGGGGAATAGCTCGCAATTGGTTCACCTCTTACTTTAGCAGCAGACAAGAAAACGTCATGCCAATGTTGATAATGACAGTGATGTGTGGTCTGAGTGGGGTACGGTCAAATGGTGGGTGCCCCAGGGATCAGTGTTGGCACCACTCCTGTTCCTAATTTATATAAATGATATGCCCTCTAGTATTACGGGTAACTCTAAAATATTTTTGTTTGCTGCTGACACTAGCTTGGTAGTAAAGGATGTTGTGTGCAACATCGGCTCGGCTTCAAATAGTGCAGTACATGGCCTAATTTTTAGCTTATAGAAAATGAAGTAACGCTAAATCACAGTAAGACTCAGTTTTTACTGTTTCTTACACACGGTTCAACAAAACCTGACGTTTTAATTTCACGGAATGGGCATATGATTAGTGAAACTGAACAGATCAAATTTCTAGGTGTTCAGATAGATAGTAATGTGTCATGGAAAGCCCACGTTCAGGATCTTGTTCAAAGATTTAATACTGCCATTTTTACTGTTCGAATGGTATCTGATGTCTACTTTGCTTATTTTCATTCGCTTATGTCGTATGGTATTATGTTTTGGAGTAACTCTTCCCATTCTAAAAGGATATTTTTGGCTCAGAAACGGGCGGTTCGAGCAATAAGAGGTGTAACCTCTTGTCGACATCTGTCCACGAGTCTGGCTGTATTGACATTGGCCTCGCAATATATATATTCCTTACTGTCATTTCTTGTTAACAATATTAGCTTATTCCCAAGAATAAGCAGCTTTCACTCTGTTAATACTCGGCAGAAATCAAACCTGCATTTGTATCTGACTTCCTTAACTCTTGTGCAGGAAGGTGTGCAGTATACTGCTGCATCCATTTTCAGTAAGCTACCACTCGCATTCAGAAATCTCAGCAGTAATCCAAGCGCTTTCAAATCGAAACCGCAGAGTTTCCTCGAGGGTCACTCCTTCTATTCCTCAGGAAAATTAAGCTGATTCTTATTGTATTGTTGATTGCGTTTACTTAATCTTATGAACTGACTTTTTGGCTTGATAAACATTTTATTTTATCTGTTATTATTTTTATGCTGTAATTTCATGTACTGACATGTTCCACGACCTTGAAAAATTTGCTCCTCAGTTTGGTCCTATGGAACTAGACGTGTAAATAAATAAATAATCCCCCCCCTCCCCTCCCGCTCACTGTTAATTTCTCCAGAGCTCATTATGACGACATCTTCCATCCCGTACCTGTGATTCTTAGGGATTTTCAAAACCGTTTTTCCGAGGATGGGTAGAAGTATCAAGTTGACATTTATGTCACATACTAAGTTCTACGGTTCCCTTGCAATGAGTTAAGCTTATAAATCAGTGCAGTCAAAAGATATGGCCATTTATGTCACATATTATGAAACTTGCAAACTCACTCATCAAAAGCTGTGGGGTACTTCACGCTAGTCTAGGATCCTGAAATTTGCAATTATATCACACAGAAAAAAAAGTAATTTGTTATCAGACTGACCGTCTGTGCATCTGTCTGTTAAGACAGCTTCCTCTCAGGAGTGGTTAGATGTGTCAAGTTGAAATTTGTGTCACATACTAAGGTCTACAGTACATTGGCGATGTAATAAACACCAGCTTCTAGGCCAGTGCAGTCGAGATACAACCATTTATGTCACACCCGAACAATCGGGATGCTTCCCAAGAAGAAAGGTTTACAGTACAAGTAACTTTTCTGTGTCCATCAAGTTGCACAACGTATATATCTGACTTATGATAACAAAGGTGTTGCAATTCGGCAATATAGTGAAATAGTTGCAACAGGAAGACTTGTAGGAGCAGCATACATTATGGACATGCGAGTCTGTCCTCTGGATTCACAAGTACTGATTAACTGAGCAACTTCAGAAGAACAGCTACAACTCGGTCATCGAGATAAACGTCACGTATGAGACGTGCTCTCTCGTTTCGGTATATCAGTTACGTGCTCTGATATCACATCGTTTTGTGACGGATGTGTTCTCGTAAAATCCCATCGCAAAATGTTTAGCCATTACAGGGATCTTCCACAGACTGTCGGTGAGTTGACTCGTGCAGAAGTTAATGGACCAATGTTTGTTGCCTCTATACCTAAATGGTTTTCGTTACTATGTGGTTTTCAAAGATTATTCTCTTTTCGTTCAGATGCACTTCATGCGAAATAAATCAGAAGTGGCTGACAATTTGAAAACATTTTTGAAGGAGTGGGATACTGTTGGCCTGACAGTGGAGAAGAGGTTAGTTGTGACCAGTCCTTTTTGTCTAAAAAAAGTTTGAGGGTACCTCGACATGGGATATAATGCAGAGAAATTTACTTATGACTGAAGCATGGGATGCCACCTGTCTGCTTTTAGCCATGACGTCATCAACATGTTGAACTACAAAAAAAATGGTATCGAATTCTTCAGTTGACTTTATTATAGCAGGAACAAGTAAAATAGTTTGTTAGTTTCCTGCTCATCTCTCACCTCCAACTCTCACCTCCAAGTTGCAGCGAAAGACAGGATACACCGTAAAACTTCGCACAGCTGACAAGAACGGAACAGCAAACACAAACGAATAAAGAACAACAAAACAAAGATGGCAATGAATCGCGAAGGATCGTGGTAGCGGGACCGTAGAGGCATCTATCGGTAGCTCGTCGTTTGAGCGTGCGCATATCTGTTCAGCACTACCATCGTCCACTGCTAGCGGGCGAGGGCACTACACGCTTGTGGAACCGGCTGCCAGCGATTCAGTCGTCGAGAACGGCTGCCGCAGCTTCGAAATGCTTGTAACTGTCAATGATATCGCTTTTCCCACCGAAAGCTGCACTGGTATCATTCGTATTGCAATTACCAACAAGAAAAAAATGAAATAAAAATTTACGTCTTGGGCACTCTTCCAAGTTCTGAACATCGTAAAAAAACTACTTTGTTGATGAAAAAGTTTAGGGGTACGCATCCCCCAGCGTTCCCCCACAAAAACAGAACTGGTTGTGACAAGGTTGCTGCAGTGCTATGAGACCGTTCTATTGAGTTTCGTCTAACGTGTCCGCATACTCCTGAGCAAATTGGTGTTGCCAAACAAGCAAATTGACATACAATTGAATTAGCTCGCTCAATGTTAACATCTAGCAAGTTACCTAATCATTTTGCGCTCATGCATATGACACAGAATTTCTACTCAATCGTACTGGGAAGTCAAGTGTTCATGGTAAGACACCTCTCTAGTTGTTTACTGGCAAAGTGTTTCAGCTATCTACGCATTTTATTTGCCAAAGAAATTTCGTTCCAAGTTCGATGACAGAGCTATATTTGGGCATTTCATTGGTTACGTGAATGACAAAGATGGTTACAAAGTGTGGATTCCACCAAAATGTTGTGTGATAAAATCACGCAATGTTGTTTTTCAACCAAAAAAGCTATGTACAATAGGAAATTCGATTGAGTTGGAATTTAATTCCATTCACGAAGAAACGGGAGAGATATGTGAATTTACTGTTAATCAAATTGAGACTAGTAACCAAGAATATTCGAATGAATAACCAAATCGACGTCCAGTTCGTGAAATACGGCCCCCAGTGAAATTAAGTAAGTGCGAATCAGGATAATAGCCTCACAAGTCTCAAGAAACAAATGCAGTAGTTTGCCTGACAAAAGCAATCATGAAGAGATCGCACCAACAAACTTCAACGAAGCTATGGGAAGTGGTAACTCCAATAAATGGTTTAATGTGATGAAAGAAGAAATGAAGGCATTTGAAGAAAATGTTACCTGGGACTTGGTAGAACTGCCTAAAGGAGAACCTATTATCGGTAATCGATGGGTACTTCGTATTAAATATAGACCTGATGGATCGATTGATCGATACCGTACTTGCTCGGTTGTGCGTGCTGGACTTCATTATGATGAAACTTTTAGTCCAGTTGCTCGTTATGACGCTGTTCATGCTGGCAGATGAGCGTTTCAAACTTGGTCAGTTCGAGGTTAGGACTGCATTTTGTATGGTGACTTGGATACAGAAATATACGTGACTCGACCACAAGGTTTCAATGACGGATCAGTTCGTCTTTGTCACCTCAAGAAACCATTGTATGGTTTTAAGCAATCACCTCGTTTCACTCATTCACGAAAAAAAATGGCGTTATTAGTTCTACAGCAATCCTTGCATTTACGTTCGACAAAGAAAAACAGAAGAACTGTTCATTGTTATTTATGCCCATGATGGACTTCTCGCAGGAACAACTCAAAAGTGCAGTGAATTCATTTTTAGAATGTAAAGTCAGAATTGAATATAACAGTGGGATCTCTGTACTCATTATTAGACATGCAAATAGAGCAACGAGAGTCTGGCTTGTTTATTTCACAGCGAACATATACAGAGAAAATTCTACAACGTTTCAACATGGCTGATTCGAAACCGTTAAAAACTCCTTGCGGTAATGAACAATTGGGCAATGAATGTTTAAATACTATTGTCAGCGACGTTCGTCGCTGTTTGGCATGTTCTACTCATCCTGTTTCAAAAGTTACTCGATCTATGGCTAAACCCACTTCTTTTGACTGGAACGCGGTGAAACGCATTTCCGGATATCTGCGTAGTACTGCAGACTTTGGTCTCTTCTGTACTTAATCCGGCGGTAAATTTTGTGACTGTGCCGATGCTCACTTTGCTGGAAACACTAAAACAAGACGATCAACAAATGGTTTTGTTTTAATGGTTGACGACATGGCTGTATCGTGGACATTTGAACTGCAGAATCAGTTGCGCTATCCAAGGAAGCTGTTGGATGTCAGTGGAAAGAGAAACACACCATTATTGTTCATTGACAATGCGAGTGCCATTAAATTAGTGAAAAAATCCAGAGTGCCACAAACGCGCTAAGCACACGGATGTATGATATTATTTTGTGCAGGAACTCTATCAAAACGGGTATATCAGTGTGGAATATATATGTGTTCTGAAAATCAACTAGGTTGCATGTTCTCAAAGCCTCTAAAATCAAACAAACTGTAAGCAATGTGTACCAAGATAGGGCTCCATAAATAATGTGTTTTGACCCCTTATTTTTTATTTAAAAGTTATTCTGTGCAACACAGTTTGATTTAGGTGGGGGTGTTGTTGCTGGTGTGGCCTTCAGACCAGAGACTGGTTTGATGCAGCTTTCCATGCTACTCTATCCTGTGCAAGCTTCTTCATCTCCAAGTACCTACTGCAACTTATATCCTTCTGAATCTGCTTAGTGTATTCATCTCTTGTTCTCCCTCTACGATTTTTACCCTCTATGCTGCCCTCCAATACTAAATTGGCGATCCCTTGATGCCTCAGTATGTATCCTACTAACAGATCCCTTCTACTAGTCAAGTTGTGCAATACATTCCTCTTCTCCCTAATTCTATTCAGTACCTCCTCATTAGTTACGTGATCTACCCATCTAATCTTAAGCATTCTTCTGTAGCACCACATTTCGAAAGCTTCTATTCTCTTCTTGTCTAAACTATTTTTGTCCATGTTTCACTTCCATACATGGCTACACACCATACAAATACTTTCAGACAAGACTTCCTGACACTTGAATTTATACCTGATGTTAACAAACTTCTGTTTTTCAGAAACACTTTCCTTTCCATTGCCAGTCTATGTTTTATACCCTCTCTACTTTGGCCATTATCAGTTATTTTGTTCCCCAAATAGCAAAACTCATCTACTACTTTAAGTGTCTCATTTTCTAACCTAATTCCCTCAGTATCACCTGATTTAATTCGATTACGTTCCCTAATCCTCCTTTTGCTTTTTTTATGTTTATCTTATATCCTCCTTTCAAGACACTAGCCATTCTGTTCAACTGCTCTTCCAGGTCCTTTGCTGCCTCTGACAGAATAACAAAGTCATCAGCAAACCTCAAAGTTTATATTTCTTCTCCATGTATTTTAATTCATACCCCAAATTTTTCTTTTGTTTTCTTTACTGCTTGCTCTCTCTCTCTCTCTCTCTATCTATCTATCTATATATATATATATATATATATATATATATATATATATATATATATATAAATAGAGGGAAACATTCCGTGTGGGAAAAATATATCTAAAAACAAAGATGATGTGACTTACCAAACGAAAGCGCTGGCAGGTCGATAGAAACACAAACACACACACAAAATTCAAGCTTTCGCAACCAACGGTTGCTTCATCAGGAGAGAGGGAAGGAGAGGGAAAGACGAAAGGATGTGGTTTTTTAAGGGAGCGGGTAAGAAGTCATTCCAATCCTGGGAGTGGAAAGACTTACCTTAGGGGGGAAAAGGACAGGTATACACTCGCACACACACCCATATCCAACCGCACATACACAGACACAAGCAGACATATGTAAAGGCAAAGAGTTTCAGCAGAGATGTCAGTCGAGGCGGAAGTACAGAGACAAAGATGTTGTTGAAAGACAGGTGAGGTATGAGCGGCGGCAACTTGAAATTAGTGGAGGTTGAGGCCTGGCGGATAACGAGAAGAGAGGATATACTGAAGGGCAAGTTCCCATCTCCGGACTTCTGACAGGTTGGTGTTAGTGGGAAGTATCCAGATAACCCGGACGGTGTAACACTGTGCCAAGATGTGCTGGCCGTGCACCGAGGCATGTTTAGCCACAGAGTGCTGTCTGCCTGTGTCCGTTCATGCGAATTGACAGTTTGTTGCTGGTCATTCCCACATTGAAAGCTTCACAGTGTAGGCAGGTCAGTTGGTAAATCACTTGGGTGCTTTCACACGTTGCTCCGCGTTTGATCGTGTACACCTCTCGGGTTACAGGACTGGAGTAGGTGGTGGTGGGAGGGTGCATGGGACAGGTTTTACACCGGGAGCAGTTACAAGGGTAGGAGCCAGAGGGTAGGGAAGGTGGTTTGGGGATTTCATAGGGATGAACTAACAGGTTACGAAGGTTAGGTGGATGGCGGAAAGACACTCTTGGTGGAGTGGGGAGGATTTCCTGAAGGATGGATCTCATTTCAGGGCAGGATTTGAGGAAGTCGTATCCCTGCTGGAGAGCCACATTCAGAGTCTGATCCAGTCCCAGAAAGTATCCTGTCACAAGTGGGCCACTTTTGTGGTTCTTCTGTGGGAGGTTCTGGGTTTGAGGGGATGAGGAAGTGGCTCTGGTTATTTGCTTCTGTACCAGGTCAGGAGGGTAGTTGTGGGATGCGAAAGCTGTTTTCAGGTTGTTGGTGTAATGGTTCTCTGCCGAAACTCTTTGCCTTTACAAATGTCTGCTTGTGTCTGTGTATGTGCGGTTGGATATGGGTGTGTGTGCGAGTGTATACCTGTCATTTTTCCCCCTAAGGTAAGTCTATCCGCTCCCGGGATTGGAATGACTCCTTACCCTCTCCCTTAAAACCCACATCCTTTCGTCTTTCCCTCTCCTTCCCTCTTTCCTGATGAAGCAACCGTTGGTTGCGAAAGCTTGAATTTTGTGTTTATGTTTGTGTCTGTTTGTGTGTCTATCGACGTGCCAGCGCTTTCGTTTGGTAAGTCACATCATCTTTATATATATTGTTCCCAGTAGTGGCTCTGTAGATGAGGACAGGAAGCATACGGTTCTGATTTATTTGCTTTAACACTTCCCCCTAAATCAAACTGTGTTGCACAAAATATTTTATATATATTAAAAAGTGAAGATCGCTGTTCCTAAAAATGTTGTGTTCTTGCTACAAAATTATATCCTAAGTTCACCACAACAATATAAACTTTTAATCCTGATATTTACAACAAAACATTTTTGTTGCATGACAGTAAAACAGTTTCTAATCTCTACTGTTGGCCATGCTTGTTGCTTGGAATGGACAAATCTCCACGGAACACTAAAGATCGTATGTGTATGGACCTTAATAATCTGCACACTGCTATTTGGAGGCATGAAAAATCAGAATCTCATATCCTGGGCAGACTTTGAAAAAGTAGGACTGATGTGCAATTAGAACAACAGAACTGTGCAAGCTTATTACAGCAAAATAAAGAACTGGTAAATACTTAAGAGACTGCCAGAAGTCACCTGCTTATTAGGACAATACAAATGATCATTTTGAGGACGCAGGAAAAGCTTCGAGCCCAACAATCGAGGCAGTTAAGTAGAGTTAAATATTTGTTGGCTGAGTTATGTGACAAACTGAGAGCCCACTTATCTACAGTCTGTGTGTTCACCAAATTATCAAAATGATTTAATTCAAAGTGTATCTGGTGTTACGCTGTCTGTAACAAAACACAGATGGCAGAAGTGACATTTGTTGCTATTTAACTAGATGAAACGTGATTTCACAAATCTGTTGCAATTATTAATTGCATTCAAATATAGGCATATATACAAGGGACAGATTTATGAAAGATTTGTAAGGTTTAGTGTCGCTAGCAGTGAAAGACCGGCAAATGTCATGGTAATGGTCTAACATGGCGGCAACTGACGATAGTAAATCAACCGTAAAATGCAAAAAAAATTAAAAATAAAAAAAATCAGTTAAAAGTACGGAAATAGTTATAGCCTGTGGGTTGTGGTGCCAAAAATTGTTCCAGAGTGATTGTGTAGGCCTAATTAACAGTAAAGCTCGTGCTGTGACATGTTCAAAATAGCAAATCAAGTTCCATTGTGAAGCATGAGAGAAGAGTTTAGGCATCGAACTTTTCGGAGGAAAAGGAACACAGCAACCCAAAAAAACAGTGAATTGTTTAAACAACTGCGTCAACTTACTAGAGTTAGTACAAAATCTAGTCAAGTTAACAGATAAACTATCAAATGACAACTCAGAAATAAATACAAAGTTAACCATAGTTCTTAGCTCAAATTCAAAATCAGAAAAAAAACTTGTTGCAGTCATCAAGGTGCACAGGAAACCGGAGTAGAGAAATCAAGGACAACAGCGTGGACTTTGTGGAAATTAATTCTACGAAACGAAAAACAGAAACTGTTGAGCAAACCAACACGAACTCACGCAACCGAAGTGTAAACAGCTAAACAAATGAAGTGCTGTACATTGTAGTTATCAAAACAACAACAAACTGGAGATAACAGCTCGTTGTATACTGCAAGTGATCTCCCCAAAAAATTGTTAGTCAACCATAGTATGCTGCAGAAGGATACTGTTCTAATATAAATAATAAACAAACCATCCAAATTAAATCAAATGTGCACAGTGACTTAATACATACAAATAACTTCACAAGTAAACAAAAACACGCCACTATAGTGACATACACTCCAAATACGAATAAAAAATGGAAATGATCGTATGGCATTGTTATCCGGGCCCATTCGGGGGAGTTCGGCCACCGTATTGCAAGTCCATTTTAGGTGACGCCATGTCGACGACTTGCGAGTCAGCAATGTCGAAGGACACGCAACACCCAGTCCCCTGCCGGGCCCCCTGCTTGATCGGCGGTAACGCTGCCGATACGCTACAAAGGCGAACCAAATACAAATAGCAGACCATCTAATGGGACGGAAACAAACCAATGTTCCGATCCAAATATTCCTAACGATCCTGGAAATCTCACAGACGAAACAACTCACCAAAAATGCAGAGGCATCTTTTCAAGAGGTGCATGAGAAAAGGAGAAGAAATATACAGTTTTTCAGCACTGAAAATGTGACTGAAGAACATACGCATTCATACAAAAATGCACCACAAAGTGGCTAACAGAATGCACACACACCGTCACAGAATTTGGCTGTATCTAGAAATGCCAAAACTGAAAGCATGACTGACGCAATAGTTCGTAAAAGAGAACAAGAAATACTGTGAGGTGAAAAAAGGGCTTGGTTTCTCCTGAGAAGAGTCAGAAGTGGGAGAACTCCACAAGATGTCATTAGTTTCCTTCCTTTCCTAAGCATAACAGCCTTACAGCTGAGAAGTTTGAAACTAAGACACTTAATAACAGTTTCAAAATTATTGTTGACTTTGAGCTAAGAGATAAAGTAATGGACAACACTATATGACTCAAAAATATTATGATAAAGGTTTTTTTTTTATTTAGAAGAATGGCCATTATCCCTGTGAAACAGGCTCTTTTGTGATAAATAGGTACGGTACCAAGAGCAAATAAGTAAAAATGGATCAAACCTGTAGTCATAATCAGTGTCAATGTACAACATATTAGGACTAAACTTTATGTGCTGTCGTTTTTTTTATAGAAGAAATGAAGCCAGATGCGCTGCGTTTATGTAAACATTGTTTATCAACACAGGAAGCTGACTACTACAACGGTATTCAGTACTTAAACTTGGTAAGTGCATGGCAGAGAACAGCTGCTTCCTTTGATGGTGTATCTGTATATGCCAATAGAAAATTCAGTGTTAAGAAAATTGATTTAAAAAGTCTCTCTGTGGACCTTGAAATGTAACAGCCCGTTAAGACCATTTAAAACTAACCTTTCCCCTGTCTAATTCACGATCGCACGTGTAAACAAAATATGTAACTCGCCTAGAAAAACTTACAACTGAAAAAATAACTGTTTAATCTATTTCAGTTCTAAGTGTAGAAGCTCTGTAAATAGAGGGAATAATTCCCACAAGAGGAGTCTCTAGTAATTGATGAAAAATATAAATGAATTATTGTAATTTCTTATTTGAGAGTTTATTCTCGAAAGAAATAACAGACATGTTCTAATATCACAGTGTACTTACTGTACTGAGCAGACATATGTTTATATATGTATTTTCCGTTTTTTGTATAAATTTTAATTGTTAATTAATCAAATGTTCATTTTAAACAATGCTGAGGATTGTTTGGGATTGTTAAGAAATTGTAAATAGTGACTGTCATGTTGGCATGAGGGTCAGTACTTTGTGTGATTTTGGACAGAAATCATGTAGCTTATTGTGATAATTTATTGTGAGTATGTTACAATTTATTTCACATTTGTCAAGATGCCTTTATTTAGTTTGAGATTGTAATAAATTTCTAGCTGAAACAAAATACGAGATTGATTTTTTAATTTCAACTTTTTTGAAGATGGAATTTTTAGTGACTGAGAATCAAGACTTCTGCTGCGACAGGTTGCCAGATACGATGAGTAAAACCAACCCCTAAGAAAGTTATAATTGGTGTATGGAGCTGAGATACAGTGTAAATCTGTAAACTAATCTTGTATTTTGTTTCAGAGTTAACCCGCTTGTTGAAATAATATTCCATTTTTACTAGAACAGGACAAAGAAGAACGTGAGTAGCACTACAAAGTATACTTATGTGAAAACGCAACTTGGAGAACCAACTGTTTGTAAGTACAAAATTTATTTGAATTTTACTTTTGGAATCTGTTTTTCGTCTGTTTTGTCATTATGGAGGATAATAGAGAGGTTAACAACAATAGGCAAGTTGATGATATTACAGAGATTAATGGAAACTTGAAAACGGCATAGATATTACGGATAACAATGTAGTTAATTGGGACAATGAAATCGGAGGGGATAGTGACCACAGTAGTGTATGTACACTCTTTCGTGGATTTGAGTCAAATCCATCTGCCTTAGATAGGTTGGTACAGTTAATGGAAGAGCAAAAAAGATCAATTGATGAACAGAAAATTTTTCTTGATTCAATCGATAAAAAATTAGACAACCATGGAACCAAAAACGTGTCGACTATAGAAATGGAAATAGTTACCTTAAAACAGGAAAACCAAAAATTGGAAGAGAGGCTGGATTCTGTGAAAAATTTCTAAAAAGTTGCTAATGTTGAAGTGTTACAATTAAAAATGCTCAACAAAGATTTCGTAAAGAAATTCACAGAAACTGATCAAAATATACAGAATTTCCCTTAAATTGCAAATGATAATTTTGCGGAGTTACAAGATGATGTAGGCACTTGTTTAGGTGAAATTTGAGGCCCCAAAAGCCTCATTTGTCTTGAAACAACAAAATTCTTTTTTACACCATTAATCGATACATGTACATAGAGATTTACAGGCACCACACAAGAACGGCAAAGATAAAGAATAATAGATTCTGTCGCTGCTATGCGATGGTTCATTTCTTTTACTTTACAATTGTTTGATAACTTTAGGCCATCAGGCGTTTACTATTGAGCGTATATTAATGTCTGTGAGGCGAAAATATTAATATTACACAGGCCCTCATCGGGACAGCTCCTAGTTTAACTGCCCTTCCACATTCCCATTTTGTCTTCTATCAGAATTTTCCCATTGTCTATTCCTGTTCCCGATATAATTATTGCTTTCCCTGATCTCATTTCGTCCGCAGTTCCCATTCTCTTGCCTATTGAGGTTTCCCTGATAATTCTAATTTCGATTTTGCTGATAATTTTAATGATTCCCATTATAATTATTTCGATAATTATCATTGTCTCTTCTTGAATTATTCCCACTATTAAAATTTTGGTTCCACCTCCCATGGTTTTGTCCATAGTGGTGTCCGCTAAACCTTTTGTTTCTCTCCAATGCACGATCTAATTTTTCCACATAATTAAAAAATTGTTCAATAGAGTCATCTGGTCCATAAACTAAGTCTCGTTGAAGTCTGTTTCGTAATCTTCGTCTGAATGCGTCTATTTGCGTTAATTCGTCAAAAGGTCTGTCCAAATGTGCCAATTTTCGTAACTGTTTCTCACAAAATTCCCTCATTGTGCCATCACATTCTTTATAATTAGGTCCATTAAGGAAATAACTTTTAATTTTGGCCTGAACTGATTCTGAGAAAAATTTATTCAAAAAGCTTTTTACAAATTGACTGTGTGTTACATTAGGAGTGGTGGATAAATTCGCCCACGTCAAAGCTTCACCATTAAGAAAATTTTTAATGAATTTAATGTTTACAGTGTCACTCATTTCATACGAAAAATTGTCACGACATTTCATAATGAAGTCAACCGGGTGTAATTTTCCATCCCATGGAAAATTACACACGTTAAACACCTGGCCAAAATCCGTTAAATGAAGTCGCCACCGATTTCATGGCTAAATTTTCCCGAATCTCAGATAATTGTTTCTGTAATCGTGCTACCTCATGCTCATTGTCTTTAATTACAGCGTTACAATAATCTACCTTATGCTCAACAGTCTTTACTTTTTCCATAACATTGTTTTCAAGCATTGACAATTTGCCATCGAAATTTTTCGTATGCGAGTCAGTTCTGGTAATCATTTCCCCCTCTTTAATTTTTCTTTCATTTGCAAATACTTCGAAATTTTTCGCGGTTTCTTCCGCTTGCCGTTTGATTGTTAGTTTGACTTTATTGAGCGATCTTCTACGTCCTCCACCCTATCCTCAATGTTATTTGCACGTTCTTCTAAATTGTTTTTCATTAATTCCATGTCAGATATGATACCTACGCTTACTTTAAAGAATTTCTGAGCCAATTGGCTATTTCTTTCAAAAGTTTTTCTTCTACACGTTTTGAATTTTCTAACAATTCGGTTTTTAAATCAGACACTTTATTTTCAGTTACGTTCTTCAATTCAGAATTTTGTTTTAATAGTAATCGCAACATCGTGGATGCATCTAATTCTTCAACGTCATTTTTTGATAATGTATTCACCATTCCTGTACCGGTACTACATCGCCACTTGCATTCGATTTTGCCTCCCCCCCCTCGATTGTTTGCAAGATCCTCTGTTATCGTCATTTCAAAATAAGAAATTTTGAAACTTATTAACCCACAAAATACGTCTAAAGAGGTCAACAATATGAACAAATCAATATACGCACTTATCTTGTTTTCCGCGTGGTCTCGCGTCCGCCGTAAAGTGTAGGCCTAATTTTGTTGTTGCGTAATTGCTTCCGTCCTTTAATAAATGTTATTTGCCTTCTTCATTGGATTCATTTTCCTCTTCTTCTTTATTAGTTACTTTACAATACTGACGTATTGCTACCTGTGAAGATACAACAAGTATCAGTTCAAACAATGCAATTGAGATCCCTGCCAGAGCCTCACTATACTCTAGCGACAGCGAGACACGGGAAGTGACGGAGTTCACGTAAGTTACCACATCCAGTTGAAGGCTTCGACCATAGATACTAGTACACTGGCCTTGCTGTGCAGAAGCTATAGGGCTGGTGTGGCCTGTGACGTCAGTAGGCCGGCTAGCGTGACCAGCTAGTCCGAGACTGAAGTTCAGATTTCGTCGAATGCAGGCGACATGTCAGATATAAATACGCAATCACGTATTACGCCGACTTTATGTCGGAATTACGCATTTTATTCTCGTTTCCTTGCAACGATGAACTTTTCAATAACTCACATGTGCTTCATAGCAGTACATTATGACGTTTCTTACCCGAGATTTGGAGATACAAGTTCAGCAAACAATTTTGTGAGGTGCCTACTAACATTATTTGCAGACTTGCAATTATTTCAGACTGTTATTTGAAATGTATTATCATGTTCCTTCCTATATAAATGACAAACTATTATATAAAAGTTTCTGACAGCTGCAACATATCTTTCACACTTTTGTATATGACGGTGGCATAATAATAATAATTTTTAACGAACGTTTTTTTTAATCACAGGTCATACACAATCTATTTAAATACTGTCACACATCTTTCTGAGTCAGAATGAACTGGTGACCTTGCTGTAGGATTTGCGTGAGAAGCATGACTGAAATTTATCAGTGCATTAAAGTTTATTTCATAGTGGCCATCTCCTCCTTGCCAGTACTAATCAGAGCATTTAAGGACTGAGGTTGTGGGTAAGAAAGAAGTTTCATAACTTTGTGTCAAAAGTTGTGTAATGTTTTTAATTTTCTATTAACTCCCTCCTTCTTGGAACATATTAAATGATCATTTTGGAGTTTGGTACAATTATTTAACAAAATGTTACACATAATGAAAACCAGCTTTTTGTAGATATCAGTAAGTGGTCTGCCACAGAGATATGAATCTGTTACAAATATTTGCAGAGAAACATGTGATTCAACTCCTTGGCCAACCGGATTGAGTAGTAACTGCTTTTAATTTTGACAAGTGAGGAATTTTGTTTCATATTTTTCAGTTATTAAAAGCTGCATAATTGTATATACAAAAGTGCCAATTTCTACAACAATATTTGATGGTACAGTCAATCCACTTCGGATATTTATCTGTGGTGTGTGTGCCTAAAACAAAATCAGTGCATGTTGTACAACTGAGCAATTGTGTTGTTTTGTGTGCTGCATAGCCACAAACATACAGAAGCACAGATTGGTGTACATCAACATTTTCATTGCCTATGTTGTTCAAAACACTTACAAACGGTTTCACGTCAACATCCGTAGACATTACATCTGAGGTGCTTACATCCGGAGAAAATTTTACTGGGCCATGTTTTGCAGATTTTATTCCGAAAACACTCATTATACGCAACTTCTTTTCAAATTCAAATACCTGGGTTACAGAAACATTGTAGTTTCCACCCGATAATTGACGATAGCTACTAAACCGTGATTCCAAATTATCAATTTGTAGTTTTCCCGTCAGAAGATACTGCACCCCTACACCACTGAAAGAATATTCAACAACTTCTGAAATAACAGAAGTCCAGTATAGCATAATTACACTGAAATGTCAGATAAAACAGACACCGCAAAAGTATGTAAACAACTGCTTCCGTTCGCTACCTTATAGCCACAGCCATGCAGTAGGCCTTAATGTAACGTTGCCACATTACAGTCCTCCGGCCTCTAATACAGGCGGCCGTGCTCCAACATAAACCACGTGATTGTTGGCAAAACGAGGCGGGATTTCAAATCAGCAGTCTGCCATCCTATGTTTGTATCATATTTTCCCTACATTTCTCAATTGACTGCCAAACGCTTCCAACAAAAATTACTTTTTATTTGCGAAAAATTATGCCAGAACTACATTTGACCTGGATTTGTTCACAGTACCATTTATAAAATCTAACAAATACATCGAACGCCACTCTGGTACGCAGCGGGACGAAATTACCATAACTATCAATTAAAGTAAAATGTCGTTAAAATTCTTTTAAACAGTAAGAGTGGGCTCGTGTCAACACTTTAAACATTGGATTCGCTATGTTTTGAGCTCTAGTCACTTATAAAAGAAAATAGGATATGGGAATATGTCAACTATAGGTGCCAAAATTGTCGACTTTAGGAGCAGGTCCATAGTATCAATTTTAGATGTACTTCAAAGGTTCATTTCCCAATATTTTTACAAAAGTTTAAACTATCATTTTAAAAAAAATGATATTTTAGATGAAAGGTGAGACTTTGAAGTTTCAGAAAATAATTTTGGAGCCTACATTTATTTAATAGTATTAGAAGGTAGAAAAAATTCTCTTAATGTGTCGACTATAGATGCTCTTACCTTATTATAATCTCACTTGAATATACAAATCCTTGCTACCTTTGGACTATTAAGTGCCTCAAAATGAATAATGCATATACCAATGTGAATATTGTGCACCATAGTAAAAGATGTCAATTATGACTCCAGAAACACCTATAAAATTTCAACTGAAATAGTCGTTACAGCTCTCAATTTAACCAGGGCAGGCCATAAATTAAAAGTTCCAAGAGACTATGCAATGATTTTAATTTTTTACAGGTATTTCTTCACAGTTGATGAAAACAATCTCAAGGAAAACTATTTTCAAGGTTAAAACACTTGTCAACTTCTGTCTTAAGATAGTCATTCTGTGGGGAAACAAACTGCAAAATAATTCCCACAATGAACTGTGACACTATATATTTTTTTAAGAAAACTATCTAAGGGACACTTTCCACTCCTAATATTGCAAAACTGTACTGACCCTCATCCAGATTAAGAGCTATTTTCCAGGGCACAAACAGGTTAGAGCTCATCTGCCAAAACAAAAACATTTGGCAGTCCCTCAGTACAATAAGAATAGGGGGTCTTATTTTAGAAAAATAATGCCTGTACAGTGATCTGATTTTGTTCTGACACTGTGTGGGATCATGAGGAAATTTTTCCTTGCCTCTGCATAATAATCACGTGGGCATAAATCAAATAAAACTCCCCTTTAATTACATATTAATGATTATCATTGCAGTTTGTGAACAATTTGAATAGCTTACTACAAATGCAGCAGAAGACAATTAGTCAACCTAGAGCTTAAAAACTCACTTTTTTAACAGAAATTTTAGGCTTACCTTAATAGTAACCTTTAAAGATAGGAAAAGTTGTTCTTACACTGAAAAGTGAGGTCTGTTTTCATCAGAGTTCATAAACTGCCAATGTCATGCACAATGTCACATTTTCATGACGTTTTGTACCAAGTTTTGGAAATTGTTGCATATGAATGAAATATATATACCTGTACTTGCTTCACTCAAACAGCATTCTGAATTTCTTATTGCAAGCTTACACGACAAATCCTTAGTACCTGGTGTCTGTAGTGGATGCATATTGCCAGAGGGGAACACTATCCATTGCAGTAACAACTGAGGTAATAGAAATACTTTTGTGTTCGACACTCCAATGATATTTACAAACATGCACTGCCAACACCATGCACACTCTCACATTTTCACTAAGTTTTTTTAGCAAAGTTTGAAAGCAGTTGCATATGAGTGAAATATATGTACCTATACATGCTTCACTCAGAGCCTACTGAATTTTGTATTACGATCTCATCTGACAAATACTTACTACCTGGTTGCTATTACGTATCTATAGCAGACACATTTTACCGAAGTGAACACAATCCATTGCACCAACTACAGTTGACTAAGAATCAAGAAACTGGTTTAAACTTTTACGTGAAACAACTTTTGGGGGTTTGAGTTTCCATAGATAACATGAAAAGAAATACATGTTGATTCTTTCAAGTGCTTTTCTCATTTTAAATTTATTGCACTTTTTTCTCAGTTGCTGCAAGTATTCAAAGAAAATTAACATCTCTTGGGAAAAAATAGACATTCAGAAAAAATTAACTCAATACTTTATTTCACAACATTATTTTAATTCTTACAAAATTTTATTTCACATGTTCTTTCTTACAACACAGTATTTTCCAACAGATTTATTTCTTAAGCCCATTTCTAAGAGGACAGAACAATGGTTAACAGATAAAAAGATATAGAAGACACTGACAAGAGAATAAATCTAGTAAAAATATAAGGGCCCAAACAAATTAACAACACAACATACAGACCTAGAAGAAACAAAAAATAAAAAAATACAGTACATAAATATATATTCTGTTAAGAGCAAAAGAATATCTAGGTTTACATAAAACAAATGAATCCAATTGGTCTGAAAGCAGAAGTAAAGTATAAAGTATAAAATATATTGAAAAAGGCTTTGTGGATGCAATATGGGTACTTAGAAAGGCTAAGAACTTCAGATACCTCTGTCTGTACTTTGTGCAGACTTCAAGGTTCAAACATTAATGATAATAAACAACATAACCTTGGCAATTATTAACTCTAATGTAATAGGGATCAGGCATATAATATTTAATGTCCCTTAAACAGCACCAGTTTTTGTGTATAAACTCCTCACACAACCTTTCTGGAATGTTTCTGTCACAGTCTTTCCAAAATGGTGATTTCTAATTTTCAAATACTCAAATTAAATTGATTTAATTAGAGCAGTTCTGTGATTTTCTGTGGGCTCAAAGTCCATAATAATATTCATTGATGGGTTGAAAAACAGTACAGTCAACATCTGCCATAGTACATGAAACAAGAACAAGCATAACATTTTTCTTTTGCAACATTTCCTTCGCCTGTTGCAACCGATAAGCTTGCTCTGCTGCTTTGCAAATTTTAATAACGTCAGCAGAAGGTGTAACTAAACCTCCCACATTCTTTCTTCTGATTAGTCCAATGTCACTGTCCGCTGCCCCACACAAGGAATTTGCACATTCTACGCAATGTACTGACTTAGTCAATTTACGCACAATGAATCCTGCTACGTATGCAACAACATTCCATAGATAATTTGACAGCTGTTCAAATGAGACAGCAGGAATGAGACTGATGCAACATGTAGGCCTAACTTCTCTGAATTACAATTGATAGCTGATGTAAATGGGTTAGATTGCGTTACATCCAGTCCAGAAGATACACTGAGAATGGAACAATCTGCAGTATCCAAAGTAGATCCAAACTCTGACCTGCTGATTGTTAAGCAATCGTTTGTAGGCTGCTTTGAATTGAGCTGCTGTGGGATTGTTGTTATCACCACCATATCTTCTGATTGAGCTGAAAAATGTCTCTATGTGGTCCTGTAGCAATTTATATGTAAGCAAGAAATTTAGTTTTGGTTGAGAGCTGTCTATGAGGGAAACACATAATTTTCTTAGGCTCTGTATACATACAAGAAAGCCAAGGAAACCAGTCTTTCTGGTAGTATACAAAATAGATGGCCCATTAGCCTCAAGTCTCAGCTCCTGAATAAATTTTTCCACTTCATCAAGAAATGGTAAAATATGGCCAGCTGTCTGCATTGACAGAGGTGATTTATACCCTTTGGACAGGAGATTCCTACTCTTGAAACAATCAAAAAGCTTGTTCATTGTCCTTATAAATATAACTGTATGTTCACATCCTTTAAAGTCAGCTAGCTGCAAATCTTTGTCAAGGAATTCTAGAGCATTAGCTACACTACCACTAAATGTTTGCAGAGCAATCCTTACATTCATTTTATGACGATACCACTCAACGTGTTTTGTTCTTACTTTTGTAGCAGCCAGAAGTTTCTCCACTTTTTGCAGCACATGTAATTTTAATACATAATCCCATTTTATTGGATTTCTGTTCCCATCAAAAATGACACCTTTACCAGCTAATGTATTGCGTATTAACTTGAACATGTGACGTGGATCAAGGATTATGCAAACATCATCCTTACATAGAGGGTGTTTAAAAAAATATTTCATTCTGCACGTTGAAAGACAGGCCCTTAGCTTGTCTACCATTGCAGTGTTTACGTGAGCACCATCAATAGTAACAGAAATTACTTCTACTCCAGCATCATATGTAAATTTCAATGCCTCCTTAAGTAGGTTTGATTTTCCAACAGCACCCAGGCCATTGACTAAAAAGTAGCCAATTGGAATTTTCCATGAACTATTAACAGCAGTCAATATGAATGTTAATGCCTCATTTGCAACAGGCAGATTGTCATTGTCAAGATCTGTACCATAATCTTTGTAACCAATAAATTTATTTCCACAAAATTCAACATGCTTCCTTATGGCAATCTCGTCAAATGACATGGCACAAAGCAATTTCTTACCTTTGCTAATGAGTTCCTGACTCTTTATTCTAAGCGCTATTGCCGCTTCTTTACTGAAACCAGGATCCTCATCAACAACACTGTACCATTTTCTTAATGTTTGTGGATGTTACAGTGATGTTTTAAAATTTTCCTTACATAGCTATATGCCTTGCTACTGTAAAAATTTAGTGTTAGAGCAAGGGTCCAAAGAGCTGCTGGATACATATTTGCTTCTTTACCTTTACTGACATGTTGGAGCAACTCCGAACTACCAGGTAGCAGCATCTGATAGCAAAAAGCCACATCATTTAAGCATAAGTATTCCAACCTGCAATCAGTCATACATTTTTGTTTGGCCATCAGCCTATTCAGTTACAGATATGAGATGACAGAGTAAACTTTCACAAAGACTACCGCCCCCCCCCCACACACACATACACATAAAAAAATATTCCCTTCACAAAAGTCTAGACATGACACTCACCAGCCATACACCATGAAGTGAACTGTCATAACCATCTCTCAGCCACATCATTTACAATAGCTATGGCTTACATTTCACAATCAATTCAGTGCCCCCAACTAGACATTTCCATTTCAATCACAGAAGTTTTGTCATTAATGTTATCTTGTTAAATACACAGAAGGAGAGTCTCTATTAAGAAGTCATTTTTCCCCAAACATGTTTGAAGAAATAAGTAAATTATTGCCCAGATCATCCTAAAATTGTGGATTTATTGCACCAGGAGACCTGAAATTCTCACATTTGCTCCTGAAGCATAAACCAGGTAAGTAACATAGCTGTATTATATGTCACATTATTTTAAACTGTATTCATCCAAGACAAAAGAAGTGACTTCGTTCTTCTAGGTTTATGTCCAAATCAGTTGATGGCCTCTGATAAAGAATTTACATCATTGTACTAAGCACCTGATAGACAAACGAATTCACAGTCTCAGCAACAACACATCTCACTGTAATGTTACTGGAAACTTATTACCTATAGATGTGCTGTCACTAAAGAAACAAATACAACATACATTTACATCTACATCCATACTCCGCAATCCCCCTGACGGTCTGTGGCGGAGGGTACCTTGAGTACCACTATCGGTTCTCCCTTCTATTCCAGTCTCGTATTATTCGTGGAAAGAAGGATTGTCGGTATGCCTCTGTGTGGGCTCTAATCTCTCTGATTTTATCCTCATGGTCTCTTCACAAGATATACGTAGGAGGGAGCAATATACTGCTCGACTCCTCGGTGAAGGTATGTTTTCGAAACTTCAACAAAAGCCCGTACCGAGCTACTGAGCGTCTCTCCTGCAGAGTCTTCTACTGGAGTTTATCTATCATCTCCGTAACCCTTTCGCAATTACTAAATGATCCTGTAATGAAGCACGCTGCTCTCCGTTGGATCTTCTCTATCTCTTCTATCAACCCTATCTGGTACGGATCCCACACTGCTGAGCAGTATTCAAGCAGTGGACGAACAAGCGTGCTGTAACCTACTTCCTTTGTTTTCGGATTGCATTTCCTTAGGATTCTTCCAATGACTCTCAGTCTGGCATCTGCTTTACTGACGATCAACTTTATATGATCATTCCATTTTAAATCACTCCTGATGCGTACTCCCAGATAATTTATGGAATTAACTGCTTCCAGTTGCTGACCTGCTATATTTTAGCTAAATGATAAGGGATCTTTCTTTCTATGTAATCGCAGCGCATTACACTTGTCTACATTGAGATTCAATTGCCATTCCCTGCACCATGCGTCAATTCGCTACAGATCCTCCTGCATTTCAGTACAATTTTCCATTGTTACAACCTCTCGATATACCTCAGCATGATCTGCAAAAAGCCTCAGTGAACTTCCGATACCATCCACAAGGCCATTTATGTATAATTTGAATAGCAACGGTCCTACAACATTCCCCTGTGGCACACCTGAAATCACTCTTACTTCGGAAGACTTTTCTCCGTTGAGAATGACATGCTGCGTTCTGTTATCTAGGAACTGTTCAATCCAATCACACAATTGGTCTGATAGTCCATATGCTTTTACTTTGTTCATTAAACGACTGTGGGGAACTGACTTTACTTTTGCATAAATGCAAAAATGTGCACAGGCACAGGTCATTTTTGTATGGAGAGCAGTTCTTGTACCAAGGCTTCAGCTGATGGAAATTGGAATAATCTCTTCAATAACAAACAGTTGGTCACTAAAAGGTGGTGCATCAACATGGAGACCTGTCTTGACAGTTATTCACAGTGCAAGACACTCCACCAATTGTTGATTCTCTGCAAACCTTCCTGCAGTTCGCTGCAGTCTTCCAGCTTCTCAGTCTCCATACAGACAAATAGCCTCAAATAACTACTGAAGCTCCAGTTATGCAGTATTTCATTCTTTTGCAGTTATATGGAATTTCCATATTTTTTTACCTTGTTTGACATAAGCAGTATATTTTCCACCTTCATTTGCACTCTAAGGAAATGAAAATCCATCATTCTGGCAGAAACAGCTGTGCCACGTATGGCAGCTGAAGAAAATAAGGAAAGGAAAGCAAATAAATGGAAATAAATAATAGCCATGAAATCAAACTTACGATACTTCAGTTTCCACTAAAATATTTTTGTATATACATTTAGTTTGGGAATAATTCCCAAACATACTGATGAACAGAAGCTGTCATGAAAATCAATTAAGAAGAAAACTTCTTGCGTAGTGTAAGCCAACTTTTGATCAAAGAATCTGTCAGTTTAACATCAGTTTCAAGTTTATGCACTGAACATATTTCCTCTCTGTTTATTTTCTTTACTTATCATTATTTCAGTTTGAGGCAACATTCAGTTGGCTGCTACTAAGCCACAGATCTGATGCGAAAAGCCTTGAAGAAGATTGTGTCCATCTTGATGGAGACCACATAGTACGAGATAAGCTCTGTCTGTCTGATAGTATGTCCTTACTACTTTGGTCAATGGTACATTAAACACTAATCTTCACACAGTGGAAAATCCATTTTGTAATAATGACAATGTTATGAAAAGGGTAGTTGCTACACACCACACAGATACTGAATATATGTTGTCTAATTGTGATGAATGCCTGTTTGGCTGAAATATTTGTTTGACAATCTTTCTCTTGTGCCTAACTGTGAATCAGCATCTCCACTATATAATGAGTAGCGCCTATCCCTTTTATAATACTATCAAAAAATCTTCCCTTTTTATTGCTGTGAGATGACAAAGCAATCCAGGTACAGTCAGTGTGACTATTTTAAACCAGACAATTGCTTTTGTTCTTATAACCAGTGCTTGATTTGTGATGGTATACCATACTGCGACCTCTGATACAAAACCATTAAAACAATGTTTTAACACATTAATGGTTCAAATGGCTCTGAGCACTATGGGACTTAACATCTATGCTCATCAGTCCCCTAGAACGTAGAACTACTTAAACCTAACTAACCTAAGGACAGCACACAACACCCAGTTATCACGAGGCAGAGAAAATCCCCGACCCCACCGGGAACTGAAAAGACATTAATAAAAAACAGTCCATGGTAGTACTCGTATTACTACTTTTTTATCAAGCACTGGTCATAAAGGTTGCTCACTTCTGTTTGCTCTATTTCTTCAAGATCATGTCATATCCAAAATGACAAACCAAACAATATATCCAGAAGAACTTAAGTGTTCATTTTCAGAGCCCATTATGTACTCTCACAGGCTGATCAATCTGAAGTTAAAGTAGAGGAGAGGTGATGTGTGGAAAGAATCAAAGGAAAAGACTGAACACATGCCAAATAAGAAGCTGTGTATCACTGGATGAATGTGTTACAATTGGCTCATTATACCTTTTTCTAAACATATACATGGTGAATCTTTGGTGAGGTTTCTGGGACAGATGAATAATCAGTATTTCTTTATCCCATTCACATTGCTGTTAGTTATGCAGTCAAAAGACTGGTTCAGTATCCTCTGACTGCAAACCCACAACTTCATGGATTATTTCCTCACAACAAGGGAGAAATGTAGGTTCAAGTCGCAGTCCGGCAGAAATTTTCATGTCACTAATAGGTGGAAATACGGAAGCGTCCGATCCAACCTTCGGCTTTGACCCATGACGTCACAAATATAGCGGAAACGACAATTCCAATATGGCGGATATAAAAACGTTGCATACGTATCACAAAGACGAAAACACATAGAAAAACAACACACACAAAGGTTTCACAAGAACAATCTGCTAACATTGATAGCAAACAAAGATAATAATAAACAAGTGGTACTCAAGGCCAGGCAGGGGGCGGCTGCGCCCCCCCCTGACCCCCCCCCCCCCGCCAAAAAAAACTCCCAACCTAACCTCGTATTCAGGGCTACGCTACAGATCAATGTGTAGGTCAATCAAAAGATAAAAAAAAGAAACAAATAAAAAAAAAGAGAAAAACAATATTGATTCATTAGACATAACGAGTAGCGACAAAACATATAGACCATAAAGATTGAACAATCTAATGGCAAACTGATAAAAGCCTCATAGACGACGTTAAAACAAAAAGTACAGTAAAAAGGTAAACTATATATTACAGGCCCTAAAACTCCTACTAAGGTAACGTCAACGAGGCAACATCTACAAACACGCCACACTCACAAACCAAACTCCGCGCAGTAATGACGTCACACACCACAACACCCTTACGTCACGGGTCAAAGCCGACGCGTGAGATCGGATGTTTCTGTTGACCCAAATAGGTATTACATTTGTACCTAATACTGCTGATGTCTAACAGTTCACAGTAAGTGAATAAATGTTTAGTAACGGAACATATTATGACAAAACATTCAAATTCCATGCAGAGCCAATCACAAAATGTTTTAATTTCATACTTTTCACAGCTATACTTTTGAAGAAATGTAAGCAACCTAGTCAAAAAATATTATCCTTGGGCCTATAATCATTAGTGGATGGATCAATAAACTCTTCTCAAAAGCGTGTGCACCCCCCCCCTTTCCAGGACATACACACACATGATGTAACATTATGCAATGATTCTGTAATTACTTTCTCTGGGTGGGGATGGGAGGAAGGATTGTGAACAACACACATATAAAATGGGACAATACAACATATGTAAAAGACATAACTCCTTTTGCAATAAACAAATTTATTTTACTGCAGTTGTTTTTAACATTTCATACTAAAAATATCACATTTATTGCAACAAAAGCTTCACCACAAGATACACAAGTGTCATCCACTTCTATAAACATAATATGACAGTAGGTTTTCAAAGTGGAATGTAAACAGTTTCATTTTCTTAAAGTGTGTCTGTGATACTACTATTGATGGTGCCATAACATAAATATATTAACAGACACATTAATTTGGCACAGATGGTAAAATATAAAATAATGATCTTCAGCATACGCCGTGGCCTATCCTTAGTAACCGTCCCAAAAAATATAGGGTGGTGGTAGAGAATGTTTCATTGTACCATTCTGTAGTTCTGGTGTGGTACTGGATTTGTGATGTGTTTCTGAAAATAAATCAAAGGTATACTGAATGGATTATCAAATACTTTTTGATAGAACGTGGCAGTATAGAAAAGATCAAACATAAGTAAAATATCATCACTACAGTCAAATTAGAAAAGTATTAAGTATGTACTTATTAGTAACATGAATTTTGTATGTAGAGTACACCACTGTTGCCAATGAGATACAAATCAACAACCAATGAAGTACCTATGAGTAAAATCATCTACATCTGAACAAATATTAAGTTGTCAAATGCTGAAGCACATATCCAGCTAATCTGATCACATATTGCATCAAATTGTAAGTGAGAATCTTGAGATAGATGATAGTGTTTAACAACTGTCATTTTGTGGGTGCATCTTCAAGACATTAAGATTCCTCACAGCACTTTCACAATAACAATACAACAATTACCGAAAATTAACAAGGAAATCCCAAAAAATTCATGAAAACTTTCACCACCACCAATTTCAATATACACAAACAACTTCGCCTATTGCAACAAGCAATTAGCTACTCATAAATATCTATATCTTCTTCACCACAGAAAAAAAGAAAAATATTAGATCTCCGACCACAAGAAACACACAGCACTAATATTTACAGACATAAAAATGAAGCAATCATCCAAAATATGCAAATTCAAAGTAACTCATCAGAAATCCAGCACAAATTCTTTCAATACCAACATTAAACATTCAGTTTATGTGAAATTACTTACTTAAAAACATACAGCATAACAGAGAGCCACCAAATACTACAACACACAGTCTACAAACACAAAGACTCAAAAACATCAAGGCTCACCATGACATTACAGGCCAAAGCTGACCTTGTGCGAATAACCTCACATTAGCCTCAGGTAGAAATTAGTGATGAGGCAGTGACGGACAGTTGACAAGAAAACACGACTAAATTATCAAGAATGAAACTTAATTACTGTTGGAACATTTGATCAGAGTTTGCATCTTTTTGGTACAACCCAAAAACGCCAGTACTGCCTGCTTGCACTTAGGAGATGTTTTTCACTGTACTGGCTCACAAAGAGAAGACTTTTTATTCAGTCTGTCCCTCAGCATTTCCTTTCTAAGCAGCGCATACTTACATCCTAAACCATTTACCCACTAATGGTCCTTATGATTAATAATGAAGAATGAATTTATTAGACGCTGATTTGATTTGCGAATTTTCTGGATGTCAGGCGAGACATTCATATGAACCCTTACCTGCTACTTCAGCATCTTATCTTGCGAATGCGTATTTCGCACAGTATCTCCAGTAATGCAGCATTTCCCTTCCCGTTTTAAGCGAGTTCATCGCTATATACTTCAGTGACTAAAAATAAAGTTCAACAACTCCATTACTTAATATTTCAACATGTTTAAACGAGAGTTACCTTTGAAGAAGCCTTCCAGCAGCCACTACAACAGTACTAAGTTGCATACAACACAGCTATGGAGCTAAATCTGCCGTTTATAACGTTCATAAGCACAACACTACACGTGCAGCTTGAGTAGATATGTCTCAGTATTTAATAACTCCTATACATTTATATTCTATTAGAAAATACGATATTATAGCCACAATCATTTTAACCCATCAGCTTATTTGCCTCCCAGAATGCGAATGTGTATTACGTTTCCTGTTTTCTCTCCAACAATTTTGCATTCCGCTTTTCGTCTCTTATAAGTCACAATACCACAAAGCCCATTACTGAGTTACTACAAAAGTTCCACGCGGCATCTACCACATCGACGAAAACAATAACAAACACAGATCTTTCTGCGCCGAAAACTTTCGTCTTCAAAGTTAATACTCGCAACGCCTTCAATTGGATGTGGTAACTTCTGTGAACTACGTCACTTCCCGTGTTTCACTGTCGCTAGGGTCTGGTCAGAGCCCCCATATGTATTGCACCTCTTTGTCTGGGGGACATTTCAGTTCAAACAATGCAATTGAGATCCCGGACAGAGATCCCATACGTATTGCACCTCTTTGTCTGGGGGACAAATATTAGTTATTATCAGTAGTAGTATATTAAGCTACAAATTATCATTTTAAACCTGTGTGGTCTCCCTGGTGTGCCTAGTCGACCACAAGTCCCCGTCACGCTGTTCACTCTGACAGAGTACACGCAGGGTTGAAGACATGAAGAAAGAAAGGTATCATCACAATTTGAATTTAGAGTAATATAACTTTCTTACCTTTACTTGTTGCTGTTGCACGCTCGTGGTCCAGTGATGAATCTCGCCATCCGCTGTTTGTTAAATCAATTTGAGGTCCAGGGTGTGTATTCTGCTGCGTAAGAACTGATACGTATTTAAACTTCCAACTTTTATTTTATAAATGCTGATCGTGACGATATTATATAATTTTCGATGTAACAGCTTTTCCAATACATCATTTCGTTCCCTCTATCCCTGACCTTTTCAAAGCAAGCATATTACAAGACATCTCAACACCAACTGCCCATTGTCTCTACACCCACCAACAACCGGCTCCTGTTCACGGATCTTACAAACTGTGTAGTACTGCCAACCTTGGTTGTATATCGATATTTTACACATCGTACGTATACATATATGAAAAACATAGTATGAAAAATGAAAAGTGTTTATAATATAGTTCTGTGGCAATATACCTCATGATTGTCCTCATATTAACAGTTTTGTAACAAAATAATAATATTTCAGATTATGTTTACGTAGTTAAAGTTCACTTGCTCCTTCAAGTTGATTGACGGCACCACACACCTCGCCAGCCGGTAGTATCGGTAGTTTCAGTAGTCCGTTACATTACATGTTGAATAATATATACTCTAGGCCACACAGACAAACCCATGTTGTATACCTTGTTAAGACACGTTATGAATATGCTGACCCAATAATTATAAAAACACTTGTTGTTGTTGTTGTCTTCAGTCCTGAGACTGGTTTGATGCAGCTCTCCATGCTACTCTATCCTGTGCAAGCTTCTTCATCTCCCGGTACCTACTGCAACCTACATCCTTCTGAATCTGCTTAGTGTATTCATCTCTTGGTCTCCCCCTACGATTTTTACCCTCCACACTGCCTTCCAATACTAAATTGGTGATCCCTTGATGCCTCAGAACATGTCCTACCAACCGATCCCTTCTTCTGGTCAAGTTGTGCCACAAACTTCTCTTCTCCCCAATCCTATTCAATACTTCCTCATTAGTTATGTGATCTACCCATCTAATCTTCAGCATTCTTCTGTAGCACCACATTTCAAAAGCTTCTATTCTCTTCTTGTCCAAACTATTTACCGTCCATGTTTCACTTCCATACATGGCTACACTCCATACAAATACTTTCAGAAATGACTTCCTGACACTTAAATCTATACTCGATGTTAACAAATTTCTCTTCTTCAGAAACGCTTTCCTTGCCATTGCCAGTCTACATTTTATGTCCTCTCTACTTCGACCATCATCAGTTATTTTGCTCCCCAAATAGCAAAACTCCTTTACTACTTTAAGTGTCTCATTTCCTAATCTAATACCCTCAGCATCACCCGACTTAATTCGACTACATTCCATTATCCTCGTTTTGCTTTTGTTGATGTTCATCTTATATCCTCCCTTCAAGACACCATCCATTCCGTTCAACTGCTCTTCCAAGTCCTTTGCTGTCTCTGACAGAATTACAATGTCATCGGCGAACCTCAACGTTTTTATTTCTTCTCCATGGATTTTAATACCTACTCCGAATTTTTCTTTTGTTTCCTTTACTGCTTGCTCAATATACAGATTGAATAACATTGGGGAGAGGTTGCAACCCTGTCTCACTCCCTTCCCAACCGCTGCTTCCCTCTCATGCCCCTCGACTCTTATAACTGCCATCTGGTTTCTGTACAAATTGTAAATAGCCTTTCGCTCCCTGTATTTTACCCCTGCCACCTTTAGAATTTGAAAGAGAGTATTCCAGTCAAAATTGTCAAAAGCTTTCTCTAAGTCTACAAATGCTAGAAACGTAGGTTTGCCTTTCCTTAATCTTTCTTCTAAGATAAGTCGTAAGGTCAGTATTGCCTCACGTGTTCCAGTATTTCTACGGAATCCAAACTGATCTTCCCCGAGGTCGGCTTCTACTAGTTTTTCCATTCGTCTGTAAAGAATTCGTGTTAGTATTTTGCAGCTGTGGCTTATTAAACTGATTGTTTGGTAATTTTCACATCTGTCAACACCTGCTTTCTTTGGGATTGGAATGATTATATTCTTCTTGAAGTCTGAGGGTATTTCACCTGTATCATACATCTTGCTCACCAGATGGTAGAGTTTTGTCAGGACTGGCTCTCCCAAGGCCGTCAGTAGTTCTACTGGAATGTTGTCTACTCCAGGGGCCTTGTTTCGACTCAGGTCTTTCAGTGCTCTGTCAAACTCTTCACGCAGTATCGTATCTCCCATTTCATCTTCATCTACATCCTCTTCCATTTCCATAATATTGTCCTCAAGTACATCGCCCTTGTATAGACCCTCTATATACTGCTTCCACCTTTCTGCTTTCCCTTCTTTGCTTAGAACTGGGTTTCCATCTGAGCTCTTGATGTTCATACAAGTGGTTCTCTTATCTCCAAAGGTCTCCTTAATTTTCCTGTAGGCAGTATCTATCTTACCCCTAGTGAGATAAGACTCTACATCCTTACATTTGTCCTCTAGCCATCCCTGCTTAGCCATTCTGCACTTCCTGTCGATCTCATTTTTGAGACGTTTGTATTCCTTTTTGCCTGCTTCATTTACTGCATTTTTATATGTTCTCCTTTCATCAATTAAATTCAATATTTCTTCTGTTACCCAAGGATTTCTACTAGCCCTCGTCTTTTTACCTACTTGATCCTCTGCTGCCTTCACTACTTCATCCCTCAAAGCTACCCATTCTTCTTCTACTGTATTTCTTTCCCCCATTCCTGTCAATTGTTGCTTTATGCTGTCCCTGAAACTCTCTACAACCTCTGGTTCTTTCAGTTTATCCAGGTCCCATCTCCTTAAATTCCCACCTTTTTGCAGTTTCTTCAGTTTTAATCTACAGGTCATAACCAACAGATTGTGGTCAGAGTCCACATCTGCCCCTGGAAATGTCTTACAATTTAAAACCTGGTTCCTAAATCTCTGTCTTACCATTATATAATCTATCTGATACACTTATTGAAAGAAAATTGCAACTAATAAAAAGCTCAATAAATGTCCAGTGCTTCTTGCAAATACCAACACTGACAAGTGAGAAATCGGATAACTTAACACATATTGAGCTAGTGCTGTAAAATATTCTTTGTAGTTTTTGTTCATATTTCTTTTGTGTGTGCATATTTTTACCTATATTTTATTTATTCATAGAGTGGGGGTTGAAAAGAGTATATTTGAATATTTGTGTATGCTTTTACTTGGCACAGACTGGGGGTTGTTTGATTTTATGTGGAACCATTTGAATTTGTTGTCATTTGGACTTAGGAATGTGACAGAGCAGATATTGTGCAGATAACGTTAAATGACCTGTTTAGCATCATGATATTTCTTCTTTGATATTTGACGCACTATTGGAAATTTATTTGATATGCATCTTACTTTATATAGTCAAGGTCATACTGCATACTTTAGCAAACTCTACAGTGAGTCCCTTAACCCAGTGAAAGTGAAATAACCAATAACAGGAAATTTATTTTTTTTATTTTTGTCATCACTGAATATTTGAATATTTTTTAAAAAATCATAAATTATGAATTAAATAGTGATTTGAGGAGTTGACATAGTTGAGAATACATTCTGTGCACTGTATAGTCAAGGCTAAATCTGGGGGTGAACATCTTCTCAGATTCATTTTTTCAGTAGTTTTGTGGTGAAATTTAACAGGTAGGGGATCTGTGGTACTTTCATGGATACACCATGTGGCATATGGTGCCTTGCCCCAGCCAGTGACTCCACATTTATTTTCTGGATTCACTCCCCTTTTTCCTATCCTATCTAGTTAGTAAGAGCAGTTAGAATCCTTCTACTATCATAAAGTATACAGTGTGCAATTGTAAGACACAAGTCTCTAACTTGACCAGACACCTAACTTAGAGTGTGGAAGAACAAAACAACATCAATTTCAATTTGTTTTAGAAACCAGTATTTTCAAAAATGAATGATATCCATTTTTATTATTAAGATCGTGTAGTGATTTGCTCCTGTGTACCAGTAAATTATGAACAGAGTAATTTGGTATATGGTCATTCAATGTGATGGAACAGGATTTATTACATGAAACATTTAACGTAAAAGCAGATGATGTGACTGACTGCTTGTGTGGTACGGATATTAAATATGTGTTAAAAATATTGTGTGATACTATTAAATCTATGACTTCTGATGAAACATATAGTGACAAGCATAACAATTGTGTGAGGACAGTAAGAACAGATACTATTTCAAATGATGACAACCTTAAATCATTGGAAGGAAAAATTCCTCAGGAAGTTGCAAGCTCTTTTTGCAATTTAGGGGTGGCGAAACCAAGCCTCTGAGCTGGTGTGACTCTTTCCTTTTCAAGTCACATCCTGTCTTACTTTTCTATGTAAACTCATCCTCTTCAACTTTCTGATTCGGACGAGTAGTTAGAGACTGGATGCAAAAAGGAACTGGTGCATATATTTTATACTGGGCAAGCTGTATTTTTTTCTGGTTATCTGGATAGGAGTACAAACTTAGGGCAGATTTAATAATGTGTAGTTTAATAATACAACCAGAGTATGGATTTTGAAGAGAGTTGTTGTAATATTTACTCATGATGTCTATACAGTTATTCTCATTATGCTGATAAAGTTATAATCCCATTTGATTTTGTGAAAAGTTGAGAAAATGTTTAGAATTGGTGTGAAGTTTACTTAAGACATCTGTGCTGTTATAGCAATGTACTATTACTTTACAGCTGAGATGTGATTACAATTAGGTTAGACTGTTTGTGGCCTTATATATGTGTTATGATTTGGTTTGACCTGTTACTATACCAGTTATGTGAAAGTCACTGGATAGACATTGATTTACTATCAAGTATGAAAATACTTTGTCATGATCTTGTCCCTAACATGTATTAGATTGTATTGTATTGTATTTTTTATTGGTCCTGTTGTCTACATAACAGCTTATGCATAAGACATTGGACAAGTCAAGTTATAAATATGCAGGCTGAAAGTCATTACAAGGCATACATATTTAAGGTTACAATAATACACATAAGTATTTATATAACACATTTCATAAATTTAAATATTGTTCAATGGAGTAAAAGCAGTGATGCTGTAAATATGGCTTAAGAGATTTTCCAAATGTATTGACCTCAGTGATAGCTTTTATGTTTTCAGGAAGTTTGTTATAAAGCTTAACTCCCATGTGAAAAGTACCTTTTTGGCACAGTGCCATGCTGATTTGAGTCATATGTAAGTTTCTGTTTTGTCTGGTAAAGTGCTCATGTATATCACAGTTTTTTTGCAGTCTCCAGTCCTTGCCTATTACATTTAATTTAAAGAACAAAAGGGTTTCCATAATGTATACACATGGTAATGGAGGAATACCAGATTTCTTAAACAGGGGTTTACAAGAGTCTCTAGGCTTGCACCCAAACAAGATTCTAATGGCCCTTTTCTGTAGTTTAAAAGTGCTATTAGCTGTTTTAGAGTTTCCCCAGAAGGTGACACCATATCTAAGACGAGAATGAAAGTACGCATTATATGCATTCAATACTGTTTTCTCACTACAGCATGATTTTAATGAACAAAGAAGGTAACATGTTTTGCTCAGTTCTGCATTGAGATATTCAATATGCTTATTCCATCTGATGTTACTCTGCAGCCAAAGTCCTAAAAATTTGGTTTCAGTATTGTTACCAACTGGTTCGTCACTGATAGAGACTGATGGGATAAACATGTCCTTGTTAGGAACATTGTGGAATTTTAGAGCAATGTTTTTCTTACTATTTATTACAAGCTGATTACTCTGTGCCCAGCTGATAAGTTGTTTCGTGACCGTGTTTACTGACTGCTGTAACTGTTCATTGTCATCTCCTTTTAGTTGAATCATGGTGTCATCCTCAAATATGATTGTTTTGTGTGTATCAAGATTTAAGCTTAGATCATTTATGTACAGAAGAAACAGAAGGGGTCCCAATACTGATCCTTGGGGTACACCACATTTAATTTGTTTATAGTCAGACAAGTGATTAGATACAGTTTTTAGTTCAATATTTGTGTGCTTGATACACACTGCCTGAATACGATTAGTCAGGAAGGAACTGATCCACATGTTGGACAGACCTCGAATACCATATCTTTCTAGCTTTGATAGCAGAATTTTATGGTCCACCACGTCAAAAGCTTTTGACAAGTCAATAAAGACTCCTATTGTTTCCTGTTTTTTGTCCGTCAGGTTTAGGATGGATTTGATGCACTCATAGACAGCAGTTGTCGTTGACCTCTTGTTTCTGAATCCACGTTGTTCATTACATAGGATGCTGTTTTTATTTATAAATTTCGTAAGTTTCTCATACATAACTTTTTCCAATACTTAAGAGATGCAGGAGGAAATTGTGATGGGACTGTAGTTATTTACATTGTCTTTATCCCCTTTTTTATATACAGGAATAACTTTTGATGTTTTCAACACATCGGGGAAAGTGCCTGCCTGAAGTGAGCAGTCGCATAAGTGTGTGAGTACTTCAATTAGGTTTGATGCGCTCTTCTTTAACATTGTTGCAGGTATTGCATCAATACCTGCCGATTTGGAATTTTTTAGTCCTTTTATTGCTTTAGCTACTTCAGCTTGTGAAACAGAACTGATGTACATTGATCCTCTACATGCACTTATTTTATACTCATTTGCCTGGGTGCTCTTAAAGTTTGATTGTAACATATTATCAGCAACACCTGTGAAAAAGTTGGTAAATGTGTTGGCTACTTCTAAGGGGTTTGTTACTTTTTTATTTTATGTGATAGTGTTATATTTTTGCAAGGTTGTCTGTATTCTCCACATTCTTTTTTTATAACACTCCACATAGCCTTTGATTTATTAGCTGAATTATAAATGATTTCGTCATTATGCATTATTTTTGCTGCTTTTATTACTTTTCTTAATATTTTGGAGTATTTTTTATAGTATGCATGTACTGCAGGTGAGGAATTTTTCGAGTTACATATTTCATGAAGTAGTCTTTTCTTCTGGCATGAAACCCTTATTCCCTTTGTGATCCAGCTGTTTGTTCTAGAGATCCCCAATATGGTTAATGTTTTCAGTGGGAATGCAAGTTCAAAGAAATGGGTTAATGTATCAATGAAACTGTTGAATTTTTCATTTATATCGTTCATTTTGTACACTCCTAGCCATTTTTCTTTCTGCAATAAGTTGTTGAAGTAGTTTACATTATGCTGATTATAACTTCGATATGCTGTTCTGAAAGACTTAATACTGTCTTGTACTTTTATGCTTAATATTTGAGCAAGATGATCACTACTAAAATGTAATTGGAAAAGGAACATTAATCAGAAAGAAATTAATTATGTTTGTATTACTTCTGTAATTCATCTGTGGAGCATAAGGAAAATGGAATTTTATGTTGGAAATAGTTATTGGGTCAGAAGTGTGCTGATTCCCAGGATTTAAGAGTCACAAAGTTTTATTTTCATGTAATTATCTATCACTTCAATTAACAAACCATTGGTAGCCTTATTTAATTATTCTTTTGCCATTTTAATACTATTAGTTATGGTTGATGTTTACAACATGTCTGGTATCTGTACAAGTCACGCTTTCTCCTCAGTACAGATATGAGGTGTTCTTTGTCACAAATCCGAACTTTTCAATACTGCTGTATGTTACAGCAAGTCCCTGCTTTTCAATAAAAACAAATGTTAGCTTATTATCTGATTATTAATGAAAACTGGTTAATTTTCTCCAATGTCTTATTGAAAATACTCTGATGACCACTAATAATTCATGTGTAATGAGTAGCAAAGAATAAAGAATCTAAAGATTGAAGATTCGTATTCATGGTATAGTTATAGGTCTTGTAGACATCTACTTTCAATTGAAGACTAGTTGATTCGTTAATATGTAACTGATGAGGGAATAAATATTTATCATACCTTTAGAGTGGCTGAAGTGACCATTTTACTCCTAATATTAACCCATTCATATTTAAGCACTAGTACTTCACCCTTTGCCTTAACCTATGTTGGAAGTTACCTTATCTGTGCCCAATTTTAATTTCTGTCTGATCTGATGTTGCTACATCACGTCTAATATGGTGATGACCAATGTGAAATCTGTCAACTAGTTGTTGAGCAGTACGTGTTATGGAAGTAACCTGCAGGTACTTCATTTGCCAATGTAAATCTGATTCTACAGTGGCATGTGGCCATTGTGGCTCTCATTCTCTACAAGAAGATGCTGAAAAATTTGGGATGACGACATTCAAGCTAAGAGAACAAGGTGCCTTTGACAGTTGTTGTGGGCAAATCCCTTTCTCCATCCTTGTGGTTTCCTGACCTGAAATGTTCATGTTGGCTCAGTTACTCTAAAGTCTGAGTTTGACTTGTAAAGGAATGAGGACGTTTGGTCCTACAAGTGGTACAGTCATTATGTCTATGTGCATTCTAATAGTTGAAAACTGACATAATTTTTCCATGCAAATAGATATCTGAAAGGCTAACAATTACTGTTTCTTGGAAATTGCTTGACAACTACCTATACATGATACGATGCATACTATAATCAGCTGTTTAATCTGGTCTATCTAGACTCAATACAATGATATACAGTTACATGCAATATATTCCTTTATAAATCACCTATTGTCAGTGTAATTTCAAACTTTAAGTGTTTATTCATATGCACTGCTGCTTGTAATATTTTCTCCCTATACTTAATACTATGATATACTGTTCTCAGCAATCGCTTATTAACAACGCTCTATCCTTTTCAAAAGAAATGCACTTACTATAATCAATCTACATCTTACAGGCACAAAATTAGAAATACTGATGTATTGACGTATACTATGATGTGCTATCTCATGCAACGTAATTCTCTGTAATTATTCATTGTATTTGTGGTAAACTGCTTTCTTGTGGCATACAGCCTACCCCAGCAATTATTAACAGCAATATCATAACTATAATTGATAATATCACTCTGCTAATGACTGCTTATTTATAAGTACTGCCACTTGAAATATGTATATAAGATAGAGGGAAACATTCCACGTGGGAAAAATATACATAAAAAACAAAGATGCTTTAACTGATCTAACGAGAAAGCGCTGGTATGTTGATAGACACAATAAAATAAAACCACATAAACACATACACAAATATTCAAGCTTTTGCAACCCATGGTTGCTTCATCATGAAAGAGGGAAAGACGAAAGGATGTGGGTTTTAAGGGAGAGGGTAAGGAGTGATTCCAATCCTGGGAGTGGAAAGACTTAACTTAGGGGGAAAAAGGACAGGTATACACTCTCTCTCTCTCTCTCTCTCTCTCTCTCTCTCTCTCTCTCTCTCTCTCACACACACACACACACACACACACACACACACACACACACACACACTCACACACACACACACACACACATACACATCCATCTGCACATATACAGACACACAAATAAAGAAAAGATGTTATGTGGACATGTGTCCGGAAACACTTAATTTCCATGTTAGAGCTCATTTTAGTTTCGTCAATATGTACTGTACTTCCTCGATTCACCGCCAGTTGGCCCAATTGAAGGAAGGCAATGTTGACTTCGGTGCTTGTGTTGACATGCGACTCATTGCTCTACAGTACTAGCATCAAGCACATCAGTGCGTAGCATCAAAAGGTTAGTGTTCATCACGAACGTGGTTTTCCAGTCAGTGCAATGTTTGCAAATGCGGAGTTGGCAGATGCCCATTTGATGTATGGATTAGCAAGGGGCAATAGTCATGGTGCGGAACGTTTGTATCGAGACAGATTTACAGAACGTAGGTGTCCCGACAGGAAGACGTTTGAAGCAATTGATTGGCATCTTAGTTAGCACGGAACATTCCAGCCTACGACTCGCAACTGGGGAAGACCTAGAATGACGAGGACACCTGCAATGGATGAGGTACTTCTTCGTGCAGTTGACGATAACCCTAATGTCGGCGTCAGAGAAGTTGCTGCTTTACAAGGTAACGTTGACCACCTCACTGTATGGAGAGTGCTACGGGAGAACCAGTTGTTTCCGTACCGTGTACAGCGTGTGCAGGCACTATCGGCAGCTGATTGGCCGCCACGGGTACACTTCTGCGAATGGTTCATCCGACAATGTGTCAATCCTCATTTCAGTGCAAATGTTCTCTTTACGGATGAGGCTTCATTCCAGCGTGATCAAATTGTAAATTTTCACAATCAACATGTGTGGGCTGACGAGATTCCGCACGCAATTGTGCAATCACGTCATCAACACAGATTTTCTGTGACCTTTGGGCAGGCATTGTTGATGATATCTTGATTAGGCCCCATGTTCTTCCACCTACGCTCAATGGAGCACGTTATCATGATTTCATACGGGATACTCTACCTGTGCTGCTAGAACATGTGCCTTTACAAGTACGACACAACATGTGGTTCATGCACGATGGAGCTCCTGCACATTTTAGTTGAAGTGTTCGTACACTTCTCAACAACAGATTTGGTGACCGACGGATTGGTAGAGGCGGAGCAATTCCGCGGCCTCCACGCTCTCCTGATCTCAACCCTCTTGTCTTTCATTTATGGGGGCATTTGAAAGCTCTTGTCTACGAAACCCCGGTACCAAATGTAGAGACTCTTCGTGCTCGTATTGTGGACGGCTGTGATACGATACGCCATTCTCCAGGACTGCATCAGCGCATCAGGGATTCCATGCGATGGAGGGTGGATGCATGTATCCTCGCTAACGGAGGACATTTTGAACATTTCCTGTAACAAAGTGTTTGAAGTCACGCTCGTACGTTTTCTTGCTGTGTGTTTCCATTCCATGATTAATGTGATTTGAAGAGACGTAATAAAATGAGCTCTAACATGGAAAGTAAGCATTTCCGGACACATGTAACACCCTGTATATATATAATCTTTGCTTTATATAAAATTTTGTAACATTATAAACACATGAAATATGTCCTTGAACTTAATGTAGGACCTATATATGCCATCACATTTAGAAAAGGAAATTCAATATCACTTGCCTGAGATTCCAGTAAATATAAATTTATATCTCAGATCTGCCTCTTGTTTAATTTTGAAAACATAACAAAAACATTTTCTTTTTGTCACTGTCACACTTGGCTCTGTCATGTTTAGCAAATATATTTGATGTATATGAAAGTACTTCACATAATGTGAACATTGTAACACTTGAATGATCCGCCCATTGAGGCAGTTGACTTTTTTTAATATGAGATATGCTGTATTCCATGCATTTGGCTACCTTGTTTCTATATTGTTATATTTATATAATAATTTATTTTTGTGCAGCAGCAGATATCAGAGGAACACAGTAATTCTGTGCCTCGTTTTAGTAATTTTCATGTATATGTCTAGATATGTCACAGATTACAATATTATATGTTGACCAATTATTTATGATTCATTTATTGTATATTCACATCCAAGTGGTGAACATGGACCTGTATAAAAGGCCCAACAACATAGTTGTCAATGCTGTTTCAATTACTTATAAAACACAACCAATAAGATGTATTATATAACTGGACTCTTATGCATTATGTTTGAATGATTGTAAAGGTGGGAAAGTGGCGTTGGAAGTGTCTTGACAAATGTAAAGTAGTATGACTGGTCATTGGTCAGACATTTCATCCCAAACAACAGTCTGTGTATTGCAAACTTCAAGACCCTCAACAAAGCAACCTGCATACTGCATACTTCATGATTCACTAAGGAGCAGTCTTTGAACTGGAAACATCAAGACTATTTACATTTATGTAAAGTACAGAGATTAAAACATTAACACTCAGGAAATGGTACTAGTTTGAAACTCTAAGTTGCATGTTAGCTCATACAGTTAAGAAATAACTTGTTCTTTCCTTGTACTATTGAGTAATAATATTTGCATAATGCTTCATAATTAATTTACATTATTAATAACGATAGGATTTATCTCATACCATAAGTAAAATGCTTGTCCCTCCAGTTTATTGTAAAATGAGGACTGTTACGTAGCTCTGTAAGAAAAGGTTTTGTTCAACTTTCAGTTGCACAAATCCTTTTGGGTGCGTTGAAACGTAACAGCACATTAAGACCATTTAAAACGAACATTTCCCAGTCTAATTCACGATCACACATGTAAACAAAATATATAACTCACCTAGACAAACTTACAACTGAAAAAATAACTGTTTAATCTATTTCAGTTCTAAGTGTAGAAGCTCTGTAAATGAAGGGAATAATTCCCACAACAGGAGTCTCTAGTAATTAATGAAAAATATAAATGTATTATTTTAAATTCTTATTTGAGAGTTTATTCTCGAAAGAAATAACAGACGTGCTAATATCATAGTGTACTTACTGTACTGAGCAGACATACGTTTATATATGTATTTTCCGTTTTTTGTATAAATTTTAATTGTTAATTAATCAAATGTTCATTTTAAACAATGCTGAGGATTGTTAAGAAATTGTAAATAGTGACTGCCATGTTGGCATGAGAGTCAGTACATTGTGTGATTTTGGACAGAAAGCATGTAGCTTATTGTAATAATTTATTGTGAGAGTGTTATAACTTATTTCACATTTGACAAGATGCCTTTATTTAGTTTGAGATTGTAATAAATTTCTAGCTGAAACACAATACGAGATTGATTTTTTTAATTTCAACTTTTCTGAAGATGGAATTTTTACAGTGACTGAGAATCAAGAACTTCTGCTGCGACAGATTGCCAGATACAATGAGTAAAAACAACCCCTAAGAAAGTTGTAACCTAGATTTAGGGTTGGCTGCTTTGGAATTTTTTAGACATTAATATAATTATTATCATAGTATACTATTCTCCTTTTTCTCAACCCAATGGAATCTTCCTTGTGCTGCTTAATGCACTTGAAATCTAAAATCACATTGTGTGGTGATTTCAGAGTACACTTGAACACTAAGGAGAGAGAATTTGTGCACCTAGTAGCCAGTTATGGGCAATTTGTACCAACCAGAGGTGTTGCCTGCCACTGACACAGCCTGACACTGTGATCACAAATCTAAATACTTGGGACTGTAACATGAGTAGTTCACCCAATTATCTCTGACCACTGTGTACTAGTTATGGAACTAGATACAAAAAGAGAGAAAAATCAACTAACTGTTACATGCCATTCTAACTATTTATTCACGAAAAGGGTCATAAATAAGGAAACATTAAATGCTTTTCACAGTATCTGCAGTAAAGTGGTAGCCTAGATTGCAGGAAATGGCAGCGAATTATGCATGTAAAGAGTTAATCCAGATAATAAAAGACAACATTGACTACATCTATCAACAGAGAACCAAAAATTGTCCTGCACGATATACTGATGAATTGAAGAAATTAAAATGCATTTTACTGATATTACATGATCACTACAAAACAGTAGCAGATCCCAGCGGAAGGAAAGTGTTCTAAAGCAGATATGTACAAACAAAAAGGCTTAAAGAAAGGATTAAGAAGAAGCCAAAAAGAAAAGCAATGACAGGTTCATTGAAGGAGTTCACAACTCATGCAAAGCTGCCTGGGACCAAATCAATGAACACAGCAAGAAAACCATCTCTCCCTAAAGTTTTTTGTAGTCCAGATGACTGCAGTAGTTATTTTACTGACATTGTGGGAAGCACTACAAGTACAATCTCAGACCTCATTATTGACCCTGCAACTGCTGTAATAAATGAGAAAAGATGCACCACGATGAGCTGGAGGGAATTTAAAAAAAATCATATGATAAAGCTTGTGAAATCTTATGAAGCTTCTGGTAGGATATATACAGGAGGTCTACTTATATCCTCAAGAAAATTATGTGTGAAATTTCTGAACCATTAAGTATGGTAATTAATAAGCGTTTTACTGCTGGTGTATTTCCAGACTTCCTGAAACTTGTATGTACTATACCTGTTTATAAAAAGTATGACCCAGCCATGGTAGCAACCTTCACACAAATCTCAATCATTCTCATCTTCGCCAAAGTGATTGAGACTGCAATGAAAGACCACTTATCAAATTATGAAATTAATGAACTCTTCACAGATGCACAGCATGGTTTCTGGGAAGGCTTATCTACAATAACAGCAGCACCTGATCTGAGTTTAAGTGTGGGCCCATTCAGTGCAGTCGCAAGTCAATTAGTGATGGTTATGTAATGATTTAATGATGTTCTTTATTCTCTTATAATTTCTATAATTTTTTTATAATTTACTGACGATCTTTATTTTCTTATAATTTACTGATGTTCTTTATTTTCTTATAATTTTTATAATTTTCTATAATTTAATGAAGTGTAACCAACAATTACTAAAATTTTTTTATAAACAGATGCACGCCAAAAATTTTCAAAAATTTTCAACTAAAATTCTATGCTGCGAATCATATGTCAAATTCCTTTTACCATACATTACTACATACATAAGTGTATCTTTCGGAATTTTATCATTAAAACTTAGATACAGCTTCAATTTAGTTTTCTGTGTAGCTAACACATACATTCTTCTAGACATATTTATAACATAAACAGAATAATTTTAAATAAAGCTGAATGGACTCACATTAACATCACCATTCAATTGTGTAGTTCTCTTAAAATCTAAGAAAACAACATAAACTTTTAAATAACTATTTGGCACATCTAGATTTCACATTTCTTGAGTAAAAATCTCGTTTCTTCCATTGTTAATATAGATATTCTGTACTTTAACGTGATCGAATAAGGAAGAGTCAACTGCCATTATTTTTCCTTTTTGTCTGGAAAATAACAAAGATGAAATAAGGCATATCAAATTCTGCAGAGTTATAGAAATTTGAAATATCTAACTCAAAATTTCTTTTTTCATCTAATCCAGTAATCTCTACAGTCTGTGGTTCAAAGAAAGATATGGGGATTTTTGGATTTTTAAGTGTATCTTGTTCTAATTCAAGTGAATATTCTGGTTCAAATTTAACAACTGGAACAGGAATTTCCATAGATACTACAACAATTTTAACTTCTTTTGGAAGTGTATCTTTTATTTCAACACCAGCTTCATTTGTATCAGAATAGAATCTCCAGCACTCGATGACCATGTAAAAATAACTGTTAAATCTCCTTCCCACATTGTTTCTTCATAATCTTTAAATAAATACACCAAATAGTTCTAATGGATAAAGTACTTAATTTTTCTTACTTTTTATCTTTCTATTACCACGAATATGACCTTCCATGGTTACCTCATTGGCTATAGTCGAAGTCAATCGAATAAGAGCCGATGAACAAATAAATTGAAATTCCATTCTAGACAAAATATTGTTACATTTCTTTATAGTATTAACATTGAACAGTTTTTCTACATAACTATCGATTAATTTCTTAATGGATCTTCCATCATAAGTTGGATAATCTATACCATCAGTTCCAATAATACTGCAATTCATGTACAATTGAGCATGATTTTGATGAACAAAACCATCTCCAATATTTATATCAATCTCTGTGTTCTTGTTGGGGAGATTCAAATTTTTATTCACAGGGAATGAATAAAACTGATAATGTTCGACTTTGTTCATGATTTATTTAAGAATAAAAAATATTAGAAGATTACTAAAATAACTGTTACACAAGCACCATTAAAATCAATCAAATTATCATTTTCATCAGTTATAGTAACTTCTAAGTCCTTAATTGGATAAAAAATTGGAATATTTACAGGATAATTCAGTTCATGAATTATTGGTCCACCGAATTCTGCATTAGGCTTGAATGAGGCAATAATAGTAGTTTCTCTGTGAAAATGATTAGTATGATTCACAAACATTCCATCAGCAAGATTGAAATTTATATTGATTAATTCTAATGGAATAATTTTAGGAACATCTTTAGCAACAGTCATTTCTTGAGCTTCAACAATTTGGCTATTAAATCCAAGCACACATACAATTCTGTCTTTTATGTCCATATACAATTTTACATCACTTTCAATAACAGTTCTGTTCCAATTTTCATATGCTTTAATACGAATATTTGGCTTCTTCGAATGAATAAATTTTTCGAACTGTGCTGACCTACAGGAATTTCTATTGTTTCTCCATCACACTAAAGTTTATTATTTTTCGATGTAATATTTGGAGTTGAATAAAAACCAACTAATGAAACACTACTAAAACTGTCCCATATTGGAATAGTTAATCGTTTTCTCAAAACAGATGATTTATCACTTAATTGAAATAATCTACTCATTTACTATTAAAATTTTTTATTAATAAATAATCAAAACAGATTGGGAACCAAAAATAATAATTCCAGAAATGAAGTCGAAAAAAGAACATGGCGAACTTTTACCAAATTCTATTAGATATGCAATAATTGGACTATGTGGTTGTGGAAAAAACAGCATTAATGACTGATAATTATATTTTAGCTCCAGGATGGCTGAACTGGAATAAAATTAAATATTTGTATATTTATTCAAAAAGTTTAGATCAACTGAAGTATCAAGAATTGATAAAACAATGTAAAAAATTGAAGATAAAATAATGAACAAATTGCTGGTTTTATTGAAAATAATGAAGAAATTGTCCCATTAGATCAATGCCTAGATAATTCAGTTGTTCAATTTGATGACTTCATTCTTGAAAACCATGATATCGTTAGAGAATATTTAACTAGAGGTAGGCACAAAGGTATAGATCGCTTTTACTTTGCTCAAACTTACTCAAAGATACCAATACAGTTAGAGACAATTTAAATTTTTAAATATTTTTAGACAGGATGATTTAAATCAAATTTACCATGGGTTTGTTGTTGGAGATTCAAAGTCTGATAATTTTGAAAAAATGTGTAGCAAATGTTGGAATGATGACTTTGGATTTTTCACAATAGATATGTTTAGAAAACAAAATGAAGGTAAGTTAAAAAAAAAATACAACATTTCATAACAACATAATATTTTCATTAATGTTTTTTTATTCTTAAATAAATGTTTGCAAAATACGATCGTAATCGTTAAAAAAGCTAGAAAAACAAGAGAGTAAAAGAACAGTTAAAAGAAGAATTTAAAATGTGGAAAAAAACCAAGAACAGAGTATGAAAAATTTAAAAAAGAAAATCAACCTGTTAGTAATGCCATTGAACAAGTAGTAAAACTAATGGTTCCTTATTATGTTGATGAATTTAACGATGTTCCAGCAATCAAAAGAGATTACACATCAAGTGAATCACAAATAACAAAGTTGTTAGATAATTATGATGAAGAAAGAAAATAGTTAAAAGATAAACCATCATCAAAAAATGTAAAAAAAAATAAACATAAGGAAAGAATGATAGAATACATCAATCATAGTGAAGATAAAGTTTTTGGATTAAAGCCTTTTGGCACATTTAAATTTGTTGGTAGATTGCCTGTAAAATTTGAAGCTGATAAATTAACAATTGTTAATAGAACATATGAAGAAACTGATGGATTAATGAATATTTTAACTAAAAAACATATGGATGATATGAACACACTATTCACAAGTTCTGATGTGTCAAACCATCCAGATATATTGATTGAATCAAAAGCATTATATACTGACAATTATCAAAATAAAATAAAATCAAGTAGAGGTAATAAATATCAATATTTGATAAAAGAGATTGTTGAACTCTATCTTTCCAAAAAAATTATATCAGATTTAGATACAAGTTTAGACGAAAAAACTGGCAAAGGCTTAGTTAAAAAATATAGAGAAAAACCAATTGAATATACTTGAAAAAAGAGACAGCATTGGTCGTATATTTTTTACTATCGCAAAATCGATTTTCTGTCACTGAGTGACCATCTTCAGTGCTAGAAGTTCAAAATTTTTCCCATTACACTCAGAAAGTATAACATAGAAAATCACAATTACATCTGCATATGAACATAACACTTGTTAGAAACAAACCTATATTGTATAACTTAAATTAGAATGCACTGTTGTCACTAACCTTACGGCAATCACATAGACTGAGGTTGCTGTTTACCTGCACTTGTTCAGCAGACCTCAGTGTGATAGGGCTTGACACGCCCTCTATGTGACATGTGTCACGTGAAGACATAGTATTACTGGTTTTGCGAATTATTAACACTAAATAACTCTTGTACTTTTGTGAATGGTGTAGTAATTCAAATTTAAAATGTACGTACAACACATAGCAGACGCAGGGGGAAGGAAATATCTAAAATACATTGGCGTATTGTTTTTTATAAATTATAAAACATAAAATAGGTCGATGACAAGTTGTTAGAGTGCAGAACATATAAAAAGCAAAAGATAATGCAAAAGAATAATAAATGAATAACATAAAATGAGGTGTAACACAGGTTTTTTAAAAAACATATTACCCACCATCTGGCGTGGGAAGTCAGAAGTACAACGTTCGTAATTTATGTAACAAATGTTAAGACCAAGGAGTCAAATATATAAAAATAATAACAGTATGAAACTGCCGTTACTTAATAATTAAAATGCCGAGAAAATATAAGGTGTGAACAAGTAGTATACATCAATCATCGAGAAATCATCATGAGGAAGGACAAGTAATAGTGTCACTTATACCAAAATATACATCGTACTTTAGAGAAATTAAACATAGACTATGCACGATATCCAGCACTTATTCAAATAGCAAAGGAATTGTTAACATACATTAAAAATAATTACATAAAGTGATAACCGGTTTGTATTACGTTGTGTCAACGCCTACGAGATGTCGACTGTGGTAAACTTATGTTCAGTAGGCGTCCATGAGTTCTGCAAATTACAGAACAAAAAAGGAAGAAGCATCTTTTAACCTAAATTGAATATGTCTGGATGAATAACAATAGACAATTAATTGACAGATTAACAGTAATCCATTGTGAAGAACTAGCTGGAAATAAAAATTATCATAATGAAAAAGTAGGAATAATGCAAACATTGACAAATAAATTTAATGATTTTGTCACCAACAATCCAAAAGGAATTCTATACTTAATTTGAATTTTGAATTGTTTTCCTAATACATTTTGGAAGAGCGAAAAAGATGGTAAAGGATTAGTCAAATGGGTATTAAATAATGTTCCAATGCCTGTGATGCATCTACCAGGATTTAATTATTGTGGCCCATTCATTAAAATTGAAGAACGACTAGCAAGAGGAAATAAAGGTATAAATCCATTAGATGAAGCTTGTAAACAACATGACACTGCTTGTCATGATCATAAAGATTTAGAAAAAAGACATGAAGCCGATAAAGAACTTCAGTTAGTCGCAAAAGAAAGAATGCATGCTAATGATGCTTCTTTAGGTGAAAAAGTTGCAGCAACAGCAGTTAGAGGATTAATATATAAAACGAAAATTAGGAATGGGGTTAGGTGTGGATGACAAAGGATGGGGAGTATAAAAGTATTAATCTTTATTAAATTTTTAATCTATATAAATGAACAATTTTACTATTGATTATACTTTACTAGCTAGTGGCAAAATTAAACCAAAATAAATTAAATTAAAACTGAATAATTAACAATTAAATGCAATTGAATCATTTTTAACACATTTTCAAAAAAGGAAAAAAGAAAAGAAATTTGGAGGAAATTTAATTATTACATTAGGTGTTCCTGCTGTTAAAAAAATATTGAATAGCTAACAAAAAAGAAAGAAGGAAAAGGACTAACACAACATGAAAGAGTATTTCTACCATTATTATTAGCTGCGTTACCATATTTATTAACAATTGATTCACTAACTGGTGGATCTGCAGCAGTTGCAAATGTAGTATTAAATAAAATGATAAATGATAAAGAATTAGAAGAACAGAAAAAACATAGTTTGGAAATGGAAAAGAAAGACAGCACTGACTAAAAAAAAGGAAAAAAAATTTTAAAAAGTAATTGATAAATATTCTAATGCATTAAGTAATTTCGAAATAGCAAAACGTGTTAAACAATTGAAATTAAACACTTTCGTAGAGTATAAATGATTGATGCATTACCAAACCATCCAAGAGAATATGAATGTCGAATAGTTATTTTACATACATCTGATCATGTTGGCACTCATTGGATTTGTTATTATAAAGTTAAAAATTTAAAATTTGTTTTTGATTCATTTGGTGGTAATATACAAAAACAACTAGTTAACTATTTAGGAAAAAATTATCTGTACTACAATAATGGAACAATACAAAATTTTAATGAAGCAATTTGTGGCTATTTGTTTTAAAATTGTTATGTGAGAATTATAAGATTAATGAAATTTTGGATTTAGTAAATGGGCATATTTGGAAATAAAATAGGTCAAACTTAAGGTTATTAGCGCAACTGCGTTCAGTCTAGAAAATATGATTAAGCAATTTCGATCATTAATAGACCCAAAGACAGCCAATGCAATGAAATAATTTCAGAAAGAATTGAATGCTATTTTTAAAGTAACTAGAGGTTATATCGGCTTTGCTAATATAAATGATCCAATTAATGCAAATGATGCAGTGACAAACATTATTTTGATAGTGACTTATGAAATGGTGTTACAAAAACTGAATATGCGGGCAGTATAACACAGTTCAATGATTATTTTACCAAAAGATAGTAGAATAAGCTTTTTCGCATTATTTCGCAATAACATATTTAACTCCATACTTACAACAGTTCAGTAATCTTAAAGATAAAGTATATGACAAACAAACAAGTGAATTTACTTTTATGACAGGAGGTGAGCAAAAAGTGTACAATTTTGAATATGATTTCATGCTTAAAAGAATTATTGTTGTTGGTAAGAATATAAATGGAAACTTGAATTTTGATGATTTTGATATTGCAGTAACTGTGACTGATAAGCTATATCAAATAAATAATAACAATCAATCACTTATGGTAAACAAATCAAATTTTATAACTGTAAGATTAAAAGATTTTGTTAAAAGAGTTCAAGCTGAAGTGAATATAATTGCATTTGGTGAAATAATTTAAAAGTTTAATAAATTTTATCTGTATATTAAATGAACAACCACACTTCCATGATTATCACATTTATTGCTGAAGTGTAAAAAGTTTACTGATACTCACAATTCACACAGAGTAACAACAAAAAATTGAAGACAAAGAATTGAAGGTCTTTGTACAATTTCTAAAAAGAAGAAAAGTAAATTTGTCAAAAAAATTTGTAGGTTATGGCAATCTTTTTATTCGTGAAGAAATCATTAATGAATTACATAAACCAATGAGAAAATTTTTTAAAAGAAGGCATGTGGTTTCTCTCGGTATAGATGATTTATGCCAAGCTGAGTTGGTCGAAATGGATTCGGGCAAGTTAAAAGGAGTTTCAAAAATAAAGTATATAAATATTTAATTTGTGTTTATATGTTTTTTTTCGAAATTTGCTTGGGATGTTCCAGTTAAAGATAAAACAGGTAAGAATGTGACTGATGCATTCGAAAAAAATTTCATAGTTAGGCGGCCAAAAAATTTACAAACAGATAATGGTAAAGAATTCTATAACAAAGATTTTCAAGAACTGATGATGAAATATAGCATCAATCATTATTCAACTTTTCAGAATTAAAAGAATCTGTTGTTGAACGATTTGACAGAACACTTAAAGAAAAGATGTGGAAAAAATATTATTTTCAAGGAAATTATAAATGGACTAAATTTAGTTAAAGATCTAATTGATGAATACAATAACACAGGTCATCGAACTATAAAAATGAAACCAATAGAAGTTAATGAAAAGAACTATAAGATAGACATGATTGTGCCTAACAATAAGGCTAAATTTAATAAAGGTGATAAAGTTAGAATTAGTAAACTAATAGATCTTTTTGAAAAAGATTATACAGATAATTGGTCAACAGATATATTTGGAATTGAAGACATTATTCATTCTAATCCAATCACATATAAATCGAAAGATATTGAAGGTAATTTTTATGAGCAAGAAAACGAAATATCCAGATGTCTCCTTGAAAAAGTTCAGAGAAAGAAAGGAGATAAATTTATGTTAAATGGTTAGGTTTTGATAATTCACACAACAGTTGGGTAAATAAAGATAAAGTAATAGTCAGTTAATCACAAACCTATTAAAATGTTTTCTATATAAATGTACCAAATAGTACAAATGAGGAAACTCGTACTTCCATTCTTTCTACCTGTATGTTACCCTGCTGCTGATGATGATATAATCTCTACATTCATAAATGAGTTAAGAGATGGAAGTGTGAATTACTTATACAAAGGAGATGGAATTTGTATTGTTTATGAATACTTTAAAAAACAGTACTGACTTACAATAATTCAAGAAGATTCATTATATCATTAATCAATTCTTCTTGTGTATAGTTATCTAAAGTGTTGAAATAATTTCGATAGCAAACAATTCTAAAATTTTCTTTCATACGTTGATATAAACTTATTGAATTATAATTATAATTCAATCTTAACATTTCTTCACAATTAGGATGTCTATCTTCGATTTTATATAGTTTTCTCTGTAAATTTTTTCGTTGTGTTCTAATGACATAATAGTTATATTCACATTCATCATCAAATAATTTTAAAAGAATGAATGTTGGTCTTAATTTTTCATTATTTGTTTTAGGAACTACATTTGGTAATAAACTATTTATTTCTTCATTTCTTTTACCTATTATTTCTGAACCAGTATTAACTGTTTCTCTGAAATTTTGAATATGATCATCTTTCATTTTAATTCTCTCTTCTTCTGTAGTGGTCAATCCAAGGATTGGTTTGCAACAGCTACAATGGCAGCTTGTCTCCATTCTGTGCGACTTTCAGCTTTTCTCTTAATTTCTTTATAGGAGTTACATCCCACATCTTTCACGATTTGATCCATGTACCTCAGTCATGGTCTTCCTCTTGGTCTTTTTCCCTCAACATATCCCTCTATGATTGTGTTCAAGAGTCCTTTATGTCTTAATAGATGACCTGTAAATTGCACTCTTCTTTTAACAATGAAACTCCAGAAGCTTCTCTTCTCACCTGCTCTTTCCAGAACCACTTCGTTTGTGACCTTGTCGATCCATTTTATTTTGAGCATGCGTCTATAGCACCACATTTCAAAAGAATTTAGCTTCTGATCTTCCTCTGTCCTGAGAGTCCACGTTTCACGCCCATAGCGTGCCACACTCCACACATACAATTTCAAAAATCTTTTCCTGATTTCAAGGCTGATGCTCTTAGATGTTAATATGTTTTTCTTCTTGTTAAAAGCAGCCTTTGCTTGAGCTATTCTACTTCTCACTTCTGCCTTGCTCCTTCCATCCCTGGTAATATTACTGCCCAGATAAATAAATTTATCAACTTGTTCAAGCAGTTCATTGCCTACACGAACTTGGACTTTCACTCGATCTTCTTTGTCGCGTGTCATTACTTTTGTTTTTGCTTTATTAATTCTCATATTATATTCTTCACCCATAACTTTATCCATTCTATTCAGTAGGACTACAAGATCTTCTTCACTTTCAGCCAGGACAGCTATATCTTCGGCATATCTTATCATATCTATTCGTTGGCCACGAATTACTACACCTGTCTGTGAATTTTCCCTTACTTTTTTCAGCGCCTCTTCAATGTATACGTTAAAGATAACAGGGGATAGTGCGCAGCCTTGTCGGACACCTTTCTGTATCTGCACCTCTTCTCGTTTTGTCCGTCCACGGATAACTGCTGTCTCGTTTTTGTACAGGTTCCATATCATTTTTCTATCTTTATGGTCTATTCCTACTTTTTTGAGTACCTCAAACATCTTATCCCATTTAACATTATCAAAGGCTTTCTCTACATCTACGAAATCTATGTATGTTTTCAGGTTCTTATCTAGTCGTTTCTCTATTATTAGTTTTAGAGCACATATTGCTTCTCTGGTTCCTCTATCTTTCCGGAATCCAAACTGGTCTTTGGAGAGTGTAGCTTCGACTTTTTGTTCTATGCGTTTTAGGATAATTGAGGTTAATATTTTAGAGGCTTGAGTAACTAGGCTGAGCGTCCTATAATTTTCACTCCTTGTAGCATTTGCCTTCTTTGGAATGGGGATCATAATGTTTTTCTCAAAGTCTGTAGGAATTTTACCCTGCTCGTACATGTTGAAAACAAGATTATACAACTCCTGATTCAGTTTTGCTCCTCCAGATTTCAGAAGTTCGGCTGGGATATTGTCTATACCAGGCGATTTGTTGTTTTTCAATTTTTTCAGAGCTAGTTCAAACTCTTCCTTTAATATAGGTTCACCTGTGTTGTGTGAATCTACTTCTGTTTCTTCTTCCACGATGTTTTCAGACAGGTCTGGTCCGCTGTACAGTTTTCCTATGTATTGTTTCCATCTTCTTGCAACTTCATCATTGTCATCCAACATATTGCCATTTTCATCCATCACATCCCTACACTTGCTTCTTCTGTCTCCAAAGCAATGTCTCACACATTTATAGGCCTTGTCGATATTTCCCTCGCTCGTGTTGTCCTCAACTGAAATACAGAGATCATCAAGGTATTTTTCTCTTGCTTGTTTTGCCTCTCTGTTCATTCTGTTTTTCAGACTCTTGTATTTCTCTTGGTCTTCCTTCTTCACAGAATTTTTTAATTTCCTTCTTTCTTCCATCATATTTAGTAGGTCATTAGTGATCCATTCCTTCCTTTTCTCTGTCCCTTCTTTCCCTATTACTTCTGCTGCTTCTAAAATACCAGTTTTTATTTTTTCCCAGGTGCTTTGGATGTCATTGCAGCCCTGTGTATTTGTTTTCTCGTCTGTTTCTAGTTGATAGTGCTTCAGTGTATTTTCGTTTTCCAGGTTTGTCAAATCCCATTTAAATGTACTTCTTTTTTTAATGTTCTTGAATTTTAGTTCAGTCGTCATCATAACGAGTATGTGGTCACTTTCCACATCACAGCCTGGATATGATCTGCTGTCCTTAACTTGGTTTTTAAATCTTTGCTTCACTAATATGAAGTCAATTTGATATCTGTTAATGTCACCAGGCATTTTCCAAGTATATCTTTTTCTTGGATGATGACTGAAGAAGGTATTTGTAATGCAAAGTTTATTTCTTTGGCAGAATTCTACAAGTTTATCACCTCTTTCATTTCTTAATCCTAATCCAAAATTCCCTGCCACATCCTCTTCTTTACCTTCCCCAACAACAGCATTCATATCTCCCATGATGACAAGGTTTTCAGCTCCTTTAATTCTGCCAATTACTTCTTCAAGGTGGTCATACATCATGTCGATTTCATCATCCTCGTGCCTCGTAGTTGGCATGTATACTTGGATTATGATTGTGTCTCTTGGTTTTGTATACAATTGGACATAAATTATCCTCTCACTATGTTGAACAAATCCCTTTACTCTTAACCCCATCTCTTTATTGAGCATAATTCCCACTCCTGCAATCCTGGGATTGTCTTGTGCTGTTCCAGTGTGTTATTCTATCATCTTTTAATTCAATTATTTCTGTGTTTGATTTATTCAATTCTTGTAGTTGTTATATACAATAATCTTTGTGTTATATTCGATCTTTGTAAAAAGGTTTTAATTTTATATCCTCAACGTCTTCCAATTGATGGAAAAACTTTATGAGTAACCCATCTTTTTAGTTGTTTAGCTTTTTTTATCTTAAAATTAAAGATTATAATCCAGATTCATTGATGAAAATAGTTTGTTTATTAATTCTTGATGTGGGTTCACAAAATGCGATGCTCAAAATTATCAAAATTTGCTTTAATTTCTGCACCAACATGTTTAATTATTGCATCATTTGTGTTTTTGAATTCTAATATCTTGGCAACAACTTTAGCTTTAAACCATGGTTCATTATTTTCATCAATAATTACTAAAATGTTTTGGTTGTTATAAGCGAGTTATTATTGTTTAAATCCATAAGTGCCTCCATTTATATAGAATGAAAATACATTAGTAAATTAAAATTCTACATCAGGCACAATTAAAATTTCATCTTAAAATATGTTTCCTCTCCTCATTTACTTCATCAACAATATCGTTGGATGGGTCACATAATTTCTCAACAATGTAAGATAGGGTGTTGAAGTGCATATTGTATATTTCTTTTCTTTGATCTACTCTGTGTACACCAGAATAAATATTAAGCTTTTGCTCTATTTATTTATAATCAGTACATTTATATTTGCTAACATAAAATATTTTAATGTCTTTAGGTCTTCCACTATTATAGGTTGATAATCTTTGGTTGGTTGGGAAGGGAGTAAGACAGGGTTGTAGCCTCTCCCTGATGTTATTCAATCTGTATATTGAGCAAGCAGTAAAGGAAACAAAAGAAAAATTCGGAGTAGGTCTTAAAATCCATGGAGAAGAAATAAAAAATTTGAGGTTCGCCGATGACATTGTAATTCTGTCAGAGACAGCAAAGGACTTGGAAGAGCAGTTGAACGGAATGGATGGTGTCTTGAAGGGAGGATATAAGATGAACATCAACAAAAGCAAAACGAGGACAATGGAATGTAGTCGAATTAAGTCGGGTGATGCTGAGGGTATTAGATTAGGAAATGAGACACTTAAAGTAGTAAAGGAGTTTTGCTATTTGGGGAGCAAAATAACTGATGATGGTCGAAGTAGAGAGGATATAAAATGTAGACTGGCAATGGCAAGGAAAGCGTTTCTGAAGAAGAGAAATCTGTTAACATCGAGTATAGATTTAAGTGTCAGGAAGTCATTTCTGAAAGTATTTGTATGGAGTGTAGCCATGTATGGAAGTGAAACATGGACAATAAATAGTTTGGACAAGAAGAGAATAGAAGCTTTCGAAATGTGGTGCTACAGAAGAATGCTGAAGATTAGATGGGTAGATCACATAACTAATGAGGAAGTATTGAATAGGATTGGGGAGAAGAGAAGTTTGTGGCACAACTTGACCAGAAGAAGGGATCGGTTGGTAGGACATGTCCTGAGGCATCAAGTGATCACAAATTCAGTAATGGAGGGCAGTGTGGATGGTAAAAATCGTAGGGGGAGACCAAGAGATGAATACACTAAGCAGATTCAGAAGGATGTAGGTTGCAGTAGGTCCTGGGAGATGAAGAAGCTTGCACAGGATAGAGTAGCATGGAGAGCTGCATCAAACCAGTCTCAGGACTGAAGACCACAACAACAACAATCATTTTGAAAGATGATTTTCAGATAATACGCCACCAACTTTAAAATAATTTTTCTTGGCATACTGCTCGGATGTGGCTATGTATATAATTTATTCCTTCTTCATCTCCTCTACATCAGATATTACTTCTTTTAATTATAAACATTCTTTTTACTTCTCTTCCAATTCTAGCTGTATTTTTTGGTTTTGTTCTTTTAATTCTATAGCTTGTTGTTGAACTTCAATGGCTTTGTATTCTTTTACATAGTCAGCATAGAATAGAAAGATTTTTTCTAGTTTAAGATAATATTTTTAACTTCCTTGGCTTTAGAGTTGTTCAACAACATAACTGCACATTTAAAATTATCTATAGCCATAAGTAACCATATTTTTTTTAGATATATTTGAAGTTGTATTCTTTATGTCTTCTTGTATATATGGATATAAATTTACTTTTTCATTTTGGTAAACTATGTGCTCATAATCTATTTCATTCTCTTTTAAAAATTGAACAAAATGCTTTTTTCTGTTTGAAAAATTGATGGTCGGATTTTTTGACTATCGATTTTCATCAAGAAAACCCATCAATATAAGTAAATTTGGTGTGTCATAATCTCCTTCTTATGCTTCAAAGACAATCACAATTCCAAAAATATTTGATCGTCAGAAAGTGTTAAATTATTTTTATTCATCAATTCAAAAATACCTCTTAAGGTGAATGAATGATTCACTTTTAAATTTTACTATCAGTAGGCGTCACGATCTGTTAATTATTCAGGCATCTGCAATTTCTTTAAAAGTGTGTCATTAAAGATAACAATTCCCTTTTCATGAAATGTGTATCGTACTAAATACTCATTAATGAAATAAAAAACACACAGTAGAAATATTAGTGATAGAAGGAAAATTAAGAGTGTGAATAGTATATCTATACAGCTATCAAGCTCACAGCAACCTGAAAGAGGATTCATTTATTAAGTAATAAGTTTAATTAGTCTAATAACATTTTATCTCAATAATGGAAGCACACAAGAAGTATAAATAATGCAAAGTGGAGAAGTCAATTGATAACTTTTATTCACGCAAATACTCAAAGGATAAGCATTCATATATATGTCTAAAGAATGTCATAAAATGATTACAAAAAATGCATATAATAACAAAAAAGAATGTTTTGAACAGTTTATATCCAATTATAAAACTCCTTTTGCTATATGGATAAGGACATGAAAGATTTTTTTTCTTTTTACAAACAGAAACATCAGTTAAAACATTTTAAAAAATGCATTGGCTGTCAAGAAATTAAAGATCGTGGCTGTTTTTACTTAAGTCTTACATCTAGGGATAAGCTTGCAAGTAGATGTAAGACTTGTCAAGCAGAATATAGACAAAAAATAAAATAGTGTGTGAGTGTGGAAAAGAAGTAGTTAACAGCTATCTCAAAAAACATCTACAGACAATTAGACACATTAAAAATAAAATTCTCATTTTTTGCAAAGCTAATATTTTTTTATTCCTTAATAAATGGAAACCTCTTTGAGAGATTTTACAATTACTGAACTTCGTGATTATTGCAGAAGGAATAATTTATGAGGATATAATGCACTTAGAAAGGATGACGTTATCAACTTAATTATTTCAAATAATTTGCCTCTTCTCATAAGAACTCTCGAAAAATTGAGAGTAAGTGAACTTAAAGCTAGAGCTAAAAATCTTGGTATTAAAGGACACAACACAATAAAGAAATCAGAGATAATTAACGCCATTCTATTAGAAGAATTTAAATTTCATCCAAATGTATTCCACAAGACTAGATTAAGACCAAAACATGTACCAAATATGAATTACTTTTACAGATTTGATGATGTTATTATTGAAAAGCCTCATCCACCAAGAGAGGAAAAATAGTAAGGTTAGATCAAATTTACCAATTTAGTAGTAAAATATTTGATAAAGAAAAGGAAGCTGAGCCATCTGAAAAGTATTTATTTGAGATTAAGGAAATTAGATGTAAATTTAATGAAAAATTTAAAGCATGGTCTGTTGACTATAAAATTGTCTTTAATGATGATAACATTGCTAAACTCGACACTGTTAGTGAGAAAACAGATTATATAACAAAAGCACTCTATTCCATGGTAGATGTAGCTAAAAAGAGGACTAATATCACGAAAGGAGATAAGCTGAATATAACAGTCAATAATCTAAAAATGTTTTATCCAATTTCTACAGGTTATAATATATCAAATAATACTCAAGAATCTGTACAAGTTTTATGTAATAAAATTAGGAACATTTTAACATCTGATGAAACTCTTGATATAGCAGAAACATCATTTAATATTCAGATGTTAGCAATTCCTAGACGTAGTGGAGGTGGTAAAAAAATAATAAATCTAGCCGAAGACAAAAAGACTAAAAAGTGCATCACAAGAATTAAAAATGATGATAATCTGTGCTGTCCTAGAGCTGTAATTGTGGCTTTGACATACCAAACAAATAATATTTTAGGAAGAGAACTAACCTTAAACGAGATAAAGAAAATCAGAGAAGGAGATAAATACAAATTACAGAAAGAGTTAACTGATATATTATGTAAACAGTTGGGCAAATACAACGAAGAAGGTTTTACTTTAGATGATATTAAAAATGTTGAAGAATTGTTGGATATCCATTAAAGCTTGTATGTGCTGAAAATTTCAATGCAGTAATCTATAGTGGCGTTGACAAAGAAATAAAGATTTATCTGTACAAAGATCACAATCATTTCGATGTAAGTAACAGTATGACTGTTTTCTTGAGATCTTCATATTTCTGTGATACATGCAAGAAAGCTTATGAAAACAAGGGTGCTCACAGATGTAAGACACAGTGAAAAGTGTGCATATTCTGCAAAAGTCCAGAACATGAAAGGTGAAAAATAAGATTTATTGTGAAAAATGCAATAGATGCTGTTATAATGAAGAATGCTTGAACAATCACCAAGAAGTCTGTGATACAGCTTACAAGTGTGAAGGATGTAAAAAGATTTGTTTAAGATCTAAAAAACGTAAATGCGGTTTTGAACTTTGCAGAAATTGTACAGAAGTAGTGGAAATTGGAAATCATAAATGTTATATGCAACCTGTATTGCAAAATGGTTGTATCTGTAAAAGAAAATTTGGTGAATTTCTAGTGCGAGGTTGTCCTTATTGTAACAAAGAAGGTTGCTATGTTAATGGAGAGTTCAAAGATTTTTATATTTACCAGTGCTTCGTGCATAAGAAAATAATTGGTGGTAAAGTGGTTAAATGTTTTAAAAAAGGCTTTCCAAAGAAAGTGAATTGTACCTATACTGCGAGATACATGTGGTTCGATTATGAAGCAACTCAAGAAACTGGAACACAATCCAAATCTTGTAACTGTTCACAATTGTAAAGGTGATACTGTTTATAAATTTAAGACAAATGATGAATTCTGTAAGTGGATGACACATTCATCTCTCACTATGCAAAAGGTTACAATTCCCAATTCATTTTGAAGTACTGTGTTGAAAATACAATAAGGCCATATATCACCTACATGGGAACTAAACTGATGTTATTGGAAATCAAACAGTTGGGAATAAAAATTATAGATAGTAGTAACATTGTACAAGGTACACTTAGTAGTTTTCCAAAAGGTTTTGATTTAAAAGAATTGAAGAAAGGCTACTTCCTACATTTATTCAATACACCAGAAAATGAAAATAATGTAGGACCAATTCCTGTTCCTCCCCCATGAACCATGGACCTTGCCTTGCGTGCCTCAGCGATACAGATGGCCGTACCGTAGGTGCAGCCACAATGGAGGGGTATCTGTTGAGAGGCCAGACAAACGTGTGGTTCCTGAAGAGGGGCAGCAGCCTTTTCAGTAGTTGCAGGGGCAAGAGTCTGGATGATTGACTGATCTGGCCTTGTAACACTAACCAAAACGGCCTTTCTGTGCTGGTACTGCGAACGGCTGAAAGCAAGGGGAAACTACAGCCGTAATTTTTCCCGAGGACATGCAGCTTTACTGTATGGTTAAATGATGATGGCTTAATAAAATGTAAAGTATTACCTTCTAGAGGATTGTAGCATCCTGTTTTACCTGTACTCATACAAATCGATAAAAATGAAAAAGTATTGTTGCCTTTGTGTGTCAAATGTGCAGAAGAACAAATAAATAAATCCTATCACAGTGATGAAGAAAGAAGTTTCATTAGAACTTGGACGACTGATGAAGTGAAGAAAACTGTAGAAAAAGGAAGTTTATGAAGTATGGAATTTTAAAAATAAAAGCAATATGCTGTTTAAAAATTGTGTGAAAGACTTGGATTGTGATAGAATAAAAGAAAATACTGGAAAACGAGCTGTTGCTAAGATATGCCTTAATTCATTATGGGGCAAATTTGTACAAAGGCAAAATATGAGTCAAACAGAATATATGACAGCTCTGCAACGATTTTATGCAATATTACTGGATTATCGATTAGATAACTTAGATGTAAATTTTATTACTGAGCAGTAGGTTCAGATGAGGTACAATTTCAAGGATTATTACGTGGAAAGCAATGCAGCAACAAATATTTTCATAGCTGCATTCACTACATCAAATGCAAGCCTTAGGTTGTATGATATGTTAGATAAACTAAGAGAATCTGTCACATATTTTGATACTGATTCTGTAGTATATATTGATGATGGTAAAAATAGTGTGGAAACAGGTTGTATGGTAGGTGAATGGAAAGTTGAATTGGGAAATAATTGGATTACAGATTGGGCTGCAACAGGACTATTATGAGAAAAATTATAAAAAGACAGAAATGAAGGTCAAAGGATTCACATTAAATTACAAGAATATTCAAAAGTTGAATGGTGAATCGATGATAAGGTTAATATAAAGTGAAGTTAAAGAAAAGATAGAGTTAGAATACAATCAGATAACCATAGATGTTGATACTAAAAATCTGGTCAACAAACAGGTTAAGAAAGAGTATTCCTTCCAGTATGATTAAGGATTAGTTTTAGAAAATTATGATACAGTGCCCAATGGATATTAAAAATTATCTATATCTTCTAATATCAATAAAAAATTCATACCACATGCTTTATAAAAATAGAATAAAATAGTTAGTTGAATTTTGTTATATTGTGTAAGTTGTCTGACTTTTTGTTTATAGAGTGATAAACTTTTAAAAATAAAGAATAGGCTTTAATGTAATTTTGTTATTTTGAAGGTAAATTATTAATTGGCAAATTAGAATTCTCTATTTGCTTTACAGACATAAAAAAGAGAGAATCGAATTTTCTATTTCCTCCCATATTTCTGTATCTGTTTCCTCATAGTTATCAAAGTACTTTTCATATTCTTCTCAAGTGTTCTATAATTAATGATGGTTTAAAATACTCTTTGCAGGTATTACACTCAACTTGTTTCTCTCTTGGATTATTACTTCTTTCGACAAAGACGTCAAATTGAAATTCATCCCACATGTTAGTCATATTTATAAAGATTAAAAATTTAAAAGATTATTAAAATTTTGTTCTATAAAAATGGACACTCTACTGAAGAAGCTCAATAATGCAAGCAATTCTAATCTGTTTAAAATGATTAGTGATCTTGATGTAAATTAGTGTTTTTACATTACTGACGGTAAATGTTTAAAAACTGGATATAAAAATTTTCTCAAGCTTGATAATAAATTTAAAATTATTTTGCCGGAAAGATTCGATAAAATAATAGATAACTGGAACTTCCAATTTTTATAGATAGTGACATTAAAATAAAATATAAAGGAATAAAGAGCACTAAAAATAATCATAACGAATTTCATGATCTGGAGTTTGTAGTGTAGCTGCAGAATTTTTAAAAATAATCAGTTCCTTATTCGACCATGTTAATTTACAGTATATATATATATATATATATATATATATATATATATATATATATATATTACGTTATTGAAAATTATCCTGTCTATGTTATAAATATGTCTAGAAGAACGAATGTGTTAGCTACACAGAAAACTACAATGAAGCTGTGTGCAAATTTTAATGATAAAAATCCGAAAGATACACTTATGTATGGTAAAAACAATTTGACATATGATTTGCAGCATAGAATTTTAGTTGAAAATTTTTGTATATTTTTGGCTTGCATCCATTTGTAAAAAATTTTAGTAACTGTTGATTACACTCATTAAATTATAGAAAATTATAGAAATTATAATAAAATAAAGAACATTAGTAAATTATAAGAAAATGAAGATCATCAGTAAATTATTAGAAAATTATAGAAATAATAAGAAAATAAAGAACATCATTAAATCATTATGTAATCATAACTAAACAACCTGCGACTGTGCTGAATGGGCACACTTACTACTGATCTGGTTACTAGGATAAAGAGCATAGTTTTCAGAACAAAGAATCTGTAGCACTGAGACTTTGCGGCCTTAATAAGGCATTTGACTGCAATCATAATAGGGTACGCCTAAACAATTTCAGTAAATGTGTAGTTGGAGGCGTTGTTCTGGCAACCCTTAAATCTTATTTGGATAGCAGAAGGCAGATTGTATCAGTCCAAGGAGTTTTGTCATGTAAACAGAAGATAGAATACTGTGTGCCACTGGGATCCGTAAAGGCCCACTCCTATTCCTCATATTTATAAATGATTTAAGCACTCATGGACAGTATTTGCAATTTGCTGATGACACAACTCTGTACTCAAAAGGCAGTGATGCTTGCAAGACTCAAGAAGAAGCAGATGCTTTGTTTTATGCTACAAAGGAATTGTTTGTTACAAACAAATGAAAAAATGAACAAAAAAGCCAAAAATTGGTTTGTAGCCTCAGTGATGAAGGATACTTAAAAAGTGCATGAAAAGTGAAGCTTCTGAATGGGGTGGGTGGGGGGGTGGATGGCGAACTCATTTGGTAAGAACACAGCACACTTGTATCTGTCAAACTGTCAACGTCATATATGTCCTGAGGAAACTGAAACATGTGATAACTGATCAGTATCTGTTGACAGTATATTATTCACTGTTGCACAGCCATATCAGCTATAGCCTGTTACTATGGGGCCACTCTGTGGGCTGCAAGAAAATTCTGCCACTACAGAAAAAGCAATAAGATAACATCAAGCAGGAAGCTGGGCCATTGCAAACCCCCTTCACATGTCTAGGAGTGATGACAATTTTCATTCAATATGTCTTCACCTGTCACCTGTATGTGGAAGAAAATCATGAAACATTCACCAACAGGAGTAATATCCACAATAATAATACATGAATTGAGGAAGACATAGACATCCCAGGCTGCTGACTCTCTATGACAGGGGACAGTTTTCCAATGGTAGCTATTAAAATGTACAACCATCTAAACAGAAAATTCAGTTCTTGGACTAGTTGAAATTTCGAGGAAACATGTTGCAAAACCTACGCCAAAAACCACTGTACAATTTAAATGAGTTCTTTGACAGTGAACAGCAAATTGGACTCCCTAAACAATGCACTGCCATTTGAAATGAAGTGAACATGTACTTGTTAAAAAATTCTCACTGTATATGTCATTAAGTCTTATGCTATAATTCTGCAAATTTGGTATGTATTATTTTGCATACTTATGTTAACTGGTTTTTGTATTATAGTGCTTGTATATCTTACCCAAGGTTGTAACACTGACACAGTCTATTCAATCTTGTCTGGGGAATGATGGAGCTAGACTGTACTGAAGGATTTGGATGCAAAAATATGTTCATCATGTAGATGTATGGTGGGGCATCTGTCATGATGGGACATCCAGCCGGTGCACAAATACGTTACAGAAGTAATTCCACTTGTCATAATTGTGCGCTGTTACTCCCACAGTTTGAATTTGGATTCACCACAGGCCATATTGTGTATGAGTGCATGAAGAGTGTTTGTTATGATAATCTGAATGGTTTTCAAACATTTTTGTCAATTCTTCAAAAACATTAAATTTATTAAATACAATACTAAAGAAGGAATTTCAAAAAATTGCACAAACAAAATGAAGTTATTGAACTCGCTTGATACAAACAGTGACAACTCATAATCTTGTATCTGAAGATTTATAGAGTAGGTTTTGAAAAAGCCAGAAAATTGGGACACAGCTGTTATTAATGAACCAACTGAATTTCTCATGATGTTAGGAGATTTTCAGTTTGACTTTCTTTTGTGTCTGTTTGAAGGAATGGTTTCACTGACACACACACGTTACATTAAAGATTGTGCGGTTAAAAATCCATAGAGATTACATTTTGTAGCAAAGAAGTGGAAGACTTGAAAGAAAAGCTGTGCACGAAGAGATACAATGGCTTTGAGAAAATACGATGAAACTCTGGAAGTATATGCGATGCTATAAGGAAGAGAAGAAATGAATCAAGCATAGAAACAACTGTATAGAAAGGCTACAGAAGAATGTAGCTTAAGGTATTACATACTACACTGAAGAGCCAAAGAAACAGGTACGCCTGCCTAATAAAACGTAGGGCCCCCACGAGCACACAGAAGTGCCGCAACATGATGTGGCGTGGGCTCGACTAATATCCGAAGTAGTGCTGGAGAGAATAGACACCATGAGTCCTGCAGGGCTGTCCATAAATACTTCATGGGTACCGAACGCGGAGCTGCCTCATCGATGGGTCTTCCTTGCTACAGTAGGGAACAGCTGTTTCATGAAATCGCCTCCCCGATCACCAGATCTCCTTCCGTGTGACTTTCTTCTGTGGGGACACATTAAAGATCTGGTGTATGTACCGCCTCTACCACCTGATGTAGCAGAGATCCGCGAGAGAATGCGGGAAGCGACTGCAACAGTCGACGATGCCATGCTAGGATGGGTATAGAAAGAATTCGATTACTGTTTTCGACGTCTGCCGAGTTTCTCATGGTTCGCATATCGAATGTTTGTTAAAAAAAATCTTTTAGAGTTTCTCACCAAAATGCAAGATATACAGGGTGTTACAAAAAGGTACGGCCAAACTTTCAGGAAACATTCCTCACACACAAAGAAAGAAAATATATTATGTGGACATGTGTCCGGAAACGCTTACTTTACATGTTAGAGCTCATTTTATTACTTCAAATCACATTAATAATGGAATGGAAACACACAGCAACAGAACGTACCAGGATGACTTCAAACACTTCGTTACAGGAAATGTTCAAAATGTCCTCCGTTAGCGAGGATACACGCATACACCCTCTGTCGCACGGAATCCCTGATGCGCCGATGCAGCCCTGGAGAATGGCGTATTGTATCACAGCCGTCCACAATACGAGCACAAAGAGTCTCTACATTTGGTACCGGGGTTGCGTAGACAAGAGCTTTCAAATGCCCCCATAAGTGAAAGTCAAGAGGGTTGAGGTCAGGAGAGCGTGGAGGCCACGGAATTGGTCCACCTCTACCAATCCGACGGTCGCCGAATCCGTTGTTGAGAAGCGTACGAACACTTCGACTGAAATGTGCAGGAGCTCCATCGTGCACGAACCCCATGTTGTGTCGTACTTGTAAAGGCACATGTTCTAGCAGCACAGGTAGAGTATCCCGTATGAAATCGTGATAACGTGCTCCATTGAGCGTAGGTGGAAGAACGTAGGGCCCAATCGAGACATCACCAACAATGCCTGCCCAAACGTCCACAGAAAATCTGTGTTGACGACGTGATTGCACAATTGCGTGTGGATTCTCGTCAGCCCACACATGTCGATTGCGAAAATTTACAATTTGATCACGTCGGAATGAAGCCTCATCTGTAAAGAGAACATTTGCACTGAAATGAGGATTGACACATTGTCAGATGAACCATTCGCAGAAGTGTACCCGTGGAGGCCAATCAGCTGCCGATAGTGCCTGCACACGCTGTACACGGTACGGAAACAACTGGTTCTCCCGTAGCACTCTCCATACAGTGACGTGGTCAACGTTACCTTGTAAAGCAGCAACTTCTCTGACGTCGACATTAAGGTTATCGGCAACTGCACGAAGAATTGCCTCGTCCAATGCAGGTGTCCTCGTCGTTCTAGGTCTTCGCCAGTCGCGAGTCAGAGGCAGGAATGTTTCGTGCTCCCTAAGACGCCGATCAATTGCTTCGAACGTCTTTCTGTCGGGACACCTTCATTCTGGAAATCTGTCTCGATACAAACGTACCGCGCCACGGCTATTGCCCCGTGCTAATCCGTACATCAAATGGGCATCTGCCAACTCCGCATTTGTAAATATTGCACTGACTGCAAAACCACGTTCGTGATGAACACTAACCTGTTGATGCTACGTACTGATGTGTGCACTGTAGAGCAATAAGTCGCCTGCCAACACAAGCACCGAAGTCAACATTACCTTCCTACAATTGGGCCAACTGTCGGTGAATCGAGGAAGTACAGTACATACTGACGAAACTAAAATGAGCTCTAACATGGAAATTAAGCATTTCCGACACATGTCCACATAACATCTTTTCTTTATTTGTGTGTGAAGAATGTTTCCTGAAAGTTTGGCCGTACCTTTTTGTAACGCCCTGTATATGACATCTGTACAATGTTTAGTTCTTGAGCAATAAATAATTGAAAGTGTTCCAGGACTTTACGTGCATCTTGTACTTCCGCTGCCCGTATGCGCCATGCCGAAGTGAGCATGTGGCAGGCCTGCCTTCCCGCTCCCCCCTCTCCCCTCCCGCAGTGTCCACGTGGCCCGCGGCGCGAGAAACTGTGCCGCAATCGCAACGCCGCGCGACCTGGCGCAGGCGCAGGAGCGTGTCGCGTCCCAGTCGCGTCGCGTCGCAGTTTGCGCGGCCCCATTTGACCCTGTGAAGTTACAAGAAAGTGCGCTTCGCCGCGTTCCACGCGCTATTGCGTCTCAGTTTGCGCCTGGCGTAAGGCTTTGTAACTCTCCTGCAACTTGTTCCTGTTTATCATCTACCGATGGTACTCTTTCCGTTAATGTATTTATATTGCGGGATATGTCGGTAATTACTTCTTGTTTTAGTTGTTTACCAAGCTCTGTCAACTTCTTGGATAGCTCGTCAGATAATTCAGTGCTCACCTCACTGAACTGTTGACTAATACTATTATATAAATCGTTAAATGCCTGACTTTGCTGTGCAAACTGTTGACCTTATAGCCTTAGTTGTTGTGTAACACTTTCCTGAAATTCCTGTTGTGTTATTAGTTGCATGAGTTGTGTTAAATTGCGTGTCTCACTAGTATTTACATTGTTTTTACGAACTGTTTCCTGATCTGATGTTCGCGATGTCTCGAGCGAGTAATCGGTGGAATTCTCACTGTCGTGCGCTTCAGTTTCACTATTTGAAAAGTTGTTTCCGGGTGAGAACTGAGAAGCTGTCACATCGAGCGTCATAAAAGTGACATAACGATTAGTTATATTACCGAGGTCATCATTTTTGATAGTGGGACGCTAATCTCGTTTTGGTCGCCATCGGCCAGTTCACGAGTTGGGGCGTTACCTTCAACTGTTGCCATGTTCGGATTTCCAACATATTCACATACTGCATTTCGTAATGAATTTTCAACAATCTGCATTTACTTTGACTCCATTGTGAATGGTTTTAACAATATTATGAATAAAATTTTTCAAAAATGAAATTCTGTCTGTATCGGTACTTTTCATTCAAATTACGTTTAGCCGCGTATTCACTAATGAACTTGATTATTATCTGACACAGTCTTATAGAATTTGAATGGCTTATCTTGCACCTTCATGATGACTTTGTACAAATTTTCGTCTTTTCTATAGAAATGCACTTTCTGTAAAGGATGTTAAGAGGAAGGAAACGAGATTATCTACTGCCAGAGAGCGCCAGGCACAGCCATACAAGCATACAGCGTAGCAGCTTCCTGCCTTTACCGCTGAAACCAGCATTCCCGGTGTGTCTCATTTGTAGGCAGAATTTAACTTTAATTAGCGCCTCCAATGTTTTTATGATTCCCAATCTCGTCGACAGACAACAAATACAATGAATGTTTCATTAATTTCTTGTAACAATAATATGAATCATTTATCTAAAAAAAAATTTATGTCTACAATTGAAAGGTCTGTTCAAATTTTGCTCGATGCCGTCCTTTAAACGGCTACTATTGAATAGATGTGTGTGGCAATGGAAATGGATTAATAATGTCTTGAATAATTGGTAAAACTGATTGGAAAGTATAGTTGAAAGAAATTTTGAAGGTAATTTATAAATCTGTACACAACTCTGGGTGAACTTTAACTGATACCAGTATCAACAGACGTTTAATATCAATACATTTAAGGTCGATAAACATAATGTGCATTACGTACTGCTTCATATTAATTCCGTTTTGTTTAGTCTCGATTGTGACAATATCGATGCAGGAACGCTCCTCCAATACTGCGTAAATTCTTCTTGTCTGCATCGAAATTCTTGATGCAGGATCTTGGAGGCGAGTGAAATGATGAATAGATAGTATTCTAACTCTTAACCGTGCAAATAACTCTTCCTCTTCTGAAAACTTTTTATAATACTTTTAATGAACGGTTAAAATACCCATTTTTAACAATGCTGGTACGACACATACAAGCATACATCCGTACTCTACCACTTTCCGAAACAAAAAGGTGAAGATACATGAACTGATAAACTGAAGAGCATATTTCTTACTTTGTTTGATAAAGATATTTAATGAGGTATCTAAAAATTATCCTTGCCACAACACAATCCTTAATTTACCTTTAGCGGTGTCTATAACTCATTCACTTTACAATAGCTTATATAATATATGAAAAGTAAAGAACAAAAAAAATAATATGATTCAATGCATTACATATAAAAAGGAAAGGATTACAAGCTGGAACAGCTTTCATCTGTTGCTGAAAATCTTAATCTATCCATGAGAGAATCATTAGCAGAAACTGCGTTCTTGAGTTACATATTTTCACGATTTACACGATTCTTTGAGTATGTATTGTCATGACAAATACAAATTTGTACATAGATGGGTAATGTATCATTTCGAACAATTGACCAAATGAAGTCTGTCCGATTGCAATAAACCATAAAAATACAACTGCAAGGCATGAGAGTAGAACAGCACCCATACAAACACCATCTAAAATACTTGTGTAAACATTTCGTCTGGATAATGAGCATAAATTCTAAAAAGGCATCATATTAAACGGGAAAAAGTAAATAAATAGGTCAGATTTTCATTATTTAAATCGTTAACGACACAGCTGCAGGCTATCCAGAAACATAGATTATGATGAATGAAATTGTGAAATGACATTTCTTAAACGTGTATCGTATATGCAAATATGAGAAAACACTTTCGTGAAAGATATCTGTAATGTTTGTTCGCCTATTCTCGAATAAATTTCCTTGTTCTTTATGGCCTCGCACTGTAGCTCACGTAGCAAATTCTGCTTAACACTTGGTGCTTTTCTTCTGGCTATGCACGGTTTCACCCACAGTCGTTTCCATTTCTCATTCTTTTCAGGCAATGCGCTCGCCACCAACGTATGCTACTGGACACGCGATTAACTGCCTACGTGGCGCCCGCAGCCAAGTCCGTCCGCCAGGCATAAACCTCAGTGGGGAGGACGCCTATTTCTCTTCCACGCCGCTGAGCGGCGCCACCTGTACATCCCATTGGCATTGATCCACAGAAACTTTAATTTTCGCTAAACGAACAACTCAGTGCCGATTGTGACACAAAAAAAACCTTAATTGACAGACTTTTGATTATTTAGTTTACCATTACTACAGCATTTACGTGACTACAGAAGAGTAGCGACATATATATACTCGTCTGATTCACGTAATACTGCATACGTATCAAGTCGGCCCTCTGTCCGAAAGCTGAAGTCAAAGAAAGATTCAGAGTGATCACTTATTCTGAGTTCCTAATGTTTACATAACGTAATTGCTCTATATCGTGAAGAACAACAAAGTAAATGCTGTGTTGAAAGATTCTGCGTAGTAGCTTACTCTGAGTTAATAATTTTGCAGAGCGTTATTACTCTATATCATGATGAACGACAAAGTAAATGCTGTGTTATGACCGACCACATATACTGGAAGTAACTTAAATGTATCGACTGTACATGCTGGAAATAACTCAAGTGCGACAGTACAGTGACATAGTGTTACCAATTGGATGTGGGTTAAAATCTCTTTAGTTGCATTAACTGTCTTTCATTTTTCAATCTTTATTACAATTACTTTCATCATCATTTTTATTGAGTTAATTTGTTTTATACTTTGAGTCGATATATAGGTAATGTTTCTTTGCTTTACTTGTTTCTGAGGTGGTTGTCTCTTACATAAAATTATCATCTTCTATAGTTTTTTTGGTCATTCAGTAGGTTATTTCGGGGTTGTGCAGATAATATATGTCCGACTAGCCCATAAAAATCGTGGAAAAGTTATTTAATGAAGCTATTAATGAACAGTATAACTGTACAATGTACAGAATGGAAAGTTGTTATGGCATACTTTAGGTATGTGACGATGGATGTATCTGTTTTGCTCTATCACTTGATTACTATAAATTCACTTGTAGAGTCTTGTCCTTGATTGTCTAGCTGTTTTTAATCTGGCTTTGTATTGCATGGTTGTTATCATCACTGTTTATGCCTATAGGCCCGAAGATGACGCATTGAAACGCCAAACTGGTAAGTACACAATAAATAAGATCATAAGGGCGGCTGTAGGTCTTTATTTTCTTACCATAGTGAATAGCTCCCAGGCCTCCAGTCAAAATAATGGACACCCAAAATATTATTGCTTATTGATTTAGGGTTAGAATACTACTACAGAATCTGAATTTTCAGTAACAATAAAGAAGGCTCAAGGTCAGAAAGAGGTGGGAAGAAGAGATGGCCAGGATGGTGGGAGGAAATGGACATAGAAAACGAGAAGGAAAACGTAGGCACGTACAGCTAGCGACCAAATAGTTTCGCTTTCTGTTTTGTTCACAATGACATAAACTGGCGGTGAATAGTCTCGCTCTTGCATTACAAGGAGGGCTTTCTTTTCCCTAAGTTCTGCTATGCAAAATGATTTGCTATATTTACAACAGTTGAAATTTATCTCCGGGTCTCCACCTCTCCACCTGCAACAAAAAAACGCAAAAAAAAGCGGGAATCTATGATGTATTAAAACTGTTTTGAAACGCTGCTCTTGGGAACTGTAGGTTACTGTATAGAATACGTTACATTTTTCACTGAAGCCACTGTATGTTGTGTTCTATTTCAGTGTGCTAATAAAATTCGTTTATTAGCACTCAGTTCGTTTATCATTCATAAGTGTTACACTTACGGATGTCCGGGCAGTTATTTTCGAGAGGAACAAAATTCAAAACTTGTCAGTTTTCATGTACCACAACTGATTCAGTGGATTTGAACTTGTCACGCTACAAAAACTAAATTTAACAAGGAGTGCAAAAAATTTATTGTGTCTCAAACAATTGAAAGTTACCTACTTATTATTTTTGAGATAAGTTACTTTTGGTGCATATTTCAATAGCATATGCAGAGTACATCGTTCCACATTATGTGGAGGCCAGATTTTTTTTTCGAGGACCCTAAGTTACTTATTCACATGGTAAATCCAGGGCATACAGCGAATTACGAAATAAAGGTAGAAAATCTTCGCAAAAATTATTTTTCACACTCAAATAACATTAATTTGAAATTGAAAATTATTAATATGAAATAGTTAAAAAAAAAGTCTGAATGATTGAGGAAATGCTGCCATATATCAACAAAAATGTCACATTAATACTACTTAAACTGATGAAGCTGAATGCTGAATCAGCACACCATTACGGGTTTTCTTTTTCCGCAAGAAATGGTGAACTACTGGTGTGCTACCACTGTTGGTCAAGTGGAGGGGCCATTCTTACGGGAGTCTGGATCGGATGACTAAACCCAGCACAGATAGAAAAAAGAAACATTAGACCTGCTTCAACTTTTTAAATTATAAATCAAATGTGGACAACTACAAAAATATACATATTAAAAACACATTGGAGATTGGTGAAATTCTTCTGAGAAAAAGCCCTGAGGCACTGCACTTTCACTTAAAATAAGGCCTGCACTGGATAAGAAGAATGTCGGGAGGAGAGAATATGTTCCATAGGGTTGATGGGTGTGGGTAGAAAAGACAGGGGTCTGTTAGAAAGGAAAAGTATGGAGATGAAGGTAGGGACTGGGGTGGATAGTGGGATTACAGGAGGTGGGAAAGATAGTGCATGAGAAGGGGACTGGTGAGTGGGTAGGGTAGTGGTAGGGATTGGGATGCATGGAGAGGGGAAAGGAGAGAGGAGCTCTGGTGTGCAGTGGGATAGGTGGGGAAGAGTTAAAGCTGGAAGGAGGATAAAGATGGTGACAAATCTCATTGCCTGGGTGAGGGAGTAGGTAGAAGTTGCACGGGATGGGATACGGAGTGAAGGTGTAGGTGTAGGGACAGAGGGAGGGATACATTTGTGAAGATGCGGCAGCACACTGGGGTTGGTGATCAGAGGGGAGACATTGAGGCGACTGGAATCTACTTTGTGGACTGTGTAGGAGATGTGGAGGTGTTCGATGTGGGTGAGGAGAGGTAGGAATTTGATGATGCGTTAGACGATCCGTGTGGGAGGAGGTAAATGTATGCGGAAAGCGAGAGAGAGTGTATTCGAGGATTTGGAGGCATTTATAGAACTTTGGTGGGATGGACATCCGTAAAATATTTGCACAGCAGAGGATGGGCTGGCACATGCACTGCTGCTATATTGATATGTTGAGAATTGACGACCGAATCCGTGCACCGGCGTATTAGCTCTTTTCCACAGCTAGGTAAGAGCTGAATGAGGGAGTGCCAGAATACAATTTGAAGACATTACTTCGTCACGGCACTGTAAAAGTCCGTATCCAGCTCGACTGCATTTCAGCGCTAAACCCGCTGCTGCACCGAGGGCTCGACATAATTTCCCGTGAACCGAGTGACAAATGCGTTCTCAGTGGCACCGACAACGGTCGGCAGAAACTGTCCCCTGAGGTCGCCCGATAACTTCGTGTACTTTGTGATCCACAATTCTGATGTCAAGTTTCTCACTGTTCTCATTTCCACTACTTCTCATCACTTTCGTCTTTCTTCGATGTACTCCCAATCAATATTCTGTACTCATTAGGCTGTTCATTCCCTTAATACATCCTGTAACTCTTCTTCACTTTCTCTGAGGATAGCGACGTCATCAGCGAGTCGTTTCATTGACAGCCTCTCGCCTTTAACTTCAATCCCACTCTCGAACCATTCTTTTTTTCTGTCATCGCTTCTTCGGTGTACAGTTTGAACATTAGGCGCGAAAGGCTACGTGTCAGTCATACAAGATTTTTAATCCGAGCACGTCGTTCTTGGTCTTCCAGGCTTTTTGTTCCTTCTTGGTTCTTGTTTGTATTGTGTATCACCCATCCTTTCCCTATAATGTACCCCTATTTTTTCAGAATTTCGAGCAACTTGCACCATTTTACATGGTTGTTCGCTTTTTAGTGGTCGATAAGTCTCATGAATGTGCCTTGATTTCTCTCGAGTTTTGCTCCCGTTATCTCTGTGTCTGTAGCTTTCTTAAAGCCAAATTACATGAACACAGACCATATTTAGCAGCTGTCTGTGGTAGCAATAGTATTGCTGTCAACACTGCTGCAATGTCGCAACTGTACGTGGTATTATTGTGCACTGGTCGACCAATATTATTAATGGGTTGCAGGCAGTCGCCTATGTATTGTCATGCTGTTGCCGGTGTTGACCACTGAGGCTGGAGGATGTTTGACCGGGCCGGGTCATACTTATCTCTGTAAGTACTTCCCCTTCTCTTTCAGATGTGCTTCCTCTTTCTCACACCAACAGCGCCACAGTTGCAAAAATATTATTTCGCTTCAGTTTTGAAGGTAGCCCAAGTGCCCAGTAACACTCGAGTTGATTGTTGTCTACAGGAATGTGCAAAGGGCGTTCAAAAGGTATTGCGCAGTCGTCTCTAATTTTTTTTATTTTTTGCACTAGGGGAATAAAATGTTTTTCTGAACATATTTGGAACATTTAGCTTTAAGTTGGTATATTAAAGTATTTTCTTTTATTTACAGGTGAGCCATAATGGTACGTGAAGTAGATGTCAGGTTGCGGTAACGGTCAGTGGTGGAGTTCCTCTTCGAGGCCGGCGATGACTCTGGCACATCGATTCACAGGAAGTTGCTCCCTGTTTGCGGGTGGATCGCCGCAGTATCCAGCGGTAGTTGCAGAGGTTTAAAAAAAGTGATTTCTCTGTTCTGGACAATCCACGATGTGGTAGACCATCGACGTTGGTGAGTGATATGAATAAGGAGACCATTGATCAAATCATCCAAAATGACTGATGTGTGATGACATGACAGCTTCCTGAAATGACTCGTTTGTCATTGGGTAGTATGGTATCACTCGTACAGTCACTAGGGTACAGAAAAATCTGTGCACGTTGGTTGCCTAGAGAAATGAAAACGATGAGGATGAACATGTGCGAGGGCCTGATGGAGACCTTTCCTGAAGAGTGGAAACTGTGTTTTGACGGCGTCATTACCCAGGATGAAACACGGTTGTTCTTGTCCAAACCTGAGAGCAAAACCCAATCCGCGAAGCGGCGTCATCCAGGTTCCCCTCGGAAGAAGAAACCGAGATTTTCACGAACAGCAGGCTGAGAGGTGATGGCCTCCTTCTTCTGGGATCAGCATGGTGTAATTTTCGTTGACTTTTTGGAACCTGGCTCCACAATTAACCAGGACCGTTACTGTTTATCACTGGACAAGCTGCGACGTGCCATCGAGACCCACAGACCACAGCTTCAGGGTCAGCTCATCAGACAACACCATGAGAATGCCAAACCCAATACAGCCCTTATGATGCAGGGCAGGAAAATGGGTTGGAAAATTGTTCCGCATCCTCCCTACAGTCCGGACTTGGCTCTGTCTGATCTTTACCTCTTTGTTCGTCTGAAGGACCACCTGCGCGGTAAAACATTTGATAATGAGGAAGACCTTATTTCCTGTGTCAAGCGATGTTGTGAAAGTCGATCCCCAGAATTTTACCAAAGTGCATTTACACCATGGAAAGAACGTTGGGCCAGATGCGTCACAGCTGATGGAGGCTACATTGAGTAGGCTCAATGTATAGCTAAATCTTCCAAGTATGTTCACAAGAAATTTCATTCTCCTCCTGCAAAAAATAAAAAAGTTAGAGACGTCTGTGCAAAACTGTTTGAACGCTCTTTGTACAAGGGGTGTTCAGTAAGTAATGCAACACATGTTTTTCTGAAAGCAGGCCGGTTTTATTCACGAGTCCAGTACGCCATATTACTCCTCACTCTATTCTGCAACGTAATCTCCTTGCAATACGACGGCCTTACGCCACTTTACTGGGAGGGCCAGTTTGCCCGCACGGTACCACCCTACTGGTCGATGTCCGAACCGACGTCTTGCTGCATCAATAGCTCCCCATCGTTCACGTTCTGCTTCCCGCGGAGTTCGTCCTTCATCGGATCGATGAGATGGAGGTCTGGAGGTGCGACATTCCGTAGGTTGGATGGGGAAGAGAAGTCCAGCTCCTCGGAGTTGCGCAGATTTGTGTGAGACCTTGCGTCGTCACGGAGAAGAAGTTCGTTTGCATGTGTGTGGCGGTGAACACATTGAAGTCGTTTCTTCAGTTTGCTGAGGGTATCGCAATACCCTCCCGATTTGATCGTTGCGCCACGAGGGAGGGTATCGAGCAGACTAACCCCTCGAGGGTCCCAAAAGACTGTCAGCACGACTTTTCCGGCTGAGGGCACGGTTTCGAACATTTTGTTCGGAGAAGGAGTGGTGTGGCACCACTCCGTGAACTGCCATTTTGTTTGGGGTTTGAAGTGATGAAACTATGTTTCATCGACTTTGACGGTGTTCGACAAAAAATTTTCAGATCGACGTCGTTATGCCTGATCATTTCTGCACAAATGGCCCTTCGTCGTTCTTTACAGTTTTCTGTTAGGTAGTGAGGAACCCGGCGAGCACACACGCCTCCTACCCAAACGGTTGGCGAGTCTGTCGGCACTGCCGACAGAGACGTTATAACGATATGTTTACGTAATGTGTATACATAAACATACAGTTATAAATCTCCCGGTTCGTAGTCTCTAATTATAACAATATGTTACTTGTGTGCTGTAACATATAGCTATAATCAGCGGTGGAAACATATTTGCGAACGCCGACCGTGTGCGGCTGTTTCTTGTTGGATCGTCTGATCAGTCGGAAGTTGCATTGCATAGGAGAGTAAATGCCTACTCAAAATATAATTATTTTGGATAGCTCAACATGAATTTCCTAAGGGACCGTAATTTATTATGCATTTACCAGTAGAATATGGCGAGGAGAAAATATTTCGCCGCATGCAACTTCCGTCCGAACTCGACGAACGAATTCGTGACTGTGAACTCTCTATTTGGCAGAAACATATAGAAAATTAAATAATTTCATGAAGAAGCGAGACATAGATTCTATAGTAAATGAATAGTCCATACACCAGTTCCATTTAACTCTGAATTTATGGCAATTAATAGACGAACTTACACTGCAATGAAGGATTTAACATGGATGCCGTTTTGACTGGCACTTCTCTTAATGAAAATAATTCCTTTGACGTTTTCACATACACCTCGCACAATAAATCTACTGCTAGGCACTTTTAGTATTACACATTTACTTTACACTAGAACAATATTAATTTTAACAATAATAATACGGCGGCAAGACATGCGCGTCCGACACAAGTTACAGGAGACAAGAGAAGAATGAGTAACTGTTCATCGAGAATATCTCGTACCTCAAAAAAAAAAAAAAAAATGTGTAAAAGTGTTCTTCTTCTGTCCGTTTTTCGCGCCGCGGTTTTCAAAGTCAATAACTCACTGCATCTCTGACGGCGCTTCGACAATAAACAAGTTACGTCACAGGTCGTTCACCTTTTACATTCTCGCAACATTATTTGCTAACTGTAGCTGTTGCCGAGCGACTGCTCGATTAGTGAATGATTTAAAATGATAAGACAATCACATAATGTTACATTGCCTTCCATGGGAATCTTGGAAATCAAGGAGATTACCAAGATTCACATGTCGCCGTTAACATTATGGGATTGAGTACTTTACAGATTTACATTGATTAAACACAGTATTCCTGTCATTTGATTATTAGGATTACACAAATATGGTGATCTCTCATTCATAGACAAAGACAGTTCTTAAGGTAAAGATACACAAAAAAAATTTAAAAACTAAGACAGTAAATCTACGAAGTTTACAATGGACATTATACATTATACTCATTACAGTCTTTTTTTTTTTTTTTTTACAGAGTTCATACCGACCATCTTTGTGGCCTCAAGTTATTGTCCAGAGCTCATAGGCTCTTTGCTCCTGAAAGAAAACACATAGGATTCATCTTTTTATACGCACATAATTCTCACACATGGAATTTCTCACACGTGTCCATTTTTATACACATATAATTCTCACACATGGAATTTCTCACACGTGTCCATTTTTCATTGCTCACTAGTTGTCATGATTTTTACGCTTTCACTGTTTGTGTATTGACAGGTAAGTTAAAATTTGATTCTTCTCCAGGTGAAGCTTATGCCTTGAGAAGTTGGATCGCTACTTTGCGGTCTCCGAGTAGAAAACTTTTCATCAGCTCTGGCGGGCGAGTCTCACTCGCACGTTACGTACACACGTTACATGTAACAAAAGAAATGTAAATACCCATTAGTCTAAAAACTAAGCTTAAATCTATTTTAGGACTTGGTATTCATAGGAATTTGACTTTGTCACTATTCGCGTGTGGTTTGGCTGTTCACATTTCATCCACGGGATATAACATTAGCAAAGTATGTGATATGTTGTGAACTCATATAAAAGTCTTTTATTTTGGGAGCGGCTTTCATGGAAAGTCCGTTTCGTCGAACTGCAGCGGGAGTGCTGTGCTAGTACATCACTTTAAATTTAACGCGTTTGTTGCGTCGATGGACGTTGACACAGGCTGATTGTTAGAGCTGAATCGCAACTCGAGGCGCTCACTAGCCTCCACGCGGTACTTCAGCTTTTCCGCGCACGGTTCAGTGAACACGTTGCGTCGATGGTGTTGTGGTATTTTGTGGTTTGCTGAGGCTGGTGAGGAGGGACGAGGATTACCAGGGACAGAGGCTCCATTGAAACCATCCCTGTCTCCACATTTTCCAGCCGATTTTGAAGATTTTAAGGTAGGCTAGCGCTCGCACTTTGCAAAGCAGCTAACACACTTGGTTTCCGATGAACTGCACGTAATCACATCACCGCCTTCGGTTACACAACCGGACTATCATTGTCCGTCGGCCTATCTGCTCGTTAAACACTTTTTATCTTCACCGTGAATGAAATTATCACTTACTTATAACAACGATGCATTGCTTCGTGTCTGTGGCAGACTTCCACACCATTTTAAGCCTTCACTTATACTCTACTATGTACACAATTTTCTTACAATTTATAATCAAATAGTTTGTCTCACATGGAAGCTTGCTAATTCAGAGCTTTGATTATCATGTCCATTTCAATTTCTGTTACTTTGTTGGTAACTATCTTAACATTTCGCTTTACATTGTTCCTCATCTTTCTCTAAGACTAACTATGCTTTTAGTTCACAGTCACAATACATTAGTTTCTCCGATCTGTTAGCATTTATTATTATTATTATTTTAATTCATTTGAATCGTTCTTTCTATTTATTAGATTCATTAAAGTTATCACTGTCATTTCAACAAAAATTCTCTTTTTACTAGATGTGAGGATCAATCAGTCACATTTGATTGCCCTCTCACATGAGAACAGAACACCATTCAAGAAAATTTCAAATTCCTTATCGCGATCTCGGTTTGCGTCTCGGATTGACTTTAAAAGGAAAAATAAAGACATTTCAAAACTAGCTTTTCTCGATTTCGTTCACGCGCTTCCTTTTGAAAATCGTATGCCAAACCAGCCTTCCACGTCAACCGCATTTCTCAATCTGTGACGTCAAGTCTACGGGACGGGTTTAGGCGGGTTTGGATATTTACACAAATTCAGAAGAAAGACATAGATATAATAGTACATAGAAGAAGAAATCTAGCAAACAACTCCTTGTTCCTTATGACTTAGAAATTAATTTTCCTTTGCGCCGTACGTCTGCGTACACGCTCCAATTACAAACTAGCTACTTTGTTTTGCCGGCGGTTTCATTGTCATTTTATTCTCGCCTTGACGCCTGCTTGCACTACACTGCATTGGCCTCTATATATGACCTTAAGTCATAATTGCTTTGTCCTTGCCACTTACGCTCTTATACTTGGTATTTATTTCACTTATGGCTTTGAATGTATCTGTCCTGCGTATTGCAATTACAATTAATGCTACTTTGTTTATCTAGCTGAAGGATAGCGCTTTCGTGGTCATGTTGGTACTTACAAGTAACTCACATGCTTCGTAAACATAACGTTATTTTAATGCAGAGATGAACCTGTTCCAGATTTCTATGTACATTGGAACTTAATCTAGACATAGCTGACTTAGAAACTAGTTACTTGTTTTCCCTTTTAGTGGGATCAGGAACCAATAATTGTCAAGCGACCCTTGTCCTTGACGAAAATAAATTTCGTTTCTGGATCATTGCTCCTTGAACTTAAAAAAAAAAATTCTTACATACTATGTTTTATTTTCACTTCTTTAGCATTTCATATCGCAGAAGCCGGCTTGTTAGGCACATCCTTCGCTTTATATTTCATTTCTCTCTCTTAAATATTATCTCCTTAAAACTAAATCTTAAAACTAGAGTTCTTGGAGTTGATCACTTTCTTTGTTAAACAAGATTTTTTTTTATCAGCTTGTCTGTACTTAAATTATGGCTCAAGATAACATATTTTAAATTGTCTGCTGTATAGCAAGATAGACTCACTGTCGTGTAATATATTCTAAGCATTTTTTTTTTTAACGAAGTCAAATCAGTTGTCACTTAGTCACTAGCGGCTAACCTTCTCTTGTCATTATAAAGCTTTCCTTTTGACTTACTCTGTAGCATGATATTTTTTAAGATCAGAGTGATGGTATAATCCTTTTATTTTTCCATTTGCGGGATCAGAAATCAGATAACAACCTGTATGCGGTATACGAAGGATCTCGTAAGGTCCCTCAAAAAGACTTTGCCATTTTCGATTTTTGTGTAAGAGCAACGATGGTTTAAAGTGTGTTTTTAGGAAGACCTTTTCGCCTACTTTATAAGTTAACACCGTATCTCAGTTCAAGTACGTCATGGTTAGTCTCTCCGTCGAAGTGGTAGCCCCCATTCTGTCTCACAGCATCACTTAGGGAGCTTTCAGATGCTGGACTTAGTTTTCCTGCTTGTGTGGTTTTGATTGGCCTTCATCATTAGAAAGTTCGACCAATCTGACATTGTGAGAACACTGAGGAACAAAATTACTGTTATGCACAAACCTCGTGTCAAAATGTTACTGCGTTTGTTCTGGTGTCCAATACATGTTACTGTCTTCCGCGTTTGCGAAAAATACAGGGGAATGTAATGCCTTCGCGGGGGTCTGATGATTTTTATTACTATTATGATTTCCGGAATTGTTACTGTGAAATCCACCTTCACACTGTGGTTTGCCGTTAAACTGTGTGTTTCTGTGCATTCCCTGCGCTTGATTTTTACTAGGCGCGGAGTTGTGTTGGTATGAGTGGGCGTTATCAGCTGTTTGTTGCTGCCCGTAATCTGAGTGTTGGCTGCGCGAGTACGGTGCATTCCATTGCGATCCGCTCTGCTGTTGCCAACCTTTTTGACTGAAACCGTTTCCAAACTTCTGCTTGTACGATTGATTGCCGTACTGGTTACCAGTCGTGTTATAAACGGGATTGAATCGGTTGTGTTGATTATGTCTATTCCTTTTGTGCGGATACCCACTGCCTTTATTTCCGTTTTGCCAATCGTTACTATTTTTTGAACCGTTCCCTGGCTTTTCATAGCCGTTACTGTCGTAATGTTGTGGCCAAGAATTGTGCGGAGTATTCCGCGGTTTGTTAGCTCTCATGTCCTCATAGATCAGGTCTAGGGAATCTAATATCGACAGAAAGGTATCTGGATCATCATCTGGTATGGCTATCAGCTTTTCACTAATCGAAATGGGTAATTTAGACTTGAGAATCATAATTACATCTTTACTATTGATAGGGTTATCCCAATACCTAATTTTGCCAAGATATTTTTCGAAGTACATTCTCAGGCTACTATTCCTGGGGTCAAATTGTTCTGCATTATAGACTTCTTTACGAAGGCGCTTCTGAACACCTTCGCTCCAAAATTTGCTGAGGAAACAGTGCTCAAACTCCTCATATGTTCGACACTTATCAACCATTTCTGTTCCCCATATTGCCGATTCGCCACCTATATATCCGGTAACAAATTGGATACGCTATCAGTCCACGAATTTGGAAAAATCCCGGAGAATCCACGAAGAAAGACAATTGGGTGGATATTTCGTTTTTCTGGGTTAAAGGTTTGAAAAACTCGATGCTTTATCATGCTTTCTTCCTTCATCATTTTTACTACTGAGTCAGATTCTTGATTTCTGTGACTAACTGGAATATGTGGTGGTGAAGTGTGTTCATTAGATACAACAGGTATTCGGAATTGCCGAAATAATTCATCTTCTTCCTCTGAGGCTAAAGAGTTAGGAAAATTCGGTCTCTGTATTCGGGAACTACTACTCACTTGTGCCTTCAGGTTATTTAGCTGTTCCGTTACCTCTTGCTTCCAATTTGGTAATTCTTGCTGAAGGGTACGCCTAATGCTACCGAGTTCAGACATTACGGTATCTCCGGAGCTTCCAGGAGCTGACAAGATACCAAGAGTGGTTGCTTTCACAGTCTCTGCTAGGTCTTTGTTAATTTTATCTTCGACAAATTTGTCCTTTCCAGCAATCCAGTTCTCATACTTTTCTCTAAATTCTCTCTCATGACTATCTAGCCTCTCCTTTACTTTCGTTTCCGTTTCCAGAGTCAAGTTTGACATTCCCTCAGTTAGTTTTTCTACCTGCGTAGTTACTCTGTCTAATCTGTGATTAACCGTGGTTATGGTGGAGTCAAGATTCTTGGTTGCGTTTCGGATGTCAGCTGTCTCGCTTTGCATGGTAGCTAAAGTGTCATTCAGTTCGAAAATTATTCCACTTCGCATTTGAGAAACAGCATCCTTAACTTGCTTTGCTACTTCTTTGGCTACGTTTTCTCTAACAGTTTTTATTTCTTCGATTACTGTAGAAAGTTTATCTTCAAGTGAGGCTAACATTTGTCTATTTTCGTCTTTCAAATCATCTTCAAGTGAGGCTAACATTTGTCTATTTTCGTCTTTCAAATCATTTTTAATGGAATTCACCATTTGGCGATTTCCGTCCTGCATCATTTGACTTATTTGGCTCAGTAGCTGTTTGAATACATCGTCTGTCACTACCCCTGAATTGCTTTCACCTGCCTCCCTTGTAACCGGTATATGGCTACGACTACTAGTGGCAGAAACTATGTCGGCATTGTCTAGTTCAGTACCGGTAACATTATGGTGTGAGGCACCAAAGTCCGTAAGATTTCCCACTTCACTTTCTACAATTGTTTCAATTGGTGTCTCAGCCCTACTAATTACCCTGCGGGACCGTAAGCGACGCGACACTTCACTCGTTTCATTCTGTTCATTTGAATCTAGTGATGACAGTTTATCGTCTTCCATAGCTCACTTATTTACAAACAGTAAGTCAATGAAGTTCGTTTGAGCTACGGCCGTCAGCTGTCGACAGAGATGTAACTTATCGGTTGCGAGTCAGTTGTCACTGCTACGTCACAAGATCGGAATGTCACGAGATGCACGTCACGAGAACAAGAGACTATTCTGGACCGTAAAGAAAGTATGGCTGCACACTGTTCAAAATAAATGAAAACTAAGGCTGGTCAGCTACGTGAACAGGCAGCGGACATTTAAAAGCAAATGATATGCAATACACAACAATGGAATTTAAACAATACTTGAAGATATTACTAATCTACTAAATGCAATCTACTGAATTCAAAGCAAATTTTACTGCAACTAATAAAGATCGTCACAAATTGATTAATGTCGGCTGAAATTAAGGAAGCTTGGCTACGGCTAACAAAATTTTAACTTACGTTACTGATGACTGCCTTGGGCGTTGCCACTAGATTTTCGCACAAATTCTGTTCCAAAAAAAAAAATCTCTCTTCCATAATTTTCTCTGAATATCTCGTTTCTTTCGCTCAATGGAAATTTTATTGGATGGCGTTTGATGTCATGTAACAAATAAAAAGCACAAGATTAACTACAATTATTTATGAATATTTCCACAATGCGTATCTTATATAAATTTTTATTCCTTTGAGTATATTTTTTTTAAATTCAAGTCCCTGTTCGGGCGCCAATTATAACGATATGTTTACGTAATGTGTATACATAAACATACAGTTATAAATGTCCCCGTTCGTAGTCTCTAATTATAACAATATGTTACTTTTGTGCTGTAACATATAGCTATAATCAGCGGTGGAAACATATTTGCGAACGCCGACCGTGTGCGGCTGTTTCTTGTTGGATCGTCTGATCAGTCGGAAGTTGCATTGCATAGGAGAGTAAATGCCTACTCAAAATATAATTATTTTGGATAGCTCAACATGAATTTCCTAAGGGACCGTAATTTATTATGCATTTACCAGTAGAATATGGCGAGGAGAAAATATTTCGCCGCATGCAACTTCCGTCCGAACTCGACGAACGAATTCGTGACTGTGAACTCTCTATTTGGCAGAAACATATAGAAAATTAAATAATTTCATGAAGAAGCGAGACATAGATTCTATAGTAAATGAATAGTCCATACACCAGTTCCATTTAACTCTGAATTTATGGCAATTAATAGACGAACTTACACTGCAATGAAGGATTTAACATGGATGCCGTTTTGACTGGCACTTCTCTTAATGAAAATAATTCCTTTGACGTTTTCACATACACCTCGCACAATAAATCTACTGCTAGGCACTTTTAGTATTACACATTTACTTTACACTAGAACAATATTAATTTTGACAATAATAATACGGCGGCAAGACATGCGCGTCCGACACAAGTTACAGGAGACAAGAGAAGAATGAGTAACTGTTCATCGAGAATATCTCGTACCTCAAAAAAAAAAAAAAAAAAAAAAAATGTGTAAAAGTGTTCTTCTTCTGTCCGTTTTTCGCGCCGCGGTTTTCAAAGTCAATAACTCACTGCATCTCTGACGGCGCTTCGACAATAAACAAGTTACGTCACAGGTCGTTCACCTTTTACATTCTCGCAACATTATTTGCTAACTGTAGCTGTCGCCGAGCGACTGCTCGATTAGTGAATGATTTAAAATGATAAGACAATCACATAATGTTACAACGTCCAGCTGGGCAGCGAGGTGTTCGATTGTGATCCCTCGATCACCTCCAGTGATGGCGTCCACACGTTCCAACATTCCAGGAGTCACAGCCGTATGTGAGCGTGCGGCACACGGGACGTCGGACAGCTTTGCACGGACTCGTTGTGATGATCGCGGACGCCTCGACCAACGGTTCACCGCGCTTTTGTTCACTATCAGGTCTCGGTCGACATTAAGCGCCTTTAAATATCTGCGACGCTCTGCTTTTCTGCCAAAAGAAATTCAATGACCATTCTCTGCCAGGAACGCACTCGTGTCACAGACGCCAATTTGACATCACCTTCCTGAACTTCATGAAACGGTAGGGGCTGAAGCGGGAATATTCCAATATGTCGCACAACAGATTCCACATTTTTCCAACCGATGCTGGCCCTAAAAGAAAAAGTTCTGCACTACTTTTTGAATGCCCCTCGTAGTAATTGAGGTGTCCATGGATATGTGGACTGTGGAGGCTTGCGGACCACATGGCTCCATCATTGATCCTGAGGCGCTGTGTGGACGTCGCGACAGTCGAAATAAACTCTCTAAGCTTACTTTGGTTTCAAAGTTTCTAGTGTGATTATCAGAAACATGTTTACAGTGGTTGTGCGTATCGTATCTCTGAGGAGTCTAAAGAAGGTGTTCTACTTGGGTGAGCGTACGCGAAAAATCCGATCACTGCGAGGGGAAGGAGCGTCCAGAGATTGGAGGAGGGTTTTATGCCTCCAAATATCTGAGGACCGTCTGACGATGACGCTCTATAAGTGAATAACTAAATGGAGAGGACAAAGCACAGGGGTCACCCAAGCAATATGTGAATGAAATGAGGACTCTTCATAATTTAGGCTATGATCTTGTTACCGTAATGCCTCACTCAGAAAATATGAAGACACCTTTGAGTCATCAATGCATCAAGCACAGAGAACCAGCTAGAGCACAAGAACTGTTCTGAAAGTGCTCTTTTCGAAGATCTTTTAAAAAAGGGTAACAGCAGTAGGTTTCTTCTAGAAGACTACGGAATAGGGGAGAGGATAATAATTTTTATTGGAAGCAAATAATATGAAAGCTTGAAAACTTCATCCATTTTTTTACAAATGAAAACATCCTGCAGAGCAGAATCCAAACATAGGTCGAGATCAAATTGAGAGACGAACAGCGTGGTTTCAGACCTGTGAGGTCTGTGTCTGAAGAAGAAAGGTCTGGGAAGCACTAGAAACAAAGCGAGTGGAAATAGAAGCAACAAGCAGAGAGGAGGAAGTCTGAGTTGTGTAAAAGTAGGAAACGAAAGCAAGTGGTGTGAAGTAGGGGAGTGCATTGTCAGCTCTCCTCTTAAAGAGCGGTCTTGGATGAGTTAATGATTAAGGAGGCAGAAAAAACTGGAGAAAAGAAATTGGAAGCAATTATGTTCGTAGGTGATTTGATGATTTGGGGAAACAGGAAGGAAGAGATGCTCGGGAAAAAACTGTGAGATCGTATGGAATGATATTTAGAGTAAACAAATGTGTGATCCTGATTACGACTAGAAAGAAAGGTTGAGCAACTAGCGGAACAGGGATTGGAGGTGAACAACAAAGGAAGGTGGAGAGTGTCAAGTACCTGGGAAGTGTGACACAGGACAATTAAAGAAATGAGAAAGAGATCAGCAAACGTGGTAGACAGGCAGAAGCATTCCTATGAATGTTAGGAGCCTGGTCTGGAACAAAGATGTAATCCCAAAAAAGTGAAGAAGTAATATACCTGTGTAGAAGTTACCACATCCCAACATTGACCTATGCATCTGAAACATCGGTAATGATGAGAAGGGATGTAAGCAGATTACAGGCATGTGAAATGTAGTTCCTCAGAAGTAGGATAGGAGTAATAAGGAGAGATAGGATGAGGAATGAAAGGGTAAGGGAAATACTGAAGGAGAAATCCTTACAGAGCAGGATAGAAACATCAGTGCTAAGATGGTATGGACAATTAAAGAGAATGGAAAACAAGAGGACTCCAAGAAGATACTTGAAATGGAGATGGGAAGGGAACGACCAGGAGAAAGGCCAAGGCATAGATGGCTGAAACGTGAGGGGGATGTGTTAAAAAAAGGGGCGAGTACTGGGCCAGAGTGGATTGAGGAAGATAATGGGAAAATAGGGCCAGATAGCATGGCTTATGTTCCAAATAGCCCAGACTGGGGCTATAAGTGTTCAAGACGATGATGACGACATGCAGAAACAGGAGGCCTGAGTGGGTAAACAAAAGTTCTTCCTGTGGCTTTTGTCCTGCCTCCTAACTGGAAGAAAGGCATCTGATTAAACAAGCAGTTTCTCTGTGGTGGCCATGAAAAGCGAATATTGATTTTTAGGCAGCTGCAGTGTCTTTTCTTCGCTTACTTTTCCCCTGAGGTGAAATTTCCATATGTAGAAGAGGTTATAGAGATAAGTTGAAGAGATCAGTCTAACTGAGGAGTACTTTCAGAACGAAGATTTGAGACTTCGCATCAACATCTGTGCAGCGCTGGCGTTTGTAAAACTGGAGGACCTAAGTAATGAATGGACTAAGATTCACACACAAACTCCTGATGATGAAAGACTGACAGCTACTTGTTGAATACCTGGTTGCAGAATGAGAGTATTCCCATCACAATGTGCAGCTGCTGTGGATGAAGCACTGAATGACGAATGGTGATGAAGGGTGGCCCAGCAAAATGGATAATATTATTGGAAACCCTCACCCTACAGTCAAGTATTTGGTGCAAAGCTTACAGAAGCAAGCGGAGCTCGCAGACTGAAGATATGTGATGTTGGAGATGAATCTTGAAGCGCAGAAGAAGAAGAAGAAATATTTGAAGCTGGATGACTGGATAGAGACGACTATAAAAAGTTTAGGCGGTACTTGAAGGCCATCGCCCACATTCAGAAACTGTACTAAGATCTGTATAAAAGTAATATATTAAAAACCAGTGGAAGCAACCGAGTCCTCACAGATCACATGTTTAAACTTGTTAATTATACTGAGCGTTTGCCTCTATAGCTGAATTGGTGTACTGTACTCTGATCAGCCAGAACACTATGATCACCTGCCTAATAGCCTTCAGCACTGGAGACAGTGGCGGCGCATTGTGGCACAAAAACAGTGCCGCAACTAAACCCTACAGCACATGCCTGTGATGCTCTTGGCAGACGTGTTTCTCGATGAACACCAATTCCCCAAATGGTGCAAGAACTGGAAACGGCTTTGAGAGAGGAGTGGGACAATATTCCCCAAAGACTCCTCAACACTCTCGCAGGCAGCATGAATAACACGCGCAAAATGTGTATTAGTGCCCGAGGAGGGCTTATTCTTTACTGAGACTCCGGTAGCAGCGTTTGTGTCAAACCTGAACCTCATTTTTACCTGTTATCCCACTTTGCCATGTGGTGAAATCTGTATCATTTTTCGCTATAAATATACCATTCCACAACTATTGTGTATGTATGAGGGTCACTCCAAAAGAAATGCACACTATTTTTTTTTAAATCCATCTTTTATTCTAGATGTTTGAAAGTTTTACAGTGTGTAGATACATCCTTTAGGAACAATATTTTCATTTCTCCACATAATATCCATCCATCTCAACTGCCTTATACCATCTTGGAACCGGCACCTGTATACCCGCACGGTAAAATTCTGTACCAACCTGTTGGAGCCACTGTTTGGCAGCGTGCAAGAGTGAGTCATCACCTTCAAACCTTGTTCCACGAAGAGAGTCTTTCAGTTTCCCAAAGAGATGATGGTCACCTGGAACCAGGTCAGGACTGTAAGGCGGGTGTTTCAGTGTTGTCCATCCGAGTTTTGTGATCGCTTCCGTGGTTTTTTGACTGACATGTGGCCGTGCATTGTCGTGCAACAGCAAAACATCCTGCTTTTGCCGATGTGGTCAAACAAGTCTCAGTCGAGCTTGAAGTTTCTCCAGTGTCGTCACATATGCATCAGAATTTATGGTGGTTCCACTTGGCACGGTGTCCACAAGCAAGACTCCTTCGGAATCGAAAAACACCATAGCCGTAACTTTTCCAGAAGAATTTGTGTTTTTGAATTTTTTTTTTCTTGGGTGAATTTGCATGATGCCACTCCACTGATTGCCTCTTCGTCTCTGGTTAAAAATGATGGAGGCATGTTTCATCACTTGTCACAATTCTTCCAAGAAATTAATCTCCACCATTCTCGTACTGTTCCAAAAGTTCGCTGCATACCGTTTTTCTTTTTTCTTTGTGAGCCACTGTCAACATCCTGGGAATCCACCTGGCACAAACCTCTTTTAACACGTTCACTGCCACTGTAATTGGCCTTGCTTTGCCACGTAACCAATATTTTTCTTAATAGAATCTGAAAATATATTGCTAAAAGTAATATAACATGTATTTAGTTTATAAGTACACAATCAAATTTACTCTCGTGAATCAAAGTTGTTTTGGGGCGCACTAAGGCGTCAGTGGCATATCAGGCCATATTCTGTAGCGGGTGGCCGTGGACGCGCCAATGCGTCTAGTGTATTGTTCCTGGTTAGTGTGACAGTTTAGGTTACTACAATTTCATTTTATATTCATAAATGAAACGAAACATCCTACTGACAAACGACATATTTATTGGACAAAAAATATAGTAGAAACATTCAAATACAAACACAAGATCTCGAAGAAACTTCTGAAATAAAATGTATGTCAAATCTAAGAAAAAAACAATCTAGAGCTTTATCCATTACACTCTCAAACAAATAAAATAAATACAAAGTTTACGAATAGTACCGACACATAACTGTCGAAAAATAAATGAGCAACGAAAGTGCTATCTGCCTTTAGAGGTGGTGAATAACACAACAATTCAAACAATATCCTGCTTTATTTGGGCAATCTAGGCACTCGTAAATCGTGTCTGTTCGTTGTCCACGGCTGGCGCATGATCTGCACTTTTTTCGCGGTGTTTTTGATTTTCCATTTGATTCTCGTTTTACCACAACATGTTGGGGATTTCTGACTGGCCGTTCTACCTGCTTTCGTGGCAATAGTGCTCTTATAATACTGAGTCTAAATTCTTGGAGGGGCATTTTTGTGCCACAATATTTATTGTGTAGGGCATGTGCGTTTGTCAGTATCATTTCCACAACGTGGATAAAAAGTTTCTTGTACCAGCGTATGGTTTTGCGTTCCGAGAGGTAATATGATAACATCTGATCGTGCCGATCAACTCCCGCCATAAATTTATTGTAGTTTACAATGGCCAAGGGCTTAGATTTCTTCTCCTTTCTTTTGGTTTCAACCTCAACCATTTCATTTGTAAATGCATTAGAAATGTAGCAAACCTCCCTCTTATCACGCCACTTACCTATCATAACTCCTTCCGCAAATCTGGCAACGGCTTCACCTTTTCGTAGTTTTGCTTCCTGTATTTCCTTGTGTGTATCCTTCCTATTCGCCCTCAGAGTTCCCGTGCAGTGGGTCTTCTTATCCAGGAGCAGCTTTGCCAATGCGAAGCTGTTATAGTAATTGTCCATGTACACATGGTGACCAGCATTCAACTTTTCATCTAGTAAATGAAGAACAATTTTTTGCGCATGGCCTCTTCCTCCTAAATCGTCCAGCATGCCAGTGTATACCGCGAATTTTAGGACCATTCCAGTGGGAGTTGTCAAAATATATAGCTTTATGCCATATTTGTGCTTTTTGTTTTTGATGTATTGGCGGAAAAGTAATCGTCCACGCCAAAGGATCATTGATTCGTCCAGAGACAGTTCCCGTCCAGGGTAGTAAACTTGGCACATCCTTTCATTGAAAAAATTGATAACGGGACGTATTTTATACAACCTGTCGGATGGTGTTGGTTTGCCCTGTTTTGGATTTTCAGAAAAGTGTAATGCACGTAGTATTAGCAGAAAACGATTTCGTGAAATACTATCGGCAATTCCTTTCACGTTGAATAAAGCGTCCTTTTTCCAATAGTCCTGCAAATTCCTCATCTTTACATTTCCCATGTGCAGGAAAACTCCCAAGAACACTAACAATTCGCCAACAGTCACATCTTTCCAACAGTTTATTCGTGATTGTCCTTTGGTTCCCGCAGAAAGGAATAATTCAATCGCGTTTCGATTTGTTTCTTCTACAACTGTCAATAGAAATTCGTCCGTCAGCAAAAGACGAAAATAATCTAAGGGAGTGTTTTCCGTCGGTTGAATAAGCAGTCCCTCATTTTTTATAAATGGGCAATTTATCATTCCAACTGGCTCTCTTTCCCACGCAACAGTTGTATCAGCTGCGTTATCTCTTGTTACCACTCCTTCTGCCATTTCCCTGTCGCTAGGATTCACAGCCATTTCTACAGTCTCATCTAAAACAAACTCGGCTCCGTCAGACTCTTCACTGGATTCCACGCCGTCCTCCTCACTGGCCAGTTCCGTTTCCGAATCGCTTTCTTCTAATATTCGTAATAATTCCGCATCCGTTAGTTTTTGTACGTTTCTTGTGTCCTGTGTTTTACGTTTCTTAGGTTCTGAAGGGCCCGCCGTGTCACGATTGTCTTCCATTTTCAGTCCCACAACAGAGAAAAACTGTAGGGAAAACACACGAACCGCACCCGCAAAAATTGAAAACAATACGTTCTTAGAGTGCCTGCGCAATGAACCACACCGAATGGCTGTGCCCGACTAAACTGTGGCGCTGAGAAACAGCTGAGTGTCTCGCCGCGCAGGCGCGTCGACGGCATATGCACTAGTATCGGCCGGACGCGCTGGTGCGCCGATGGCAGTGAACGTGTTAACGCCAACACTTTCAATATTCTGCAAACTCTTCCTTCCCCTATCCCAATGTAGCGTGACAATTCATTCACTGTGACGCATCTGCAGTCACCAGTTCGTTAACTCTCTGCACATTGTCTGGAGTGTGTGCAGTACGAGGTCTGCCACTGTGAGAACAATCCTCAATATTGCCGTGCCTACTTTTGATCACGTAACCTGCTTGCTCACCGACTAACTGTACTGCGATCAACAGCAGCATCTCCGTACATCTTTTTCAACCTCTTGTGGATGTTTCCCAATGTCTCGTTTTCACAGCACAGGAATTCTATGACAGCACGTTGCTTCTGGCGAACGTCAAGTGCAGCAGCCATCTTGAAGACATGCTGTGACGGAGCCACACGCGGGAACAGGTTGAACCAAGTTTCACACATGCAGAATGGAAACTGTATTTTTACAAAAGTAGTGGGCATTTCTTTTGGAGTGACCCTCGTACTCTGTTTCATGTCGTCTGTCAATGGCTGTGTTTATTCCTGTCCAAAATGTCTCTGTTCCTTAGAAATTGTCAAGCAGTGTAACTAGTTCCAAGCAAATAATTGTAGTACAGGGGAAGCAGAATAAGGAAACACACAAATCTTCAATGATTTCATTAAATCTTCTTATCTGAGAAGAAAATATCTGATAAGAAAAACAAAGACAATGCATTACATACTAGGAAAACAAAACTAGGTCAACAGTTGTAGTAAGGGCGAAATCAATAGAGCAAGTATCAGATTTTAAGCAGTTTGCTCCAACATATTGAGCATATCAAGAAACTGAATTTCAGAATAACATTTAGAAATTTAACTCAATGAACGCTAGCAGCAGCGAACGTCACAAAGGAAAGTGGGAAGAGAGACACTTCGGATATTTTACAAAATGTTGTCTCTACAAGTTCTAATGTTTGGAAGGAAAAGTTTGATAACAAGAAAGAAGAGGACATATTAAGAATCCAGAGTGTAAATGATATTTCTAAAACTTGTAGTGGGTTGCGCAAGACAAGATGAAAAGTGAAGTACACAGGTACAGGAGTGTCATTTTTTAAAGAAAAAAAAGAAAAGAAAGAGAGAGAACGAAGAATGGAGAAAGCAATGGATTAGCAACTTACACTTTTCTTCCATGAATTCCTGAAAGCCTTGGACCAAGACATTTAAGGGATACAGTATTTCTCCACATCCGAAATGCATTTGACTCGTATCAACCAAGTTTTATTAACAGAAGGACGATCGTAATGGGTATCAAACGAAATGTGTGGCTGGACTGAGAATTTCCTCACACAGAGGTCGCAGCGTATTATCTGTGATGGGATGTAATCGAAGAAAGTAGAAGCAACATTTGGATTTCCGCAGGGATGTGTGTTGCGTCCCCGGTAGTTGATGTGCTATGTTAAAAACCTAGCAGACAATATTAACAGCTCCCTCGCGTATTTCTCAGATACGTAGTTGTTTGTAATGAAAAGTATTCTGCAAAGAAAGTTGCACGGTATCCAGTCATGTCTCGATAAGATTTCAACGTAGGGATGGAGGGTACCACAGAAACAACAGCTTTTCGGTTACACCATTTTTTTGCGAGTCAATTTAACCTGAGTGTTAAAACCGCTCAAAATACCCGGTTTCTGAAATAACCGACTTTCGAATTTTTATTCCTGTTATTTTCAGCAAAAAAAAGTCTACAAATCGGACAAAATGTGAAAACTTCTGACTTGGTCTCAGGATACGTAGAATCAAAACATGAAATTAAGTAGGCAAATAAAAGAAAACTGTCTGTCCACCATTCCCTGCTTTTCTCGAAAACTTGTAACTAGTTGAATACTACAAGAAATCATCAGTATTCTCCTACAGGCTCTGAGTTTTTGAAACTCTACTCAAAAATTATTTTATAATCGGGGATCATACCACTATTTAGGCATTACAAATAGTCATTGCTAATGAATGAAGACTGGGGTTGAAGAACTCTGTTTTTCGTGTTAATTTGTCCGTTTTCAAGGGCTATAAGCAGATAAAGGCATATTATGTAAACACAGGTAGCAGATCAGCTCCCTTCGCTTTTTATTGTATACTATGAATAGATTGTTTTTGACTTTTCAATTTATTACTGCTGCCACAATTTCCTTCCTATTTTAGTATTTCATAGAAATGGCACACAAATCAGTAATCTTTTAAGCAAACTACATTGCTGTGTCACTTCGTAAAAATATTTCCGCACTACCGTTGGTACCACATTGCAATACAGCGGATGTACGGCGACGACGGCGAGAAGCTACCATACAAATGAGGCGGTGAAGAGTCTTGCACACCGCACTCACTCGTGTACCTTAAGTCACGACACACGGCAGCGTCTGCCACTGCAGCTGGCTGAACATCTCCCTGACGCTTTCACGCTTGCTAAATGAACCTGTAACGAAACGCACTGCTCTTCTTTGGACCTTCTCTATTTCCTCTATCAGTCCTGTATGGTGCGGATCCCATACTGACTAGCAGTAGTCAGGTATTGGTCGAACGGGATTTTGTAAGCTGCGTTCTTCACTGATGCACTACTTTTCCTGGGAATTGTCCCAGTGAATCACAGTCTGGCATCTGCCTTACTCGTAACTGATTTTTTGTGGTAGTTCCACTTTTAGTCGCTCCGTACACATATTCCGAGACACTTTACTGAAGCAACTGCTTCCAGTGATAGCTCTGCAATCGTGTAGGCATACATTAGCTTATGTTGAGGGTTAATTGAAGCTCCCTACATCAAATGTAGATCCTCTGCAGGTCTTTTGACACACATCAAAAAAAGTTTTGCATCACCCCGGTTACCAGAACTCCTGAAGATAGACTTGACTGTGGATATTGTATCACAGACACAGTCCCTATGACTGTTCAGAGATGTCACTAAACCCCCCCAAAGATGAAAACAACCATACATGAACAGTGCCTATTACACGGAGGGGGTCTGACAGCTGATCAGTTCCAGTCTTTCTACCAGGAAGAAGGAACACGATTCCAGTTGTCTGTAGTTCAACCGTGCCTAGACGGTCAATACCATGGTTCGATCGAGCGGGTCCGCATTCTTACTTTGTGCCAGGAAGGTCTCTCGACAAGGGAAGTGTCTAGGCGTCTCGGAGTGAATCAAATCGATGTTGTTTGGACATGGAGGAGATACAGACAGACAGGAACTGTCGATGACATACCTCGCTCAGGCCACCAGAGGGCTGCTACTCCAGTGAATGACCGCTACGTACGGATTACGGCTCGGAGGAATCCTGGCAGCAAGGCCCCCATATTCAATAATGCTTTTCGAGCAGCCACATGACGTCATGTTACGACTCAAACTGTGCATAATACGCTGCATGATGTGCAACTTCAATCCCGACGTCCATAGCGACGTCCATCTTTGCAACCACGACACCGTGCAATGCGATACAGGTGAGCCCAACAACATGCCGAATGGACCACTCAGGATTGGCATCACATTCCCTTCACCGACAATTGTCGAAGACGTGTTTGGAGGCAACCCTGTCAGGCTGAAAGCCTTAGACACACTGTCCAGTGAGTGCAGCAAGGTGGAGGATCGCTGCTGTTTTGGGGTGGCATTATGTGGGGCGGACGTACGCCGCTGGTGGTCACGGAAGGCTGTACAGTACGGCTGTACAGTACGTGAATGCCATCCTCCGACGAATAGTGCAACCGTATCGGCAGCATATTGGTCAGGCATTCGTCTTCATGAACGTTTCGAGCTGCCATCATGCACATCTTATGAATGAATTCCTTCAGGATAACCATATTCAAAAATGGTTCAAATGGCTCTGAGCACTATGGGACTCAACATCTTAGGTCATGAGTCCCCTAGAACTTAGAACTACTTAAACCTAACTAACCTAAGGACATCACACACACCCATGCCCGAGGCAGGATTCGAACCTGCGACCGTAGCAGTCCCGCAGTTCCGGACTGCAGCGCCAGAACCGCACGGCCACCGAGGCCGGCTATAACCATATTGCTCGACTAGAGTGGCCAGCAGTTCTCCAGATATGAACTCTATCCAACATGCCTGGGATAGATTGAAAAGGGCTGTTTATGGACGATATGACCCACCAACCCCTCTGAGGGATCTACGTCGAATTACCTCTAGCAGAAAACTCGACATCACGCGGTGTAAATCAAGTTGTTACTGCTGCTACCATAGCACACCAGACACATTGGAAAATTTTGAATAAAAGATAGTTACAACATAAGGAAACTGGAAGAGTTTGGTGGCGTTGTGGAGATGTTGCAAACTGCAGTCCGAAGCACTGTCTACTTGCGATCGTTAACAGCAAACCTCTCTATCGTCAGAGGACTTCCATCTCATGTGTGATGAAACGTGACCATCCTGTTTCGACACGTTCCTCTAAACGAATGCAGATTCATGTGATGTACTCCATTCCCTTGTCGCATCTTGGGTATAAAATAGAGACTTCAGTTTCATAACTAAGATGATTCTAAGTTAGTGATAGGTGTTTGTGAGACACTGTAATCCCCATGTATCTGCTTGACAGATGTCCTGGTGCCATGATGTGTAATTTCACATGTCATATGCCGCTGCTAAGCATTTATCTCTTTACTTGTAAGAAGTACAGGGCGAGTCAAAAGTCCTCGGACACCTTCATAAGTTGGAAGATTAAAGGGAAAATTGAAATGTGATGATGGGAACATAGGTTTGATGTGGGGCCGCAACTTTTGGAGTGAATGTCATTCATGGCCGCCATCTTGAAATCCGCCATTTTGGATTCATGTCGTTTTTTTAAAATGGGAAGGGGGTGTATGACACATCAAATAACACTCGCTTCAGGTCTGGGATTTAGTGGTGTAATTTGTTTTTGTCTATTATTTGTTTTAACATGAATACTTGTATGTACCTGTAGAAACAAGACTGCTTGTGATGATAATATGGTTGTGTTTTTAACTTATGGCGGTTTGTAAGACGATTATGCCTCTATTTCTAAGACACAGAGGTACCACTCGCAAGAAAATTTATGGGGCATATCCATGCATCGTTGATTTTCGGTTAGTATTAATTGGTATTGCCGGCAATCAATTATTGATGAAGTAGTAGGGGATGTGTGATAGGTTCAGCATGAGCATCAGGCTTATAAAGTATGTGTTTGTGTTCTTGCATGTGCAAAGGAAAAGACTATGTCGAGTCGAAAGGAAGGTGTGGATTTGACGTGGAATACTGTGACAGCAAAGGGAAGAGCATGTCAAGTCATAAGAATGGTGCAGTTATTTCTATTTCTGGAGCCACAGCCTTCAGCAGGGTGAATTTCCGATACTTCGCTCACTGTCAAATGTCGTTCAGCTGAGACCACGATCATAACATTTAACTGTAAGTATAACAATCAAATATATATATGACCGATTTCTTAGGATGGTGATTCTGCTTGGCGTGCAGTGCAGGTGGCCTGTGGTGTGAATGATTCACGTTTCCCGTTAATGGCAGAAAGGCCTGTTCGGATGCAGGAATGTATCTGACTTAACCGTGTCGTCCTCTAGCGAACTAACACTTCGCATGTGTTGGGCGGCTTTCGTGATAGCATGGAGATTTGAGAAGATTCAATATGGACGTGTGTTTGCACTGGACCATTATTCCCTCCCTTGTAAATTGTCCGGTTGACTGCTTCTGCACATTTCGCACCTTTATTTAGTTGAGGGAACATCGATTGTGGTGTGTGCATCTAGCAGGTGAGAGACAGGTGGAAGACACGTTTGCTGGCTCTCTAGACATGAGGAACACCTTAGTTGACTTTGTGAATTATGGGGATGATTTGGAATCTGTTACATCACCGACATCAGTATTCACAAGTGGAAATATTAGTTTCCTCTAGCTTTTTTTTTTCGAGTTTTCATGTAAAGTTCTTCGCAGACAGGATAAGTTCCTTGTTACTCAGTGGTTTACAGCACGCTTCACCTCGCTAAAGTTTCGTGTTTCTAGAGAAATAATTTGAAGTCTATATCTTCGGAATTACGTTGCGCAAGCGACACTGCTATGCAAGCGATATTGGTATGTGCTCGATATCGAGAAGTATCGCGAAAATGGTAGGACATTCTGGCAAACCGTTCTTAAATCCCAGAGTGTGGAGACAGGTGTAGAGAAGCAAGCAAACACGTCGGGACAGTAAGCAGTAACGCTTTCGTGTTGAGGGGAACCGACCCCGAATTTGTAGAACAATTCTGAGAGTGACTTTGGTCCGCCGAGGGGGCTCTGGTCACACATCGGGAGTGGATGACAGCCCGACCTCGCGGGAAATGTCTAGTGCAGCCAGGAGGGCACGTGCTTATGCTGTCTGTCTTCGTGGTATATGCGCCGGTGTCTAGCCGCCGATAGCTATACGAACGATATAACAGCAGCGATTTTGTATGGCGCAGGATACAAATTGTATGTTTACAACATCGACAAGGTCGCTGTGATATATTGCTAGATTGGAGATTGGTTTCAAGCTCCTGTCCTCAGTGGCAGAGCAGTCTAATTGGGTAAGAGTCTTTCCGTATTTGACAATGTGTAGACCACTTTGCAGGGCTTAATTGTCGGTGTAATATGGTGATCTGTGCCAAATAGATTTTTGCCACTGAAAGTCTTGTCTGCAAAAATAAAAAATGTCGGATGGTGCTTCCACACCGGCGGCATCAGTAATTCAGTGGGTACATTCAATAAGAGTCAATCATAATGCTCCATTGATTCACAAGACATCCTTAGTGGTGGGACGTAGGAGCATCCACAAACTGATTCGAACAATTGGAGGCAAGGTATCTATGGAAAGTTCTGAGACAGCAAGTGTTCAAAGACAAGTTGATGCAGAGCATCCATCTATAGTGGGGACGCCGTCACTCGTCTGCCACTGTGGCATTACATCTCCAGACCAGTAGCTGTAGGATACCGAAAATTCCCGCCATTTTTCTCTTCTATAGGCCAGTGCTTCGAATTCTGCTTGCGTAATTGTGTTCCGATCCCCTCCCCCCCCCCCCCCCCCCATCTGTGCTTAAACAGTGCTCTCTTTCCAAACAACGAGCATGCTTTTATGATTAACGGTGTTTTAGCGAGCATGCACAGACACGATGAAGATTTTTAGTGGTGAGAACGTTTCTGAGACATACGTTGACAGCAGGACGAACATTCTGTGGCAAAGTGTCAGCCACACTGGGAAGGTAAGTACGTGTGCACAGCTAGAAACAGCTTGCATGTCCAGTTAGGATCGTGAGGGAGAAAGCAGTCGATGTTATTCTGAAAAAGATTTCTAAAGTGCGATCTGACGTCAGTATCCACAGGTAGAGAAGTTTCGCACCAGCGGCCCGGAGTGTGAGTTGGCGATTATTTAGATAGACATGTGACATCAGTATAGCATCGTGAACCTTTCAGCTGCTATGCAAACATCTCTCCCGGCACTGGACCCGCACGGCAGATACGCGTCACCATGTCGGACACCGTGCCTAGGTGAATACAATTTCGACAGGAATTTCTCAGGTGTCGAGTACGGAAGGATGCTGCTGCCTCGTGCTTGCGGGACCCAAACAGACACCTGTGCACGGCTCGGCACCTGATGACCGCGTCATCACTTTGCGGGTCCTGCCAGAGCACCCTGACTCCTGGGAGAGTGTGAGGTAGCATCCTGTGTGGTCCAGAGGACAGGAGTGGCGGGCAGTGCTGTGACATCACTGTAACACCTGAAGAACTCTAACTGTAACCGCGACAATCACCTGCCATCGGCAGCAGCTGTGGCTCACGGTGGCATCGACACGTGCGCGCTTTGGCGTCTCTGACAAGTCACAGTTTTTACATGCACTGAATATTTGTGCAATGCATTATTTTCGGGTGTTTAAGCATTGTAAGTGTGTTTGCATAGCATCACACATGCATTTTTCGGTGATACACGAGTAGTTTCCATATCTATGCTGTGCAATGCATTATTTAGGCAGTTTACGAGTTGTTTGCGACTCTGCACATCAGTGTACTGCATTATTTACGAGTAGTTTGCAGGTGCGTAGACTATTTACAGCAACCTCAAGCACATCAGAGTGACTGTTTTGTATCAGTGTAATAAATATACTATGTCAAATCCGTCACTAAATAAATTGTTCCAGAATAAATAATATACACTCCTTCCTCTCTCCAGCAGTCCAGAACAGGCTGAGGCCATTTCCCGCCATTTTTCCCTTCCAGACCGCCATCTCGGATTATGTCACGGGAGGGGCAAAGGCGTCCTCTGGTAGCAGTACTGTGTACTAGGTCAGTCGGACTCTGGACCTCTGGGTGATCACACTCAGTGACAGTACTGCCTCTAATTGTTTAAATAAAGACTGCCTGCAAAATAAAGACTTACGGCCATCCTATCCAGAACGGGCCGAGTCCTTTCCCCGCCAATTCCTAGGAAGATGTGGCGGTCGGATGACTTAGGTTAGTGGAGGTAGCCCGAGTGGTCTTTTTTCCCGCCGTGGTGTGTTGCATTCTCCTGCCTGAATTTGAACTTCCCGCCATTTTCTGGGGAGGGGGTGAGGGTTAGGTTACTGGAGGTATACCAATTGACCTATTTTCCCGCCAAAATTTGAACTTCCCGCCATGATGTCATTGTGATGTTGCCATGTCTTTGGCGCCATCTCAGATCTGCCATCTCGAATAAATTTGGCAGCAATGCAACGTCGGGTGGCGTTCTTGTTGCTCCACTACTTAGGGAAATGACTGTCTATATGCCTCTGTGTAAGCCCTAGTTTCTTGTATCTTATCTTCGTGGTCCCTTCGCGAAATGTATGTTGGTGGCAGTATGATCGTTTTGCAGTCAGTTTCAAACTCTTTCTCTAAATTTTCACGAAATGAATGTCTTCTTCCCTCCAAGGATTCCCACTCGAGCTCCCGAAGCATATTTGTAACACTTGTATGCTGACCGAATGTTCCTGTAACAAATCTAGAAGCTCACCTCTGAATTGTCTTCTTCCAATACGACCTGGTGTGCAGCTCAAACACTCAAGCAGCACTCAAGAATCAGTCGCAGGGTCCTATCACACTTCCCCAAGGCACTCCTGATGTTGAATTTGTCTCCAATTAATACTCGTCGTTGAGGACAACATACTGGGTTCTATTACTAAGGAAGTCTTCGAGCTAGCCATATATCTGGGAGCTTATTCCGTATGCACTTACCTTCATTAACAGTCTACAGTGGGGTAATGTGTCGAATGCTTTATGGAAAGTTAAAGATATGGAATCTGCCTGTTGAGTTTTATCCATAGTTCGCAGTATATCACGAGAGAAAAGAGCAATCTGGGTTTCACACGAGTGATGCTTTCTAAAGCTGTGCTGTTTCACGGATATGAGCCTTTTGGGTTTATTACATTCGATATCAGAATATGCTCCAGAATTCTGCAGCAAACCGTTCTTAAGGATACTGGTCTGTAATTTTGTGGAGCTGTTCTTTTCCCCTTCTTATACAAAGGAGTCACCCGTGCTTTTTCCCAGTCGCTTGGCACTTTTCGCTGGTCGAAAGATTCGTGATAAATACAAACTAAGTAAAGGTCGAATGACATAGATCTTTGTACAATCAAACTGAGATTCCATCCAGAGCTAATTTAACAGTACCGTTTGTCTCATTGGCTCATCAGTTCGACAACTACGAAAACTAAGTATCACTATTTCCTCATTTAAAACATTAAAGCGTCCAAAGAAGATTCATTTTGCTTCTAAAGTTTAATTAAGCGCTAATGTTTCTGATTTGGGGTGGTGAGGGGTTACTAACCTATATCTGAGAGCGCTACGCCCTATCCTCAGAGGTGACGCAAAAGTTACGTATATGACTCAGCTGTTCGTGCATAGCACTCGTCGACTGCTATCGAATGTCGCGGTCAAATAGAGGAAACCGGGTGCATCACAGAACTGTTTTGAAACGAGTCAGAACACCTTGAGAAGTTAACTGCGGCTTATCGTATCTGAGGAACTGTTGCAATCACTCTGTAGCGAAGAAATGAAAACGCGTTTATAGGTTGCGGACCAGCGAATAAGTCATATGGGGTTTCATGATTTTACCTGTTTCTTGGACCTGTTTCGATAATTTGTTTATTCCCTCGAGAATCGTTTATGTAGAGTGTGTACATATTAGTATTTTCTACAACCTTATAATAAATCCAGTAATACCTTGGACTGGATTGGATTGTTGGGGGAAGAGACCAAACAGCAATGTCATCGGTCTCATCGGATTAGCGAAGGACGCGGAAGGAAGTCAGCCGTGCCCTTTCAAAGGAACCATCCCAGCATTTACCTGGAGCGATTTAGGGAAACCATGGAAAACCTAAACCAGGATGGTCTGATGCAGAATTGAACCGTCGTCCTCCTGAAGGCAAGTTCAGTGTGCTAACCCAGTAATACCTTATCACATTCCGGAAACAATTACTTATAACCATAAAAAGAAGAATGCAAATACTGCCATTGCAAACGAGAAATGACAATTTGTGTACCTTTCAAGAACAGTGTCATAATGCAATTCATTTTTGCTAGCAGGGAGGGGACGGGGGGGGGGGATGTACGATTTCATGGTGGTCGTAATTAAATAATATTTCTTTTCAAAGACTGATACTTGTGTCTACATACATGTTTTATAGTTTATGCCTGCCAGGAAGTTACTCAGTCCCTTTTGCAGTGTTGTCAATTAACTACTATACAGCATTTCAGCAGCAGCAAGCAGCTTTTGTTATAAATTCAAGTGGTGCTTGTTTGGTTGGACGCAGGCCTACTTTTCTATTTGTATATTATTAATTTCTGTGACTATACAGATTAATATCAATCATGCAAAACTGGGTTTTAAGGATCATGAAAAAGACCCAATGAGGGTGCCATAAAATTCTTTAAATAACTGTACTTCCTGTGTCACAGCCAAATTAGTAAAAATACTTGCCTGTTACACCTGAGTAATCAAATTTATCGTCACCACACAGATGTAAAAAGAATGGGTAAATAATTTTACAGTATAGGCAACAAAGTAATATGCTATAGTGTGCACAGCCCTCTCTAAGCTGGAAAATAAAGGATAAATGACACAAACTGTCTTCCGCTTGTTAGGAAACGTAACTGCCCACATTCCATAGCTGAAAGAAATATTTCCTTCATATTTGAATCCAGTTCGTGTGGAACTGTTTAGTTCTTGAAAATTATAAATTTTTTGCACAAAGAACAGAACACTATAAAGCTTTTCTTACTCTAGTCTCAGCTTCGTTCAGAATTATAATCATTCCTACTGCAACATTCCTACAAACTATATTTTTGGACATTATCTGCACCCTTCATTGCCGTGGCATATCTAAAACTTGCGCCACATAATGCATAGTTAGTGCTGTTAGTCCAATGGCGCCAATAAATTGTCAGTCAACGCTAATGAACTTGTATCAAGTGCAACAAGACATAGAATTTGCACATAATTGAAAGTTGCAAGCCTATGTCGCAGGCACAGCAGAGAAGGAAAAAAAGCGAACAACAATAATAATAATAAAACTCACACACAATGGAAAACCAAGGATGAAATAATGACAATGATTATAATATTGTCATAATACAACTTACATTAGACGATAGAATGAATAAAGGTAAATCTGCATTTATAGCTCTTGGAGATTTCGAGTAAGCTTTTTGCAGTGTTGATTGGAATACATTTCTTAAAATTTTGAAGATGGAAGGAACAAAACACAGGGAGGGAAAGGTTATTTACAACTTATACAGAAGCCAGACTACAGTTATAAGAGTTGCTGGACATGAAGGGGAAGCAGTGGTTGAGAAGAGAGGGAGACAGGGTTGTAGCATATCCCTGATGTTAGTCTTCACATTGAGCAAGCAGTAAAAGAAACCTACGACAAATTTGGAAGCCAAATTAAATTTCAGGGTGAAGAAATAAATACTCTGAGGTATACCAGTGACACTGTAGTTCTGTTAGAGATGGCATTGGAGACCAATTGAACAGAATGGATATTTTCTTCAAAAGAAGTTATAAGATGAACTTGAAAAAAGCAAATCAGGGGTAAAACAATGAAGCCAAATTAAATCAGGTGATGCTGAGGGAATTACATTACAAAATGAGACACTAAGAGAAACAGATGTGTTTTGCTTTTTGGGCAGCAAAATAACTGATAATGGCCAACTGTGAGAGGATATAAAATGCAAACTGGCAATGACGAGAAAAACATTTCTTAACAAGAGGAATTTGTTAAGGCCTAACGTATTGTTAAAAACTCTTCTCTGGATGTATTTTTCTGGAATGCAACCTTGTACAGAAGTGAATAGAGGCCTTTGAAATGTGGTACCACAGAAGAATGTTTAAGATTAAATGGGTAGTTTGAGTACCTAATGACCAAAATACTGAATCAAATTGAGAAAAAAAGAAATATTTGACACACTTGGACTAAAAATAAAATAGAGACTGGCTGATAGGACACTTCGTGAGGTGTGAAGGAACTGTCATGGGGATGGGGGGAGGGGTGTGGGACGGGGGGGGGAGGAGAGAGATAGATAGAGAGAGAGAGAGAAAGAAAGAAAGAAAGAGAGAGAGAGAATGGAAATTGTAGTGGGAGGACAAAGGATGAATACAGTGAAAGATAATTTAAGTGGATGTAGGTTACATTTGTTAGAGAGATGGAGCTGGGACGTCATGTGGCAATGTATGGTGTCTCGTGACAAGTCTCGCTTGTAGACATCGTGTCCATGTATGACCTCGTGTAACGTCACAGTCATGGTAATTCCCAAGCCTTGTACCTCTCCATCTCCTAGAATCATGCTGTGGGGAACTATTGGATATGACAACTGGACTGTTTTGGCAGTTGTCGAAAGAAGAACTGAATGCTCACCACTATGTGGCAAGATAAGTGAAATCTGTCGTCGTATCCTTCTTGACTAGGGTGTCAAATAGCATTTTCCTGTACGGTTTCTCGATTGGCCATTCCAGTCACCGGATGTGTTGTGCTGGTACGTGACTGGCAGTACCCAAGATCGATTGACAACGACAAGGGATCGTACTGTGCCGACGTCTCTGTGCCGTTACTGCAGAGTATCCTTAGGCCACCAGTCGACCACCACGCCTTTAATTAGGTACAGTTTCTTATTTTTAACTAGAGGTTGAGAATGCAGAACGCTATCTAATTGCAAGAGATTCCAGTTGGAGAGGAGCCTCTGATGACAAGAATTTAGCCCGCGCCGCAATCACACTGGCAATGAACTAAACGGACACGAAATCAGCCTTAGTACAATTGATATTGCAGCCACCTCAACCGCTGACCATGCAAACAGCCTATCTGCCAAATAACGGGAACAACACCCTGCCCAGACACGACGCCGAAATCGTTCCAAGACACGATAGAACTACGAATAATCATTTAACAATATTCACACACCAATTATTACTGAAGTTAAGCAATAGTGAATAAATGGGCCTATTTAATGAACCACTCTCGTTGTCTACGATACTGATCTCGTCAGAGCAACAAATTACTTTAATTTCAGTACCTGATTATCTTGCGTGATGACAAATGCGACATCCGACTAGCAATTGTTATCTTTCGCAACGAGCTCACAACGCAGTACGTACTCCCTGACATAAAGTCGGTACTATATTATTACTTGTACTAAAATACCAATCTGTCTACCGTCTTGTAATGATTATTCTGTTTATGGACACTTCCATCACTACTGTTAGGAACTAAAACATTTTTAATTCTCCCTTAAATATTTTTCCAACTCGACGCAGCGATAATATGTAAGTGATGAGATTTCGCATGCGTCACAGAATAACGAATCTTTGTTAGTAGGAAAATCTTTAGCTTTTCCGTAAATAATTCAATTACTTCAATTAAACTTATTCATCATTTAGAAAACTTTCCCTTAATTGAAATCTTTTCTTTATTATTGAGAAGATTCACTTTCAGTAGCTTATTTATAATTTCATTCGTTCAAGAACCTTTTACCAAGCACATTTAAAAACACCACATTATACGTGACATCGATTCCACTGTATCAATACCTCTGAATTACACTCGTTTATACTTCCGAAAATATATCTATACATTCACACTAGATACCAATTAAATAGACTGGGAAGTTTCCTTTAACCCCAATAAAATTGGATTTATTTTCCTTCTAGGTATCTCAATACACGTTGGTTATCACCAGTGAACGAGTGCCAGCAAATATATTATCAGTTCCCACAATACGGAAACAAATCATAAAAAAAATCAAACAAAAAATCCTAAATGTCACCCCCTCTTTTCAACTAACCTTAAGTTACAATTAAAAGCAAATCTTGACCTCTTCAGGCGTCGGCCACACGCGACCCGCTAAGTTCCCTAACATTTAAATCGGCCACTCGTCACATCGATGAATCAAGTTTTGGTTTAGCTACGTGTAGCTCGTTAAATGGTTCCTTCAATTTACTGTTGCTTGTCTACTCAGTGATACGTGCACACCATCACCGTATAGTGAAACAGTTCGTCGTTCCATGAGCCAATTCGCTGTATGCTGCAAGCTAGTGGTCTCGAAAATACAACTACCAACACGTGTTCGAGGCTTTCCCTTCTCGATACACACAAGCACAATACCCAAACCACCTCCATAAAAACGACAAGCAACCCAATTACCTCTGGGCGCGTCGCGACCACTCAACGTACAATGCAGACGGGATATTGGTCACACCGATTCCACAAAACTCAGCACCTAACAAATCAATCTCTCAATTAAATCAGGCTCACGCAGGACTCACCCCAGCAAATTTTACGATCGAAACTGTTCCTACAACTATAATCGACAAAATACCGTGCACTCTCCCAAGACTTAGGTGTCAACTGAGTAGCCTCTGTAGTGTTCCCTTCTCCTCGGGGTTCTGCCGTGAAAAATATAAAATAGAAAATCTGATTGGGATTGGAATTTTGGTGGTTTCAGTTACGGATAAGGCGGACTTCGTATTATTGATTGAGATCGTGCTGTAATTTGACCGTGCATGGCAGACCGGGTCGGCAACACTACAAAAAGCGACTGTACGGAAATAGCATCAGAAACTAATTGAAATTTACCTTATAATCTTGTTAGATACGCAGTACTAATTACAATATAGTCTTCATGGCTGTCTTCCTAATTTCTCTTGTAGGACGACCCGTCTTTCACTTTTCTCTGTCTGTTGAAAACTTCTTCAAGTTGTCACTGTCATGATCAATTTACAAATTTGATGATAACCACCTCGAATCACTATTGAAACAACCTCGCTTTGTAATGTAATTTTAATTTCCACCCAAAAGCACATTCAACACATCGCCGAAAAATACACGTCTTTCGTATGAAGACGAGAGAGAGTGACATCAATTAGTTGTTAAAAGCAAAAACCTACGCAAAAGTAAAAAGACGAACAAAATTATTTATAAAAATCGGTCGCTGGTGCAGCGCTCTTCTGCGTGCGCGATCGTAAATTATATCTTTGTATTGGCGGAGGCGCGGAAGTCAAAGTACCATTACAATGCCTCCTCTACTGACACGCTCCGCAAGCGAGCGTGGCAGTATAGAAAATTTACATAGATACATATATATATGAGAAAATAAGAAATTTACATACTACAAAAAATATTTCTGAGCACAATGCTCTTTGCATATCAGTCTTTGTATACAGTCTTTTTGGTGTGTATCTTCTTTAGGAGTCGTAATATTAATGTCTTTGAATTGCAGCGTTTGAATTCAGTCCACATGATTCATGTTTACAATGGAATTAATTCGAACAATAAATGTTTCTATTATATTGCTCCAATGTCTTTAAACGTAGTATCGGATTCTGAGTGTGTGTGTACTGCCTGGATCTCTTACGTGTGACTTGAAGAAAATCCAAAGTTTGTTCAATGTGTCAACACGAAATTGTGATCTCCAGCAGTCGAATTTTGGTGGCGTCTACCGGGGTATAAATGGTCAATGAGGGCACAGGAAACAACTCACTGCCTACGACAGGTGATGAGCTTGTCTTTTACACCAACCTGAAGACCTGCCGGCTTCCGCAACACCATACACTTCAAAGCATATTGACACTACGTAAATATTTCTTGACCAGTGTTCCATCACGTTGGTTTCTTCTTTGCATTTTCAGTTCCATTTATATGAATCATGTGCTACATGCACAAGTCCTTTGCAGCTCATTAACATCTCCTTAAAATACATTTCTTGATATAGTAAGTACATAAATATACAAATATTTACAATTAACCATTACATGAGATACATTGTTGTCATATAGTACATATACAGAATTAAATGAAAAATATAGTAAATTTTTTTACGTTACATTCACTATCATTGTGCTGACATGTGAATTACATTACATTCAGATTGAAATATACATTTTATTTGTTAGCTCATTCTCTCTCTCTCTTTTTTTTCGTTACACTTGCAACATTTGAAGATAATTGTGGCAACTCGCTAGAATATTCAACTTAAAATTCATCTTGCCTCCTGGAATAAAATTTACACATATTTCAAGCTTCAAGACAGCCCTCTGTAGGAGGATAGATTCATGGGATGGTTGCTAAATACTTCATAAATACTAGTAAAGTCATCTCCTACAGTGGACTACACAAAATAAAATACGATAAATAAAATACATGTTAACTTGATATAATGTAAAAGTTCCTATACTTAATACCGTTTCTAAGTGTGGTGTCCCCACTACTGCTGTTTCTAAGAGTGGTACCCCTCTATTACCATTTCTAAGAGCGGTGTCCCTCTAAATATCTTAGGATCCTACAAGTATGTACGTCAGTGTGGTAAGTGTATTAAGTTCAAGTCAATCATGTTCCTATAAAGTTTGTGTAGTTCATCTCCTTCCTTTCATGAGTATCAAGCAATATAAATAAATGTTTTACTTAATAAATAAATAAATCTTCTTAGATAATTGCTGCTGCGTTCCATGCTGTATATCCATTCTGTATTTACCTTGTGGTACCTGTAAAATTCTATTCATAAATAAATATGTGTGTATGTCTCTCCATACTGTCAGATAATCATGAATTATATAATGTCAAATATTTCATCAACATGTATAAATTTTTCTAAGGGAGGGATGAGAGTATGAGCCGCAACAGAGGACTGACGTTTTGTTTTCTCCTTATTCTCCTTTCTATTTAATGGTGCGTTAACTCATTAGATAACTGCTAAATATGTTCTCTTAAATAATTCTTCCAGTCTGAAGTGTCAAGCCTACATAACTCCAAAAATTTCATTACAAGTTCCCATTAGATTAGTGTTAAAATGTTATAGATTTAAATCTTCTGGTATATTTCCAACAGTGGCTGTTGTAAATAATTCTTTCCACATAAATCTATACTTTCACCTTTAGTTATAAGAATATATAAGACATCACATAAGTTATTATCTCAGGCATACCAATCTTTCAATAAATAATATTCTTTCCACTACTTTCATTCTGTATTCCATGAGTACATGTGATATAGCGTTCAAATCTAGTTTCTCTCCTCTCAACATATTCTCAATCACTCATAACATTCTCACGTATCCAATATTCATTCTTCACAAAATAACATATACTTATTCCTCAGCATCATATATATATATATATATATTCCTCTTATTCATCACCACTTACCTTTTACTTCAACAATAATAATAATAATAATAATAATAATACCCTTTTCTCATCTTATATTCCATTTACCTCTTTCTGTATTACTATTTGTCCTCTTATTAAACTAAAATTACATTCACTCATCTCATTCAGTCACTCATATCACTCATATCAACATTACTATTATCACATGCCTCCTAAAGAAAATACAGTAATTCTGTTCAGTTCTCTGCCTCCTCTAATGTGTATATGCCTCCTCTAATGTGTATATTCCTCAATAGCAACTCCTCTTATAACCAAATATCTTATTAGCTATTGGATGGTTAACATTGCTTTCTAGACTTACTAGACTTACCTGCATTCATTAGATTGTAAGTATCTGTATAACTTAAATGTAGGCTCATCGTAACTGTATATCATATTAATTATCTTCTCCTCATTAGCTAACATTTTACTGTATGTATTTTTTCAAATGTCTGTGTGGATGTAGACCTCTGGGTTTATGTGTTAATGGATATTCTAATGAATAACAGCCAGGGTGTGGAATATTTGCAATTCGGTATGGTCCAGAGTATAAGATCTGCCATTTCCTGTTTAAATGTTTCAGTTTTGTGGGTTTAGGATGTGTTCTTAGTAAAACTAACTCATCAACTTGAAATGTTTGTGCTTTCTTGACACCTCTGTCATATTTCTGCTTTCTTTTCTTAGCTTTGTCACATAATGTTGTGTAAGCTTGTCTTACCTTTTCTTCTAAACTAACATGATTTGTTGTTCCTGAAAATTTAGGTAGAGGGTCTGTCCATTCATTTCTTTCTGTTTTATCCATAATTAATTCAGTTGGTGTGTATCCATTAGAAATGTGAGTTAAATTGTTCACTATTTGTTCAAATGGTGCTAGATATTCTACCCATTTTGTGTGCTTCTCTGGTGTGTGTGTTCTCATAAACTGTCCAAATTCTCAATGTTCTTTCTACTGGGTTTCCTGCCGCGTGAAATCTTGAAATTAAAATATGTTTAACATTCTGTTCTTCAATAAAAGTCTTCCATTTTAAACTGGTAAAATATGCTGCATTATCCGTGATCATAACTTCAGGTTTTCCTATTCTTACAAAATAATCTGTTAATAGACGTCTGGTAATAGCAGTGGTAGAAACTGAACGTAAAGCATATCATTTTAAATACTTTGTGAAAACATCTAACAAAGCAAGGATGTATTTCATTCCTCCACGTGCTTGTGGATAGGGTCCTGCAATATCTAAAGAAATTAGCTGTAATGGCCTCTTAGGTATGATTGGATGCAATTCATTCATGCTTGTGCGATTAGAATATTTGGCTTTCTGACATATGATGCATTTCCTAATATTACTCAATACTCTTCGTCTTAAATTTGGAAAATAGCAATATTGTATAATCTTACCTGTACATTTGGTTACACCATAGTGTCCCCAAGTTCTGTGTGTAAATAAAATAAAATCATCAACATGAGCTTCAGGTAAGCAAACACACCAATGCTGTGATTCAGGGTTTCGTCGGTGAAACAATACTTCTTTGTGTAATGTGTAATATTTTTCAAGATGTGGGTCTGTTCCTGCACATAATTTATTCTTTATCTGGATCCACCTGGGATCATTGCCCTGCAATATGGCTAACTTCCTGCACATGTTTTTGTAGTAAGGTGCAAATGTACCGTCATACATGAGTAAAATTTTGAAATCTGATGTTTGTTCTGTCACATCTGAAAATTCTTGTAGGCCTTGTGGCAAACGAGACAGAGCATCGGCTATAATATTGGATTCTCCTTTTATGTATATGATATCAAAATCATATTCTTGTAGTGATGCACACCAGCGTGCAAGACGTGAATGTAATAACTTGCATGATAGCAGGAAAGAAAGAGCTTGATGATCAGTATAAAGCTTAGTACGTTTTCCCCATAGAAAGTAACGAAACTTGCGAAATGCCCATACTATGGCAAGTGTTTCGTGCTCGGTCACTGAATATGACCTTTCGCATTCAGTGAGCGTGCGGCTAGCAAAACTTATAGGTTTGATGACTGTTCTTTTTCTACATGAATTTGGAATAAAAATGCTCCGAGCCCATAGGAACTTGCATCTGTTACTAGGCAAAAGTATGACGTCATGTCAGGATGACATAACAACGGTGCATTAACTAAAGCATTCTTAATAGATTCAAAATCTGACAGAACTCTGTCCATTTCCAAATTTTATTTCTTTTGAGTAAAGATAGAAGATGTGGACTGTTAAGAAGGTGGTAGGGTACAAATTTCCTGAAGAATGAAGATAGACCAAGAAAGGCTTTGAGTTGTTTACGATTCTGTGGGGGTGGGAAATTCTTTATTGCATCAATTTTTCTTGAGTCTGGATAAATGCCTTCAGTTGATATGATGTGACCAAAGAATTTGATTTCTCTCCTCCCTAATTTCGTCTTTGATAAATTGATAGTGATACCTGCGTCAGAAAATTTAGTCAGAAGTTTCTTCAAAAGATTAACATGTTCTTCCCAAGAAGTGGTGGCAATGACAATGTCGTCAACATAAACTGTGATTTGCAATAACAATTGTGGTCCAAGAACAGCATCTAAGGCTTCAATAAATACTCCAGCACTCACTCGTAGACCAAAGGGTAGAACACAAAATTGATAACTACGTCCCTCACATAGAAATGCAGTGTATTTACGACTTTTTTATGGAGGTTCACCTGACAAAATGATGAGCGGAGGTCGATATTGGTTAAATACTGTATATTATGAAATTTTAAAAGTTGTTCTTCCAAATTTATAGGTTGTGTGTTGATTGGGATTATAACTTTGTTAATTTCTCGTGCGTCCAGCACTAACCTTACACTACCATCCTCTTTATTAACTGCTAGTATCGGACTGCAATATGGTGAATGTGACCTTTCAATGATACCCCAAGCTTGCATTTTCTCAATCTCTTTCAAAACTGCGGGTTTCTTTGACCAAGGAATATTATAATATGTTCTACAGTATGTTTTGTGTGGTTTAACATCCATCTCATAAGTATAGCCTCTAATAATTCCAGGTTTCTCCACAAATACCTCAGCAAATTGCTGCAAAACTTCAAGTAATTCAAGTTGTTGTTCCTTCGTCAGATATTCAGATTCTGTGCATTTCTCATATAAATCATTAGGTTTAATTCCCTGAGATGCAGCTTCATTCAAAGTTAAATCACATATGTTTGTTGCTGGTGGATACACAAAATGTAACTGTTCAAATTTACCTTGTTTACTGTTTAAGTTTTTACCCTGTGTTAACTCTATTGTCAGTTGTTGTTTGTTTACGGTTAAATGGCATTTCCCTCTTCCTAAATCTATGATTGCTTGATATTCATTCAAAAAGTCAGTTCCTAATATGCAATGCATAACTAATTTTTCTACTACCAGAAAACTGTAATTGAGTGGTATATTTGAAAATGTGAAGTTAATTAGCACTTGAAATTTCACATTCTTTGATTTGTTACCGTGGCACTTATAATGTGGCAATTCTGTACTGGCAATGTTTGTATGTTCATTATTTGTTTGGGTTCATTATATAAGGACATTGAAATGACACTTGCTGCTGCTCCTGTATCTAACATTACTTCCACTTCATAACTACCAATCATAACTCGTGTTATAGCCTGCATAATCTTCTTTGTTTTACTGGTACTATTAAAATCTACATCCTGATATAATTCTTTTTCTATTTTCTTACTGTCATCATATCGGAGAAAACAAATCGTCGGTTCCGTTGCACTCTGCTCCCTATCGACCGTAAGTCGAGCGCTTAGCTCAGTCGTCGTTCGTTTTCCGGCAAATTCGGTTGTTGCTGCGGGTTGGGGTCATTGCCCAACTCAATAATATTTACATTTCTGTCGCGTGTCACCCAAGTATCAGCTGTTTGGTTGTTGACATTAACTCGCGTCGCATTGGGAGTTCCGTTAGGTAGGAATTGAGGGTTGCTGTATTGCATGTGTCGTGGCGGTGGTCCATTGTGATTTCCCCATACATTATTTGTCATTACTGTTATTCCTGCAATACATGTTTGGATGTCGTTGGATGTTGTTTCTCTGAAAATATCCTGGATGGTACCTGTTATCCTCTCTTCTTTGATCTCTATGATTTCGGTTCCTTCTTCTGTTGTTGTTATTTTGAATATAACTGTTATGGTTCTGATTGTAATTACTGTTCGGATAACCATTATAGTAATAATTACTGTTTCCTTGCCAATGCTGCGAGTTGTTTCTCCTAATATTGAATGGATTTGTCCCAGTGTAGTGCGAATTGTTTCTTTGAGTGTTTTGTTGTGGTGTCGGAGGCGGATTCCAATAGCCTCTGTCATTTCTGTTGTGCATACGCGAATTGCTTGGATGGATCGGATACAATAGATTGAAATTCCTGATCTCATCTCTGTAAACAACATCTATCTCATCAACATAACTAAAAAAATTCTTTATGTTGTCCTCGGACACTCCTATTAATTTATCATGGTAAGGAAATGGTAAGTGGCTTTTAAGTGTTCTAATTACATCTATAATGTTTTGTCTAGGTAGCGTTCAAAGTATTGACGTAAAGTCTGGGTTGTATACTTCTCGTTTTAAAATTTGCTGTTCTGTGATCGACCAGAATTCCTCAAGAAATGCTTGTTCAAGCTGTTCAAATGTTAGACATCGTCTTTTTATTGCTGCTCCCCACTTAGCTGCTCTTCCATGTAACAAATTTGTAACATATCGAATTTTATCGGCATCTAACCAATGTCTCGGGAAAATACCATCAAAAGAGCAGATGAAAACAATCGGATGCACTTTGTCTTTCTCATCACATGAAAATGTCTGAAAGTATCCATGTCGTACTAATGTTTCATCAGCTACTCCCGATGGTATTATGGGTCCTGCATTTTGTGTCAAACTGTGCATAGTATGTGGTGATGTCTGATAGTAATTTTGATCTTGTGGTAGCATTAAAAATGGTTCATTGGGATTTGTATCTCTCATTGGTAATTCTATTTTCGGCTGTGTGCTGGGTCTAGCATTATGATGATTCTCATTTATGTTTTGGTTGCCTGTTATGGGTTTTGGTATCACTGACGAACTTGGTATCACATTTTCTTTAAGTTTACGTACCTCTTTCTGAATATTATCTGTTTCTCCCTTTACTTGTTCCTTTGTCTTATCTAAAATGATCTGTGTCATTGTCTCAAACTTCTCATCTAAATAATCATCACATAATTTGCATTCATGTACAGTTTTCTCTGCTAGAGTTGCGTCATTCTTTAAAGATGCTACATCTGCTCTGTCTTCAAGTTTTTCTAACTTTTCCTGTAAGGATTTCTGCTCCAATGTTACATCATTTACTCTGTCTGAAAGGTCTGTAATCGTCAGGTCTAAGTGTTCTTGGTTTGTTTTTACGGAATTGTGTGATTGTCGTAATTCGTCAACTTGGGTACTGGTTTTCTGTTGTTCAAAAACTACTGTTAACAATTTCTCATTACATCGTTGTAAGTCATTTTTTGTCTCGTCACTGAATTCCACAAATACCTTTTCTTGTCTCGTAACCTTGTCTGATAAGTCAGTAAATTTCCTTCCAAGACTACTGGTGGTTTCTGTCAAGTCGGCAATTTGTCTCGATTGTTTTTCAAAATTTTGTTTTATGTCCCGTGTCAGTTCATCGAATTTAGTGTCAAATTTCCCAATGTCACGTTTTAAATTGTCGTCTAAATCGTCAAATCTTTTGTCCAAAGTGTCAAATTTTCTGTTTTGGTCACCAAGTAACTTCAGAATCTGGTTGAGCATGTCAGAGTCCTGTGTCTTAGTTTCGTCATTTTTTCGTGTCTGATTGATGTTTGGTTCTGAAGTTGACGTTGTCAATGTCACGTTTTGTCGCATAGTACTCACTCTCCATTCGCCTGTATATCTGTTTAAATATAAGGGTTGTTGTCTTAATCGATCCGGTAAAATTATGTCTTGAACATCCTCACAATTAAGTTCAATATTCATTTGACTGTCGGACATGTTTTGCAATGTGTCACTTTCACTAAGCTCGACTGCGGAAACAATTTCTACGCGTCTAGCGTCCATCTTGCGATTTTCGTAATTAATTGCAAATAAAATTTTCCAATGGCAAAAAAAATTTTAAAATATGATATGTTGAAATCTGAAATTTCTCTTATGGAAATGGATATTTCTATATAATTTCTAATTAGAAATTGAATTATTAAACTGGTACTGAAATTTCCCTCTCACAAATAAATGACTGTGAATATGTTCTTCACTTACCATTTGCAATAATAGTAGTAAATCAGTTTGAAAAAATAATTTCGAAATAAATGGATTGGAATAAAGGAAGTACAGATGGCTGCTTGAAACTGGAAAAAATGTAAATTTCTGTACTCACCAATTTTTTTTGTTCTTCAGTCTTATGTTGGAAATGTAGCGTCAGATATACAGTTTTCAATCCAACATTTTTCTTTTGCGTCCGTGAAAATTATTTTATGGAACGTTATCCTTTTCCCCTTTTCTTTTTTTTTTACCAAATTAATTTCCTCAGCATGAAAATGAAAATTAACACCAATTAATAACAGGGAAAACAATATTGTTGTAAATTTCATGCACGTAACATTACAATTGAAATGAATGAGACAGTCCAAATTCATTTTCTGATGCTATTAAGTGGTTAAAATTAGATAAAATGTCCAAAATTTATAATAACTGCACTTGTATCAAATCCGAAAATTGCAAGTCCTGTCACCAGGACGCCAATTGTAGTGTTCCCTTCTCCTCGGGGTTCTGCCGTGAAAAATATAAAATAGAAAATCTGATTGGGATTGGAATTTTGGTGGTTTCAGTTACGGATAAGGCGGACTTCGTATTATTGATTGAGATCGTGCTGTAATTTGACCGTGCATGGCAGACCGGGTCGGCAACACTACAAAAAGCGACTGTACGGAAATAGCATCAGAAACTAATTGAAATTTATCTTATAATCTTGTTAGATACGCAGTACTAATTACAATGTAGTCTTCATGGCTGTCTTCCTAATTTCTCTTGTAGGACGACCCGTCTTTCACTTTTCTCCGTCTGTTGAAAACTTCTTCAAGTTGTCACTGTCATGATCAATTTACAAATTTGATGATAACCACCTCGAATCACTATTGAAACAACCTCGCTTTGTAACGTAATTTTAATTCCCACCCAAAAGCACATTCAACACCTCGCCGAAAAATACACGTCTTTCGTATGAAGACAAGAGAGAGAGTGACATCAATTAGTTGTTAAGAACAAAAACCTACGCCAAAGTAAAAAGACGAACAAAATTATTTATAAAAATCGGTCGCTGGCGCAGCGCTCTTCTGCGTGCGCGATCGTAAATTATATCTTTGTATTGGCGGAGGCGCGGAAGTCAAAGTACCATTACACCTCACTACACGACGCAGTGAAAGTCTGTAAGATCAGACCTGATATACACCACTACCACCACTTGGTCGGTGAGAGGTCTACCCGGGAATTAACTAACCCTTTTCGTTATACAATAGGAACCATTTAAAACGAACAAACATGCAACGTCAGGACAACTTTTAACAATTAATGTAATAATCATCGATGCTGGCGATTCTTCGCAATAGCGGCCGGCTGCTGCGCGTCGCTCGGGCAGCATCTCTGGACGCAGCGAAGGCGATACGGTATATCGCTGCAGCCGCGCATGCTCGCCACCTGCTATTCCGTAGACGCTCTCATATCATCTAGAACACAATTTGATTTTGGTTTTACCACATCACACACGTATATTATGTATTATGGTGACCACCAGGTGTTATCATTGATTTATCACGCAGGACGCTCAGCACCAGTGAGGGCGAACGTACCTCGTGCGTTTTGACACAGCACAGTGTCAATCAAAGATCATGTCTGTGATGCGAAGGGAGGATGTATACTTTCACACCAGCCTCCAGTTCTTCCCCCATCTTCTTCTTCTCCTCCTCCACCTCCTCCACAGGTAATTCACATAGCCCTTTCCAATACACTCTTATCGCACAGTATTTCCTCCCCATTGCCCCCCCCCCCCTTTGATTAAAATCTTCCTTGACCTTGTTTCTCATCTTGTTCTCGATCTTCCCACTGATCTTTCACATTCCGGCCATTCCAGAGCTTTTCTCGGAATACTTTCTTCTCCCATTTTTTAATGTCACCTAACCATTCCTGCCTGTTTCTCTCCATAGTTACTTTCAGAAAATTTATCTCCCACGTGTTCCGTATTGTTTCATTTCATAGCCTGGCCCTTCTTGTCTTATCTGGCATCGATCGTCGAAAATGTATCTGTATCGTTCATCTTCTGCTGAGATTTCCCACAGGTGCAACCCCTCCTCCATGCTGTGGGGGACGAGCAACAGTGGCAAGACCAGGATTACAAGTAGCAGTGAAGTAGAGTGGGTACTGTGTATGTCTGGATCCACTACAGTGGATGTGGACGTCCTACACGAGCCGTGAAACATGGCGCCCAATAGTGCTCTGGTGAAATGAGAGGCCCAGTTAATCGGAACTGAATAATCCCTTAGATTTTGAAAGGCAAACGAGCTTCCAGCCAACCATTTTGATGTGCTGACGCAGCACATGTTTCGTACATAGCAAGGAATTCCTTAAGGGGGGCAGGACGTCAAATGGACCGACTTGGAGCAGGAGAGGCACCACAGGACATTTAAATTTCCAGTGTCTATACTTTTACAAATAAATTCATCAAACTTTGTCAGCATCACCAGGAAGGATTCAGGATTCAACCTCATTGCAGTGGAAGTTCGAAAACATAACAAAATAAAATTTTTTACGTGCAAAATTTCATCTTTTTTTCACTTACTAATGGCTGCATTTGTAGCCTATAGGTACACTTTTCTTCATAAGTTAGAGAGATTCTTCATTGAATTTTGCACAGCATACAACCCATACTCACAGGTGTATGAAATTCTAGAATTTATTTCATTTATGAAAAAACGAATGAACTCTTATATTTTAAACTTCATGTTTAGAAAAAAAAAACAAATTTTATAGTTAATTACCTCAATTTTTGCCACAGTTTTTAATAGATTTGGAAAATTCTAGAGTTTCGTACACCTTTATGTATGGTTTGTATGCTGTGCAAAATTCATAGAAGAATCTCTCTTACTTATGAAGAAAAGTGTACCTACAGCAACAAATGCTGCCATTAGTAAGGGAAAAAAGGAAGAAATTACATGAAAAAAAAATTATTTCGTATGTTTTCGAACTTCCACTGCTAAGAGTGTCAATTCTGAATCCTTCCTGGTCATGCTGACAAAGTTTTATGAATTTATTTGTAGAAGTATAGAGAGTGAAAATTAAAATGTTCAGTGGTGCCTCTCCTACTCCAAGTTTGACGTCCTACCCCCGTTAAGAAACATTCAGAGGCCATTTTATTCATATCCAGGACGTATACACGGACGAGAAAAAAAATTTCCGGATTTTTTTTCTGGTTCAAAATACACTTTTCCTGGATGCACACACATTACATGCCAAGTGAAACTACATTTTTCCGTATTAAGTGGTGATGTATTTTCCCTCAGAGGTATAAAACTTATCAGTCTTTGAATTGGTAAGGATTTTAAGGGTCTTTATACACCAGCATCGAACATAAACCTCGCATATTAGGAAACGAAACACGGAACAGGGGAAAAAGAGGGAGGAAGAGGACCTTCGATGCGTGCCAACAAGTGCATTGCATATTTTCATGTTACGAAAGAATACGAATTCCTCAAATACAAATGTGCCCATCAAACTTTTTAAAAATGGTATGAATGGCTGGTCCACACAGAATCGAGTTTTGAAAGAGTCAAACTGTTCGCGGTTTAATAAATTCATTGCACATTCTCCATCTCGACACGATTCGTCTTGTGTGAAAGGGAATTTACTTTTAAAGTAACACTTCTCAAACCACCATTTGCAATGTTTTCCCACAGGCTTCTAGAAATGTGAACAGTTGTGACGTGATGCTCATCGAAAGCAGTTTGTTGTAATGAAGTATAGCATAGCCCTCGTCCTAAGGCCTATGATGCATTCTGCTGTCTTGGGTATGCTATGTGCTTTACTGTTGTAAATGGTGCACTTTCTTTACTACTACAGTTTTATTTTGGAGCTTCTAGAGGGCTCCAAACAGCACGGTGTTGTATCGAGGTAAGTAACTCGGCTACGTAGCTGTGCGAGGAACAGCGTGCCGGTAGTGCATTTCGAATTCCAGGAGTTCGTGCACACGTGCCACACAATGCCAGACAACACACGAGGTTTTAACAGCACGAAACATGCTTTCAATTGAAATCTGTAGAACAATGAAAGCTCCCACAGTGATCATAACTCATCTGTAACCTACAACCTTAGGTTGTTCGTGTTCATTACAAAGCAAACAGTGGTGCACGCAAAGGTCAGTGTCTCCAAAACTCAATGAGCACCTTCGAAGACTTCGCTTTGATAGTGGATGAAGCAATGCGAGCTGATTTGAGATTGTGGCTCCATTAAAGTCAAACATTCTACAGAGACTGTATCGACAAACTGGTCTATACTTGGAAGAAATAAGTTTATCACCAGTGTAATTATGCTGAGAAATAAATATGCAGACATGAACAAAAACGTAAAATGTTAAAGTTTTTTATTTAAAAAATCTTTTTAAAAGTTTATGTATATAGACTGAAACGGCAAGTGAAAACTTGTACCACTAAGCCATCTTGAAACAGCAGTTCACAAACTGCACGGATTACTCGGGCACGCATCCCTCGATCCAAATTGTCACTGCCACCCCATTGTACTTCAAATTCCCCTTACACATTTCATTTGTAAGAACCTGCACCTGGGTTTTAGGATGGATCCCCTATTAATCTTCAATGCAGAGGTGCTATTCCAGAACACGGGGAGCCTACGTAAGGGGAATTTAAAGCAGACTGGGGTGGCTGTGAGAAGTTTGGTCTACGTGAGAGGCATGCCTAGTTAATCCGTGCAGTTGTGTGAATCGCTGTGGCAAGGTGGCTAATGCACTTGCATAGGAAGCAAGAGACCTTTGCTTAATTCCCAGCCTAGGTACATATTTTTCACTTGCCACTTCAATCTGTACATATAAAATCATATCTGCTTGAGACCAATAATTTCTCTGAAATAAAATTTGAAGGTATTACTTTTCAACATACACTCCACATTTATCATTTGATGCACATTAAGTTTCATGTGCTTCTCAAATTTAGTTCCTGAGGAAAGGCAAGTTTTTAGACCCCCTGCATCAGTTCTATCAAAAGTGGCAATTTCAAAATCTTGCTTCTCTTGTGAGAATTTCTGCAGATTCTTCACGGTGTACCATCCTCAGTTTCTGTCAATGCAGGAAAGGGCAAAAAATATTGCAGGAGTGGTAACGGAGAGTTCTTAAACTATCAGTATGTCTAATGCTTTAGAATGAGTGAGGAGGGTAGCTGCTGCCTGTGAAACCAGACAGATCTGCCCAGCTCATTATTCACAAACACACTCCTCAATAATTTGTATATTGCTCGCACAGTAAATTCTTTCATTTATTCTCTATAGTTATTCTCTTTCTCTACTCAGTAACCACCAGCAACAGCAGCCCTACGCGTCGACTGCCGTAGACCGATTGATGGTCGTTTCCCTGTCCGGTCAGTTACGTGGTGTGAGGTGCCCACTGCTGGCCACACAGTGGACTACATGTCGACACACCTGTCTTATCTGAAGGGGCAGTGAAATAGGTTTCTTTTCTACAATTTTCAAAAATGTATCACAAATTCGCCTGTTTGTGAGGCAGTCAATATGGTAAGCAATATACCAACTTTATAGTTAAACAATATAGATTAAGTTACTACAATTTGTCTTTCATTAATGTACAGGGTTATTACAAATGATTGAAGCGATTTCACAGCTCTACAATAACTTTATTATTTGAGATATTTTCACAATGCTTTGCACACACATACAAAAACTCAAAAAGTTTTTTTAGGCATTCACAAATGTTCGATATGTGCCCCTTTAGTGATTCGGCAGACATCGAGCCGATAATCAAGTTCCTCCCACACTCGGCGCAGCATGTCCCCATCAATGAGTTCGAAAGCATCGTTGATGCGAGCTCGCAGTTCTGGCACGTTTCTTGGTAGAGGAGGTTTAAACACTGAATCTTTCACATAACCCCACAGAAAGAAATCGCACGGGGTTAAGTCGGGAGAGTGTGGAGGCCATGACACGAATTGCTGATCCTGATCTCCACCACCACCGATTCATCGGTTTTCCAATCTCCTGTTTAAGAAATGCCGAACATCATGATGGAAGTTCGGTGGAGCACCATCCTGTTGAAAGATGAAGTCGCCGCTGTCGGTCTCCAGTTGTGGCATGAGCCAATTTTCCAGCATGTCCAGATACACGTGTCCTGTAACGCTTTTTTCACAGAAGAAAAAGGGGCCGTAAACTTTAATCCGTGAGATTGCACAAAACACGTTAACTTTTGGTGAATTGCGAACAAATGCGTGAGGATTCTCTACCGCCCAGATTCGCACAGTGTCTATTCACTTCACCATTAAGAAAAAATGTTGCTTCATCACTGAAAACAAGTTTCGCACTGAACGCATCCTCTTCCATGAGCTGTTGCAACCGCGCCGAAAATTCAAAGCGTTTGACTTTGTCATCAGGTGTCAGGGCTTGTAGCAATTGTAAACGGTAAGGCTTCTGCTTTAGCCTTTTCCGTAAGATTTTCCAAACCGTCGGCTGTGGTACGTTCAGCTCCCTGCTTGCTTTATTCGTCGACTTCCGCGGGCTACGCGTGAAACTTGTCCGCACGCGTTCAACCGTTTCTTCGCTGACTGCAGGCCGACCCGTTGTTTTCCCCTTACAGAGGCATCCAGAAGCTTTAAACTTCGCATACCATTGCCGAATGGAGTTAGCAGTTGGTGGATCTTTGTTGAACTTCGTCCTGAAGTGTCGTTGCACTGTTATGACTGACTGATATGAGTGCATTTGAAGCACGACATACGCTTTCTCGGCTCCTATCGCCATTTTGTCTCACTGCGTTCTCGAGCGCTCTGGCGGCAGAAACCTGAAGTGCGGCTTCAGCCGAACAAAACTTTATGAGTTTTTCTACATATCTGTAGTGTGTCGTGACCATATGTCAATGAATGGAGCTACAGTGAATTTATGAAATCGCTTCAATCATTTGTAATAGCCCTGTATACTTTGACTTGTTCATGATCCCTTTAGATTCTCCTTCTCTATGGGATTTGACAGGACAGTGAGTCGATATATTAAGACTGCATTCAGTAACGGAAGTACAACTTAAGAAAAATCTAGACACCTTAGCAGGTTATGTCGACCTAGTAAAACTGTGACAATATTAGATGATGTAGAGAATAGATGTAAGCTATGGATAAATGGGTAACATACTGTAACTTCAAAAACCCAGAGGAAAACAATATTGAAAGGTCCAAAACTAAATGCTCAGATTAATTTCTGGACTTACATTTGCATTGTGCAAACAAGAATGCGAAGTGCATTCAACATGAACTTCAATAATTAGTCACTTTCAAGTGATCTTTGCAACTTAAATTAATGAACATTCATTCTGAATTGTGATACGATTATCAGAAGTGTATAACGTTGCTGTTGTCAAAACTGACAACTGTGGACTTATATTTCATGTGAGAACTAATTTCAACGTTCCTCTGAAGAGTAGTTAAAAAAATACCCACAATGGATCAGGGACAACATAAAAGGTAGAGTAGCACAGGCAAAAAGAGGCATTCTTGACCAACATAAGTCCACTCGTATCAAACATGTATCATCTGAGGAAGAAATTTCAACGAACTTCTATTTGGGAATGAGATATGGACTGTGGGAATACTGGAACAGAAGAGATTCTAAACTTTTGAAATGTGATACCAGAGAAGACTCGGAAATTAGGTGGACTGATAAGGTTAGGAATGAGGTGTTCTTAGCAGCATCAGTGAGGAAAGAAATACGTGGAAAACATTGACAAGGAGGGAGATGATGGTAGGATATCAGTTAATACACCAGGAGGTAACACCCATGGTACTAAGAGGGAGCTGTAGAGGGTAAAAACTAGAGAGGAAGACGGACATAAACATCAAGCAAATAATAGAGGACATAGGTTGCCAGTGCTGATCAGAGAAGAAAAGGTTAGTACAGGAGAGGGATTCATGGCAGGCTGCAACAAACCAGCCAAAAGACTGATGAAGAGAGGGCAACAGTTTGATTCTCCACTCAATCTAAAGCAGTTGTGGAGACGGCATAAACGGTGTGTTTGAGTTTATCTTGCACAACGGATTGAGACACTCTAAAATACTTGAAGACAATTGTTCATTTTGTACATCTAAGGAAATTACAGAAACCTCAGCATTATCAGGCTGAAATGTGTGATAATTTTTATAATATGACTGACTTAAGTGAAGAAATAAATGCCAGAAGCCAATGTTTCATTGTCAGTCCTGGAAAATACATTTTCTGTCACTGTTCTGAGAAGTGGGTATTCCATTTCAACAGAATTCGGACGCATTTCTCAGCTGTAGGGTGGGGCTTCTGGAACTGCAAGACAATCTATATTACAAAACATCTAATCTGCAGGATGCTTGTCTAACAGCTTATAGAGGCAAGAATTCCTATTTTCAGTATTTCATACAATTACTGTCTGGATTTAACACGCTGTCATAAACAACTAACTAAAAGGTATCATCTTATGTTAAACATTTAACACAGTATTACAGTTAGAAACTGTACCGTATATTCTTTGAGGCACCATAGTTAATGGCACACAAATAGTCCAGGCTATATTATCACAGTATGAGAGAAAAGGCACTTACCATCTTCCAATAACTGCACACACAATTTCAAACTTTTAAGGAACTTGTTGTCACTGACACTCACCTCCCCCTCTTCGCCACTAAAATGATGAAAGGAGGAAAGTTTATCACTGAATGCATTTTCACTGTTCAGGCACGACATTTTAATTTCATTGCTTCAGTTAACTAAACACAAAAATTTTTTTAGACATTATCCACATATACCATTCAACATACCTGCAGAACTCTTGTTGTTCAATGATTCACAAGATACATCACACAATGACATGCATGAAAAGTAGCTTTTTCTTAAAACTGAGCACAAATGCTGTTCAGCCAACATATCATAATGAAAGGACTTTGTGACTGCCAACAAACTTCCAGCACCATTTCAAATCTATCCTAAACTTTCTCTGTTACAGACTTAAATGTGAATTTTAATAACCTCATTTGTCGAGTTATCAGATGTGTTAAGCTGTTTTATACACGCAAATTTGATTCTTTGAAGAAATTAGAGTGAGGGGTTTGTGCTGCTGAAGGATTTAAAGGGCTGAATTTTCAGTGATTTGACAAGGGAAGTACACATCCACAAAAGTGTCTAAGAGACTGATCTCAATTTTTGGGACCACTTATGTGTTGGAATCACTGTACTCAATGAGCAAGTTCAATAAATCTAAATATCAATCTGATTGCATATCAAAGTGGACTTGGGCAAACTGCACTCACCAGCCAGATTTCAAACACCTCACAGCAAAACTGGGCACACTGAAAAGTACATCACAAATATTGTTTCCTGTGTAACGAAATACTGATAAGTTTCACAACAAAGAAACTATTTCCTCAAAAAATCCTCACTGTTCAGTATGCTTCAAAACAATGCAGTTCTCTTCCAGTTACATAATATTTACAGCTCCAACAGTAAAATTAGTGGCCAGTGGTACTTTTTCACTATGTACATCATTATTCTACCTCCCCCTCTGCCTCTGCCAGCCACGACCGCCAACACTTCTGGTTGCAGTCACGACCACAAGCAAAGACAAAAGAGTTGAAGGGGTCCACAGAAAAATGCACTGACTCTCAAGAGAATATTTTGAGATGTTCCGTGTTAGATATTATGATAATTTTGATGACACGAACATAAGTACAGTAGGACAAACTATGTAACTACTTGCTGCCACCTTTCAGAAATATGAACTTTACACTGATCATTCTAATCCTTACTCAACCGAGGGTTACACTTTTTGTGCCCGCCTCTTCCGTCACAATAACTCTTCCGGACACACACAATCCACGCGCACAAGTACACCGAGTCCGCTCTCCGCGTTAGTGTCCCGTCCTCACCCAACTTCTGCAGTCAGTTCTCGTTGCAGTCACCAGAATTCACCGACGACACAAACAGTAACAGCCATACTACAGAAATTACTAGTGCCGTGTCTCTGTCGCACCTAGGGACCAAATCGAGACCACCTCCGCGAGCAAGTAACTTATATCTTCCCACAGAAGTAACTTCTTACTGCGTATTGCTACATCATTTTGAGGATAACAATAAACCCTTGTTGACATCTGACACCAAATTCACCTAATCTGAACAATACGAGACATCCGGGACACTAACCGGTGCCAGTTCTGCGTCCCAAACCACCAGCATTTAATTTACAGGAATTGCGTGACCTGTGCACGGATGTCTGGTAGTACGTAACTCCACACACATACCCAGAACTTGCAAAATCCATCCCACACACGATCATTTGTGTGCTGTGTTCCAAAAGTGGGAAAAAACATTCTGAGACACTAATCGAAAAGATTTCGTACGAGGGAGCTATCCAAAAGTTTCCTTTTGAGGTTACGGCTGCAGCACACACGCACCGCAGTGTCACTCCGTTACATACGTGTGGGCACACGTTTAGTGTGGCATTCACCTTTCCGACGCACACGCACTAAATGGGTTAACGCTAACTGTGGCGACGTCATTACCAAATGTGTCCACAGAGGATCGACGTGCTATTATTCTTCTCTCAGCTGCTGATGGACGAACACTGGTAAACATTCGTCGGGAGTGAAGAATGTGTACAGTGGAGCACCTGTCAAAAACTGCTGTGGATTGGTGCGCTAACTTCCTGACTGGTCACAGTCCGACACGCTACACGCTGGTCGATCTGCGCGCCCTACCTCAAGTGTAGCACCTGCCTTACAGTCCTGATCTCCCACTGTGCGATTATCGTATCTTCAGTTCCTTAAAAAGGGCCTCAGAGTCAACGACACCTGTGACGAGGGAACACTTACCAAATTGTCATCTTCCACCTCGTGCTTCAGAGGAACGACTGACTCGGTGCTCACAGCAATTTTGCCCAAATGGCGTACTGGTTCAGGCTTTAGAATGGAAACTTTTTCATTGACCTTATATAACGTTTTGCATGGCTGGCTCTCTTACATGTTAACCCTTTTAGTGCTAGACGTTTTCTCAAAAGATCTTGTTAAAAGTGCCATGCGATTTTACAGTGAAATGCAGACCTCTGCCATACTTGCAATAAAATCTAAACTAATACATAAAGGAACGTACTTTTTTTAATTTTTAGGGAATGCTGCTGGCTACAGTAATATGTGCAATACACATTGTCAAACAACATATTTTCAGAGAAAAATATTTTCACGATGGAGTGTATCGAAAAAAATTAAAACTTTGATTTCAATTTACTCTGAGACCCATCAAATGATCATATACTCAAAAATTTCAGGTATATACGGAATCTCTCCTCCCCCCCCCGTGAACCTCGGACCTTGCCGTCGGTGGGGAGGCTCACGTGCCGCTGTGACACAGATAGCCGTACCATAGGTGCGACCACGACGGAGGGGTATCTGTTGAGAGGCCAGACAAACGTGTGGTTCCTGAAGAGGGGCAGCAGCCTTTTCAGTAGTTGCAGGGGCAACAGTCTGGACGATTGACTGATCTGGCCTTGTAACACTAACCAAAACGGCCTCGCTGTGCTGGTACTGCGAACGGCTGAAAGCGAGGGGAAACTACGGCCGTAATTTTTCCCGAGGGTAAGCAGCTTTACTGTACAGTTAAATGATGATGGCGTCCTCTTGGGTAAAATATTCCGGAGGTAAAATAGTCCCCCATTCGGATCTCCGGGCAGGTACTCCTCGAGAGGATGTCGTTATCAGGAGAAAGAAAACTGGCATTCTACGGATCGGAGCGTGGAATGTCAGATCCCTTAATCGGGCAGGTAGGTTAGAAAATTTAAAAAGGGAAATGGATAGGTTAAAGTTAGATATACTGTGAATTAGTGAAGTTCGGTGGAAGGAGCAACAAGACTTCTGGTCAGGTGACTAAAGGGTTATAAACACAAAATCAAATAGGGGTAATGCAGGAGTAGGTTTAATAATGAATAGGAAAATAGGAATGCGGGTAAGCTGCTACAAACAGCAAAGTGAACGTATTATTGTGGCCCAGACAGATACGAAGCCCACACCTACTACAGTAGTACAAGTTTATATGCCAACTAGCTCTCCAGATGACGAAGAAATTGAAGAAATGTATGATGAAATAAAAGAAATTATTCAGATAGTGAAGGGAGACGAAACATTTAATAGTCATGGGTGACTGGAATTCGGCAGTAGGAAAAGGGAGAGAAGGAAACGTAGTAGGTGAATATGGATTCGGGGGAAGAAATGAAGGAGGAAGCCGCCTGGTAGAATTTTGCACACAGCACAACTTAATCATAGCTAACACTTGGTTCAAGAATCATGAAAGAAGGTTGTATACATGGAAGAAGCCTGGAGATACTAAAAGGTATCAGATAGATTATATAATGGTAAGACAGAGATTTAGGAACCAGGTTTTAAATTGTAAGACATTTCCAGGGGCAGATGTGGATTCTGACCACAATCTATTGGTTATGAACTGTAGATTAAAATTGAAGAAACTGCAAAAAGGTGGAATTTAAGGAGATGGGACCTGGATAAACTGAAAGAACCAGAGGTTGTACAGAGTTTCAGGGAAAGCATAAGGGAACAATTGACAGGAATGGGGGAAAGAAATACAGTAGAAGAAGAATGGGTAGCTTTGCGGGATGAAGTAGTGAAGGCAGGAGAGGAAAAAGGTAAAAAGACGAGGGCTAGTAGAAATCCTTGGGTGACAGAAGAAATACTGAATTTAATTGATGAAAGGAGAAAATATAAAAATGCAGTAAATGAAGCAGGCAAAAAGGAATACAAACATCTCAAAAATGAGATCGACAGGAAGTGCAAAATGGCTAAGCAGGGATGGCTAGAGGACAAATGTAAGGATGTAGAGGCTTATCTCACTAGGGGTAAGATACAACCTACAGGAAAATTAAAGAGACCTTTGGAGAAAAGAGAATCACTTGTATGGATATCAAAAGCTCAGATGGAAACACAGTTCTAAGCAAAGAAGGGAAAGCAGAAAGGTGGAAGGAATATATAGAGGGTCTATACAAGGGCGATGTACTTGAGGAGACTATTATGAAAATGGAAGAGGACGTAGATGAAGATGAAATGGGAGATACAATACTGCGTGAAGAGTTTGACAGAGCACTGAAAGACCTGAGTCGAAACAAGGCCCAGGGAGTAGACAACATTCCATTAGAACTACTGACAGCCTTGGGAAAGCCAGTCCTGATGAAACTCTACCCATCTGGTGAGCAAGATGTATGAAACAGGCGAAATACCCTCAGACTTCAAGAATATAATAATTTCAATCCCAAAGAAAGCAGGTGTTGACAAATGTGAAAATTGCCGAACTATCAGATTAATAAGTCACGCGGATTCTTTACAGACGAATGGAAGAACTAGTAGAAGCCGACCTCGGGGAAGATCAGTTTGGATTCCGTAGAAATGTTGGAACACGTGAGGCAATGCTGACCCTACGACTTATTTTAGAAGCTAGATTAAGAAAAGGCAAACCTACGTTTCTAGCATTTGTAGACTTGGAGAATGCTTTTGACAATGTTCACTGGAATACGCTCTTTCAAATTATGAAGGTGGCAGGGATAAAATACAGGGAGCGAAAGGTTATTTACAATTTGTACAGACACCAGATGGCAGTTATAAGAGTTCAGGGACATCAAAGGGAAGCAGTGGTTGGGAAGGGAGTGAGACAGGGTTGTAGCCTCTCCCTGATGTTATTCAATCTGTATATTGAGCAAGCAGTGAAGGAAACAAAAGAAAAATTCGGAGTAGGTATTAAAATCCATGGAGAAGAAACAAAATGTTTGACGTTCGCCGATGACATTGTAATTCTGTCAAAGACAGCAAAGGACTTGGAAGAGCAGTTGAATGGAATGGATAGTGTGTTGAAAGGAGGGTATAAGATGAACATCAACAAAAGCGAAACGAGGATAATGGAATGTAGTCGAATTAAGTCAGGTGATGCTGAGAGAATTAGATTAGGGAATAAGACACTTAAAGTAGTAAAGGAATTTTGCTATTTGGAGAGCAATATAACTGATGATGGACGAAGTAGAGAGGATATAAAATTAAGACTGGCAATGGTAAGGAAAGCGTATCTGAAAAAGAGAAATTTGTAAACATCGAGTATAGATTTAAGTGTCAGGAAGTCGTTTCTGAAAGTATGTGTATGGAGTGTAGCCATGTATGGAAGTGAAACATGGACGATAACCAGTTTGGACAAGAAGAGAATAGAAGCTTTTGAAGTGTGGTGCTACAGAAGAATGCTGAAGATTAGATGGGTAGATCACATAACTAATGAGGAGGTATTGAACAGAACTGGGAAGAAGAGGAGTTTGTGGCATAACTTGACAAGAAGGGACAGGTTGGTAGGACATGTTCTGAGGCATCAATGGATCACAACTTTAGCATTGGAGGGCAGCGTGGAGGGTAAAAATCGTAGAGGGAGACCAAGAGATGAATACACTAAGCAAATTCAGAAGGATTTAGGTTGCAGTAGGTACTGGGAGATGAAGAAGCTTGCACAGGATAGAGTAACATGGAGGGCTGCATCAAACCAGTCTCAGGACTGAAGACCACCACAACAACAACAACAACAACAACAACATGGAATCTCTCTAGTTTCCTTAACAAAAACATCAAAGGAATACAACATTTTTTATTACACTAAGGAAAAATCAAAAACATAACATTACAAAAAAATTGTTTTGCTCTGAACGTGTTCTCAGTTCTTCAGTCATAAATCACTTACAATTCTTTTTTATCAGTCCCATATTCAAAATCACTGCATTTCTGCAGCAGTTGTTGGTTGCCACTGATTCTTGAATTTGGCGATAAATACGTTGACTGAATCACCTGGCGAGCGTATCTGTTAGTCTCAGTCACCATAATACTAAGCTGCTGCGAAAAGAACAAATTGAAAAAAATCAATTGGTGTTGCGTTTGCTGCTATATGTTTAGGGCCCGCTAGTTCTGCATACACAAAGCTTGGGGAGGGCGGATTATCTGATGCCTCATTCATTATTTCAACAAGAGTATTTGCACTGCAATTCAGTTGTGTTTGGTCGTCGTCGTCGTCGTCGTCATTTGCTGACGCACAATCGTCACTTGAAGAAAACGACAAGTCCTCTTCTCCACCGGAGATCTCATAATCCGATTCACTTTCTGCAAATCTTTCTTCACTTTCACTGCTTATCATATTATTGTCTAAATCACTCGTATCGAACCGCAACTACTTATGTGACAACGCCATGCTGCCTCGACACACACCAAAAATAAAGGTGAGGAGATGCCTACGTCAACGTGACGTAGGCACGCGTCGTCATGAATTTCACGAGTTGCCCTATTGACTGTTGTGTGCATTGTGTATACATCGACTGTTGCGTGCGTCTTGAATCTGCACTGTGCATTGTTCTTAGTTGATTTACAACATGAAGGCAAAATTAAATGGTACTAGATGCTTTAATATTTCCAGCAACATTCGGAATTACTTCGAACTTCAGTTTCTCAGTTTAACGTTTCTGTCCACATGAATTATGTACAATTCATTGGCTTTTATAAAAATACGAAACACTTTAATTTCTCCCTATTTCACGTTTTTATCCACATGATTTATGCACGATTAACCGGACAAATAATGCCTAGACACTTTCGTTATGCTTATTATTCCTTCATTCAGATATTCGTTATGTTCATTAAACACAATAACATCCCACATTCTTTGGATTGTAGCTTAATAACTGATTATTTCACGTTTCTATCCACGAGATTAATCGGATTTTTTTAAAAAAAGACAGTTTTTTTTACTTTCGTTATGGTTCTTTCGTTCAAACATTCATTATGTTCCTGAAACACATACCATCCCAAATTGTTGGGATAACAGCTTAATAATTAATTCAACCGGGATGAGCGAAACATAACTCCTGTCACTTCGTTTGTACGGATCTATTTACATTTAGCTTTGACGTTATCGGTACAACCGCAAAGATCGATACACGCACTCATTTAGTCGATTTAGGTTATTTACGTCACTATGGCGTAGGGTTCTCCTCACCTAGCGTGAGATGAGTGCTACCCAAAAATATACAACTCCAGAGAAGTTTATTTTACTCGAAATATCGCACTAACAATCGAAAGGAGGATCGATATGTTGTGCCTTCGACCTTCCATCTGCGTCTTGGCTAGGAAATAACTTTGCCTTAGGGCGGAAAAAATGAACGAGAAGGGCATTACGATCAGATCGTTACTGGCATTCTTTGCCGAAAATTTGGATCACGATCATATATTTGGCACTAAAAGGTTTAATGTTAATAAAACCAAACGAAAAGTAAAATGATTTTATCTGTTCCTTCATACTCATTTATCTCCAAACTGTGAGTCTAACAAGGGGTGGCCACGACGTTTTGAACGCGGATTTACTGCAAACTTCGTACACTCGTAGTACTCCATGAGGACAACAAATTGTGTAAGCAGTAGCGCGTACTACTCAAGCGTTATCGAGAAAAATCCCAAGATAATTTCGGTCGTCAAATATATATCTGTGCGTGGCCATTTTAACCAAGAAGCGGCTGCAGCCGAGTGGTGCCGGCACGGTGGTAGCTCAGCGTGTTCGCTCAGAGCGATAGCTTATCTTTATAATAAAAAACTGAGCGAATGGATGAACGAACAAACTGAACGGGTGTCATCGGACGCCCGCCCTGAACAAATTCAACGAACAATATAGAACAAAATTTCTTTAAAAAAAAAAGTGGTTGGCGTTCAAGCCGCTGGATCAAGTTCCGTTCGCCAGGTTTTTTTCAACAGTCATTTTAGTTACTATTTATATTACAATTGATATAATGGAAAAATACGTGTAATTGGATGAACTTTTATTAAATTTTCAATGTTATTTGGCAGTCTAATTTTTATTATCACACATAATATATTCTTAACTAACGACTAGTAAACGAGCAAACGCATAAAGTGATACTGAAAATGTATGCTTGTCTGTGATTTGAGAAATCCCTTAAACCTGACGAACGGATACAGCGATCCATCGGCTTGAACGCCAACTACTAACAGAAAATTGTTCTGTATGGTTCGCTGAATTTGTTCATGGCAGACTTCCGATGAGCCCCGTTCACTCAGTTTTTTATTATAAAGGGGAGCTAATGCTCTGACCGAACACGCTGAGCTACCGTGCCGGCACCACAAGGCTGCAGCCGCTTCACTGTTAAAATGGCCACGCACACACAATTATCTTGCTGTGTTCTCAATAACGCTTGAGAAGTACGCGCTACTGCTTACACATTGTTTTCTTCAGGGAGTACTACGCGTGTACGAAGTTTGCAGTAAATTCGCGTTCCAATCGACGTGGCCTCCCCTTGTAAGTTGTCGACTTTCATCCGATTTTGTATTAGAAGTAAATTTTCAAGAAAAATATTTTTCCTACACTTCTACATTTCCAGTCAAATCCTAGAGTTGCTGATATTTTCACTTGTATTCACTGCATTATTGCATTTCATCAGCTATGAACGTAAGTATGTCACCTGTAATTCCAAGCTTCTGCATTCTCAAACTTCTATCCATTATCCCATCTGATTCATTTTTGTTAACTATCATTACCTTGAACATCAACAAAAGCAAAACTAGGATAATGGAATGTAGTCGAATTAAGTCGGGGGATGTTGAGGGTATTAGATTAGGAAATGAGACACAAAGTAGTAAAGGAGTTTTGCTATTTGGGGAGCAAAATAACTGATGATGGTCGAAGTAGAGAGGATATAAAATGTAGACTGGCAATGGCAAGGAAAGCGTTTCTGAAGAAGAGAAATTTGTTAACATCGAGTATAGATTTAAGTGTCAGGAAGTCATTTCCGAAAGTATTTGTATGGAGTGTAGCCATGTATGGAAGTGAAACATGGACAATAACCAGTTTGGACAAGAAGAGAATAGAAGCTTTTGAAATGTGGTGCTACAGAAGAATGCTGAAGATTAGGTGGGTAGACCACATAACTAATGAGGAAGTATTGAATAGGATTGGGGAGAAGTTTGTGGCACAACTTGACCAGAAGAAGGGATCAGTTGGTAGGACATGTTCTGAGGCATCAAGGGATCACCAATTTAGTATTGTAGGGCAGCGTGGAGGGTAAAAATCGTAGGGGGAGACCAAGAGATGAATACACTAAGCAGATTCAGAAGGATGTAGATTGCAGTAGGTACTGGGAGATGATGAAGCTTGCACAGGATAGAGTAGCACAGGAAGATATTCTGAGCACTACGGGATTTGTTTTTGTCCATATACTATTTTCATTTATACACTGAGAAATAAGAGTACTTCACAATTTTATCTTTCCAATATTTGAGTGTAGGGGAAACTTCCAGGGATCCTGATTTTGGACACTAGTGTAACCAATTATTCCTGGTGTCAGCTTCCTTTTGAGGAAGTACTTACCACGATACTCACAAGGGAACCTCCCCATCGCACCCCCCTCAGATTTAGTTATAAATTGGCACAGTGGATAGGCCTTGAAAAACTGAACACAGATCAATCGAGAAAACAGGGAGAAGTTGTGTGGAACTATGATAAAAATAAGCAAAATATACAAACTAAGTAGTCCATACGCAAGATAGGTAACGTCAAGGAAAACGCGAGTTCAGGAACGTCGTGGTTAGCGTGAGCAGCTGCGGAGCGAGAGGTCCTTGGTTCGATTCTTCCCTCGTATCAAAATTTTAATTTTTCATTTTCAGACAATTATCTGTCCATCTTATGTTTTCATCACTTTTTTGAGAGTGATTATCACATCCACAAGAAAACCTAAATCAGGCAAGGTAGAAGAATCTTTTCACCCACTCGACAATTGTACAAGCTAGGTGGGTCGAAAACATATTCCTGTCATGTGACGCACATGCCGTCACCAGTGTCGTATAGAAGATATCAGACGTGTTTTCCTGTGGAAGAATCGGTTGACCTATGACCTTTCAATCAAATATTTTTGGTTCCCATTGGAGAAGCACGTCCTTTCGTCTACTAATCGCACGATTTTGCCGCTCGGTTGCAAAACACATGCACTAAACTTATTACAGTGAACAGAGATCTCAATGAACGAACGTCAAGGCCTATCCACTGTGCCAACTTATAACTAGATCTGAGGGGGGAGCGATGGGGAGGTTCCCTTGTTAGCTAGAAGAGCTGCACTGTTCAAGTACCTTGCACATCTATGACATACAATTTGAAACAATGTGCAATTTCAAGAGGAATATTACCCCTTTCTGCACCATTTTGCAGAAATATTGCATAATCCATTACTTCTTTGCTTTTACTATGCCTATGGTTACCAAACACACACACACACACACACACACACACACACACACACACACACACACACACACACACACACACACAGAGGAAATGACCCATGACAACAGGACATTTAACTCACCTAGGACACAGAATTAAAATAGTAACTTTTGCAACGAATCCGTGGGCAGAGAGGCAGGTACTCACAGCTGAAGTATTACTTTCAATTGAACACTGGAGCAGGCTCTTATGCTGTTTATGCTTAACAGACAGGCAGAATTTCGTCTCGCCAGACTTCTCAACTTACCTTTTGGCAAAAGTAGCGTAAGTTCTGTAACTACTATGGTAATGAAATCTACCTGCATGCACAGCACAGCAGACCAATACTTGATGTGACAGTTTGGAATTTGCTACACACAGATAATCTCAATATGTATTGGGTTCATTTCAATTTTTTTCCCTCTACACTGTAGATGTATTTTCACTTGAGAGGACAGCTCTTGGAACTGTAATGTTTGTGTCTTTCAAACTAGACCATTTGTTTTCAGGCCTGCAGATTCACCTACCTAATGTGTTAAGGATACAGTTTGATGCCTTCTGTTGAATGCCACCAACGCTTTATGGAATAATAAAAACATTTCTATGACGATATATGAAGATAGTAACTCTTCTCAAAAGAAGAGATGCCATTAATGACTGTACAGCTTCTATAGAATAAATGATAATTGAAACCCTCAGCTGTCGACAGGTGTTGGCATACCTCAAATGAGAGAGCTGAAAATGTGTACCCCGACCAGGACTCGAACCCGGGATCTCCTGCTTACATGGCAGACACTATCCATCTGAGCCACTGAGAACACAGATGAATAGCACGACTGCAGGGACCTATCCCTTGCACGCTTCCTGTGAGACCCACATTCCCAGCTGTCCCCATCGAGGTATGTCAACACCACCTGTTGGCAGCTGAGTGTTTCAATTAATAACCCTTTATTTCTAGGACCTCTTATTCCATGCAATGGCATTCTAGGCTTCTAAATATATTGTGCATAGTACCACACACAACTTTATTTTTGCATTTGTAACATTTGTCAACGTATCGTTTATGAATTGCTGTGTATTTAACCTGTGATGAGATTTTGTCACATATCAATGCCAATATATATTTCGTCTCAATTTAAATACACAAACAAGGAAATCAATGCAATAAATTAAAGTTTATTTTGTGTCTAACAGTGTATGTAACTGTCAACCACAAATTCCCTTTTCAATTTCCAGGCATGTTATATTATGTGGTTCACAGGTAAAATATCTAGCAAAAGATTTCACTGTACTGTAACTCCATGTAGTTTCACTGTATGTGGTACATTTCAAATCGGGGGCAGGGGGTTGCTGTGATTGTGGGCATATAAAATATTTTTGATCAGTTTTGGAAGGATATTCCTATGTACTTTTAACTCTGGAATGCACAATATTACCATAAAATTTGTTACATACTAGTTAATTTTTGTATGCAGTTTTTTCTGACAACAAGTGCTCTCAAGCAAACAAATGTCTTGTGCAAAACTTCCAAAGCCTGGCTCACGTCTCAGGTCGCTCGTTTAGATATTACAAAATGTTTGTTGTGTTTCATAGTTTCATTTTATTGGCACTACAGTGTGTGATATCTGTACTTCAGTTCATTACTTCAAACTCTCGCACCAAGTGAGAGCAGCAGGATACTAGGATTATTAGCTGGAAAGGACATTGTAAGAAAGTACACAGTTTGACAGTTTTCACTTTTTTTGGCTTGTTTATTCAAAATGCACATGTTTTCTGAAAAATTACTTTGTAACTTGTTTGTACATTTACAATTGGCAGCTTCAGCCAGAAATTTCATTTCCAAGTCGTTCACAGTTGACCGAGACAAGTTGTTCCATTTCACAAAAATTTTGTCGATACTGACACGTTGCTCGCTTTATTAATATTTCAATGTTTCATTAAAGCTTCATTTAATAGACTTACTTCACTGACGATTTGCACTGTTACTACCTCACCTTACTTCAGAGGTGACAAATACAATGAAAGATGCGGCCACAACTTTCTGACCAGAGGTGGTGACCGGCCGCAACTTTCTCCCACACGTGGTCCAAATGCAAATCTTAGTCATTCTGTTATCACACTCACGTATGGGATGAACAAGTTTTTATTCATTGGCTATGTTCCTTTAATTGAAGTCATATTTAATAGTTTTAATGCCAATGAATTTCACATGTTGGAAAACTTTAGCTCATTTGTCATTTTGAGATTTTGGGCCGTTATGAAATGGCGAATCTTTATATTGCCCAAAATCTTTTTAAATTAATTACAATTTCATTAAAACACATGCATCAGTTGACAAGCATGGAATCAAAAGGATGGTTATTTTTAAAGGTGTTTCTTTAAAGAAAAAACTTTGCCTGACCCTACAAAACACATTAAATCTTGTGGAAGTTGACAGCACATAGCACCGTTTAACAGAAATAAAGAGACGCGAGTGACACCGTTTAAAAACTCTTGCCATCTCAGTTGAAATTTGTCGACAAAGCGAAACAAAATCTTAACCCCAACCTCAAATGACTCCCATTTCAAAGTTCGGAGGCAGATTCTGCCGTACTCACTGTGCGCACCAGGATCACATTATGTAACAATACAAGGATTTTCACCCACAAAACTTTTTGCATCCAACTACTCCTCAAACTCCCGTAAGCTGCATATGAAAAATTCTCAATCTTCCTAAATTTTTCTACTGCTGACCCGGAGAATTGGGGGAGTTTCGTTGAGATATTTTCCCGAACAGTGTTATGCTTCGAACTGTACGTCCACGTGCTCTGTGCGCACCGTGACGAATACGGCGCCTACCTCCCAGTGTGGGACGTGTGCTATGTGCTACAGTCTTCACCTCCTGCTTATGTTATAAACTGTTATTGGAAATAATGCAAAGACTCAAAATCAAACCTGATTAATTTTTCCAAGTCACATTTCACGCTATTCTGACAAATACGTTACTAAAAATTTTCCGGCATTACGGTCACCGTATCTGTGCTTTCGTGAGATGTGGCTGCAGGAATTCTAAATTATAGTAGCAAATCTATTAAATGTGACAAACATTTTGATCTATCAACAATACACCAGTAAAAAATTACAAAATTAACAACTTCATAAATCTCACACTGAAAATATCAAACAAACAAAACAAATATCTAACAACTTTTTGAACAGTAATAAATAGAAAGTTTTTAAAACTATGAAAAGGAAAGAAAACTTTAAATCCACAAAACGAAAAACCAAACACTAAGAAATTATTCTAGACTTTATCATATCGCCTTTCATTTCAGGTTCAATTTTGAGCCTCTCTATTACAACACGTGAAACCTATTACAAGTAGAATAACAAACGAAAAAGATGGATAGTTTTCTTCAACGCTACCCAAACAAAGTTCTTGTTGACGATGTTAGCTTACACTTCAATCTTTAGGAGGTGATAACGCTAAACTGAAAATCAGGTCTGTATTTCATTTTTTTGTGATTTTTCTTTTTGTTGTTTTGATGTCAAGCACTAACACAAAAACTGGATGTTAATTTTATTACTTTTCTTAATAGATGACCCTCTCTTTCTACGATGGCTGATGGACTTAAGCACTGCTTTCTGTGGTGGTATTCTGCACTGGCTGAGAGGCCTCCTGTAAACGTGAAAACAACACTATCACTCCCAGAAACTTGAACAGTTAAAACACTGCAACACCATATAAACTTCCTAGTTCCATTCAAACATTTCATCTAGACAAACAGGAATGTGTCACGCTACTAAACCACAATGGTATGTGAATGATGTGTTCAGCTTCTTCCCATAGAAAAATTGTAAACTTTTGGCTGAATTTGACAGCTGATTTCAACATTACTAACAGCTTCATACTGGACATTTACTGTGCGAACTGTTGTGACCAATGAACAGGGGGAGGGGGGAAAGGGGTGTTTAAATGCAGATTTATATCAGTAATAGTTCTACTGTGCCCTAAATGAAATCTTTCCTTGAGAGACATTATTACACAACTGTCAGGAACCAGAACATAACCTACACATACATTTTTAAAGAGGTATACAATTAGTTTAACCTTCCATCTTTTAACAAGTACTATTTGTGAAAAATCCGAACTGCTGACTGCAGTATCTTATCAAATTTAAGATAAAGATAATGACTTAGGGACAATATCCATTTAATTGATGAACAACTGACGGTTCAGATGGTGTTACTGATATCTTAATCACTTGTCAGCCGACACCTTGCATACTGCCTTTAGCACTTCTATTAAACGTAACACTAAAAACACTGACACAGCAGTCATTATGGTTACTTTCAACTTAGCAAAATGTTGACCACCTCAAGTGCAATCAACCACTGTATCAGTGCACTGAGCGTGCATGTCCTGCTATGAACAATGTGGAGGTAAAGTTAGACATGCTTACCTGTGCAGGGGGAGCAGCATCTCCACCAGACTCAGCCTAGAACAAAAACAACATATCAACCGTTTGCTTCTGGCACTTCAATTTCCAATGCATTCGAAGGATGTTATGGAATATCTTCACTTATTTGGGAAGTGTGAAATATAGTGTTAGAGCCAGGAAGAAAATGATTAATTAGATGAATGTATTTGGAATAAATGGGAAAGAATATCTCCAATTACTGACAGAATAAGCATATTATAATCAAACCGACAGTATCTCAATATGAAGTGCCTCTGAGTAACAGGAAACACCATTCGACTTTTCATTCGACTGCAACTTGTCTCTGAAAACTTAGGAAGTTTTCTGACCGTGTACATATTTTCAATTTTGCACAGTACCCAGTAATACAGCCAATCATCTGACACTGCACAAACCCCACTAGAGCACTCCTACATAACCAAGTTCAAGATTCAATCAAACTAACTAAAACCAATGCACGCATTGGCGGCAATATTCTGCAGCAGCTTATCATATACTCAGATAAATATCAACAATATTCAAAACTGATTAATTTCTGAAGCATCAATGTCTTAGACGAGACCTGTTTTAAATGTCTGGGCCAGCAGTAGTGTGCGGCTAGCCAGCCATTTTCTGCCAACAGTTTTATTCCTAACACTGGCAAGCCCTTTTCTTACAATGCTAGGTTCCCATAGGTGAGATAACTGACTGTAACACTCTTGTAGGTTAGGGCTCAATGAATCACACCCTGCAGCCATTCTCCCTGCAGGACACTTGCTTGCGACTAGCTGTTGAAAAATGTCACGTGTTGCATTACAGCCGTAAGTAAATGGTTGTCAGTGGTGGCATAGAGTAGAAATTAAAAACCATTCCTCACATGCTCCAGGTTGTGTTCAAATTCTGTGATGTGCTTTTAAGTTATAATTTTCAGATCTGTTTTAACTGACTGCTCATTATTTTCAGTCATTTGGTTTAATTTTTAAATTTCTAATCCTTCACAGCATTGTATCACATTTTTATTTACTTTTTCAAATTCTGTCATATCTGCTTTGACAAAAAATATTTTTAATATTTATCCAACTTTTAACAACACAAATGAGGATTTAAATGATAAAATGGATTATTATTAAAATTCAAGCAAAATGAGAAATAGAAACAAAGGAAATACATAAAAATGAGAGCAAACAAAAAGGACAGTGATTGAAAAGATACAGCAAGGGATTATGAACAAAAAACTAACATTACAAAGTTGCCTGAGTAAATATAATGAACCAAGTAGTTGAAAGAGTTTTAAAAATTAAAATCTGAAAGCACCTCACAGGATTCAAACTCAACCTTCATCATACTAGAAAATGATTTTATCACTATGGTACACCACTGTTCTTATTAACACTTATTTTTTAGCCTGTGGTGCACAATGCAGTTTTTCCCTCTTACTTGTGAATGAGGGCCCACTAAAGTGAATGGCCACGGGGTGTTATATCTACAACACACCTACCCCACCCCACTCCTAGGACTTCCCATTATTAACACAATCGCCTTACAAGACTGAACAATGTACAGCTGCTTTTTTATTTTGTTGCTTATGCCTAGCATCATTCATTCATTCATTATAAATTTAGCACGCTTACATAATAGACTGCCTGTTTGCGAAATGCACTGAGGCACTTTGGCTCTGAATTCACTGTGGACTGAATAATCCAGACGCTATAATCTGAATGCACCTGTTTATCACTACAATATCAGTTACATGCGATCAAGAGATTACGATAGGAACTAGATCCTAATGGACATTACTGTACACATATCTACAGACCAGGTATGCATTGAATCTTTAATTAGACATTTAATCAGGTGTTATCTAAAAGAGGGGTATCGAGACCAAAAGAGAAAGGTGGTATCGGTGTTATACCACCATCAGTCATACCTACTCTGATATTTAGAAGACCTTTAACCGAAATGTGACAAGGCAATGTGTAAATGCAAATCTGTGTGTGCAATCATTGTTAGAGTCCAAACTACTACGTTAAGAGGTTCCAGACATGACAAACTTGCCCACCAATAATTAGAGGCATAAATTTACAAGGCACTTCGTAGACAGTAGGGTATATAATGCATCAAGTCAGTGACAGAATACACTCTTGTGATGTTACCTGATTAAATGATGAACTCTCAAGCTTCTGTATACAACAATGCTCATGATTTTATACTGGTTGCACCCTGTGGTGTTTCCCACAGTTATTTATTAAGAAATTTTAGTACGGAAACACTATCCATGCATATGCGTCATCACTAAAGTTATTCTCGGACGTACTGAGATGTGAACAACGCACCTATAGCTCCAGAATCATAGGAGGGAGGGCAGGCGGCAGAGGGGCAGTTGTCTCAGATGATGGAAGAAGCTGACAATACACGTTCGCAACTTACTCCTTTATCTGAGGAAAACTAATCTTTACACTAAACTTAATGCATTCATTAGATAGTTAAATTTCATGGATGACTAATGTAACTAGCCATCACACAGGAATAGCAGTCACATTGATGACACCACAGCAGTGATTTTTATACTTTTTAAATGAAAGATGGCCCGTATGTTAACGTAGGATACAGGCTATCGCCATCCCAAAGTTCATCTAAATCCGTCCAGACGATTCAGCATGAAGGAGTAGCTAATATACTGGTGCAACATAGAAAGAAAATCGGCAGTTAAATAAGCAATTTTTAGCTCATTACAAGGCGAATTTTTTAATATGTGCAACATCATCTGCCCTCACATGTGTGCCCGTTATCAGCAGATATGCTCACACATCTTAAATCTAGCCTCACTAAAAGCTGACCCTGGTCCATCTTACAGCTTTTCATTTAAATGACAGCTTTAAAGTGTCTCAGAAGATTTAAGATACATCCAACACTCAGCAGTTCAAGTGCAGTGGGCTTTATAAGCATTGTATTTGCTACATTTAATCTTATGTCTGACACAAGGAACAAAACCAATTTCAGAAGTGTGGTACAGATCAAAAAGAGTGTAAATAGCTTTCTCTAACAATTATTGTTCCACATCCCATGTTATACTCTTCACATCAATAATTATATTTTATTTTTGGATTTTATAATATACTGGCTGACAAACCCATCATTTTAACAATCTTCTGTTAAAAACTTAATGGTAATCTCTCTTCACAGCTCTACTGACTGCTATCATTTTCACCTGCAGCCATTTGCACTTCACATTAAGCCTGTCAAAAGTGCTGTGAGGTGTCTGGTATTTCCTGAAGTTGACAACTGTAGGAATGTCTTGGCAGTAAAGAATACATGTATTCAAACTTCATGCATGATGCAGCAATTTTTCCAATACCTCAGTGTTTTATGACCTCCTGAACTGTGGGTGGTATCACAATATAACTTTGTAGAGCATTTAGTGGCACTGTCTCTGTAATTTATTGCAAGTTCGTAGCACAGTAGTAGTAAATTTGAATGTACACATTGATGCAGCAGTTTTTAACATATCTTTGTTTGATATATCTCCTGAACTGTGATAGGTAGGTGGTTCTTACCCCGACATTGTTGTCCGACGCAGATGTGTGTACCAAGTTTGGTTGGTATGCACATAATTTCCTTCACTACCAAACTGATTACTACTCAATGCTTCAGGTTGTGACAAATCAAATCAATACCTGAAACTTTCTGCTGGGCCAAAACTAACTCGGGACCTTTGCCTTTTGCAGCCAAGTGCTTTTGTGACTCAGCTACCTGAGCACTTCACAGAAGCTACCTGGTTTGTGAGCCAGTAGAGTACTTGCCCACACAACGCAGAGGTCCCAAGTTCGAGTCTGTTTCACAGTATGAATCTGCCATGAAGCGCGCGCGCACACACAGTGAAAAATTTCATTCTGGAAACATCTCTTAGCCAAGCTGTGTGTAATTTTTCTTTCCAACTCACTCTATACCATCTCATTATTTAAACAACTAATCTGTTTTCCACATTTTTCAGTAGCATCACATTTCAAAAGCTTTCCTCTTTTTGTCTAAACTGCTAGTCACCCTCATTTCACTTCAACACAAAGCTACACTACCGACAAACACCTTTCTAACATACAAATTTGTATTTTATGTTTGCAAATCTCTTCTTCTAATGCTTTTCTCACCTTTAGCAATTTGCACTTAATATCCCCTCTACTTCAGCCACTGTTGATGCTTTGACTGAAATCAGATAGCATGTATGTATGACAAGTGCAAGGGCTGCACAAAAAGTATCCAACTTATTTACTGAATCTGTCTTTATTCAGATGCAACTGTTTGACACTAGTCACTTTCAAAGCAGTCCCCTTCAGCTTCCACACCCTTCCAATCACTACTGCCACTGCTGAAAGCATAACAGAAAAGCCTCTTTTGGTATGGTGCGCAGATACTCCATTGAATTCTGGATGTCTTAACTCTTCTGAAATCAGCTCACTTTCAGAGCGTGTCAGCTTATGGAAAAGCCAGAAGTCAATTGCTGCTGTATCAGACAAACTACATATGTGTTATATTTGGCCCCAAAAAAGTTAACTGATGATGAGCAGGTGTACTATTGTGGTGAAGGTGCAAACTGTCTACTGCTATCAAGTACGGCAATCTGCATCTCACTGTGTCAGGAACATCACACTGAACCTCCCTGTAGTATTCTTTACCAGCATTAGTACCATCTGGGGTGTATTCCTTACGGACCCCGACACAGGAGTACAACAAGGTTGTCAGCGTGACTCACGTTTATGCATACTTGCTTCTTGGGTCTGTTTCCATAGTGATGACTGGAACTTACTTTGTGGGTCATATCCGTAAACTCGGAATTCATAGGCAGTGGTCACTGTCTTAAAGTAATGATGTTGCTTCTGCTCAGCTGTTAGCAACGAATTTTGCCGAGATCCTCCCGAGGTACAAGTTTTCCATTAAAATGGAATTAACAGATACATAACAAATTTTAACCTCTTCTACAAGTTCTCTGATCACTATTTGCCTATCCTGCCTTACTGGGGTCCTTACGTTATTTGCAGATGTGTCAGGGCCTATATTAATGTGCTTCACTCTTTACTGATGAGTGGCTATCTTCGAAGCAGTTTTACCAGGCTTCTTCCGTAACACCTGTCAAACATTATGGCCAAGCTTTAGACGAAATTTGGTGCAGTAACACTGTTCCACTTTTTCATTCTGCACACAGCACAAAATCCAAAGGTACCACTTACACATATTCACTTTAAAGTTAGCCAGCAACTGGTTGTTTCCACTACCATGAAGGAAGAAAAAAAAAATAAAATAAAAAATAAATTAAAAATCCACCCCCCCCCCCCCACACACACACAAAACTACATATACCTACAAACACCACACACTAATTCAATGCCATTGTTAGTTTAAACAATAAAAAATAAGGTCAGACACTTTTTGGAAAAGCCCCCATACAACATAATTTAGAAAGGCAAACTAGAAAATTAATTTATCCTCTGAATTCTTTACTAGCTGACACCCACAGTGTATCCACACATTATGTACTTTCTTCAATCTGTACTTACCATGTGTTAAGTTTCCCCATTTAACTATTGGAAACAAACTAGACCCTTCCCTCTTAAGCACGTATTAGCAACAAATGCTAATGCTTTCAAGTCAGTGCGACATGGCTCAATAGTTTTGTCCCTTTGAAGTCAGTTTTTGAAGAACACTTATAGCATCCAAATTTAACATCTGATTCACACACGTTTCCAACACTTTAGCAGGACTATACATATCCATGAAGCGCACAATAAATTTATTGTTACCCACGTATGTCGTCTAAGTTAACGAGGATTCAACTCTCTGCTGGTAAAAACCAACATAGTGAATATTATGTTTCAAACAAAGATGACTGCTATACTTAGAATGTGCTTCCAAACAAAATACTGTGCACAAGCCCAACAGGAAGTTATACTTTTATTTGGGATGGCTGCTATTAATTATAGCTTAATAGCTAGGTTGCCACACCCAGTTACATTAGTTTTATGAAATCACACCACACCATATGCCCTGATGTTGAAGTCTATGTACCATGCCAACTCAAGAAACTGGTTCACTCTGTGGAGGGACCCTTCCCATATGGTTTGTACCATACAACACCCCCTGTGCTAGTACTTGTTATGTATATTTTCCACCCATTTTGGAACCAGAAAACCACATCAGTGAGGGAAGCCCCTTCATTTCTAGCTGTGCGCCTTGAGGAACCTCAAATTTCTGTACAGACTATTCGATATCATTTTCAGTCTTGACCTACACAAGTCTCTCAGCCTTCACCTGAGTGGCCTTGTTAGTTTTTTCTACAGTTTTTAACTGTCTCACCCAAGTGGCAACTGATACTCCTATTAATAAACTGCAAAATTCATAATCCACAATTTGTAACACCTGTAGGAGAGCTACAGCAACCACCACTCTTTACGTCTTTTGGGGCAGTCTCCAGATTCTGTTCCACCCTCTCTCAACTTTATACTCAAGAGAGCTCCACTGAAATAGGGGATGATGCTCACCTTGGAAAATCTCCAACTTGTTCCAATATGACCAGCTGATACTTTTTCTACCAAAAATCTACCGGTGCATCTCATTTCACATTTATATTCCTTTGACTGGCATCAACAGTATCTGCTGGTAGAAGTTCTGCTTCACAGTTCAGTACTAATGACAATCTTATCCAATCTCTCAGAACCACTGAATTCTTAATACTGAGCAGTCATGGACGATCTAGACGTCCAGCCTCTTTACACAATGGCGGGTACAGGTCAGTACTACGTCATGTGACCATTTGTTCATGTGTGGTACCGTGTGTAACTTAGTTTCCTGCAATTTCTGTGTTGCAAATCATTTACCACAGCTATTTTGGTTTACCTCAATTCCAGACAATTTTATGAATTCTGCAGTGTCATATTTTGGGAAATGCGTATTTGTCCTGTGTGCTCTCCCTCCCAACGTTCCTCCCGCAATTTGTATTATAAGGGTATTAGTAAAAACGCACTGAGTCAAGTCTTAACTGTTTGCTGTAGTGAAAATTGTTAACTGCAGGGTAACAAACCAATTCCTACTCGTGAGCAGTATGCAACTCTGTAGTTGCCAGATTTTTCTATCTCACGTGTGACAAGTGACCGGTCAACTTGTGAAAGAAGGTACGGAGATATCGCACTTGCATCACTGCACACTGAGACATTAACATGACAGAATTACTCAAACAGTACATACCCACTATCAGTGCTTTTGTGCAAAACTGATGATGAATTAGCAGCTATGTGTAGAGTTTTTAACCTCACAGCAACATGTAATTATTTCACTTAATTTCTTTAATATTCAACATGCAACTACTGAACATATTAACACACTATCTCAAATTTTTCTCGCATTTGTAGAGCAGAAAGGGAAATGTCAAAAGAATTCAGAAGAAATGACGAACATCTTAAATTTTTTATAGACGTTTTTGAATCTCCTTAAAGAAAATGAACAGTTAGTATTATGATCTGTATACAGTACTTGACAACTGTTGCTTATGTCAGATGTTAATACTCAGAATTTCAAACACTTTGTTTATCTAAATAAAAGCCACCACAAGTAGAATTAGACAATCCCTACTTATAAAACCAGAGTTAGGCACAAACGGTAGTGGTTAGTAACCCGTCCAGTGAGTAATGATAGACTTGCCTTGCTAGGTTGCTCGACTGTCTGCTCACCAGAGCCTTCCGCCTCAGCCTGTGAAATTGAGAAACACCATTGACACATCTCTTAGTAGCTTGTGTCTACCTCTCCCTGTTGCAGCTCAGTAACACTAATATCAATCTACTATTACCAGAAAAATTTCTGCTGCTCAGTAGCAATGTCTAAAAATCAAAGTAAACAGTTAAATTAATGAAAGTTGTATGTTCTACTTAAGTGAATTCAATTAAATGTTTTAGCCAGGAATTTAACTGTCAAGTTATGTCAAGAGTAATGTCAACAAAACAAGAAAATGTTCATGGATAAGTGTATTCACTGGCAAATAATTACTCTTTACAATCCCGGCACTGTCTTACACCAACCTACATTCAGATCCTTTCCAGTCATAAACTACTGTTCTGAACGTCCATTTAAATATTTGTTACCTTAGTAAGATCAAAAAATTAGTTAATTTCTTTCAGTTGGCACAAGTAACAGAGGACAGAAACATGCAAGATCTGGCACTCATTTTCTTCAACAGTTCGGTCTACCTGATCTTCAATGTTACCTACTCTGAAAACCATTCCAATACGAGCTATTTCTTTTACGGCTTGTAAATAATAGATTTCAGCTATCAGTCGTCCTTTTGACATTTTATTGGCAGATCTAGATTTCAGCTAGAAAGTAGCCATTCTCAATGCACTATCATTTTTGATGCATGCATGTAATGCCTGTTGGTCAGGATTCATCCACAGTTCATTAAATACTCAGTATTCAGGCATTACATTCATTGATCAAAAATGATACCGCATTGAGAATGGCTACTTTCTAGCTGAAATCTAGATCTGCCAATAAAATTTCAAAAGGACGACTGATAGCTGAAATCTATTATTTACAAGTCAATGTAACAGTCGCTGTGTCTTACAGCCTCCGAATGGAGGGTAACCCAATTTCTTTTACAGATCGGACAGTCCTGGCACTAGATTCAACACTCTGCATAAGACGCACTGGATCTCAGCTCCTCTATGTTCTCCACGAGCTCTCAAATATTAGTTCGTCAAACAAGTCTACAGTTAGACATCTACTATGTCAATCTCTCACTTCTTTGCCAATCTCAATAGTTCAGCTCAAAGGATCTGTAATAGGACACAATTAAAATAGACATGTCATTCAACTAGAAATGAGCAATGCACTGTAAACAGTCCACTGCTGCTGAATTATTTCCATTGTCAAAACTTTTTGTAGTATTTAAATACAATACACACATGCAGCAGCCTGGATTATGTGAAGAACTTTGCACTTGCCACACTGACACTTCTGAATTTCAAAGCCAACACTGTTAGGGTGAGGATGGGGAGCATGCTGTACAATGTGAACAATTTGTTCAATAGTAATATTCTGCACTAACTGATCAATCTTTCTTTGCAACTAACAATTTAATATTCAGCAAATGGGTCCAGATACGTATACAAAGTTTACAGGGTTCAGAAAGATATCTTTCATTGCATAATTGAGGTTCCTGAAACTTTAGTTTCATTGCATAATTGACAATTTAATTTGAGGCTGAGTAAAAACTTTAGTATGGCATGGGCAGGAGTGGCTGTTACTGAATTCACCAGATGATCAGTAGCTTTACTACGAGAATATTAATTTGGGGTTGTAAACCCTCACCAAAAACTTCCACCTCACATTCTTGTGCTAATCTTAAGTCTGAAAAGGTTGTCAACTGGTGTTGACAGAAAACGGAGCTCTACAGTGTACAGGACTTCAAAATTGTCTACAAATGCATCTTGCACCTTCACACTGGATGTCTTTATACTCTTTTGTATAGTATGTATTTTGAACACACAGTTCTGTGTTCTAGTCTTCATGCTGCCACAATACTGAAACCCAAGCAACTGTGTTGCAAATAGAGTTAGCAGTAAAGTAGTTATAAATTAAAAAGTCAACATATTAGACTGTTGCCTTCTCTAATCTTCCTTCACTGGTTTGAACTCCCACCTTTTTGCTGCACTGCTGAAGGACACACTGCACCTATGCTGCCGGACTCTGGAGTGCCGACACACTCTTCTGGAGACTGCAGGATTGCAAAGAAATTATTACTATTACTACAACCTCATTTCTTCGAACTGACCCCCTTTCTTAACCATCTAAATCTATACTCCACAAGGCACGACGTGGTGTGTGGTGGAGGGCACTAATCGTGCCAAAGTCTTATTTCCCCCTCTGTTCCACTTGCGGATCATGCGAAGGAGAATGGTTGAACACCTCAGTACAAGCTCTAATTTCCCTTATCTTGAACGCTTGTTTCTGTTGAAGTCTCCACATTCAGGAAGATATGCTGCTCTGTCCGTCAAAACTTTCTACCCAACTGTACGTGTCATCGGATAGACTCTAGGATCACACTTTTTTGAGCGAGTGATAGTGCAGAACCGAGTCTAACGCCTTTCGAAAGTAGAGGAATATGGCATCGACTTGGGAGCCTGTTTTGTATCGTGCACAATGAGGGCCAGCTGTGTCTGGCATGACCGCTTTTTCTTAAAACAGTGCTTGTTTCTGCACACGAACTTCTCAAAAGTCTAGAAAGGTCTTTATGTCTGAACACTCACGTTCCACAATTCTACAACAAATCGATGTCAATGAAATTGGCTGGTAATTCTGTGCATCCGATTTTCTACCCATTTTATAGATTGCTATGACCTGGGCCTTCTTCCAGTCCCGTGGAACTTTCTGCTGTTCAATGATCTGATAGATGATAAGAAGGGTGCTATATTTGTAGCATAGTCAACATAAAATCTTAAGGGGATACTGTCTGGGCCAGATGCCTTCCTGGCATCTAAGAATCTTAACTTTTCTACAATCCCAGATATACTAATCAATATGTCTGCCATTCTTGCTTTTGTTCGATAATTGAAAAGGGGGAATGGTGCTGCAGTCCTCTATGATAAACAAGTTTTTTTTTCATACATTACCTGTACTGTCAGCAAGAGACTGTACTGAATTATTTGTGGCATTCATAGATTTTATGTATGATCAAAATTTTTTGGTGTTAGTTTTTAGATTCTGCAGATGAAATATTGCTTTCAAATTCATTAACAACAGCAGAAAAACAGCACTGGTATATAATAAATTAAATCTCTCAATAAAAACACTATCAAACAGCTGTGCAACCAACAGAATCTGTGGCAGGATACTAGTACACCTGAATGTCTTTATTGAACTGTTTCTCCACAACAAACTACAATGGGATCGAGTCCAGTCATTAGTCTTACTAAATTATTATTCAAACCAGTATCCACAATATGCTCTCCATTAAGTACAATGTCCGCCCCGGTAGCTGAGTGGTCAGTGTGACAGACTGTCAATCCTAAGGGCCCGGGTTCGATTCCCGGCTGGGTCGGAGATTTTCTCCACTCAGGGACTGGGTGTTGTGTTGTCCTAATCATCATCATTTCATCCCCACCGACGCGCAGGTCGCCGAAGTGGCGTCAAATCGAAAGACCTGCACCAGGCGAACGGTCTACCCGACGGGAGGCCCTAGCCACACGACATTTCCATTTTTATTAAGTACAATCGAGGCTTCTCATTTGGCAGGTATGTTTCCAAACCTAACCACTTTCTTCGGAAGTATGGTAAGAGTGCTTTACACAAACTTGCCCAATTCACTAGTTTTTCAAAACTGCTGGAAAAAGCAAAATGTCTGGTTCGACTGCCACAATACAGGTTTCTATCGACTCACTGCATTGGCATATACTCAATTCCTGGTCATTTTAGCATATTTTTTGTGCTTTTCTAATACAGCATATAGCAGGTTTGATTTGTGTTAATGTTACAAGAGTGTATGCATAGGAAGAACACTTTTCCTACAACAACTAAAAGGGAAAACACGATAAAAGACAGACTGACAGGCATAGGATTAAAAACAGCATCATCAAATGTCCTTAGTGAGGTTTGTCAAATTGATAAAACTAAGAACACGAGCAGCTGCTCGTGGGTCATCCCCTAAAACGGCATCTAAAGTACATGGCAGGTTAAGATCGAGACGCAGTGCGTTAAAATCCGGACACGACATTAAAATGTGGCGGACCGTCAGCAATTGCCCACATTGGCAGAACGGCGCCGGCGCAGCCGTCAGCAGATGGCGATGGCTGAACCGGCAGTGTCCAATTCTTAACCGGGCCAAAACTACCTCCTCCCGCCGAGAAGGGCGTGAGGAGGACGTCCAAGCCACGGGAAGAGGTTTCAAGGCCCGAAGCTTGTTGGCTGTAAGGGCAGCCCAATCAGCATGCCACAGCGATAAAATGCGCCGACAAATAACCCTGCTAAAATCTGACGAAGTGACACAACAAGAAGCTGTTCGAGGCTGGAGGACCGCAGCCTTGGCCGCGGCATCTGCAGCTTCGTTCCCAGGGATACCGACATTGCCAGGGACCCACATAAAGCTAACTAGAGAACCGACGTCCACCAGCTGCCGAAGAGTGTTGGATCAGGTGCACGAAAGGGTGAACCGGATACGGATCACTGAGGCTCTGGATGGCGCTCAGGGAATCGGAGCAGATGACATACGCAGAATGTCGGTGGCGGCAGATGTAAAGAACAGCCTGGTAGAGGGCAAAGAGCTCAGCTGTGAAGACCCAACAATGGCCATGGAGCCGGTATTTGAAACTTTGTGCCCCGACAATAAAAGAACACCCGACCCCGTCATTGGTCTTAGAGCCATCTGTATAAATGAAACTCATATTGATGAACTTCGAACGAAGTTCCAAAAAACGGGAGTGGTAGACCGAACTGGGGGTAACCTCTTTTGGGAGCGAGCTGAGGTCAAGGTGAACGCAGACCTGAGCCTGGAGCCAAGGTGGCGTGTGGCTCTCGCCCACTCAAAAGGTTGCTGGGAGTGAAAAATTAAGGTGTTGAAGGAGGCGACGAAAGCGAACTCCAGGGGGTAGCAGGGCAGAGACATGCAACCCGTATTGACGGTCGAGATAGTCGTCAAAAAAGGAACGATAAGACGGATGGTCGGGCATTGACAGTAGCCGACAGGCATACCGACAAAGCAGTATATCGCGCCGGTAGGTGAGTGGCAATTCGCCAGTGTCAGCATGAAGACACTCTACAGGACTAGTATAAAATGCTCCGATCGCAAGTCGTAAACCCCGATGTTGTATGGAGTTGAGGCAGCGTAAGATGGATGGCCGTGCAGAGGAGTATACAAAGCTCCCATAATCCAGCTTGGAGCGGACGATCGACCGATATAGACGAAGTAGGACGGTTCGATCCTCTCCCCACGACATACCACTGAGAACACGGAGGACATTTAAAGAACGGGTACAACGGGCGGCCAAATATGACACATGTGGAGACCAGCTAAGTTTCCTGTCAAAGGTAAGGCCTAAAAATTTGGTTGTCTCCACGATTGGGAGAGCAACGGGACCGAGTCGTAAGGACGGTGGGAGAAACTCTTTGTAGCGCCAGAAGTTAATACAGACCGTCTTCTCGGCAGAAAAACTGAAGCCATTGGCGACACTCCAGGAGTAAAGATGGTCAAGAGAACGCTGAAGACAGCGCTCCAGGACACGTGTACACTGCGCGCTGCAATAGATGGTAAAATCGTCCACGAAAAGGGAGCCTGATACACCAGCTGGGAGGCAATCCATTATTGGATTGATCGCGATGGCGAAGAGAGCGACGCTCAAAACTGAGCCCTGTGGCACCCCATTCTCCTGGCAAAAGGTGTCTGGCAGGACAGAACCCACACGTACCCTGAACTGTCGATCCATTAAAAAGGAACGAATAAAAAGAGGGAGGCGACCGCGAAGGCCCCATGTATGCATGGTGCGGAGAATGCCCGCCCTCCAACAGGTGTCGCAAGCCTTCTCCAAATCAAAGAACAGAGGCGCGGTCGGGCGCTTCCGCAAGAAGTTATTCATAATGAAGGTCGACAAGGTAACCAGATGGTCAACAGCAGAGCTGCGCCTACGAAATCCACATTGTACATTGGTAAGTAGGCGTCGAGACTCGAGCAGCCAAACCAATCTAGAGTTAACCATGCGCTCCATCACTTTACAGACACAGCTGGTAAGCGAGATAGGTCGATAACTGGAAGGCAAGTGCTTGTCCTTCCCCGGCTTAGGAATCGGGACAACAATAGACTCGCGCCAGCATGCGGGAACATGTCCCTCAATCCAGATGCGATTGTATGTACGAAGAAGAAAACCTTTACCCGCAGGAGAAAGGTTCTTCAGCATCTGAATATGAATAGAATCAGGCCCTGGAGCGGAGGACCGTGATCAGCCAAGTGCGGTTTCGAGTTCCCGCACGGTGAATGGGGCATTATAACTTTCACAATTCGAGGAGCGGAAGTCAGGTGGCCTAGCCTCCTCTGCCTGTTTGCGGGGCAGGAAGGCAGGGTGGTAATGAGCAGAGCTCGAAACCTCTGCAAAAAAGCGGCCGAAGGCATTGGAGACAGCCTCAGGGGCCACAAGGACTTCATTCGCGATCTTCAAGCCAGAAACTGGGGAGTGGACCTCAGTGGCAGATAGCCGGCGCAGACTACACCAGACAACAGAAGGAGTAAAACTGTTGAAGATGCTTGTGAAAGCAGCCCAGCTGGCTTTCTTGCTTTCTTTAATAATATGACGTCACTGAGCACGTAATCGTTTATAATTGATACAATTCGCCACTGTAGGGTGGCGTTTAAAGGTGCGTAAAGCACGTCGACGAGCACGTAAAGCGTCTCTACATGCTGCGGACCACCAGGGGACCGGTACGCGACGTGGAGAAGAAGTAGGGTGAGGGATGGAATATTCAGCAGCAGCGAGAATGACTTCCGTGACGTGTGCGACCTGACGATCGCAACTTGGGAAGGTTTGATCCTGAAAGGTCGCCCTGGAGGAGAAGAGCCCCCAGTCTGCCTTGGAGATGGTCCAACTAGAGGAGCACGGAGAGGGGGTATGCTGCAGGAGATGGATAACACACGGGAAGTGGTCGCTCGAATATGTATCAGCAAGTGCATACCACTCAAACCGGCGTTGCAAGTTGGGGAGTACATATAGAGAGGTCTAAATGGGAATAGGTGTGAGATGTGTCCGAAAGAAAAGTAGGGGCGCCAGTATTGAGGCAAACAAGATTGAGCTGGTTGAAAAGGTCTGCTAACAAGGAGCCCCTCGGGCTGGATGCTGGAGAGCCCCAAAGGGGATGGTGGGCATTGAAGTCTCCAGTTAACAAAAATGGTGCAGGTAGCTGAGCAATAAGTTGCATCATGTCTGCCCTGGTAACGGCAGATGACGATGGAGTGTAAACGGTACAAATGGAAAACATAAAAGTGGGGAGAGTAATGCGGATGGCAACTGCCTGCAGGCCGGTGTGCAACGTGATGGGATCGTAGTAAATATCATCCCGGACCAGCAACATAACCCCTCCATGAGCTGGGATACCTACCACAGGGGGTAGGTCAAAACGCACAGAGGTGTAGTGTGCCAAGGCAATTTGATCGCATGGGCGTAGCTTCGTTTCCTGGAGGGCTACGACGAGCGGACGATGCAAGCGGAGCAGCAACTTCAAGTCCTCTCGGTTGGAGCGAATGCTGCGAATATTCCAGTGAAGAAGTGCCATCGTAAGAAAAGGAAGATGAGAGAAGGGGTCACCTCGAAGGCCGCTTAGGGCCTGGCTTCGAGCGAGCACTGCCGCCGCTATCAGTAGGCGGACAGTCATCGTCCATTGGGTCTATAGGTTCATCGGCCATCTTGGGAGGATGGCTGGGAGGGGGAGCTTCCTCCGCCGGTGAACGGCCAGATGTTCGGCTACCAGCGGTGCGGCCAGGCGAAACGGATGACGGCCTGGGGCGGCAACCACTGGGTGGCGCAGGAGAAGAAATGCGCCGTGGCGGAGAAGGAGAACTGTGCTTCCTATGAGCCTTCTTGGAAGGACGTTTGGTGGAAGTACCGGTCGAAGGCTGGGAGGTCGAGGTACGTAGGAAGTCTGCACGGGATGGTTCCTTCTTGAAGGCCCGTGCATCTGACTTCGGGGTCTTCGACTTAGCAGAAGCTGAGGAAGGGGCTGGTGTCTGTGGGGTGATGGGAGGAAGAGGAGACGTCGACCGCGCGATCTTAGCACTGGCCGAACGGACGACCGTGGTGCCGAAGGTCAGATCGCATGTCTGGGTTGCCACCTCCCGGGTAGTCCGAGGAGAGGCGAGGACAGTACTGTATTTCCCCGCTGGGAGCAGCGCGGGCTTCCTACTAGCCAATAGCTTGCGAGCAGCCGGGGTGGACACTTTCTCTTTGACCCGAATTTCTTGGATACAGCGTTCTTCCTTATAGACAGGACAGTCGCGGGAGGATGCGGCATGGTCACCCTGACAGTTCACACAACGAGGAGACGGAGGTGGACAGTCACCCTCATGGGCATCCCTGCCACAAGTGACACATTTAGCCGCATTGGAACAAGACTGTCGAGTGTGATTGAAACGCTGACACTGGTAGCAGCGCGTAGGTGTCTGGACATAGGGGCGAACAGAAATAACCTCGTAGCCCGCCTTGATGCGCGATGACAGCTTAACACTATCGAAGGTCAAGAAAAGTGTCTGGGTCGGTACAAGGTCATTGTTGACCTTTTTCATGACCCTATGGACAGCCATCACGCCCTGCTCAGCGAGGAAAGATTGAATCTCCTCGTCAGTCAATCCGTCGAGGGAGCTAGTATAGACTACACCACGAGACGAATTCAAAGGTCGGTGGACCTCCACCCGGACAGGGAACGTGTACAGGAGTGTGGCCTGCAGCAGTTTTTTGTGCCTGAAAGGCACTCAGTTTCTAGTAATAAGGTACTGTTACGCAACCTGGTACAAGATTTGACAGATCCGGCTATGGCATCTACGCCCTTCTGGATAACGAAAGGGTTGACAGAGGAAAAATCCTTTCCGTCCTCAGATCGAGAAACGATGAGGAACTGTGGGGCAGGTGGTAGTACTTTTGTCACTGGTGGCTGCTCACGTTTCCGTGTTTGGGCAGAAGTCGAGAGAGATGGAGTGGAATCCATTGCGGAGGAATCCCCCATGATTGCCAGCGTCTCCGATGGCGCGCTCCTTCCTTGTGGGGACCCTCTCAGAGGGCACTCCCGCCTTAGGTGAATGTTTACACCTCAGGTCACACCTCCCGAGAAACAGACGGAGGGACCAATCGGCATGGTCAGAAGGTATCAGCTCAGGCAATCACCCCTCCCCGGGTCTGGCCTTTACCAGGGCGTACACGCGTGCCTTACATGTCTACCCAGGGCGGGGAATTACGCGTTACCCCGTCACCGGCTACGCGTGCGAACGCGTGGGTCGGTCTTCAGGCACGCACAGGGAGGAAGGAAGAAGAGGAATAAGAAGAGAGAGAGGGAGAGGGAGAAAGAGGACAGACTGTCTGAAACGCCGTGGCGGAGACCAGAGAAGTCAAGGAGAAGAAGGCAATGAGAAGGCAAGGAGAAGTCAAGGGAAAGAGTAAAGAAGACAGTGAGGTGGAGAAGAGCAAAGAAAGGAACCAACAAAAGGAAGGAAGAAACGAGAAGTGAAAAACCAAAAAGACCACAATTATAGGTCGTGGAACCGTCCGTCTCCGGACGCAGGCGCTAACTACCCCCGTGAGGGGGATGGACTCCTTTTAGTCGCCTCTTACGACAGGCAGGAATACCGCGGGCCTATTCTAATCCCCGGACCCGCAGGGGGGTCAGTGGAGCTGTGATAGTGTACAGAAGCGAGACACAGCAGTCACGTTTAGTTATCATTTGCACTTTTGAGGTAAATCGACTAAGCGAATTCACTATGAAACAATTCAAGTGCATGGAGATAATGTACCAGAATAAGCTGAAAAAATTGCATACCCTTTATGAAGACTAGATTATCATAAAGGAAACCGATTCAGAGTTTCCAACAGGCAAATGACAGTCCAATAAGACAGATTAGGTCTGTTTTAGCACATGTAGTATACCTGGCACAGTTTAGTGGAACATGACATTTGCGACTACTAACTTCAATTTCCTAGGGGGGCGGGAGAAAGAAAGAAAGAAAGAAAGAAAGAAAGAGAGAGAGAGAGAGAGAGAGAGAGAGAGAGAGAGAGAGAGCAGTGTTTTCCATTACATGATCAGAATGGACTAATATTGGGATTGTTACAACATAAAAGAACCCAGACATTCCAGTCCACGAAGGAAGAAACAGAACAACATTTCTCTTCTGGGAAGATATGCCATCTGTCTTTTGCAACTGCCTAGGAGTTTTACTCTATGTTAAAAAGGGAGAATATTACAACTAACATTACTACAATGTTGTGACAAATCTCTACCACGAGATGGAACAGAAGATGGCAGAAATAACTGCAGAAAGGGTCAGACTCCCACATGACAATGCACCACCTGACACTACTTCAGCAACTGTAGCACTCTTCGTTCCTGAAGTGCTAGATCCTCCCACTCTGAAAACCACAGGAAACACTACCTGACAATTTGACAGCGATGACTGTGCCACTGGAGTCTAGACTTTTTTCTAATCCAGTTTGAAGTGGCAATGATCTTTTCGAGAAGCAGCTCAACAGAAGTGCAAAAGCTGAGGTTTCTACTTTTTTATTCTGAGACACAAACCTTATAAACAAACTCTGATCTCACTTCACTGAACCAGCCCTCTTTAGATCAAATTCTGTGAAAAAATTCTACACTAAAATGGAAGAGTGGCTTCCAGCCGTGTGTACAGCACACCCTTACCTTGGGCTTGGGAGAGGCCGCATTCTGGCCGCCCTGTGGCTGCGCCGCACCTTCTCCTTCGCTCTGCGACGTGCGCTGGCCGCTGCCCCCCGAGCCGCCGCCGCGGGACTGCCGGGTCATGCGCGGCCGGTAGCGCCTGCGTGGGGCGCGCCCCACAGGTTGGCCCTCGCTCTCACTCACGTTCTGCACGAAAACCGGTAACGATTGGCAAAACTGAACGTACGACTTACTATATGGGGTGTCTGAGAAGTCCCCCTCTTACCTTTCTATAATTGGGGAAATACAAGATGTCCGTACATATCTCTTCAGTTTAAGACTAATAGCTTTAAAACTGTACTAGATACTCACAAATGGTTTTCAACATGTGGCAATGTAACACAGAGCTTTTTTACCTTAACTGACAATGACACAAAATTAAATTTGAAAACCAGATTAAATATGGACGTTACAGGAAAAAGGTTAGTGTACGGCCTGGTTCATACAGCCAACATCCGATACTGAAATGCAACCACACTTTCAAACGTGCCACTGGGGAGGGGGTAAACCACTGTCCCAATCAACTATCGGAGCCCGGCATACATTATTTATGGAAAATGTGTAGTGTTCTCCATAGGAAGAGTGCAGGTCACCCTTCTGCAAGGAGTCCGACAAAATCTGCACGTACGGCAGCCGAAGTCGGAAATGATTATGGGCAGTGCACGATGTCTTCCGTACAAACCTCATTTGGGATCTGTTTGCAGTGGGTATGCTAGCAAGACTGATGCAAACAATTATTTTTTACAAGATTTGTTTATCTGAAGAGAGAACATCTGACATATACAGCATCCTCGTGTTACACGTGAAATGGAAGTGTCCCAAGGTTCACGTTTGGTGTAGACTGATGCAAGGTTGCATTACTGGTCCACTCTTTCATCGAGAGGAATCGACGGTGGTGTTTCCCAGGACTTGTTAAGGAGTGTGCTGTGCGACAATTTGAACACCTGCAACCTGATGTCACATTCCGGCAGGATGGGACACCACCACACTGCTTCCTTCAAGTCCGTCACTTTCTAAACAACAAGTTTAGATGTAGGCAGATCGGACAAGATGGTCCCATTCCACAGTCACCACAATCCCCGTACCTCACACCACTTTACTTCTACCTGCAGGGTTTTGTAAAAGCTCTGGTGTACCGCACCAAGGTTAAAGAACTGCAGGAGTTTAAGGCATGCATTTACAATGCGTTTTAAGATGTCACTACGGAAAGAAATGAAATTCAGACTGGACATAATTCGTTCCACTGTGGGTTTGCACATTGTGTGTATGAATGAGGAAACAAAACTTTAGGAGTTACTGATGACATGTTGAAAACTAGTTATACCTAGTATAGCTTTGAGGGTATTAAAGCTTTGCATTGTAAAGATAATTTATGGATGCCATGTAGTTTACTGGTATCCAGCTTGGGGAGAGAGAGAGAGAGAGAGAGAGAGAGAGAGAGAGAGAGAGAGAGAGAGAGAGAGCGAGCGCTTTGTCGATACTGATTTTTGCTTTTTGTTCTTTCTTTTCATATCAGTACTGCATTCCTGCAGTTGTGAAGCCACTTGTGATGTGATAGAAAACAGTTGAGGAGTAAAAACTGGCACAGTGCAGTAATGTCCATACAAAGCAAACAAGTTCACACTTCAACAAGGACCTACCTTTCAAAGCAACATATCTAAACTTAAAGGAGCTTGTTTCTGTTGAAGAATGCCAGATAGGGCCATACAGATGATGTAAGGAAATGCGAGAGAAAATGTGCAGCCATGTATCAGTTGAGTGATTAGTCACTGACAAAGTACACATGTGTAAGCAGATTAATTTCGAACAGTGCAGTGTTACCACATTGAAATAGATTTAAAAACTGAATAGATTTATACAGACATTCAGTTAATTATCTAAAGACATGGGGCAGCCAACTGCACTACCGCATTTTGATGGCACAATTATCAAATGCTGCGTTTTGCGCAAGATTGCAGCTTTTTATGGATCTGCAAAATATCGCAGTTGTGAAGCAGAATGTGAGTTTTTGGTCCAAGGACAATTCCACTACATGTAGAAGTCTGAAAGGATCCCGCCTCTCACTACGATATTTTTAAAGGTGTGTGAATGAAACTAAATGCCGATTAGATGAGGTGAAAGCGGATAAAAAAATTCCCGGATTTACTGCTTAAAAATTACTTTTCCCCAGGCGCAAGTACATTTTTTCCACGTTAAGTGACACTACATTTCCCCTTTGAGCTGTAAAACTTAGCAATCCTTTGAATGGTGAAGGTTTTATACACCAGTGTGGACCTCCCACACACTTTACAAAACTAAACCAAGCAAAAAAAAAAGTGCAATTTAGAATGAAATTTGATGTGTGGCAATTTACACCGCAAATTTTGTATTACGGAAGTAAAATACGAATTCCACAATAGCTTATGAAGCACTGAAACTGAGATCGTGATGCACTTTTGTCAGTTAATCATAGCTCCTGTTATGCAATCTCATCAGCCAACGACAGCAGATATTCAGAGCATAGGACATGCTATTTAGTCATCCAACAGCAACATCACTTAAATGCAGACACAAACAGGAAAGTTAATGGTTTGAGTTAATATACATATAGTATATCTACATGAAAGCTAAGCTTTACTAGTGTGTGGTTAGACAGGATCATAAGAGCACAGCTTAATATTTCTGAGAAGCACTTAACATTTTGTCTATTATCCAGCTGAATAAATGTTCTGTAAAGCACTGACTTCTCCACAGAAAAGCTAATTACATCCATGCAAGAACTAAAATATGAGAAAGTACGAGACACAAAGCATGAAGGTTAGTGTTACACTTTAACATATATCAAACATATATGTGATCGTAAAATATTACTCAGTAACAAACGGCTGGTCTTCTAGGCCTGAAACTTGTGTGGCTGGTGCCGAAAGCATTAAGTTTTGGATACGAGTCAAATGCTCAGTGATTTAAGAAATTCTTTGAACATTCTCAAACCTTGTGTAAAAGTAAATCAGGTATTCCTGAATGACTAAACACAGCATTTTCCTCAACCAAATAAAAATGTAATCAGTTTTATATCAAACCGAAAGCAGTTTACTGTTACGAATATTGCACAGTCTTCATCCTAAAACCTCTGACATTTACTGTTGCAATGCTTTGTATGCACTGTTTCTATTGCTGTAAACCACAATTTACTTTGCAACTTTTGTTTTGCAGTTATTCTTCCATTTAGGTTTTATTGCTGCACTATTATTCTGCAGTAGCGGGCTAATGTAAACTTCCTGGATTATCAGTTCTTACTAGTAAGAATTACAAAAATTTAACTGACAACTGAAAAAAATAAATTTCTGTAATTTAAAATCTCAGTGTTTTTGCCAGATGAAAAAATTTCATTTTTCCAGGATTTCCCACTTGTCCCAGGGCGTATACATCCTGTAATGCCTCAGCTGCAAGACTGCAAGACAAGGGCATGTCCAGACAAAGCAAACAAGTTCGCACTTCGACCTACCTTGTAAAGCAACGTATCTTAAGAGGAGCTGGAGGATGGCAATCCAGCACCACTTGCTCCTCATGTGTGCGAATTCTTTTAACAAATTCAAGGCAACTGGATTAAGCTCGGTTGAGCATCTCTGTCCCACTAAAATAACCACCACAAAGTCTGGGGCTTATCACACCAAACAACTCGTTACACGGAATAATGAAGTCACATTTGGCTCAATGCTGGCACAAATGAACTGAACGAAAGTGCTGAGGCTTTTCTAAGATTAGTTCAAGATGCTCTGCTGTATGTCAATGAGCAAATTGAGGCCCGTAGACGTCTATGTAATGCATGCTGGTGCACTTTAAGGCCCACTGGACACATGCTTTTGTTTGCAATCACTACAATATACTTTACACTGGATTCAGGGGTACAGGGACTTCAGACATTGCCGAGAGGAAGTTACAATTACACACCTTTACTACTGTACGAGAATTGCTACTTTTTGCGATTTGCATTTCACCATACACATTTCAGCAGTGTACACACCTGGCCATCCTGGCTCCTGGGACGCCTCGGAATGCCACCTCCACGTCCTCCGCGGAAGTTGCGGCGGAAGAAGCGGCGAGGCGGACCGCCACGGCCCCGGCCGCCACCGCGCCCCCCCATGCCGGCGTCCACAGGCTCGTAGTCTCCCTCACGGCCGTCTCCCTGCAGATGCAGAGTACGGTGTTAGGAACACTCGTCTGGATACTGGTTGCTCTACCCAGAATAACGATTTCCCGTATTTGTTAATGGGCAGCACTGAATTTGTATACACCTGTAACTAATTTTTTGTCGAATTTGCCGATCGTGGTCCAATTTACATCCATTGTAAGTCCACAGTCTTCTACTATCAAAGCTACAAACAAACAAAGTCTGTACGGTGTTACTAACTACACACAGAAAGACGCTATGTTCCACTTATAGAACGAGATGTATATTGCGACAATCTAGTGTCTCTGTTCAGCACGTATTACCAATTTCAGGGGGTTGTCCTTAAGATCAAGCATCGCGAAAATACACAACCTGTGGCCACTGAAATGTTATGCAGAAGTCACACTTAGAATAAATTCAGGTCTTATTGGTATCAAACCATCAGATGCAGATATAATCTCCCCAAACAGGGTAGTGTAACTAGCATTCAAACTGGAAAGTGTGATACAACATAAAACCAAACCAGTTGTGTATGCTGCCTTGGGGTAACTTGGTGATACATTAGAGACACCCAGATGTAGCATTGTCACCCCCCACCCCCACCCCAAAAAGTTCAAAGCTGTACCCTCAGGCAAGCAAGGTGATGGTGCTCAGTCTTTTTTGATGCCCGACATCTGATACCACCCAATTCCTCGAGCATGTACAAACCATTAACAATGAGATGTACTACGAGACAATCCTTAGTCTCGTCAAGTACATCAAGAGCAAATGGCCTGGGCTGCTCACGGAGAGAGTATCTGCTCCACAATAATGTGTGTCCACGTCTGTCTGATTTCACACGAAGTTTAACAGTCAAGCTCAAGTGGGAGCAGCTTCAGCATCCACCCTACAGAACAGGCAAGTCCATGTGTCTGGTCTGATAAACATCAGAAAGGGAAACACTTCAACTCTGCTGACAAACTGAAGGACAGCACATGACTGGCTCTTGTCACAGACACAAACTCCGGGGACAGGGAATTCTTAAGCTCTTTAAATAGTGCGATAGTTGTGTTCGGGCCTCTGATCACTCTTTAATAAAAAGAGTGTCATCTTGTTATTAGAGGACCAATGCCTCTGCACTAAATTTCGTGTCAGACTTCAGGAAAACACAGCGACACACTAAGACACAGAAAGCCTACAGTGAGGAGTTAAGCCATACTCGGCGTTACACACGGTTCCCACAGATTTTTTAAGCTCATCAGGTCAGGTCAAATGTCAAAGCCGTTCTGATAGTTTTCTCTGAACGATTAGTTCATCACGAATTCATGATACGGAGGCAATCCGTTAATCCGTGGTACTACTGGAATGTGTTGGAGCACCTGGGAGTAAATGTGCAAAGGAAACAGCCTGGAATGTGGTGAGCCAAATCACAGCTCTTGCATCACGCATCACATATCACACCCACACAATCATCCCTGCTGGTGTGTGACTATTACACACACACACACACACACACACACACACACACACACACACACACACACACACACAAGCGCTGTCTCATCCTCTGTACCCTCCAGACCTGCTCCCTGTGGAATTTCTTATGTTTCTGAAGTTTAAGACCCCACTGAAAGGATATATTTGCAACAACTGACGTGGTAAAGGAAAATTTGCGATGTCACTCTGCACGATCCAGCAAGAGACGCACCGAGACTGCTTCCGGAAGCGGAAATGACACTGGGAGCACTGAATCAATTGTAAAGGAAGTTATTTCGAAGGAGACCGTGCGCAGTAAGTGAAAGGTAGGTGTAGAAAAATTTTGTGGACAAGGTTCTGGAAATTTTTAGAATAAAACTTTATGAGGTTGCTAAGTTATAGCTGTCACATAAGATTAGACCTGACAAAATGAAGCTCTATAGTGAATTGATATCACAAGCAGAAATAGGTTTAGATTCATAAAACCGCCAAAATTGTGGTGCACATGCAACCCTAACAGCTGATGTACAGTAATAATATAGAACACTATGACACTATCTTCAACCAGATACATGTTCATTTTCATAATTTTAATTTCTTCAGTCTTTGCTATTTCAATACTACGGATAATTTTTTTTTACTTTAGGGAATTTTGCTTAATTCTAACTGCCTAAAAATAATGTCGACCAATAATATGCTATAGAGGCACCGATTTTTCACGTCACGTAAAAATCTTACAATTTATCTACAAAAGGTGTGTGGAAACTATATTTACTGTAAAATTAACAGATCCTAAAAGTTTGTCAGTATAGTAAGTGAAGAAACAAGTGCACTGCACACGATTAAACGTGGGCATGGAAACTGTGGTTATAATTATGTCTGTTAAATTTCAAGCAATACATGTAATTTCAAGAAATAAATTTGATATCATTAATGTAAAATTATCAACATAAAAGAACAAAAATGTTTATACCATTAAAAAGTTATAAATGTAATTGTGGCTGAGTATACATTTGTCTCATCCAGTTTTGGTCAGTTTCAGCACAGCACTGTACCACAGTGCAAGTTTTGAAGAATTTATCCGATACTTTTTCACCTTTATTATAAAAAAAAATTATAAGCAGATACATTTTAATTAAGATTTGCAGAATTGGGACCAATTAATCTACTGCAGAAAACAGGTAATTCATTCTAAGGTTCCTAATTCAAGTAATATGCTATCGCCAACACTACAAGATTTGCTGCGATAATCAGCTTGTTGACAAAATTAATTTTCTGTATCGTGGGTGAAATTAGTGATTTGCTAGAATTCTATCCACTTCGTGGTGAGACTTGCACTTACAGCTCCATCTTGAGCCTGTCCATCACGTGGCAGTGGTCTCCTCGGTCTGTTGTTGTAGTAGTTGGGCTGGAAACGGCGCCTCGGTCTGTAGCGCCTCGGACCTCCGTCCTGGCCCGTAACGTATGGGGCATCTGCCAAAAATTAAATGTACTGTTAGTATAGTATTTGACAGGACACGCACATCTGTCTCCCACACGGCTGCACAGTCAAGCTGAGAAACTGTATTAACTACTAACCAGGGCACCGTCAGGCCCGATCACAGATTTTAATATCTCTCAGGTATGTTGTGGAGAGGCCTGTCTCGAGTAACTGGCTGGCAGCTTTTCTTGTGACGGCCCCTATTTCCTGAGAAGTTTTCGTTTTATGCGTATCTCCTATACCCATAACATTAGTCCACTGTCAACCGACAGAGCGTAGAACTGTGTAGCGTGGCATGACGACCGATTAGTAGCTACCGTGTCGGTGGTACTGGTTCGAAGCCTGCCTGTGTACTTTTCTTCACATCGATTTGTGGAGGGGGAAGGCTGATCGGATGGTTGTAGTCCACTTTGCCAAGCACTTTTAGAAGCAAGTTAAAATTTTCATGAAAATTTTTTAAGCATTCCAGACTTGCAGAAGATTAAAAGGAATTGTTTCCAGGGAAGATTTGATAAAAATACGTTCTTTAATTCTGCATAAATTCAGTGCACCTGTCTTCACAGAAAGATTCCACAACGCTTCATTTGCTTCGAAGAATGAATATATTTTTTAATTTAAATGAGCTGTGTTTTGCAGGAGCGCTTCTGAAAAATTTGCATGTCAGCAAGGCATTAGCTTGCATTAAATGTGCACGGTATTCAACAAATGTGGTTTCAGTTGCCTCTTCAGCAAATATCATCCAGAAACAGAACACACATTTCATGGCAGTTTGCTTTATTTATTAAATTACTATGGTGGAAATTACTTTTTGAATAAATTTGCACAAGATACCGTATGTCAAAATCAAAGCTATAAAAACTATTAGCACGGTAGGCACGGACCACCGATTTGCTGCAATACTAACTTCGTCAAAATGTTACTGACATTATGGGTGTAAGAGGTATCTTCTATTTTTTGGAAATTAGGACACAAGAGAAACTGCTAGGCAGGTACTCTTGGCAAGTCCCTCCTACACCATACCTAGAATTCATCAAAATCTATGATTAACATGTCTGAAAGTCCCCTCTTTAGTATTTTAATGATGAACTAGGTGAGCCACTAATCTGCCCGAGGGAAGAACTCTGGACTTTGTCACAGTGTGCACTAGGCTGGGTCTTCTGACAGTTTTACCCAATTCGGCATTCTTACAACCGATACTATGTTCTGTTAAGTGAAGTCACATTACATTACAGACACACTACTATGTTCATCATAAAAATAAACCTGATGGAAACAAAAACAAATGCAGTAACTGGTCATAAGACATAGCCGATGGAAACTGGGGTTACACTGAAGTAGATCCTACTAATGTGTTACATACCTTATTACTAAGTTACATTAAATGAAACTAGAATATTCTAACATATTAACAGCCATCAACATTTTTCTTAATCACACTTTAGCTATGTAGTTTTAATTTCAAGAACTGTTTAGTGTCACTGTGCACTGTTGCGCTCCTATTCCCATGTTAATACGCAGTATGAAAATGGCCGAAGCTGCTTCCTGCTACATAGTGAAAACACACAATGTTGAACACTGTTAAAAAGTGCCAAGAAATAGATTGTTCTTAATGTTTTTCATGAATTTATAGAAAAAATCTGGCTTTTAAGTTTCCCCGAGAGACTTAATTTGATACAGCTCAGATCTAAATGCATGCCGGATGTACAGTGGAAAAAAGATTGGTAGTCTGGTGCAATTCATGGATCACTGGTTCAAGTATTCTGTCATCCGTTTTTCATTGAATTTCAAATACCTACATCTTGTAATTGGGAAACTGATTATTTTTAATGAATAATACACGTTTTCTAATTATATACTGCACACAAAATTCCTGCTTTCATTTCAAATATAAATTCTTAGTTATTGATATTTTATGAAAGGGTTGCTTACTTTAAGAGAACAACTGTTTAATTTTTTACAACACAAATTAAAAACCAAATACTCTAAATATGTCCACTGTTTCATACCACAGATGTAATCACATTCGAACCAGAGTGATAAGTGTTTTACACACACACACACACACACACACACACACACACACTCTTTCACACGTCACTGCCGAACACTGGCGGGATAAACAGCACATCAAAAGAAAAGGAGAAAATGTGGCGCCTACATGGCTCTGTAGATTCTGTCGTTTATTGACTTATTATCAATGTAGCAGATGACAGTTCCAGAACTGAAATATGCCTCTTAGATTAGGATAAGGAAGGAGTCAAGAGTACCAGATGAATGACTAATTAGTGGCTTCAGTATTCAACAATACATTGAAATCACTACAGTATGCTTTTGCAAGACACATAGCTTCCTCAGAAAAATTACTCTGTGTTTAAGTTAGGAAATTTCCACCACTTGTTTGTAATCAGAATACCACGTTAGGTAAGAAAGTACTTCACACTTTCCCATCTGGTCACCTAAAAAGTGTACAGTAGTGCTGGAGTTTTGCCAAACATTACTTCATTCTCTTTAAAAATTAAATGACATTCAAAGCTTGTCTACTTCCAAACTACAACTGCTCAAGTCATTGAAACAGAGGATGACACGCGTAAAGCTGAAATACTAAACACCTTTTTCCAAAGCTGTTTCACAGAGGAAGACCGCACTGCAGTTCCTTCTCTAAATCCTCGCACAAACGAAAAAATGGCTGACATCGAAATAAGTGTCCAAGGAATAGAAAAGCAACTGGAATCACTCAACAGAGGAAAGTCCACTGGGCCTGACGGGATACCAATTCGATTCTACACAGAGTACGCCAAAGAACTTGCCCCCCTTCCAACAGCCGTGTACCGCAAGTCTCTAGAGGAACGGAAGGTTCCAAATGATTGGAAAAGAGCACAGGTAGTCCCAGTCTTCAAGAAGGGTCGTCGAGCAGATGCGCAAAACTATATACCTATATCTCTGACGTCGATCTGTTTTAGTATTTTAGAACATGTTTTTTGCTCGTGTATCATGTCGTTTTTGGAAACCCAGAATCTACGCTGTAGGAATCAACATGGATTCCGGAAACAGCAATCGTGTGAGACCCAACTCGCTTTATTTGTTCACGAGATCCAGAAAATATTAGATACAGGCTCCCAGGTAGATGCTATTTTCCTTAACTTCCTGAAGGCATTCGATACAGTTCCGCACTGTCGCCTGATAAAGGAAGAGCCTACGGAATATCAGACCAGCTGTGTGGCTGGATTGAAGAGTTTTTAGCAAACAGAACACAGCACGTTATCAATGGAGAGACGTCTACAGACGTTAAGGTAACCTCTGGCGTGCCACAGGGGAGTGTTATGGGAACATTGCTTTTCACAATATATATAAATGACCTAGTAGATAGTGTCGGAAGTTCCATGCGGCTTTTCGCGGATGATGCTGTAATATACAGTGAAGTTGCAGCAGTAGAAAATTGTAGCGAAATGCAGGAAGGTCTGCAGCGGATAGGCACTTGGTGCAGGGAGTGGCAACTGACCCTTAACATAGACAAATGTAATGTATTGGGAATAGATAGAAAGAAGGATCCTTTATTGTATGATTATATGATAGCAGAACAAACACTGGTAGCAGTTACTTCTGTAAAATATCTGGGAGTACGCGTGCAGAACGATTTGAAGTGGAATGATCATATAAAATTAATTGTTGGTAAGGCGGGTACCAGGTTGAGATTCATTGGGAGAGTCCTTAGAAAATGTAGTCCATCAACAATGGAGGTGGCTCACAAAACACTCGTTCGACCTATACTAGAGTATTGCTCATCAGTGTGGGATCCGTACCAGATCGGGTTGACGGAGGAGATAGAGAAGATCCAAAGAAGAGCGGCGCGTTTCGTCACAGGGTTATTTGGTAAGCTTGAGAGCGTTACGGAGATGTTTAGCAAACTCGAGTGGCAGACTCTGCAAGAGGCGCTCTGCATTGCGGTGTAGCTTGCTCGCCAGGTTTCGAGAGGGTGTGTTTCTGGATGAGGTATCGAATGTATTGCTTCCCCCTACTTATACCTCCTGAGGAGATCACGACTGTAAAATTAGAGAGATTCGAGTGCACACGGAGGCTTTCCGGCAGTCATTCTTCCCGCAAACCATACGCGACTGGAACAGGAAAGGGAGTTAATGACAATGGCACGTAAAGTGCCCTCTGCCACACACCGTTGGGTGGCTTGCAGAGTATAAATGTAGATCATCTGGCTGGCCAGTGCTGTCCACATTAAATGCACCAGTAAAGCAGTTGTCCCACATTATTGATCAGTCCATGTGCATGTAACAGTATGAATCGTATCTGTATGATCTTGACTGTAAGAGACATCTTAGCTTCCACTCCACATGATAGATTCAAACAGATGTGGAAGAATACATGGTGTAATGTTTGCATCAAGTTTATTTTTATGATGAACACAATGTAGCAACAGCACATGTTTCAACTTGTGGTTACAGATTCAGATCTTAAATTAACCATGAGAAACATCACTTTCCACTTTCAGCTGTAAAACTTTTTATTCTGCCACTGCAGGTTCAGCATTGCACTACTGTCAAGAAGCAACAACCATATAATGCAATGGATGAGGAAAGTAATAGCAATTCTACAACAACATTAACAAATTCTGCACTCTTAATATGCATATACTTAAAAATAACGAAGTCTTGAGTATGTTGCTGTCTCTGAATAACATTCCCCCCAAAACGTTGGTCTGTAGAGGCAGCTCAGCTCAGTAATTGTGCAACTCCAAATTATAAGAGTTAAAACTTACAGCCTGAAGTAAAAAATGATGTCCTTAACCGAAGCCTAAAAACTGTTCAATTCTAGACATTACAAAGGTAGAAATTAGATGAATTAGCAATTAATTAAACAAAACCAAAAAATGCCTTTAAATATTTGATGACATTACATATAGCAGTAAATGTATTAACTCTGTGGCAAAAATGGTCTTATACTCGTACAAATGTAAAGTAACCACGAGAATTTGAATGTGGCAGGAAGATTTTATTTACACTTGAAATGAAAGATCTCTGAAAAATTTAAGACCCCTCTTAGTAATGTATCCTGAAGCAAGATTTCATTTCAAGATGTATAATTTTCACAGTTCACTACACACAGGTATTATCTGTGCAGAAACTGCAGATTTTTGACAAAATGGAAATCAAGCCTTAAGTGGTCCATTATAATTACATTGTTTATTTTCATTTAAAATACAAACATTTTGTAAAGACTATAACAAAAACATGGTGCCTACGTTTCGTAGAGCAAGGAAGTGTACATAAAGCATCACACCATGTCACTAGTAACAGCCATGAAACATGAGAATGTAGTTGGGAAAAAGGTGAATGATAAACAGAAGAAAAAATTTGCAACATTATTTTCTGAAAGTTAACAAAAAGTCTTGTGTATTAAGGGTGATTTTCTAGGTCAGTTATCAATTTCTTCCACATAATGAAGAGGGCTTTCAATGTGATTTAACAACATGATCTGCAACACTAAATAGTAACTGGAAAAAATCTTATCTTGGGTTATCCATGTTTTTCAGTCATCCATGCAGTACTGTTTTCCAGGTTGTACTCATCTGAACTGGTTTGTGTGCAACTACTAAATTAAAGCTGTTCAAGACTATCTTAAATGTTTGAAACAACTGCTATAGTTAATTTCTATCTTAACACTAACTGGCAGAACCAGGTAATGTAAACAAACAACAAGGATATGGCAGATAATTTTGGGGTCCAAATATAAACCAGTTTTTTAAGCTTTTTGTAAGCACTCTCAGTGTCAAAATGTTTGGATGTTTTAATATATGTCACTTTCTAACTGCCAGTCAAGTCTGAGCAAATTTTATCCACTACATCCCACTGGTTCCATCAGCTTTTATACCTAAAATTACTTCAGAGCAAATGCTAGATGTTTAGATTCATGTGTTTAAATGATGCTGACTCTACTTAGTTAAGTAGTCACATATACAGGATGATGTATGGTTAAATTGCAACAATATTCAGATCTCTGCAACAAATTAAATATACCATAATTTCGTGACAACTTCTGTTCATGGTGAATTTTGTTAACATTATTTGATCTTTGATACAGCCTCGAGGTTGGAAACATTTGCCACATAATATCTGTAGCTCCAATGTGATCCATCCATTGATAGTAGTTTCACTATACATATATTGCACATTATGGAGGCGAGATTGCTATCAAATGTTTTTTAACTTCCTTGCAAATTTGAGCAAGAATTTGAATCTGATTAAATAGGAACGTTTCTTAGAGTAGTGGTGATTCAAACCAATTTCTTAAAGGAACTGAAGCTGATGCACCCACTGTCTTATTTAAGGCTGCATTTGTTTAAGAGTGTTTGTTAAAACATTTTAAAAAACTGTCTCAGCTTGCAAACTTTTTGTTGCACCCTTAGAACCAAGTTCATTCTCTCTCTCTCTCTCTCTCTCTCTCTCTCTCTCTCTCTCTCTCTCTCTCTCTCTCTCTCTCTCTCAATGTGCACACTTTCAAGCTATGGGTAGCTACTGCTGATTTATTTTGCACATAAAACCTCTCTGCCACTCCGGTCAACACAAATTGTAGAACCCAGCTGCCAAATATGCACATTGTCCTAGCTGTTATTCTGTTTATAAACGGCATCAACTTCTGCGGAAAACTAATGCATGTACTGAAATCTGAAATTGTCTACCACTTTGTATGAAGTGTGGTTTATTATTATTTCTTTACTTTCTCAGACGTTAAGTCTGGTTAAAAATGGAAAGTGACACGGACCTTGATCAAGCGTCACTTCCTTTTAACTGTATGGTATATGATATTGCATTTACGAACTTTCGGGTAATCGAACATGTATCAATAATTACGGATTTCTGTAATTGTATATAGAAGTTTGGATGTAGCTGTATTTCATTGATGTACTGGTGGATATTGTGTGGTATGACTCCTGTAGTTGATAGTATAATTGGTATAATGTCAACTTTATCCTGATGCCACATGTCTGACTTCCTCAGCCAGTTGGATGTATTTTTCAATTTTTTCTCCTGTTTTCTTTTGTGTATTTGTTGTATTGGGTGTGGATATTTCGATTAGTTGTGTTAATTTCTTCTTTTTATTGGCGAGTATGATGTCAGGTTATGTGGTGGTGTTTTATCTGTTATAATGGTTCTGTTCCAGTATAATTTGTATTATTCATTCTCCAGTACATTTTGTGGTGCACACTTATGTGGGAACATGTTGTTTTATAAATTTATGTTGTAAGGCAAGCTGTTGATGTATTATTTTTGCTACATTGTCATGTCTTCTGGGGTATTCTGTATTTGCTAGTATTGTACATCCACTTGTGATGTGATCTACCGTTTCTATTTGTTGTTTGCAAAGTCTGCATTTATCTGTTGTGGTATTGGGATCTTTAATAATATGCTTGCTGTAATATCTGGTGTTTATTGTTTGATCCTGTATTGCAATTATGAATCCTTCCGTCTCACTGTATATATTGCCTTTTGTTAGCGATGTGTTGGATGCGTCTTGATCGATGTGTGGCTGTGTTAGATGATACGGGTGCTTGCCATGTAGTGTTTTCTTTTTCAAATTTACTTTCTTCGTATCTGTTGATGTTACGTGATCTAAAGGGTTGTAGAAGTGGTTATGAAATTGCAGTGGTGTAGCCGATGTATTTATATGAGTGATTGCTTTGTGTATTTTGCTAGTTTCTGCTTGTTCTAGAAAGAATTTTCTTAAATTGTCTACCTGTCCATAATGTAGGTTTTTTATGTCTATGAATCCCCTTCCTCCTTCCTTTCTGCTTAATGTGAATCTTTCTGTTGATGAATGTATATTTGTGGCATTGTGAACGCGTAAGTGTATTGAGTGCTTCTAGGTCTGTTACTCTATTTTACTACTCCAAATGAGTAGGTCAATATTGGTATAGCATAAGTATTTATAGCTTTTGGCTTGTTTCTTGCTGTCAATTCTGTTTTCAGTATTTTTGTTAGTCTATATTTTTCTTTTAGTTCTTCTTTAATATTTGTATTATCTATTCCTATTTTTTGTCTGTATCCTAGATATTTATAGGCATCTGATTTTTCCATCACTTCTATGGAGTCACTGTGGTTATTCAATATGTAATCTTCTTGTTTAGTGTGTTTTCCCTTGACTATGCTATTTTTCTTACATTTGTCTGTTCCAAAAGCCATAATTATATCATTGCTGAATACTTCTGTTATCTTTAGTAATTGGTTGAGATGTTGATTGGTTGCTGCCAGTAGTTTTAGATCATCCATGTATAGCAAATTTTTGATTTTGTGTGGGTATGTTCCAGTAATATTATATCCATAATTTGTATTATTTAGCATGTTGGATAGTGGGTTCAGAGCAAGACAGAACTAGAAAGGACTTAATGAGTCTCCTTGGTATATTCCACGCTTAATCTGTATTGGCTGTGATGTGACATTTGAATTTGTTTGGATATTAAGTGTGGTTTTCCAATTTTTCGTTACTATGTTTAGGAACTGTATCAATTGGTAGGCATGTTATGGGGCGATATTTAGCTGGGTTTGCTGTGTCTGCTTGATTTTTAGGTTTCAGATAAGTTATTCCATGTGCAAGTGTATCAGGGAATGTGTATGGGTCTGCAACATAACTGTTAAATAATTTAGTTATATGTGAATGTGTTGAGGTGAACTACTTTAGCCAGAAATTTGCTATTTTATCTTTTCCAGGGGCTTTACAATTTTGAGTAGTTAATTGCTTGGGTGACTTCATGTTGCAAAATTATCACTTCAGGCATTTGTGGTATCATCTTGTATGTGTGTTTCTGCTTGTATCCACCGTGCATGCCTGTTATGTTGTACCGGGTTTGACCATATGTTGCTCCAGAAGTGTTCCATGTTTGTTATGCTTGGTGGATTGTCTATTTTAATGTGTGTGTTATCTATTGTCTGGTAAAATTTCTTTTGGTTTGTGTTGAATATTTGGTTGTGTTTCCTTCTATTTTCACTTTTTTGTATCTTCTAAGTCGTTTGGCCAATGCTTGTAATTTCTGCTTCTTTTCATCTAATTGCTCTATCGCTTCTTGTTGTGAGATTTCACCTAACCTTTTTCGCTTTTTTCTGACACTTCATTTCTTATAAATTGTGTTAGCTGTCCAATGTCTTTTCTCAGTTTTTCTATTCTGATCTGTAGCCTGTGTTGCCATGCTGGTTTTGTGGGTTTTTCTGTGTGTGGGTTGGTTCTGATCTCTGCCTAGTGTGTATATTAAGTGTAGTGAGTGCTCCTATATAAACCAGTAGTTGTAACTCTTCTATAGTTGTGTATGATTGTGTTGATAGTTTTTATTGTTGTTTCGACTTGTGGGTTATTTGGCGGTCTATGCAAGAATGGTCTAATGTTTGTATTTGTGTCTTTGTATTCTATATATGTCAGCTGAAATTTTTCTTCTATATCTAACATGTGTGTTACTTCGGGTTCTATTTGTGCTTGTTCTGGTGGCTGTCTTAAGATTTTGTTTTCCTCTGATTGTTTAATTGATGCGTGTTGGTCTTTGTTTGTTTGCTCTGGGGTGTTCGAGTCCATTACTGTATTTTCTTCTTCTGATTGCACATTATTTTGTTCCAGTATTTGTTGTACTTGTTTGACGTTTGCTAATTCTGACTGAGGTATCCTGTTATTTTTTATTATTACACGGATCTGATCAGCTAGTCGTCGTTCTGTTAAAAATTTTAATTCTGGATATCTAGTAATAAATGTTGTGTACACTTGTGATCTGTATCTAGTTGTGTTGGTTCCTAGGTTTGTTGCTCGGTAATAACAGAACATGAGGTGTCGATTAACTTCATCTGACCATCTCATCCTCTGTCTGTTTTCCTTCTAGGGTGGTTGCAGGAAGCATATCCTGCAAAACACCTCTATTTGGATTTAAATCATTTTCCAGTTGGCTAGCAGTGTCGTTACCATTGTGGGCAGGCATAGGGTTCAAGCGTCGTCCCCGACCATGACTGCGCTTGTCCGAGGCTTCTTTAGTTCTGCCCTGAACCAACTTATCACACTAAAAGGGGGGTTAGCCCTATTAGTGGTTTGTTCTTTTCGTCGCCTTTTACGACTGGCAGAACACATTAGTTCCAGGCTACACAATATCTTCATTATTGGTAGGTGAGACAGAAGCACTTCTTTTAGAGGACAAAATGCGAATTATACCATCACCACCACACAGAAACAATATTGTCAATGCAATGACATTTACCATGAACTAAGTGCCATACACATGAAAGTGGCAACAGATCCAAAGAACTTTCTTTCTAAACTGACTGTAGATGCCATGTACTGTGACATACTTTAACTACTTCGTCGACATATGTTCACATTAGTAGTCAACTTATCAAAGTTACCTTCACGTACTTTTTGTTCATAATTTTGATAATTCAAATATTTACTATTTTCATCTTCAAGTTCACCCTGCTTTTACAGATGGGCCTATTCAGAAGATAAAGCTGAAATAATTTGATATTTTTTGACGATTATTCAGATGTATCAATTAAGAACAAAGATCCAGAAGAATCAATTCCAGTGAGGGACTTCAACAGACCTGTATAGAAGCACACAGTAGCAGTGTTGAGAAATTATTAGTATAACACTACTAACAACAAGTATATACAAGAGAGCATCTGCCCTCACCTTGCTGTTTAACGCAACATCATCCTGTGAAGTCACGTTCACAGTGAAGTGGTGGTAACTTACTGTGGAAATTGCTTACAAAGCAGAAACTAGTTCTACAACCAGCAAGGTCTAAATAAATACAGCGTAGAACAAAGAATACCAGCTCATTCTTACTGATCTTTTAAGATGCTGCATTAAAGCTCAAGGTGGTGGCCATTTCATTTCTCTTGGAGTCACAACTAATGTTGTGCACAGTGCAAGTTTCAAGCCTGTGCTCTAGTTAGCTGTGTCAGTCCAGAACACAAACTTACAGGCAAAACCCTGGCAAGACCACTAAATGCACACTGATCATAAGTAACTCCACCCACACACATACTTTCAATTCTTTCAATGTATGCTTAATTTGCACCACTTTGAAATTAAAGATATTCTGTGCAGTCAACTCACACCTGCACGTTTAGTCCAAGTAATGGAAGAGGATTATAAGATTTGCAGACAGATGCAGAACGTAATGCAGCAGGTCAAAACCTGCACCCAGCAAGATTAGCCAGAAGGTGTGAGCACCTGTCCTCACCTCCATCATCTCGCTGCGGGGGAGGGCCTCTCCTCATGCCGGGGGGTCCGCCCCCACGAACGCCGGGTGGACCGCCGCGGCGCGGGTAGTACCACTGGCGGAAGCCGCGCCTCCTGTCGGCGGCATAGGGAGAGCCCTTCACCGGTTCGCCGCCAGGTCCCGTCACGTTCGCAGCCTCGTTGCCCTTCTCGCCCACCACCACGTCGAACTCCACTACTTCGCCATCCCCTACACTGCGTACAGCTTTGCGTGGATTGTTCTTGGCGATTGCAGACTGAAATGAGGACAGAACAGTTAAAACCTTCCAGAACTGTAATTGTTTACAGGATGTAGTTAATTATCATTCAATGAAAAGCATCACTAAAAGCCAGGTTTCGGAGTGGTCAGAAAAATCTCACTCGGCAGGTTACCAATTAACAATTTAGATGTTGCGCAAGACAAAAGTTGTTCCGTACAGAAAGAAAGATTGACTTCCGTGAATCTAGATAATGCCAATCAGTCTCGCAATGACTCAATTAAATTGGATGTAAACTTTGAGGAACTATCCAGGCACTCAGATGTAGCAAAAATTCCAAAAATTGGGTCTGGATTGTGTCCCTCTACAACGCTGTTTGGGGTGAAAGTGCCTCGGAATGCCAGATATCTGACTGCAGATACTGCCTAAAAAAATCAGATCAGAATATGTGCTTGTATTTGGAAGAAAATAACTGGAAGGAAATAATGATGATCATCATGACTGGAAGGAAGGGTCCTCCAACTCATTTAATCATTTAATGCTTATTTCAATTGTGATTATCCTACCAATAAAAATTAGTCTTTGCAATGCTGTAATTTGAAAATGGGTACTACAATATCCAACCTATGTCTAAATGCAAGGACATTTATTGGATGCTTATCCTAACAGCTTTGCAACTTGAGCATCAGGAGAACTTTGTTCAGATAGCGACAAGCAAATGCTTTTAATAACTGAAATGCTGGCAGATACAACAAATTTATTTCAGGGTGTATACACACACAAGTAAATAAATTTGTGTGTTTTCCCAGTTGAAAGTACACTTTTCCCAGGCGAAAATACACTTTTTCCGTATTTGTGGCAGTATATTTTCCCTCAGAACAGTGAACTTATCAATCCTTTGAATGGTTAAGGTCTTTACAGCAACGTATGACTTCCCAGGACTTTAGGAAATGAACCCCAGAAAAGCAGCACGTTTTGGAAAGCTCTCAGATGTTTAGCAAAATGTACGATGTGCTGCATATTGATTATAAAAGTATATATTCCAATTCCAAAGAAGGCACCAAGGTTTCTGAAAAACAAAGAGACTGAAATGTGCTTTTGTAAGCCAATCAAAGCTCACACGTCACATGACCTCACCAACTGATGGTAGCAGATATTCAGATCATACGACACACGACAGTAGCCAACAGCACCACCACTTAAGTAGTGCGAACACACAAATTAGAAAAGTTAACGGGGAAAATTACCTTTCATAGTGTAGCTACAAGAAAAGCTAAGGTTTCACACACAATAATTGTCATCTTTGCATGTTTTTTGCTTTAAGGTAGGTCAGACAAAAGTGCCAGTAATATTTTAAGTAATTATAAATGCCTTTTCTTCTGCACTCTAAATTCTTTCAACAGTAAGTGATTTATCCTTATTTAAATCTTAACATTTTGAGATACAACACACCGATTTAACAAATTCAAAGCACTTTTGTACGCGTAACAATTCACCTTGCGTGAAGTGAAATTTGAAAGTGAGTCTTTTCAAACCACCATTCACAACACTTTCATATGACCTGTTAGGCCCTTATTACACTAGGCCGCAAGGCGGCACAGCCAGACATGCCACCGGTGGCGTTTCTCGTCATTGGGAATAGATAGTAATGGAGCGAGCCAGAAGCTGGCTGCCTCGCACCACCACCACCACCACCACCACCACCACCACCACCACCACCACCACCACCACCACCACCACCACATCGGCCGCCACTGGTGACAGTGTCTTGGCGGGGTATTGTGTTAAATGGAGCCTACACCACTCGGAAGCCACAACCACCACTGTTTGGCCACCGTGTCGTCAGTTCGCCGTCTACACAAGTGACCAGGGAACGTGTCGGGCAACAACTACACACACTTTTAATGAAAAGGGAACGGCTAAGGGAGAGGAAGATTCGTGTAGTCATAATGATAATATTATACTTGCGAGGCTTTCCTGTGGAGGAATCGGTTGACCTATGACCTTGCGATCAAATGTTTTCGGTTCCCATCGGAGAGGCACGCCCTTTCGTCTACTAATCGCACGGTTTTGCGGTGCGGTCGCAAAACACAGACACTAAACTTATTACAGTGAACAGAGACGTCAATGAACGAACGGACAAATCATAACTTTGCGAAAATAAAGAAAGCAAAATTTTCAGTCGAGGGAAGTCTCGAACCGAGGACCTCTCGTTCCACAGCTACTCACGCTAACCGTTGGACCACAGTGCTCCTGGACTCCGTTTGTCCTCGATGTTGCCTATCTTCGCATGGACTACTCAGTTTGTATATTTTACTAATTTTTTCATAGTTCCACACAACTTCTTCCTGTTTTCTCGATTGATCTGTGCTCAGTTTTTCAAGGCCTATCCACTGTGCCAACTTATAACTAAATCTGAGGGGGGTGCGATGGGGAGGTTCCCTTGTAAGTACTGAATTAAACATTACCCTTGTTCACTCTAACCGTGTACAAATTTTGTTTTAGTGAAAAAAAAAAAGTCATATGCACCCAAGTTAAAACTACCGAACACAATGACACACGCGTTAAAAACAACTATACATCAATCCCTACTGACAGTGTAGACAGCTAAAAACAGGGGTGTGAAGAAAGGGCTACGAAAGACACCATACTGAAACAGAGGTAGAAAACTAAAAATTAAATGGCTATCACCATATTGCTTTGACAGATAAGTAAAACGTGGTTGGCAGGGCGTATGTCATTTGTTAAAACGGCCGATTAACTCAGATGGAAAATCCAAGTGGGAATGTAAATGTTAGAAACCTAGCGTTAAGTCAAAGTGGGGGACAATTAAAACTTGGGCACAATGTGTACGAAGTGGTGGGGTAGCACCAATTACCAAATGACAATGGCTAAAAAGACAGTGGCCAATACGCAGCCTAGTTAAAATTACCTCCTCCCAGCAGGAGGGCTGGGAGGAGGTCGTCCAAGCTGCTGGGAGAGGCTTAAGAAGCCAGAGCTTATTCCTGTGAAGCGAGGACCGATGGCAATGCCAAACTGACACCGCCTCTCGACATTTGTCGACGGAGATCATTTGAGGAATTAGTGTACTGAGGTACGAGGACTGCAGCCTCGGCAGCAGCGTCAGCAGCCTCATTTCCCGGCATACCGACATGACCGAAAGCCCACAAACATCACAGTGGCTGCACCGAGAGTGAGCAAGTGAGTTTTCCTGGACCCACTGCACTAAGGGACGGGCCGTGTACAGCGAACAGGGACTTTGCGAAGACGACAATTAAGAAGTCTGTCACCGAATGTACTCTGGCCTACTACAGAGCAAAGAGATCGGCTATAGGTACTGAGCAGTGTGACTGAAGCCAATAACTAAAAACCTGGGTGCCAATGACAAAGCCACACCTAATACCACTGTCAGTCCAAGAGCCATCACAGTACACAAAGGTACTATCACAAAGTTCCACGCTTTTACCACTTGCATCGCCAGAAAGCCATACGAATTGTTTTGTCAGTGGAAAAACTAAAGCCATTATCAATGCTCCAGGAGTAAAGACTATGAGGACATGCTGAATACACCCCTCTGCAATAGATGGCAAATTGTCAACAAAATGGGAGTTGGAGAAGCCCAGCAGGAGATAGGCCATTATAGGGTTTATGGCGATAGCAAAGATGACACTCAGGAAGGAACCCTGAGGCACACCGGTTTCCTGGGCAAAGGTGTCCGACAAGGCAGAACCCACACGAACCTTTAAAACGTGTCTTAAAAATTCCTAAAGGAAACAGGGCAGCTGGCCACAAAAGCCCCACATGTAAAGAGTATGGAGGATACCAGTCCTCCAGTAGGTGTCTTAGGCCTTCTCCAAATTGAAAAACACAGCCAGTGTCTGGGATTTCCACAGAAAAGCCTTCATGACATGAGCGGACAAAGTGACAAGGTGGTCAACTGCAGGACACTGCACTGTGTAGTCTTTAGTAAATTGCGTGACTAGCTACCGTACCAGCTCCGCACGAGTCATACCTTCTATCACCTGGCAAACACAGTTGGTGATGAGATGGGGAGTCTTAACCGGGCTCAGGTACGGGTACAATCGTAGCTTCGTGCCGACATCCAGGAAATTTGCCCTCTGCCAAAACACTTTCTTTTGCTCGTGCCGTTTTTCCCACAGATACGCAGGGTCAGCACGGTTACTCTGATGTGGCAATGTTAGTCGAAGGGGTGGCCGGATGCCCTTCCTGCCACCACCCCGTACCCCCCGGGGAGGGAATTTTTTTTTTTTTGGTGGGGTTTAAGGGCGCTCAACTACTGAGGTCATTAGCGTCCAGTCACAGTTGTTAGAGCACAGGGAATCTAGTAAAGCTCAAGGGGAGGGGGGGACACCAGAAAGTCCTGACAAAGACGCAGATAAAATAAGTAAGAAAGTTAGATGTCTTTGGACAAGCCAGTCAATGTTATAAAACGCAGAACACGAGCAGCTGCTCGAGCGTCATCAGCTAAAATATCCGGTAAAGTAGATGGCAGGGACAGGACAACACGAGATTGACTGAAGCGGGGACACGACAATAAAACATGGCGCACTGTTAGTGCTTGACCACAAAAGCACTGCGGGGCTGGGTCACCGGAGAGCAGGTAGCGGTGGCTAAACCGGCAATGCCCAATCCGCAACCTGGTCAGAAGGACCTCTTCTCGCCGAGATGGTCGGGAGGAGGTTGTCCAAGCAGTTGGGAGCGATTTTACTGCCCGGAGCTTGTTTCCTTGGAGGGATGACCAAGCATCCCACCACAACAACACAAGCCTCTTACAAACAACCCCACGAACGTCAAATGACGCGACACAATGGGAGGCTGGCCGAGGCAGGAGGACTGCAGCCTTGGCTGCAGCATCTGCAGCCTCATTCCCAGGCACTCCTACATGTCTGGGAACCCACAGAAAGCTGACAGGAGAACCGTTATCAGCGAAAGAATGGAGGGACTGCTGCATCCGTTGAACCAAGGGATGGACCGGATAGGGAGCTCCAAGGCTCTGAAGAGCACTGAGTGAGTCAGAGCAGAGTACATACGATGAATGGCGGTGGCGGCTGGCATACTGAATGGCCTGATGGAGAGCAAAAAGCTCGGTCGTAAAGCTGGAACATTGGTCGAGGAGCCGGTATTTAAAGGTGGCGGCCCCGACGACAAAGGCACAGCCGACACCGTCAGTTTTGGAGCCATCGGCGTAAATAAAGGTGTGACCGGCAAGTCGAGCACGACGTTCAACAAACCGTGAGCAATACACTGCAGCCGGAGTACCCTCCTTCGGGAGTGAGCTGAGGTCGAGATAAATATGAACCGGAGCCTGGAGCCAAGGTGGTGTCGGGCTCTCACCCTCTCTGAAGGTGGTAGGGAGGGCAAAATCCAATTGTCGAAGCAGGCGACGGAAGCCGACTCCGGGGGGCAGCAGGGCAGACACATACAACCCGTACTGACGGTCGAGGGAATCGGCGAAGAAGGACTGATAAGAGGGGTGGTCAGGCATTGGCATCAGCTGGCAGGCATACCGACACAGCAGTACGTCACACCGGTAGGTCAATGGTAATTCGGCAACTTCAGCATGAAGACTCTCGACAGGACTAGTGTAGAAGGCTCCGGTCACAAGACGTAACCCCCGATGGTGGATGGAGTTGAGACGGCGTAAGAGGGATGGCCGAGCAGACGAGGCTCCCATAATCCAGCTTCGATCGGACTATGGACCGATACAAGCGAAGCAGGACAGTGCGATCCGCTCCCCAAGATGAACCACTAAGAACTCTGAGGACATGAAGGGAACGTGTACAATGGGCCGCCAAATAAGAGACATGCGGAGACCAACACAGTTTCCTGTCCAATGTGAGCCCTAGAAACTTAGTTGTTTCCACGAATGGGAGAACAATGGGACGGAGATGTAAGGATGGCGGAAGGAACGCTTTATATTGCCAAAAGTTGATACAAACCGTCTTCTCTTCAGAGAACCGGAAGCCATTTGCCACGCTCCATGAGTATAGGCTGTCTAGACAACGCTGAAGGCAGCACTCCAGGAGGCAAGTTCTCTGGGCACTGCAGTAGATCGCGAAGTCATCGACAAAAAGAGAGCCTGAGACATTAGGTGGAATGCAATCTATAATTGGATTGATCGCTATGGCAAAAAGGGCTACGCTCAAGACGGAGCCCTGAGGCACTTTGTTCTCCTGGAGGAAGACGTCAGACATTACGGAACCCACACGTACCCTAAACTTTCGATCTGTTAAAAAGGAATCAATAAAAAGGGGCAGGCGACCGCGTAGACCCCACCTGTGCATAGTGCGGAGGATACCTCCTCTCCAACAGGTATCAAACCTTCTGCAAATCGAAGAACACGGCTACCGTTTGGCGCCTTCGCAAAAAGTTGTCCATTATGAATGTCGACAAGGTCACAAGGTGGTCAACAGCGGAGCGGCGGCGACGAAAGCCGCATTGAACATTGGTAAGTAGCCGTCGAGATTCAAGAATCCAAACTAACCGAACGTTAACCATGCGCTCCATCACCTTACAGACACAGCTTGTAAGAGAAATGGGGCGGTAACTAGAAGGAAGGTGTCTATCCTTCCCGGGTTTGGGTATAGAAACGACGACAGCATCACGCCAACGCATGGGGACTTGACCTTCAGTACAGATGCGATTGTAGGTACGAAGAAGGAAGCTTTTGCCTGCTGGAGAAAGGTGTGCCAGCATCTGAACGTGAATGGCATCTGACCCCGGAGCAGAGGACCGGGACAGTGCAAGTGTACGTTCGAGTTCCCGCATAGTAAAGGGGGCATTATAATTTTCCAGATTCAGCGAGTGGAAGGAAGGGCGCCGAGCCTCTTCTGCCTCTTTGCTGGGAAGGAAGGCAGGGTGGTAATGGGCGGAGCTTGAAACCTCCGCGAAAAACCGTCCGAAGGCGTTTGAGACAGCCACAGGATCAACAAGGACCTCATTACCTGAGGTCAGGCCCGGTACCGAGGAGTGGGCCTTAATGCCCGACAGCCGGCGCAGGCCACCCCAGACGACAGAAGAGGGAGTAAAACTGTTAAAGGAGCTGGTGAAAGAGGCCCAACAAGCTTTGTTGCTGTCTTTGATGACTCTACGGCAATGCGCTCTGAGTCGTTTGTATCCAATACAATTCGCCAACGTAGGATGGCGGCGAAAGGTGTGTAAAGCATGTCGTCTAGCACGGATAGCGTCTCTACAAGCCTCATTCCACCAGGGGATGGAAACGCGACGTGAAGAAGAGGTAGTACGAGGAATGGAACGTTCGGCAGCATTGATGATAACAGCCGTGAGGTATTCGACCCGACTGTCACAACTGAGAAAATCGTGGTCCGGAAAGGTCGCCAGTGAGGAGTAAAATCCCCAGTCTGCTTTCGGTATGTTCCTGCTCTAAGGATGTGGGGATGGGGTGTGGTGCAGGAGACGAACGACACAGGGGAAGTGGTCGCTCGAATAGGTGTCAGAAAGGACATACCACTCGAACCGACGGGCAAGAGTGGTAGAACAGATCGAGAGGTCCAAGTGGGAGTAGGTATGAGTAGAGTCCGAGAGGAAAGTCAGGGTGCCAGTATTGAGACAGACAAGATTGAGATGGTTGAAGACATCCGCCAAGAGGGAGCCTCTTGGACAGGATGCAGGAGAGCCCCAAAGGGGATGATGGGCATTGAAGTAGCCAAACAATAAAAACGGCAGAGGAAGCTGAACAATCAGGTGCATCATGTCAGCCCGACTAACTGCGGATGACGATGGAGTGTAGATGGTACAAACTGAAAAAGTGAAAGCAGAAAGAGTAATACGGACAGCTATTGCTTGGAGTGGGGTGGTCAATGGGATGGGATGGTGATAGACATCACCCCGAACGAGCAACATGACCCCTCCATGAGCTGGGAACCGTCCACAGGGGTGAGGTCATACCGCTCCGAGGTATAGTGGGTAAAGGCAATACGGTCAGTCGGGCGCAACTTTGTTTCCTGGAGACCAAGGACGAGCGGACAGTGCAGGCGGAGGAACAGTTGTAATTCCTCCCGATTAGATCGAATACCTCTTATGTTCCAATGTAACAAGGCCATCACTAGTCAAAAAAGAGGGGGAACGAGACGGGGGAAGAGCTGGTCACCTCGACAGCTGCGGAGGGCCAGGTTTCGAGGGAACAACACTACAACCAGCGGGAGGCGGATCCTGTTCCATCGAGTCGTCGCCAGCTGCGGCCACTGTCCCGGGTTGTGTAGGAGGGGCAGCATCATTTGTCGACGAGAGGCCAGCTGAGCGCCTGGCAGCAGAGCGCCTGGCAGCAGAGCGTCCCGGCGAAACTGAGGACGGCCGGGAGCAGCGACTCGCAGATGGAGCGTCAGACGAAACACGCCGGGGTGGAGAGGGGGATACCTTCTTGGAAGTCCGAGGAGGCACAGGGATGGTGGGCTGGACCCGAAGAAGGTCCTCACGTGTGGGGTCCGTCGTTTTGGAACGCCGGACCTCTGAAGCCGGGGTCCGGAACGTTTCCCCGTTGGACGCCTGAGAAGGGGGGGGGGGGGGGCTGGGGCAGAGGGGGCAGGGGTCACGGGGAGGAGGATTTGGAAGGGAGGGATTTGGGAGGCGGAGGCAAAGACCCCGGATGGGGGGAGGAGGTGGAGGGGGGGGACAGGATAAGGGTGAGGGTACTGTGGAAGGAGTGGACACGACTGAGGCAAACGAAGTGGTCAACAGCACGGGATGGAGGCGGTCATACTTCTTCCTGGCCTCAGAATAATAGAGACGATCCAAAGTTTTGAGTTCTTGAATCTTCTTCTCCTTCTGATACGCGGGGCAGTCTAAGGATCTAGGCGAGTGGATGCCAGAACAATTAACGCACCGAGGTGGTGGGATGCATGTATGTTCCTCACGAAGAGGACGTCCACAATCGCCACAAAGGGGCTCAGCCTCACACCGTGACGACATGTGCCCAAAGCGCAAACACCGAAAACAGCGCATAGGAGGCGGGACGTAAGGTCGCACCGGTAGCACATCACCTTCACCTTCTCCGGGAGGACGTCCCCTTCGAAGGCGAGGATAAAGGCCCCGGTGTCGATGCGACGGTCTTTGGGGCCACGCTGGGCTCGCCGGACGAAATGCACGCCTCGGCGCTCCAGGTTGGCCCTGAGCTCCTCATCAGATTGCAGCAGGAGGTCCCAATGAAAAATAACCCCCTGCGTCCTGTTCAGTGCCAGATGCGGGACAATGGACACTGGGATGTCCCCTAGTCGGTCGCACGCCTGGAGCGCCGCCGACTGTGTGGCAGAGGTGGTCTTTATAAGAACAGACCCCGAACGCATCTTACTGAGAGCCTCGATTTCCCCCGAAGATGTCCTCGATGTGCTGAACAAAGAACATGGGCTCTGAGGTGGCGAACGTCCCTCCATCGGTTCGAGAACAGACCAAATAGCGGAGGAAATACTTCGCCCCAAGCCGGCGGGCCTGTCCCTCCTCCCAGGTAGTGGCCAAGGGGGAAAGGGCAGGAGAACCAGAACCAGAGACAGTACCTTTCCTTTTGAAAGACTGCCACAGACCGACCTGATACGTGTTGACGTTTCATCTGCGAAACGTCCGCTCCGATACCACCCACTCCGACCAGGGGCTCTCCCCACGGGCGCCACCCAGCCTCAGCAAGGGCTACCTGCCGGGAGCCCTGATGCCCCAAGGAGACGGGCATCTACTCCTTGGCCGACGTGGGGAGGGTGCAGCTCAGGTATCGGCAGTATGATCCCTGTGTTGTCAGGGGGGCTACAACACAGAGGGTACATGACGACCCCACCACAACGGGCTGGCTACCGTGCTGGATTTCGGGTGCCATGGAAAGTCCATCATGATCGTAGGTGCAGATGGGGACGCACTACGGGCGTAACGTTGACAACCCATCAGGCGTTTAGGCTTAATTTTATGAATAGTGGGTATGGTTACAACGCCGTTACAATGCTGAGTGCCAAGGTCTTAGTGCACGGAGGACCAGTGATACACCACGTAAGGTGTCCTTCCCCAAAAGGCTCTTACTTCTGTAGAATTTTGAAAAATGGAGGTCAAACCCCAAGGGGGACCATTACATGGAAGGCCGAAACGGTTGAAACTCCTTTTAGTCGTTTTAGTCGCCTCTTACGACAGGCAGGAATACCTCGGGCCTATTCTTACCCCGGACCCGCAGGGGGATAGGAAGGAATTTAAGTACCCCAACTGTCCGCAACTAGTGTAATCCATCCAATAGTGCGAAAGTGTTCAGATGTCTGCGAGCCGCAGAACTGAGGCGAGATGCGAGGACCAGCCCGGTATTCACCTAGTGGGATGTGGAAAACTGCCCGAAAACCACATCCGGGCTGGCCGGCACACTGGCCCTCGTCAATCTGCCGGGCGGATTCAATCTGGGGCCGGCACACCTACCAGAGTTCAGGAAGTAGTGCGTTAGCTCGCTCTGCTGACCTGGTGGGTCTGCCCCCGTCCAAACACGGTTGTACACATTAGGCAGAAAGTGCTTTCCTGCAAGAGGCAACATCTGAATGTGCTCTGGAGTGGAAGATCAGGACGAACTGAGAGCACGATCCAACTCCCCCACAGTGAAAGCACTTACGAGTCTGAGGATAAAAGAGAATCGCCAGTTTCCGACAGAGGAAGGCAGAGTGGCAGTGGGAAGAGCTCAAAATTGACACAAAATGGCAGTCCAAGGTGTTGGAGATAGCAACAGAGTCCACAATGACATCATCTGCTACTGTCAGGCCAGAAATTGGCTAACGGATCTCGGTCCCAGAGAGCAGTCCGAAATTGGCTCACACAGAAGAGGAAGGTGTGGAACTATTGAAAGAACTAGTGAACGAAATCAAGCTAGCTTTTTCGCTGTCCCGAAGAACTCTGAAATGGGTGAGGTAGCTGCCCAATAAGCTGACGCAAGCCTGCCCTGGTGACATCTAGTGACAGAGGGACATAAATGGTACAGAGGGAGACGTAAGGTGGGGAAGGAAAAAGTCGAACCGCAACAACTCGTAAGAAGGGTAGCCAGGGAGACAGTTCGACTACGAACGTTATCACGTACGAGCAGCAAGTCTCGCCACGAGACGGAATGCCGACCTCGGGGGAAAGGTCAAAATAAAATGGGAAGAAATGTCCAAGTTCAAAGAGGTCGCGAGGATGCAATTTTATTTCCCGAAGACAGAGTACAAGAAGACACTGCGAAGCTAAAAGAAGCTGTAAATCCTCTGCAGTACCAAAGGCCGCAAACGTTTCAGTGGAGGAGAGTCACGAGGAGGAAGAAATTAACGGGTGCCACCTCAGTGGCTGCCGAACGACCGTCGGCAAAGACTCGCCGCTACAGGGCACAGACGCAGGAGGATCCCGCTCCTTGAGGTCCACGGAAACATCGGTACACTCGTGCCGTCCGTCCGGAGTCAGACGCAGAAAAACAGTCTGCGGTACGCACCGGCGACACGGAGGTCAGCCGGGCTAAGGTTATTACGTGGCAGCACGGTCCGAGAGGATCTTCGAGTGAGTGAAGGAGAAGACCGCCTGCTTGTCGGGCTTCTCGATCCTACGGTTGGCGGACGAAGACCGGTGTCGCCCGACCGGAAGAATGCGAGAACTCCACCCGGGAGTACTACCGGCCTTTCTGGCCTTCGGGTCTTAAAGCTGGCGGTCGCATCCCTCGAGGCGAGTGTGACGGTTCGTGGCGCAGCCGGACGGGGGACGGAGACGCTACATCGGTACCGGGCAATTTCACGACCTCTGAGCTGAATTTGAGGTCGCACGGCCGCGTGGCTGCGTCCTCCGAGCGAGAACGGAACCGTGTCGGACGGGAGAATGCAGGGTTTGGGACTAGCCGATATCTCTAAGGTGACTGGAAAAAGGCATTTTTTCCCTCCACCCGGATCTCCCGGCCGACCCGCTCTCGAGATACGCGGGACAGCCCCGAGAGGAGGGCGCGCGGCCGCCGTCGCAGTCGGTGCGGCAGGGAGGAGGCGGACGATCGCCCCAGTGCGCGTCCCTACCGCAGGTTACGTATTTGGCCGGGAACATTCTAGTGCGGAAGAAACGGTGACCGAAAGCAGCACACCGGGTTCGGAATATAAGGCCGGACTGTGACAATTTCGTAGCCCGCCTCGATCTTTGACGAAAGCACCACTCTATCAATGTGAGAAAAAGAGTGCGGGTGGGCACCGAGGAGGAACCTCTTTCGGCACCCGACGGACAGCAACGACACCCCGATCGGAGAGGTAACACTGGATTTCGGCCTCCGTCAGTGACGGACAATGCCGAACACTCTAGTAACACCCCAGACGTGCTTACCGAGGTAAGGGAAAAAGAATAGCGAGAGGACAGACGTACGGCACAGAAGGGAAAAGATACTGCGAAGGCTGGAGCCCTACCGTAGCCGAGCTCGGACCCACCGAAGAGTGGCGAGTCCCTCGGGGGTGTGTACAAATTTTTCAGGTTAAAGTTCATCGAAATACGTATTAGTCCTGCGGGAACCTCTGTACCGCGTGATGTGGAATGACTATATTCTAGGTTCTTGGCATTGTTCTACATCTACCAAATTTCACTATTTTAACTCTCAGTGTGCATTTTACCACTATTTATGGCACACACCTGGCTTATTAGTGAGCTGTCCCCACACCTTTATCTATCTGCCTGTCTTCAGGTACCACTGCACTATGCTTATCTCTTGTCTACTGCAAGTGGAGCTATGTTTCACCAGAAGTTATTCACAATATTACCAACTGGGTCATATATTTGCCACACTTCCGAATACCTGTATTTTAATTGTTACCGACATATGTTTTCACCAGAAGTTTGACAACTTTGAAACTGGCTGAGAACCTAAAATAGGCTGTGAAGTTCTCAACATGCTGCAGCTCAGGTGCTTATTTCTACCATTTTATTAAAATCTCCACTAAGAAGGTAACTGTGTAATTATAAAGTAATTTTACTTACTTGATGGACAAAAACGTCATCTTTGGTGTCATTTCTGGAACAAAAAAAAGCTTATATTACATATGTATTTTCCAAGTAGGAGAAGTTATACAAATTACAATAAAATACTGTGCAACCTTAAAAATAATAATGTCACATTCCCTATACAGCGTACGATTTCACCCATCCAGTCAGTAATGAAACCACTTGTTTGAACAGAAAGCAACAGCTTGTCAATAGCAAATTTTATGTAGTACAAATAATGTGCTCAAATTATGTACCAGTGGACCCTTACTGTAGGTGGAGTTTAATCTTAAGTTCCAATTTTGTGATTTGGCTCAGGTGGTAGATCACCATGTGGTAGATTGTGGAATCAACAGCTATCCAAGAAGACATCTCAAACAAACTGATTTGTCAACTTTGAAATAGGGAAGATTATTCTGTGTAACAGATGTGACAAATGCTTCAAATAAGATAGTGTAACATATCACATAAATTCTGATGACACTTTAAAGCAACAGTTCCAAAGGTAAGAGGAAATTTTATGTGGTGTATTGTTCCCAGCCCACTTACAGGATTTGTACTAAGGTAATGTCATCACATGCAACATAACCCAAAATTCCTTTTTATAAGTTGAGTCACAAGTTGCTCACTAAATCCATAATGAGAGGACAAGGGCAGATATACTGGGTTACTGAACTAACAAAACTAATTTTAACACTCCTGACGTGCACAAAACTAAAATCTCCAAAAATATTTAGCTTTTCATTTATTTTTATATTCTGGGCCCACTGTGTAGTATATGTTGTAAGGACATAATTATAATTCCAAATAAACTGATAGGTTTGATTCCTTCTCTTACCAAAAGCCTATTTCAACTGAATTGCCATTATTTACCAAGAAGTAGCCATTAGACCTATAAGAGTCATTCCAACACTAACAAACATGCACCACTAAATTATTAAATTTAAATATATATATATATACATATATTTGCAATGATCATACTGTTTCACTTAACATGTTGGCAAGTTACTGCTTAGACATGTCCATTACCAGAGGAAAAAAACTTTTACATGCTCATTTTTCTCATTCGTATAGAGCTTGTGAACTGAACAATCAGTTGAGACAAAGGTTTTATTATTTGGAACATATTATGCTGAGCAGCAGTAGTTAGTCCATACCCAGCTTTAATAGATGTATGTAGCCCACTCACATTTCTTGCTCTACTGCTCTGAATTCTGGAACCAGCTGTTCTAGAGTTACCCGAACTGTACCACCACATGACAATTTAACAAATTACAATGGCTTCTAAATTATTATGTGCCTTAGGTGAAACGTTAGTACTACAGAAAGTCATTGCTTTAACTATTTTTTAGAATTAAAAATACAGAAGTATTCTAAGAATAAACCAATATTGTAACATGAAACAAAACAGTAACATCACTGCACATTTCTAATATGCACAATTTCTGGCTTCTGAAACATCCCGAGCTAAATAAATGCCGCATGCTGAACAGCATTAATACTTAACAGTGACCTTTGTTCGGATCTGATATACAAGTTACACACAAGTTCAACTTTGTCTTCATGTAAACTTCCATCAAGAATTTAAGTTGTTTACCAGTACTGGTTTAAAGGCTTCTTTTATATTTCAAGAAAGTGTTCCATTTCTTAAGGACAGCTCAGATCAACACACCAGGCACAATATACAAAGGAATAGTGCAGTTTCTGGTCTATGCAGATGATGTGGATGTTAGTGCAAGGACATAACTAGCTGCTAAAGAAGCTAAGGGCACTGGTTACAGTTGCAATATAAATTTGATTGCAAGTGAGTAGCAATAAAACCAAATACACGTGAATAATACAGCCAGAACAAAATGCAATGTTAGAAACTGACCAGGCACAAATAGAATCTGCTAGTCAATTCATCTAACTGGGAACAATTTTAACATTACACAACAAAAGTATGAAAATAAAACATGCTAATAAATGCTATTATGGGCTGACCCCAACTTAAATCTGTCAAATCAACAAAATGTTAACATATGGCTCAGAAACCTGGACACTGACAGCTGTGTGAAGAGCTCGTAGAATGTTTTGAATGAAAGGTGTTACACAAAATATATGGCACAACTAATGATGGAGCATGGCACAAACTAAATAATTTTGACTTCACAGATTGTACGATCTTGAAATCGTGAAATTCATTACAAAAAAAACTGCCTGAAATGTATCGGCCCTCTCGTGAAGATGAAGCAGGGGAAGACAGAGACTGATACTTTGGTAACATACAAGATTTAGGAAGTTATCTGTGCCAGAGAATGGAGATCTGAGACACTGGACACTGATGAACGGAACGATATCTAGTGGCAGGCAGAGAACAATCAATGATTGCAGACCCAGGAAGTAGTAGTTCAATTTATTAGGGATTTCAGGCATTCTTTTACAGTTTCAGAACTGTAAACTGAATAATGGCGGAGTCTAGGCTCATTTACAAGTGATGAAAATACTGTGGAGCCACTTGGATTCAATTTTTATTGGTGCAAAGTTGCCCCATTTTCCCCCAGAAAATAAGCTTCACAGCTGCTTTAGATTTTACACTGATAAATAACACATTGATTGCAAATTTGTTGTACAATTTAGAAAATCTCTACAAATAAATGTCATTCTTCAGTTTAAACTGTTTCCCGATATAAAAATACAACTTTGTACTGCGTTTTTGAGGTGATTTTAGTCAGATTTTGTTTGCAGAAGATATCCAAGATAATGATGGGTAGAATAACTCAAACATATGCACAAATACAAACTCAACTAATTGACAGACTGTTCAACATATTTATTAAAATAGGTACTAGGCAGAATGTAGATTTTTTCAGAGATTGAACAGTTAACACCCCCCCTCCCCAAGGGACAAAACAGCCCCACTTTGTGGCAGCTGACTTTAAAGGGATACCAGATTGGTGCGTCTGCGTGGCCAAGCACGATTCAAGAAATGTATGCTACAGCATTTTTCCCTTGCGGGGACAAATTCTGAAACGTTTCTCCTTTATGAGAACTTTCCCCTCTACGGCCGTATCGAGCCAGGGGCCACTGCCTCCTTTAAAAAAAACTTCACATACAGACCCACAAGACGGATGTATGTTTAAATTAGGCCAAAGCTTAATGCAACGGAAATGACGAGTAGCAAATGTAGCCAGAGTCATTTGCAGCGAAATCTAACTACTTAGTCATCCACTGACGCTCCCACGATCTAATGAAGGGTACGCTCTCGTTCTCCAGGCCCTCGTTGAGCTCGTTTCGTGTTGCAGCGAGTGCCAAAATCTCCATTAGACAGCAGTGTCTAACGACCTGGAGAATTCTTGACTCACAGGACTGTAAATCAATCTACTACGACGCAATCTTACTTATTTCCCGTATTTCCCAGCACAGTCTCTGATATCTAGGATGAAAAGGCCGCAGAACCGGTTGCAAATGAAGCGCAAACCTGTTTACTAATTACTTTTTCAGACTTCCAAATCTTATTGAGTCAGTTCAGCTGGCCGAAACGAGTTATATTCCACATTTCCGCACAGGTGAAACTATCACGAAAGGGCTGTTTCTCAGACTGTAATATTTGGCAACTTGCTAGGTTTTTCAGTAATTGCGAGAAGTGAATTTTAGATGGCAGGTAAGGCTTTGACAGTCTTAGAAGGAAACTACACGGGGTTTTCATTGACGAGTATGTGCATGCATAACTACTGCGATACTGAATTAGCAATAAAGGCCGCAGCGCCCTTTTGCAACAGCCGTCTATTCGTGTGAGCGGCCACTTTGGCAAGCAACGAGCACAAAGAGTTGCCAAGCACGGCGCGTGTGTTATCGACCCACGAGACCAGCACGTGGCAACGCAGCCCCTAGGTCGTTGAACTCTCCGGCAGAGAGCTCTACCATCGGCCGCTTCGCAATATGGCCGTCGCGCTCTACCTGATGTTCACAAACACTTCGGGAAGGTGCAGCACTGCTACACTGGTGCAGCGACGTAACGGAAAAAGACAAATTAACGTTAAACAGTACCGTCCCACCAAAACACTTTCATGCTTTTAACGCGAAATAAAATTAACAATGACATTTCGCCTCCGACGAAAAATGTACTTGCTTCCTGATAATGGCAACGTCACCCAAATCTGTTGTCTGGCTGAATTTTCGTTGAGCACTTTAATTCGTTGAACTGTGTAAGTCAGAATTTAGGGGCACCTTTTGTTTTTAACTATGATTTTTCACGCGCAGTGGCTATTAACCAGGAAGTTTGTACTACTACCTGAAACACAAAATTTTGGCTGTTTGAATGCTTTAGGAAGGGCCGACTGCACAGATATAGTTGAGTAGGAGAGACACAAACCTCAATATTCTTTCATAAGCATTATGTGACACGACAAATTCATAATACACTACAAAGCCTATTAAAATTTTATGTGAAAGGTATTAGTCAAACCCAGAAATTTTAATGAAAAGGAAAATGTCACAGTGATTCCTACAGATAAACGCACAAGTGATGCATTGTCTTTGGCACTACGATTACTACTAAATTATTACTTGAATGTATACCGCCTTCGCTGGAGCAGCTACTATAGGTAGAGATACACATTCCAAATGAAGTTAACCGCAAACCGCCCGGAAGTCCCTTATTCGCGTAAGGAGACAAAGTTCTGTAATAACTTGAAACCCGTTTGGCATGCTCGAGCTCCGACGGTACAATTACCCCGGCCTAATTTTGCCTCTGAAGTCTCACTTCTACGTGTCTTATGTTATTTGAGCTACGACTAGGGCGTAGTTAACGAAGCTGTTTTCGTGAAATTTTCTCCGAACATCAAAGTCGCGTTACGAGTTACCGCATATTGTATAGGCCTACTGATTAAAACTAGTCCCATTTAATTTGTCCATTAATTCATAATGATAAATCATGTAAGTCTAACCACCGTTGCATCAAGTCATTTTAAAGTACTGCTGATTGAAACACTGCTTTTATACCCAACTTTTGTGTCATGTAATTAACAGAAGTTACACTACGAGGCGCAGATTCCAATGCACGAGGTGCACTGTTACCGTTTAGGAAACCTTCAGTAAAGTTGTATGACTTGCTGCTGGCAACCGACAGCAACATCAACGCAAGGCAGTTGCTGGTACGTCTAATTGTGTGGAAAGCCAAGAAGAACATGTCGCAATCTTTTCCCTTCCACATTTCAACAACGCAGGGGGGAGGGGGCAGTTCGTGTGGTAGCAATGTGATAGCCGTAACGCATCGCATCATCCCGGTCGGAAAGGCATCCTCAAAGTGGGCCAAGGAAAATTAACTTGCAGATCACAGCTGTAATCGACTTCTGAGATTACGCAGTAATCTGTCATTAAATAGCGTCTGGAAAACATTTCAGAATAGCCAATCGATATTGCTGCAAAATAATCATGCAAGAAAGGCATATTGTATCATATCAAGATCCTTTAAAAATCGCAATGGTAGTATGTAAATACCCAGAAGTAACTATCCGTTACTTGTGAAGTTACAAACAAAATACAGTTGATTTGGTGTTAGTTCCCTAGCTCCACTAGCTTCTCATTCCACCTGACGAATATGCTGCCACAGATTTTCGTGGCAGTATTCAGTACACGCACACTATTTTCGTGGACTAACAGCGCACAAAAGCTTATAGGAATTACAGTCTTCGCACGCTTTGGAGGATGGAACATTAACGTTTTGATTGTACAAACAGGCTATGCCGAGTATCTCATAAAATTTTTATCGATTTGTTCATCGAGTCTAGAGCCATCAGGCGCTCTTACAGCTAACCAGGCATCCTACATACTGTACATTACGTTCAACCGACGACAGATTTAAAAGAACATTACGTAACACTACGAAGAAAGTGTAACATAATTGACGGAAAGCAGTAGGAGCTATAGCAATAAAAACCTAACTTTTATATTACTGCCGGCGCTACAGTCTGGAACCGCGCGACCGCTACGGTCGCAGGTTCGAATCCTGCGTCGGGCACGGATGTGTTTTATGTCCTTGGGTTAGTTAGGTTTAAATAGTTCTAAGTTCTAGGGGACTGATGACCTCAGAAGTTAAGTCCGATAGTGCTCAGAGCCATTTTTTCTATTACAACAAAGGCATTACAATGAGGTAGGTGTAAACTAGGGGCGCCAGCAGGCAGAGAGCGGGGGGGGGGGGGGGGGGGAGATACACTGAACAGGCGCGTAACACTCACGCGACCTCGCCGTGTCTTCGATTCACAAGAGAACTTGAAGCCGCCGGTATCTAGGCCAGGGCCAATCCGTGCTTACGAGCCGATAGGCCTGCTTCTGATGAAATAGCTGTTTTACAATTTTCCGAAACAGCAAGTTAGAAGATTTGTTCTTTCTAGCCAACCGCGCTGATGTTTTACACAGCAGTGACATTTCCTGCCAAGTGTTTCTTCCCAGCGGGTTTATTTATAGCAGATTAAACCTTTGATTTCCTACTCTCGTACACGAGAAAGGTATCGTTACCCGTGCTACTCGGGCCAACTGTACAAAATGACGACAGTAACGAACACTGGTACACAAATCTTTTAAGGAGATTTCTAGAATCAATGTGGCAGCCAATATTAGGTACAGATCGCCATTTTATTCAAGCACCTTTTACACTTCACACGTTTCTGCTATCACCACTAGCCGCAAAATGAATATCACCAAATCAGGCGTGATACATAAACACTTTACGTTTGGTGGCCAGAAATTAAGTAACTACACAGATAAATTTTAGGCGCTGAATTTAATCTTTACCATACTGACACGACTCGCTGTCACTGAAGAATACTAGTAAATTAATTATGGCCACTGTAAATGCCTACTCATTTGTAGTTTTTGCAACTGTACAGTCGTCTTACTGATGATGTTTGGTTTGTGGGGCGCTCAACTGCGTGGTTATCAGCGCCCGTACAATTACCCAATCTTTGCTCAGTCCAATTTCGCCACTTTCCTGGATGATGATGAAATGATGAGGACAACACAAACACCCAGTCATCTCGAGGCAGATGAAAATCCCTGACCCCGCCGGGAATCGAACCCGGGACCCCGTGGCTCGGGAAGCGAGAACGCTACCGCGAGACCACGAGCGGCGGACAGTCGTCTTACTGTGAACTATTATTCACGATAGTGAAAGTGATTACGTACATACTTAAACGAGAACTCTTGTCCCGCTATCTTACTTTCCTTTTGGTTCAGAGAATATGAACAATTGTATGAAATCACGGTCATTAATGCGAGTTCAAAATAAATTCGGAAGTAATACTCAATAACGGAATTAGATCTATATGGAATGGCACTTACACGAGACAGGAATGTATTACTCATTAATTACGCCAAACCAAGACTCTGCTGCCTTATCCAATTATACCAATTTTAAGTGGCCGACAATTATGATAGTATCGCTGGTGTTAACATACACACTAATGGGACAAAACCGGAAATCTGGTTATCACGAAAGAAAGTCAAATAGAGGTTTACTCTTAAAAATTGCGTGACTAGTTCAACGCCATCGAATACACGTTATTTTTTGTATTCTTGTACACAGTTTTTAGTGTCTTATGTAAAATATCCACTTTGAAGTAGCTTGTAAACCGATCGTGGATTTTACGTATTACATATCAACTGGAGGTGCTTTTCGTTAAGTACATAAAACTTAGTATGGTGCTTAAAAACTGATCCACACGGAACTCTGATAATTGCTAAAATTTATTTCCATCTAGTCAATTTTAAACAACTGCAATATTCATTCCTGCAACCCTTCCTCTATAAATTTCGAACTGAGGGCAGCACTAGTTTCTTAATGCTACTCGAAGCAACAGACTTACGTTGAGGACACCACCACACTTACGGAAGAACGCGCCAATACGATAATTAGTCAACGACTCGACTGAACGGGTGCACTAGATACTACATGTAAAAGTTTAGCGCACACCGTGCTAGCAGATCTTCCTCTCTATCCACAGGATTCTCGTAAATTAACCTTTGCATACGATCCCTCAAGTACATGTAGTCGTGTCTACGTTATTGCATGCCAGGACATGCAACGTACAGACATTTCTCTTTCCATTTTTAGCCATGGACGCGTTACATGCCTGAACCGAAAACTTTGTAGAACGGAAACTGTACGTTTTCGGACATGGGTCCCTATTCAAAATAATGTGTACATACCCTCATCTACGAGTCCTACGAGGTGCATTCAAGTTCTAAGGCCTCCGATTTTTTTTTCTAATTAACTAGTCACCCGAAATCGATGAAACGCGTTACTTCTCGACGTAATCGCCCTGCAGACGTACACATTTTTCACAACGCTGACGCCATGATTCCATGGCAGCGGCGAAGGCTTCTTTAGTAATCTTTTGACCACTGGAAAATCGCTGAGGCAACAGCAGCACGGCCGGTGAATGTGCGGCCACGGAGAGTGTCTTTCATTGTTGGAAAAAGCCAAAAGTCACTAGGAGCCAGGTCAGGTGAGTAGGGAGCATGAGGAATCACTTCAAAGTTATCACGAAGAAACTGCTGCGTAACGTTAGCTCAATGTGCGGGTGCGTTTTCTTGGTGAAACAGCACACGCGCAGCCCTTCCCGGACGTTTTTGTTGCAGTGCAGGAAGGAATTTGTTCTTCAAAACATTTTCGTAGGATGCACCTGTTACCGTAGTGCCCTTTGGAACGCAATGGGTAAGAATCACGCCCTCGCTGTCCCAGAACATGGACACCATTTTTTCAGCACTGGCGGTTACCCGAAATTTTTTTGGTGGCGGTGAATCTGTGTGCTTCCATTGAGCTGACTGGCGCTTTGTTTCTAGATTGAAAAATGACATCCACGTCTCATCCATTGTCACAACCGACGAAAAAGTCCCATTCGTGCTGTCGTTGCGCGTCAACATTGCTCGGCAACATGCCACACGGGCAGCCGTGTGGTCGTCCGTCAGCATTCATGGCACCCACCTGGATGACACTTTTCGCATTTTCAGGTCGTCATGCAGGATTGTGTGCACATAACCCACAGAAATGCCAACTCTGGAGGCGATCTGTTCAACAGTCATTCGGCGATCCCCCAAAACAATTCTCTCCACTTTCTCGATCATGTCGTCAGACCGGCTTGTGCGAGCCCGAGGTTGTTTCGGTTTGTTGTCACACGATGTTCTGCCTTCATTAAACTGTCGCACCCACGAACGCACTTTCGACACATCCATAACTCCATCACCACATGTCTCCAACTGTCTATGATTTTCAATTGGTTTCACACCACGCAAATTCAGAAAACGAATGATTGCACGCTGTTCAAGTAAGGAAAACGTCGCAATTTTAAGTATTTAAAACAGTTCTCATTCTCGCCGCTGGCGGTAAAATTCCATCTGCCGTACGGTGCTGCCATCTCTGGGACATATTGACAATGAACGCGGCCTCATTTTAAAACAATGCGCATGTTTCTATCTCTTTCCAGTCCGGAGAAAAAAAATCGGAGGCCTTAGAACTTGAATGCACCTCGTAGAAGTTTATAACAGGAATTGCCAGACACCGTGTAGATCGCTCCTCTTCATAACATGCTTTCGCTCCTCTTCATAACATGCTTTCGTAACTTCAGAGTTAATTACTGCTATCGATCGTATGTAATCCAAATAGATAAGAGTCGCAATATCATAATATTGACAGTATCTTTTACTCTTAACCATAAAGTAATTGTTATCAGCATATATGCCTGCAGATATCTGCATAAACCTCCAGATATTGGGGTATCTGGTCAGTGACACCGCAACTAAAAAGGGGCATTTCATCCCTTCTAAAGCTGCTGGTTATATAATTGTGAAGCAGAAACACCATGGAAGAAACGCAGATAAACCGGGGCATGGGGAGACGATGTACTGTTAACAGCTACCATCTAACACTTGAGATCAGCGAGAAGAATCACTCTTTACATGCAAAATGCTGCCAGCAGTCCAGCTAGCCCGATGTGAGTAAGGAGCTGAAAATTGAGTACAATGATCGAGCAGCTCCGCGTGAACCACACACGTCTGCAGTGACACTCGTGGGGTAAAGAGCGACGCCACTGGAAAATGGATTACTGGAAACTGCCGATTTGGAGTGGCGAATCAAACTACAATATACGCTGTGCCAATATGGCCAATGTCTGGATAACGTTACCTGCAAATAGACAAGTATGGACGAGGTGTTATTACTGTGCGGGGTGCTTTTCGTTATCAGAGTGACGTCCCTTATTGCTGTACGAACACAAATTACAGCAGAGGAACAGTTCGGAGATGATTGTCTCGGAGTGAAATTATCCTATTACGCAGGATCTGTGGCGAATAGCATTTCTGAAATGATTGGACCGTGCAGAGTCTTGACCTGAACCCAACGGAACAGATTTGAGTTAGAACGTCTACTTCGCTGGAGACTCTTGCGTGAAACTTTACTATCTTCTCTGGTTTCAACTGTTGAGAAATAATGAACCGTCATTCCTCCGGGCACCTCATTTAGTCCAGTCCACCATAAAAGCGGAAGACGGACTCACGCCATATAATGTAGCGCCCGAATAGTTTTGGTTTGATAAACTATTCAGATACAGATAGGCTGTTGGTGATTTTCGAGGTGCATCAACGAACGACGTTGTTTCAAGCTTTCGCTAGTGGAGTGTCTTTGCCAGTAGCCCCAGATTCTGCTGACAGGATTCAATTCAGTTTTTGTGCAGCTGAATATTCTTTCCGGATCTGCCCCACACGGACCAATGGTTTTCTGTAGCAACGATTTAACATATGAATAACGTCGTAGTCCTGTAGCCTGAGGACTAAAGCAATGTCGGGAGACAACGTAACTTCAAACGTTACACTATTGACGGGCAAAGTTATTTTTCGATCGGAACGCTTTCGAACAATCGATGCTTTAGTGTAACAAAGTTGTATGTCAGTAAATGGAAGACGTAGCTTAGTGGAAGTGGTGCAACACGGGAAACGCAACGCTTCACAGCTGGCGGACTACCCTGTGCGCTGGCCGTGAAAGCCTGCTTCAAGTTACCTTCACTTCCCGCCAGCCGCTCAGCCGAATTTCTCGCGTTTTAAGACACTGTAGAGCAGTGGTCGCCAAACTTTTGCTCAGAAGCCAACAATGACATTGTCAGTTGGCACCTCGAGCTACATATATACCCGTCTTATCGGAATTTTACATAAATTAGTACGTTATGAGCTCCTATAGACGAGATCGATGGCTAAGCACGAATGGCTAGAGGACAAATGTTAGTACGCAGAAGCATGTATTACTGGGATTAAGATAGATGCCGCCTACAGACACTTAACTTTCGTGTCAGACACTTAACTGGAGTCTGATGTTGTGAACCTTTTGCTTCCGGTATTATACACCTGCCAACTTTAGAATTTCTAAGAGTGTTTAATTCGATACTGTCAAAAGCTGTCCAATTCTACAAATGCTATAAACTTTCGTTCGCGTTTCCTTTATCTTTTAAGTCCTATTATCAGTAGTGCCTCGTGTGTTACATCCTTTTCTCCAGAATCCAAACTTATCTTCCACAAAGTCCGCTACCAGTTTTTCCGTTCTGCGCATATTTCGTGTTAATTTTTTGCAACCGTGACTTATTAAACCGATACAAACGCTACAAATGTGTAAGGCCATGTGCTGAGATAGGATTTTGCAGCACGGGGAGCTGCCTCAAACCAGATTTCCAACTAAGGACTGCAATGGTAGTAGCAAACTGACAGTTTTGACGTTTCGTAATTGACAGTCGTTTGATGCAAGCTGCTGTGCAACCTACATCTTTGGGTAGCTACTGTAACCTACATCATGGTTCTCCCATCCCCCCCACACACACTGAATTTGACATCACGATGCTTCAAAATGTGTACCGTCAACCAATCCCCACTTTTAATCAAATTGGGCCATAAATTTCTTTCTGTCGATTTGGCTCCGTACCTCATTTGGCATCTCTTTTTTCCCCATCTAATCTACACAGTTCTTCTGCAGCAACTGTATTTCAAAAGCTTATCACCGTGTATAAACGGATTATAACCCACTTTGCAAGAACCCACATATACCACTAAGTGTACATGTAAAATGATACAATGTAGGAGACACATCAGATCCAGAATGAGATCTTCACTCTACAGTGGAGTGTGCGCTGATATGAAACTTCCTGGCAGATTAAAACTGTGTGCCTTTGCCTTTCGCGGGCAAGTTCTCTACCAACTGAGCTACCAAAGCACGATTCACGCCCCGTAAAGCTTGGAAGGTAGGAGACGAGGTACTGGCAGAAGTAAAGCTGTGAGGACGGGGCGTGAGTCGTGCTTGGGTAGCTCTGTTGGTAGGGCACTTGCCCGCGAAAGGCAAAGGTCCCGAGTTAGAGTTTCGGTCCGGCACAGTTTTAGTCTGCCGGGAAGTTTCACGACATCAGATATTTAGATACGTGAGAAACTGCTTTCCGCTTAAAATGTCGCTCAAATAACCCAGACTACATTTAGCCAGTGTTTCTTAATGAACTTCAAGCAGACTAATTTCGAACTTTTTAAAACCTTACTTGCAGCATGCTTACCAAATATTTAACAATTCATTTGTAATCACACGTTTGAAGTTTTTCGATTCTTTAAAGAGCAAGGATTAATTGGTCTTCAAGTCATGAAATCAATACTGCCTCCCGTTCCTACATTCCTCTGGAAACCAAACTGATCTCCCCAAACACGGCCTATACCAGTTTTTCCCTTATTCTGTAAATAATTCGTGTCTATTCTGCAACCGTGACTGATTACACTGATGTTTCGGTAGTATTAAACTAATGATTTATTAGTATTGGAAGGTGTGGCCTTCAGCTAACGTTAGTAACGACGCATCTCACAGCACCAAGTGTCGCCCATTTTGCTGCAGTACTGTTTCTGTTGTAATGTGTGTGTGTGTGTGTGTGTGTGTGTGTGTGTGTGTGTGTGTGTGTGTGTGTGTAAAGTTCTAAACACTAAGCATCACAGAACATTTCTATCTCACGTTACCAGACCTAAATACGACTAGTTTGTTTAGTTATCTTTTGCTAACTCCATTAGCAACCGCGCTGTTTAGCATAGCAGTATTATCTGGTGAATGTTTAAATACACGCTTCCGCGTGCTCGTCGCCCATTAGGTGTTTTACGGCCGTAGTTCCACCGTGATGGTGTTCTGCCATACGATTAGGAAAATTTTGCTCGATTCGATGTCCGCTGACATTGCAGCACTACAGCAGTCGTTACCAACTTTTCTGAGACAGTTACCCCCAAATTAGAAAATTAGCTAGTAACACCCGCTCAACCCCGCCACCTTGCCGCATCAACAACACGATTAACTTTGGGGCGAAAACATTTCCTCCACGCTTTTTTAAAATACTGAAGATTATGGCACTTAGTTTTTGTTTTATTAAACCACGAAGTAATAAGGCTATGAGACTGTTTAATTCTAAATACTTTTTTTCCATCCAGAGTACTGCCTACAACTCTTCACAGGACCCTGAGGGTAGACAGTTGTTACGAAACATGCTTTCTGTCTCTATCTTCTCCCACACCCATTTACGATCAACAAAGTTAAATGTATGCACCACATTTTGGCCTACTTTTGTAAGTCACTATTTGTGGATACCTCACTTCTGAAATGGCAGAAATTTGAGATTTTAGGCTGTCAAGGCTTCGTGCCTGACCACCACCACCACCACGTTGGCCCTGCCACAGTATAGTAGCCATTACATTGTTACTGCTGTACTAGCATTAGTTCGAGTACTGTTACGAATGAATAATGAACGAATTCTAGTCTATCACAGGAACTACCTACAACTCTGAGAAGGCATTTTCATAACGTATTTCGGCATGTGAATTTTACTATCAGAGATACAAGACAGCGTGCGCGCAGTGGACGGACTATGTGAGGAAAATGATCATGAATTCATTTCATGATTATTACCTGCACCACATTTTTGTCGTGGGTTAATGCTAGCATCTGAGAAATGTAAATATTGGCAACTATAATTGGGCATTACAGTCCTACGCAACATTCTAATCGTTAACGATTTTTAAAAATAATTAAGTTTCATGACCGAAACGTGTTGACCCTTCTGTTTTTACCCCTCAGAAAATTGCATTTTAACCCTCACTGGTTAATTACCAGTGGGAGTAGTCGGCAACCTTTCCGAGACCATTACCCCTGAACATTAGGTGTTATCCCACACCCTATAACAAATTGTGGGGCCCGATTACGTATTGCACTGTAAAAGATTAGCACTCATTTTTAGAGTGAAGACTTACATCATGTTTAAGCAACTGCAACGCCTGTGTGTAACTTTTCCACTAAACCAAAAAATTATGACCCTATGAGATGTCTGGTTCTGCTGATTTCCAACAGTTATTGTTCTATTTAGTTTGCTGTCCACCACTGCACATCGGAAATCACCTACCAATTTCACTCATTCAGTTCTTCGCTTTGTTTTCATTGTTACTGTAGTCTGAAGACTACTTTCACACCTGCAAGATATTGCGAATGGAACTTTTGATTTCTTCAAACAATAATAGCTACTAACCACAGACATTTCTCTTAATGCCCAGTTCTGTTTTATGAAAATAGTTTACACGTGTATTGTCTGGGCAAAGTTCAAGAAGCTTTTTTTCTCCGATTTCACTAGCTGAAAATATTCCTTCATCCAATGGAACGTTCATTACAACCCATGCCAATTTTCCAACTCTGAAAAATTAATACTATTAGACTTTAGAGATTGCACGTAACTACCACCACTGAATGGACGACAGAAGCAATAAATGTAAACACTTCGTATGACTGACTTTTCAGTGAGATGTGACTCTTTTCACACTCCAAGACCGTTCAGTACTTTTAAGGTGGCTGAACTATTTGAAAGATAGCCGTTTAAAATTACAAGGACGAAAGGAAATCCAGTAAATGCATTAGGGAGCAGATTAGGGGAAAAAAGTGACAGTGATAAAGTGGAAGTAGGTTGGACTGTACGCAGAAAATCTCCGCAGGAAAGAACCGCTAGGTCGAACAAGGACGGCAGCATCAGCGGGAAACATGGATAGAGTACGGCCTTCAATTTAACAATCCCACACATTGGTGCGCACGCCGCTTCGCTTTAGATTACCTGTCACTAATGTTAGAATACTTCTCAAAAGAAACCTTAAATACGACCCATACAAAATTCAAATAGTGCAAGAATTACGGAAAAGAAACACAAACGGGAACAAAATTCTGCTGCGCATTCTGCAGAGTATTGCTCGTGCTGCTGTTTTGATATGTAGTGACCAAGCCCATTTTCACCTCGTCGGATAAAACTATTAATAAAATTTCCTGTATTTGGTTGACAATACCGCCGGAAATCTTAACGACCAACCATTCCACAGTCTATGAAAACGTGGCTGGGTTTCTTTGGTAGTATGGGGTTTTAGTGATAATCTTATTGCCAACTGTGTAATAACCACACATCAGCGTAGAGTATTTGAAACTAACAGTACTTTGTTAACGATCTGTTTTCAATAGTATTTCATTTTTAATGACCAAGTTTCTGTCTGTAAAAATTTTCCTTCGCCTTTCAAACATGGGAAGCTTTAATGCGTCACCTTATTCCTCCGCCCTGTACGAGTAACGAGGAACAGCTAACGGTGCGAGACACAGGAGTCACTGGCTAAACGCGTACCCGAGGCAAAAGCATACGCTTCCCTCTATTGATACGTTTACAAGCTGCTCCTAGTTTAAATGTACGTGTAGGTTGACACGACCCAGAAGCAGGCGAGTAGTGCCGCGGAGTATCGATCGTCGACAAGCCACGCCTCATGCCCAGGCTCGGAGCGCCAACTTTCCCCACCATCAGCGACAGACAACAACTCAGTTCCTCCACGGCCAATATTAAGCCCTCACCGATTTCAAATATATCAGTCCACAATCAGCGCTACACGTTTTTGTCGTCAATACGAAGACGAGCTTCGTGTTACTCTCCATGCCATTATGCAAACTGAGGGTTGATGAGAATGGAAATTTAAGGAAGGAGCTAGTACCAGCTGCATCATCGGAACTTCTGCGTAATCAGCGGCGACGAGTGAAAGGTTCTCTCTCTCTCTCTCTCTCTCTCTCTCTCTCTCTCTCTCTCTCTCTCTCTCTCTCTCTCTCTCCCCCCCCCTATCTATCTATCTATCAGCACACACCACTACCCAAAGACTCCTGGATTCTTCCGCAAAACCCCCTATCTATCTATCAGCACACACCACTACCCAAAGACTCCTGGATTCTTTCGCACAACATACGATTTAGTTTCATGTAATCATCATTATAGAGGCGTACAGTATCTAAAATTCGTACGACATAGTGTAAAACCGAACACTCTGAAGGCAGAGAACGATCGTGGCAACTCGTTCCATGGATAAAACATCTGAGTATATGCGAAAGTGCAGTGACATCTCCACAGCCTGCAGTGCAATAAGACCTTTGTTCGAATACTGCCAACTAAACTTTTTTTAAGAATCTTTACCAAAATTACTCCAGTTATTTTCAATTGGTTTCGATCTAATTATTAATCTTTCGTAGCATCGTTTTCATCTTTTAATTCACTATTTGCTATTTTCTTCGAATCATTCTTTCTTTTGGAATCTGCCTGTCGCCCTATAGCCTGTACATTAGTTCCACCAGGACTGCTCATCGGTCAGTATCGCGTCAGCGCCCGTAGAAAAAGCGAAAACTTTTTCTGTCTCCAGTTTGCTCACGGCAATTAAAACTGACCTACGTGCAAAGCGAGGCTCATTAATAACTGCCTTAGGTTGATGAGCGCCTTTTCCTCTGACAATGCACATCGAGAGGTCGGTTTAGGTTAGGACAAAAGTGAATTCAGGGCTCCAAAATGCGTCGTCTGCCGCAGATCAGCTGTGGACACCACATATCGCGTTTTCTCCATAGCAGCAGCTTCCAACATCGTTCCCGTTACCTTAACAGCATTTCGGCACTTGTGAAGTGAACCGCCGCGTTTGCGTGTCGCCTTTCACCGAACGGTAGTCGATGTGCCCACACTGTAGCGCCAAGTGACAGACATTAACTATCGAGTAATTTTGAACTGATTATAGGCAGTTGCGTAAACACTATGCTTGTCTATTCTGTGCAAGTCCTCTCTTAACTATTGCAGAGCAACCTGCACGCACTTTACCTCTATTACTGCAGTCAAACCTCTCCATCTACAATTTTAGCCCCTCACTTCATTCCGTTACAATACAGGCGATACCTCAAAGCCTCCGATGTGTGTTACCAGCCTATGCCGTATTGTCAAGTTGTGTCTCATAATTCTATTCCGCACTAGGGGGAAGTACCTCTTCATTAGTTCTATGATCTGCCTATCTTATCTCGTGTAGCACTGCACATTAGAAGCTAGAATTTTGTGCAAGACTCGAGCGAAAAAGTAACTTTCGAGGTATCAGCGTCTTAACGTAGTTGAATGAAGTTTTGACTATGTAGCCAATGTCGCTACAGTATAATACATAAGGTAACTAATGAACATACGAGATTGACAGTAATGACTAATTCTAGGACAATTTCACCGATATCACCGCGACTTATGACGATCGCTGGACAGTTCACAGGGCAGGACACGGTTCTAAATAAGGGGAGAAATAACCATGGACTAATGCATACTCTAATGTGCTCCCATGCTGGTCACAACAGCAGTCGAACCCACCAGCGTGGATGGCAAGTGCTAGATGTTCGTTGGTGCAAGGGGACGTGCTGGGGTATCTATCCCAACGCATCCCACACATTCTCCATAACACGCACACCAGTCCATTAGCCGAATATCCTCTCGTTGCGACAGCCCTCCATTTGAGCTGCCCCATGCGGTCGCGTACTGCATGCACTGAAGTGAAATCAGGATCATAGGCATCTCTGAAAAGAATCACATGCGGAAGGACACTGAGGTCAGTACGCCTATACAGTATTGTGCCTCCCCATAACTGGACTACAAATACTGTCACGTTCGACAATGCTCGACGATCCATGCGGCGAGAAGTAGGAATACGTAAAGCACCCAAGAACCTTGTCTAGCATTGTCATTCTGCTGACCCAGCTTATGGTACGGGGAGGCAAAATGTTTGAGGATGCACTGGCGTCCAAATCTGACGATATATTCCCCCGTGAACATTGTGAAACACTATTCCTTCCCCACGTAGGTTTTTTCATGGGTGGATTCGGCCCTGACACTGCACGAACGCATCCAACAATGCAGGTGGAACAGCTCTTGGAATTATACATCCGGCGAATGGACTGGCCTATCCCATCGAGCACTTGGGGGAGACGCAGTGTAGCACTTCCACATGCACCAGCTACCGCACTGGCGGAGGAATGGAGCGCCCTCCCAAAACAACTTACTAACGGCCAGCAAGGAAGCACGTGCAACAGTCTGGTGATCGTACACGCTATTAAGAACCGTGTTCCGCCTTTTTGAAATGTCCAGAGGACCATCTTAAACCCCCGTGATTGCAGTCTAATTACTGTCTTAATAAGTAATTCCTGTTGGTCTCATTGCGTATATCTTTCAGTTAGATTCTGCAACAGATCGTTGCATGTTCAGTCCAAGTTTCATCGAGCTTTGTTACTTGGCAGTGACAGGTTGCGAAATTACTTTCGTTCCCAAACTTTGCACACTTTTGGATTCTCTTATGTGGACTGTATCTTCAACACTTTACTTCCGTAAAATGCTACCCCACACTATTGCCTTCATTAAACTTATACAGCATTTATATTTCTACTCCACGTAATTCTTTTTGTTAACTCCTCTGTATTTTATATCCTCTTACTTCTGCAATCATTTTGCTGCCCGAAGTGCATTTTATCCTCCAAGTGCTTCCTAATCTAAATCCTCAGTGTCGCCTTATTTAGTTTCACTACATTCGATTGCACCTTTTTCTCCCATCCTCCAGCCAACTGCCACCTCTGGCGGAATTGAGGTATCGTCGGGAAACCTGAAAGTCATTTCTTCTTCCTGAACCTTTGTCTTAACACGTTTCTTCAGTGTATTTTACTGCTTGCTCAATGTATACATTGAGTAATATCAGATTACAGCGGTCTCACTTCCATTACTGTTTGCGTTTCATACCCAACACGGACTGCAGCCCCGATTCCGTTTAAGCCTCCATTCTGTTCCCTTTATTTTAATGCCTACTGTCTTCACGGGAGTATTCTCGTCAACAAACTTATTGCTGTCATGGCTCCTTTAATCATGTGAGATGTATTTCTTTAAATGTGTGTTTTTCCTTATGATTTGTGAAGTAATTGCAGTCGTTTGTTACAGAGAGATTCTAAAAAATATGAAAAATACGTGAATTAACATTTGTAATTTTCAGTTGCCATTTGATATCATTATCTAAGAACATTTACTATATGATTGTGTGTCTCATGAAAGTAGCTCTGAACTGTGATTTTAATACAGCAAAAAGTGAAAATGATTTTGTGAAGCGTGAAATGATTTGTGGCATGAGGAATTTATTCGGCCAAAAGCGCCGTTTTCTTTGAGAAGCGTGAAACAGAAGGAAAGTATTTTTTTTGAAAATTACAGGATGCAACGACCCAGGATTAACTTTGAGATTGCCTGCATGTTACGGAGATCGTTTGTGTCCAATACTGACAATATACTGTAGACTACAAACAATGTTGTAAATTTTATGAACTTTACTATCCCTGCAGTTACCCATCAAGCATCGCTCGCCGAGGCGATAGCAACGGAATGAATTTCCGAAGTTTTATCTAACGTCGTCGCACCAACAACTTTAGTATCTGCATGAAACATTATTGGCAAGAGCCTGCAGACACACAGCTTGTATCCACACAAAGCTCATCGCCTCTGTAGGCGAATGGTTGGCGTAGCTGCCTTCGGTACCAGGTACTTCAGTTTTTTCTGAGGTAGGGAGGCCGGACAGCGTCCACTCATCCTTTCCAGTCCAAATGGAGAACAAGCAGCGGCATCGCAAGGCTTCATATACGGGCAGTAATGGCTCGAGTGATTTCTTAATGCGTCCCTCTATCGTAGATCGCTCCTCGAAAGGCAAAAGGTATCTGAGCAACGCCTTTTGGTGAAATCCGACAACTAGGGAAGCTTTGAAAAATCTTATCACAAATCTGAGGTAAGTTAGAACGTGGGTCTTTGGAGCTCGCTATTCTACAGCTGTCGCTTCCCTTGCTGTAGTGTGTCTGACCTAACATATCTGGTGCGTGGCTACCAGCACAGATCGTTTCTTATTATGTAGAACACGGAACTCAAAGTGACTGCAAAAACCGCACAAAGCGGTTAGAACGTAACTAAGAAAAGCCAGTTACAATCGGCAAATGGACTAAGGGGGTCTACAGTGGCGTGGGAAGCTAAGTGTTAAAGCCTGCATAACGGAAACGAATTTTTTACTCTGAATAGTGTAACCATAAACCAATTTATATATTAGTTCACGTGTTTGAGCACACAATTCTGTGTGGGGGTGACAGTACTATACTCTGAACTAAAACAGCTTTCCTTGTGGCTAAAATGTTAACCGTGAGACGATCTTCAGCAGCCATGGCATTCGTTATCTAAATAATGAAACATCGCACCAGTTAAGATTTTTCTACGCTTAGCGCGACGTGATTGACAGTTTCTTCTCATTATCGAGTGCGAATGTTTACAGAGGTACTTTAAGTGACTGATGAATGTACGTATGAATGTACGTATGAACTTACTGAACTAGAAAAATCGAAAAATTAAGCTCTATTCACGGTGGTTTATTTTTTCAACCAAAATTAGTTGTGTAACCGATGGGCGCAAAAATTTAATTTTTAAAAGAATATATCTCTCAAAAACTGAGCCAAAATTGACAAACAGAAATGCGCTACTGCTCAGGGTTAAGGAGCAAGACTGAGTATGTAGCAGTGTACGCCGTAGCAATTCTGGAGCACCGCAGTGCCACGCTAATGCAAGTTCGTGAACGTGCGAGGCCGCAGACATGTTTATTCAGGTGGCTGGCAGCGCTAGCGAGCGGTCGATACGCTAGCTGCGTCTGCACTTCCCTCTCCCCCCTAAGACGGCCCATCTGAGTGCAGTACAAGGAAGTCACAGCCATGTGTCGCACACCGTCACAGGCCCCGAATCCCCGACTGGACAATCTTTCGAGAGGATAGGAAGTGGGATAATCGTTACCAGCATGCGCGAGCTAAGAAATGTATCCAAAAAAAACAAGATTCCGAAAATGCTGTTTTTATATAATCCATTAAACCCATACAACAGCTGACTTCCGATTACAAATGAGTTAACGATGTTAAATGTTAGACGTAAAACATGCTCGCGAGGAAGGGTTTGAAATTATGCTTGAAATGCTCTCCGTCTCAAACACTGGATGAATTGCTCTTGGTGCACAGTGGCTCACGATGCCTTGAGACACACACATTATAGTACTTTTTTAAGACAAGATTATACCTCTTAATGAGTATAGGACAACATTTAAAATATTTAAATTCGGTCAATAACTACGCGAAGTGTTGAAAATTATTTTTGGCCCTGGAAGCTGTTGGATAGACAACCTGGAGCCGGTAACCAATTCCGGAAGAGTCGCTCGGTAATACAGATGGTAGGGTTCATAATTTGTCCTGGTTTCGATCTAAAGGGATGTTTGTGTATAATGGAAAACGAAAAACACGGAGGGGAAGTCTATAAGCACTTAAGGAGCAAATTCGCTCGACTGAACGAATCTAATGTCTAAGGGGTATCTGCTGGCCCACAGATTCGAGCCCTTTTCAGACAATTTGATTAAACTGTATGGGATAATGAGAAACCTTCCTGGGAAAGTTTTAAAAACGTTTCAATTTTTGACTGAATACAACAAAATTATAACGAGCTTGTGGATGCAATGTTACGTTATTAAAACCTTGGCTAGAGCATGTGTCAAACGCACTTCACTCCTCGACTTCTCTGTAAACTGCGGAACTATTACGTGGCGAGCATTTCCTGAGGATAATATAGTCGTGGAGAAGAAGTATGCAGATGACTGATCTCGCGCTATTTCGGCAAACTATGAATGGGAGAGAGATCAACTGGTACGGCTGTCAGATCAGAATTTTAATGACAGTAAAAGTGTTTCGTGCTAACATTTACTCTAACTGTACTTACTGTTAATGTTCCTTATTCTCTATAAATTAATCTGTGTGCCAATTTCTGGAAGGAACTAAAAACTCACAGAAAATTCACCAGTCTTTTCGTTTAACGTGTAAATTCTATGATTTTGTTCATTGATTTTATCAGTGCATTTGTTTTACATTATTTGAATGTTTCTTTACGTTAAAGAGTCAATATTTACATTTCTACGATACATTGATGTTTAAATATGTATAGTCCGCAACGTAACATGAATTTCTGAATTTGGAGGCAAGTTTCTTTTAATGGCTCTTTCATCATACGTCTAAATAAATGTAGTATTCCTAAACGTGTATAATTTAGGAACTTTCAACGAAAGTTGTGCTTTGCGAACTCTAGCACTCTGCTATTTTGTGACCCTTTCTGATGCTGATATGAAATGAAATACGCATTACCGATCTGGTGCGGAGTGTCACTATTTCGTTTTCCATCTGAGGAGCCCTGGGAAACGTCGACAGCTGCAGGAACCTCCACAGATTTCTGCACAAACGTGCATCCTGTTTCCGTCGTACCGGCAACTGCCTTTTCTCTGAGTCATTCCAGTTTTGTTTGCAGCAACAGAGGTTTCAATTACCGAAAATTGCGATAAAGCAACATGACGCCTATTCTAGGCTACGTCAAAGTATGCTCCCTGCCTGTGTATTTCATACCATGCTCGGTATATAATTACAGAATCGACCGACGGTTTTCTTAAAATATACTGACAAGCACATAACAATGCTTATCACGCTGAAGCATATCAACATGATTTGACAGAATGGTGAACTGACTCATTTGATTTACTATCTGACAAACTCGAAACAATACGTAACGCAAACTTCACAACTTTCTTTCCAATGTTGTTGAAATGTTTAAATGAGTTTTACTGACTGCGTCAAAAAATTTTAACTCACCGAAAGTATCAAGCATATGACAATGTATTAAATGTCATTCGTCTATGCCTGTACCTATGAAACATATTAAGAGGTTCGGCTTCAGCAGTCAAACTCGGGCCAAGTGCAATCCTATCGTTATAGAATGGGTTAAAATTGTTTACGAAATTTTAATATCCTCTGAAGCTGATCTCTATCCTTGCAGAGCTGCAACCAAACCCGCAAAGATCTTTCTCATTTAATGAAATTTTGTAGCGATATCTCAAACTTCTGGACAGAAGAAACGTTGCATGGTGCATAAACCAGTTTGCCTAACTACCAGTTCCTGGAAAAAAAAAAGATTTTCTGTTTCTTGTACCTGACGGAACTTACCCCCACCATTCATACCAAAAAACATAATTGAAGGAAAAAGTTGATCGCGTATTTGCTATATAGTGGACTGCAGCATTACTCTTCAGGAATTTATAACGGAGCGATCAAAACAATTCCGTTCGAAGAGAGTACAGAAAAACAATCTTTTGACAATCAGGCAAAATCGCCGTGGGCATGGAGACAATCTTGTCACCTACGCACCCGGTTGAAAATATCCCGTTCGTGTCCTGCTGTGCAAACGAGTCCGCTGCACATCCTGGTCAGACAAGAACCGTCGACCCTTTGAGGCCTTGGCGTAATATCGTATGGGTAGAGATCCGGACTAGTGCGGGTGTTCGCGCGTATCCCATTCGAGCTGGCGTAAATTCTGGGTTACATATGCGATATGGGAATGTGCGTTATGTAACAGTGGCACCCACTGCAGCAGTTTTCAGTCTACAGCTGTCATTTTTGACAGTCACGATACCCCACGCACATTCATTATTCGATGAACGTGTACTGGTGTCTGTCCATCGGTAGCCAAGAAAAGAACAGCAGCACGTTGGTCCTGTTTGGACGCGTTTCGTGATGTCGGCACAGGTCACGTCTCCGCATTTAGCGTACGCACGTGTCAAAGACACGAATGTCACATCCCCTGCTCACATATCTGTGCTTATAAACCCGCACTGGAGTCTCAAGGTTGCATATACGCTGCAGCCACCACCTCAAATGGAAACTTTTTGATCACCCTTTACTTTTTGCTATCTCGATTATGCAGAATATTTGCGCATATCACTGAATGTACCTACGAGATTTCATCACTATGACTGTTCTAGAGATGTTTGATACATGGGAGCTCGATTCTTTACAGATTTTAGGAGTGGGGCTGCTGGTGTTGAAACTAGTGGGTTCAGTGTCTTACTTTATAAAGAGTAAAAAGTTTTAGTTCATAATTCACTTTCCTTTAACACGCAGATATAAAAACATATTGAAAACTCCGTTAGCATATTTTTCAAATTCCAGTATTTTTAACCCGCTGAACTACAGCGCAGAACTGACAATTTCAAATCTGTCCAATGAGTAATTCGTATTCCACTGCTTTCTTCTCCAATATCATGACATCCTTATTGTGGGCGAACATGCTACAGCACAGCGTGTTCAGGTTGGGACCACGCTGTCTCGTTTATCTTCCGTGGCAAAATACCCACGAACGACATCTGCCACAGCTCGCAGTACATTGCGTCCATACAATTGCCGAGCCCACGTGTTATCGTTCCACAGCAGCGTTGAATTCACGTCTCTGCGTCGCTATCGGTTCACTACCACAGAGTGCCAAAATTATTAATGTACAATTCGGACCTTCCGGACCCTAACACTGCCGTTCTGTCGATCTCTAACCGTCGTCTCCTCGTCGCCCCAGTATCTCTGGCGAGGCCAATATCGTCCTTAACACTCACGGCCGGAACACAATAGTGCAAAATATCGGCACAACTCTTATGCTCAAATTTACAGTCACATCTAGGAAAGACTAATTTGACAAATTGCAGAATTTCAAGGAAGTATCTAGGTTTACGACATACATTGCGAAATTACGTTGTCTGCATATTGTAAACTGCCGACTGTACGAGTTACGAAGTTCGCTACGGCAAACAAGTTCCACAATCTTATCAGTTAAAAACGTAAGCACTGCAAAAACATGGCTAAGAGTAAGTGTGTGTATCCTTCAGTGACAGACAACGATCTTCGTGTGTCGCAAATTGGAAATGTTTCCAACAGACACTTCTCTGGTGCCATGGTATGGTTACTCAGAGTCACTCGGCTACCATATGCCCCACGCATCCCTCTCTTCCAGCTACTGCCGATCAATATAATGCATGTGTCATCGTTTCTATGAATCCGTTTCATCTTCTAGTCAGTGATGTGTGCAGTTGCGTAGCTTACGCAGCTACTCACAGTGGGACACAGCGTCATCTGGACGCCTTTTACACCCGTTACAGCTTCAGCACAACACGTGGACACCAACTACACTGCCCCAGACGCGGTGTGTGCAATGCAGCCACAACCGTCACTGATTTGCGTACCCAGCTTATTTCTTGCCATCAGACTTACTACAGACCTGATACGCTGCAGGTCACTCACTCGTCTGACTAGCCCTTGTGGTGATAGAAAGGAAAAATGGCTCAAATGGCTCTGAGCACTATGGGACTTAACATTTGTGGTCATCAGTCCCCAAGAACTTACTACTTAAACCTAACTAACCTAAGGACATCACACACATCCATGCCCGAGGCAGGATTCGAACCTGCGACCGTAGCGGTCACGCGGTTCCAGACTGAAGCGCCTACAGCCGCACGGCCACACCGGCCGGCTTATAAAGGAAAGAAAAGATACAACTGAGAGCAGAACATTTCGTCATGGAGACGCTCAACGAACTTAGTGGCAGACGCTACTGTAGGCGTTTTATCACAAGCATTTACCATTGTAATTCCGAGAGTATTTTCTGCGCAAAGTAGGAGAACCTATTACTTCCTCCCACCCACGACTCGTGAAATGACCAGAAGGAGAAAATGACAAGTTAGACCAAATACAAAGGCTTGCCGACAACAATTCTACTTACGCGACATTAGTGACGAAAAGAAGAGGGGGAGGGGCGCTAGATTCTGATACGAGAAGTATACTCCGTCATACACCGCCGAACTGCAGGCAAAGCATGCTCCCCATTCGTAACACCCGCCTCAAAAATCTCATCGCTATCTGTTTACCAATGCGTTTATATTGTTTGCAACAGTGGAGAAAAAATGGCTATTCGGCGCAACTTCCCTCTAGCGTAACGTAGTTAAAAAGCTGAATGACGTTCCTGAAGGTTCTCCCTTGAATCTACGCCTGGCATTTATTTGCTGGATGTACTCATTAGCTTACCAGTCACTCCAGATGACCAGTTTAAGCATTCAGTGTTACCCGTGATTTTGCACTTTTGTCGGAGTCGTCAAGTCTTAACGGCTTGTTTGACGCGGTCTGCCAAGCGCCAATCTCCATTCCAGAGTACCACCTGTACCCAACGCCCTCTGTTAATAGTGGTATGTACTCCAATCTGCCCAAAATGGAAGATTAGGGATGAGCGTACCGTCGACATCTACGTTTTTAGAGACTGAACACACGCTCTGCGATTCAAGAGATACGGAACGAAATCTGCTGTGTCCTTCCTAAGGCACCATCCTGTCATTTACCGGAACAATTTAGGGAATCATGGGAAACCTGAATCAGATTGGCAGGACGTGGGTTTGAACAGTCTTCCTCGAAAATGACTGTCCAGTGGGCTAACCTCTCTCTCTTACCCTCTGCCGTTCCATGGAGTATAAAAAAGTTATTCCCTGATTTCTTAACCTATGTGCTATCATCCTGTACCTTCTTGTCAGTATTATCGGTAGCTGACTTTCTTCGCCAATCTGACTACCATACAATGCTGTGTTCCAAGCATACATTCTCAAATTTCCTCCCGAAATTAACCCCTATGTTCGACACCAGTAAGTCTCCATTGCAGCAGGTTTGCGTAACCATCTACTTCGTAGCAGCAATTTGGATGTCAAGTTTCTCGCTACTCTCATCTCTGCCACTTATTACTTTTGCTTTTTCCGGTTTACTTTCAATCCAAATCTCTGCAAACTTCATTCCAATCATCGATCCTGTAATTCTTCATTTTCACTGAGGAAAGCAATGACACCAGCAAATCTAATCATTGATGTACTTCCGCGCTTTATTTTAATCCCATTTTTTAACTGAACCTACTTTCCGCCATTGTTTCATGGACGTATAGACTGGACAGTACGAGCGATAGACTAAATCGCTCTCTAACGCTCTTTTTAATGCATCCACTTCATATTTCCGCCTTCCATTCTTACTCCCTGTTGGCTCACGTATGAACCACTTAGTGTGGTTTACTCCTACACCGATCAAAAGTATCCGGACACCCCCCAAAAAAAACATACGTTGTTCATATTGTCATTGTGCTGCCACCTACTACCAAGTACTCCATATCAGCGACCTTAGTATCAAACATCGTGAGAGCACAATGGAGCGTGGTCCGGTGATTGGGTGAAACTTTTGTCACACGTCTGTATGCGAGATTTCTACACTCGCAGGCATACCTAGGTCCACTATTTCCGATATAACTGTGAAGTGGAAACGAAGGGACACGTACAGCACAAAAGTGTGTAGGTCGACCTCGTCTGTTGACTGACAGACCACCGAAAGTTGAAGAGGGTCGTAATGTGTAATACGCAGACATGTATCTAGACCATCACAGAGGAATTCCGAACTGCTTCAGGATCCACTGCAAGTACTATGACAGTTAGGCGGGAGGTGAGAAAACTGACTTCATGGCCGAGCAGCTGTTCGTAAGCCACACACCAAGCCGGTGAACGCCAAACGACGCCTCGCTTGGTGTTAGGAGCGTAAACATTGGACGACTGAATAGTGGAAAAAACGTTGTGTGGAGTGATGAATCACTGTACACAATGTGGCGATACGATGGCAAGGCGTGGGTATGACTAATGCCCGGTGAACGTCATCTGCCAGCGTGTTTAGTGCTTACAGCAAAATTCTGAGGCGGAGGTGGTAGTGGTGGTGGTGGTATGGTTTGGCCGTGATTTTCATGGATGGGGCTTGCACCCCATGTTTTGCGTGACACCGTCACAGCAGAGGTCTACACTGATGTTTTCAGCACCTCGCTTCCTACTGTTGAAGAGCAATTCGGGGATGGTGACAGCATCTTTCAACATAATCGAGCAACTGTTCATAATGCACGGCTTGTGGCCGAGTTTACACGACAATAACATCCCTGTAATGGACTGACCTGCACAGTCTTTACCTGAATCCTATAGAACATCTCTGATGTTTTGGAACGCTGACTTCGTGCCAGGCCTCACCGACCGACATCGATACCTCTCCTCCGTGAATAAGGGGCTACCCTTGCCCAAGAAACCTTCCAGCACCAACTGAACGTATGCCTGCGAAAGTGGAAGCTGTTATCAAGGATAAGGGTGGGCCAACACCCTATTAAATTCCAGCAGTACCGATGGAGAGCGCCACGAACTTAAGTCATTTTCAGCCAGGTGTCCAGATACTTTTGATCACATGTGCATTTTTCTAATAATTTCTGCCATCTTGTACCAATCCATAGGTCGAAAGCTTTTCCTATCTCGATGAATCCTATAAACTTATGTTTTCTTTCATTCTTACTTCCATTACCTAGGGCAAAGTCTGATTGCCTCTGCTCCCCTTACCTTTCCCGAAGCCAAACAGTCCTCTAACACAGCGTCAGTTATGCATTCTTTTGTCATTTCTCTCATCAGCGATTGTCCAATAGTTTTCGCATCTGTCCTAGCTAGCTTCGAATTGCATCTATAGCCTAAATCGTAGTGGACCTCGTCTACTTATGCACAACAATTTCGCAATCACCGCACCAACATACATGTAGATGGCTACCCTTCGGTTAGTGTGTGTGAGGCAGGGATCACTAAAATTTTTCGTCTTTGTGACTGCAGTTTCAAACTTTAATAACGAATACGACTACCACTGTTTCCAGTGTTGGCTCCTGTGGCTCATCGCAATTTGATAAATAATTTATTATCGTTTTTCCCGGGAGTGTACTTCGGTGGCTAAACTCTAGAATACAACGCTAATAATGATAATGCCAAGTGCAGATGTATCCTGTTTCAGAATAAATGTTAAACAACAGGTCTCTCTTAACTTGTCAGATAAGTGTTCAAGGGTCACAACGCCATACCACTTCCAACAGAACATTGCTTAGTGAAGTACTTCAATCTTCAGGTTTGGCGCAGCTCTTACTTGCTTTAAAACTTAAATTTAACCCGAATGGTTCGTAGGCAAATATGTGGGACTGCTGCCAAACTAGACAATGTCGCCAGCAGATACTCCAGTCTACAATAGCGTCCTCAATTTACCACTTCTGCTAACACCATCGTGTACGTAATATGTGCGTGTATATAGTGCCACAAAATGAACAAGATGAAGTCTCAGCAGTTGGTAATGTCATAACTAGACTTTATTTTCAAAGCTAAGTTTTCTAAAACTATTATCCGCAGTGTATCTCAAAACTACGCAAAACTGTAATGCATTGTCGACTACTGCTGGAAGTCCAGTCACACGAAATAATTTGAAGTGTTTCGGGACCGAATAAGCTTCGCGTTACACGATGGAATAGTTCTTCGATCAGATGTAGGTAAATTTTCAAGTGCCGGAATGAGTACATGAAAGCATATATTGCAATACACAAGCAGCTTCCTGTTGAGAAAATGCCAAGAACCAATTAGCCGGCGGCTTGAAAGTAACCTGCATTGATGCCCATAATCACGAGAGGCTTGCGACGAACAACGGTCATAATAGCCAAAGAAACGTCTAAGAACTTTCGTGGTTACTTTTGTGATCTTTTTCGATTCTGAGGATGATTTGGGGGGAAACTGACCTGGAATCACTACGAAGCTATTCGACAAAAATAGTGGCATGCATTACAATTTTTTGGGCAAGATGTTTACTTGTATTATATCGCTATCCACAAATAAAGGTGGTTTTCAGAAAAAAACATCGTTGGCGTTTGTAGGAAGGACCTTTTTATGTATGTCGATGGTAAATGTTCTAAAATCAAATTAATTTTGACGAAATGTTTGAAAAAGTTGTTCCGAAAACATCTTTAAGCAACAAGGAGCACTTACGTTTCATAAATGACAAAGAATTGGGCAATGATTATGTTTGTACATTATTTTTAATCCTTTTTATTCATGGATAAAAAGTTTGACATACGCAAGTTTCCACACAAACTTAACTATTTGTATTCGCTATTTGTCGTTTGAATAAACTCTTGAGAGGTAGAGAAGTTAACAGTTACAAACGAGGATCTCACTACCTGAATGAAATTTAGAACTATTTTTGGACTACTACTGTCTTATGTAAGACAGAATAAACGGCTGTCTAAGAACTACCTACACACTACCGAAGCGATGAAGCTAAGTTTCGTGTGTATGTAATGCTACTGGCAGATTAAGGTAAGCCAGGAGTCTGCAGTATGTTACAATGAGGTCACACTTCGAGGATGTGCTAACCGCGCACTTCCCTTTTAAGTCCATCTTGACACGCACGATACACGCCTCGATTGAAAACGTCCGACAAGGCAGGCATCTGAAGTATTAATGAGGATGCAGATATCCTATCGTTCCAGCATCCGCTCACGGCCAGAGGACACGAGATCTGCCACTGATGCAACTCAATACGCCCATTACAGTGGCGTATTTTTAAGAGGATGGGTCTACTCAGACGTTCAAGGTCATCTCTTGCCGGTATCTTTCTATTCCGCAAGCTAGTCGCCAATTCAGCACGTTTCGAAATAGCAGATATCACTTGTCACGACTTTTCCGAGTCTAAACATGTTTTGTCTGATTCCGGCCATTCGCAATACGGCATTACAGTAAGTTCGTTACAACTTTGATCTAATCTCGAACAGGAACTAGTGTCATGTGTCATGCTAGTTGCTCAAAACCCGTAGGGCCAAAATTACAGGCTACCTAAAAGAAGTAACAGATGGTGTCAACAGTAATAGGCTATCAGATATTCTTGCAGTAGCAACGAAAAATATTTTGTTTAAGAATTATTAATCTACATACTCCGCAAGCCAGGATTCGGTGCACGGTATCTTGTACCACTGCTATTCATTGAGTTTCCTTTCCCGCTGGCAAATGCAAATGAAGCGAGGAAAAACTACATGCTTCAGAATGAGTCCCCACTTCCAGTCTTCGCAGTATTTACGCGACATCTATGCTGGCGGCAGTTGAATCTCTCTGCTGTGAATAGCGGTTCTTTCAAGTTTTCTCAATGGCGTCTCGCGAAATGAGCATTGTCTCCCCTCCAGGTCCGTTTCACGCAGATTTTCCGTAATGCGTGCTGATCGATCCTACCAGACGTGCCGAGAATCGCTTACGTATAAATAGTGGCTCGAAACCAGTAGTTTAATCTGTAGGCACTAAGTACAGAGCAGTGAAACTCCCAGCATCCGAAGAAGACAGCTGGACCTTAAAAGTACTGTGCATAAAATGCAAATAACTTTGCTGAAGCTCTAGAAGCTTACCATTAGCAACGCCGTGAAAACGTTAAGATACAAATGTTAAATGTGTTATTAATTCTATTAGATTCCGAACTGTGCGAGAGTTTATTAGGAAAACTGAGCTATCTCTGCTCATGCAGATAGATCACATGTGGCGTACAAATTTACTTTTACTGATCATTTTTGTGAACTAGTATGTGGATTGTTCTCTAGTTATTTCACGATAAATGTTTCTGAATTCCACATTCAGAGTTAATGTAGGATGACAATGATAAAATTTATACACCACTTCTAACGTCTCTGCGTTAACAATTGTTGCAGTATAATTATATTTCACACCAGACAAAAGTAGTAAGGTTGTAATATGACAATTTCGTTTTGTGATTACTGTTTAGTTTAGCACTTACACGTTTGAACTGGATGCTCTCATGTCCTGTTTTTAGCATTTGTTGCTATGTTCGTCATCTTCCTCATTTTTTCAATTTTCTCCTCAATTATACCATATCGTTTTGCATGTTACGTCCACATATTTAATCGACGTGATTGTCAAGCAGCACATTTTAAACTGTATTGCAACACCAAGTTTGTTTTATCTACAGTGCCCAAGTTATTTCCAGTCGCGAATGTCGCGTGGGAAAAATTACTCTTCAAGCCCCTTCATTACCTAATTTATCGTTTTCTCCTTGTGGTCTTTTCGCCAACACGTATTGGGAGTAAGTAGTATTTTGCTCGCCTCTCCCCGCAAAGTACTCTCAAAATTTCACTAGTAAATCCCACCGTGTTGCACAATTCATCTCTTACCGTGTTGCACAATTCATCTCTTATCGCGTCTGCCATTGGGGTTAGTTGTGCATCTGTCATTCCTCTCTTGTCGAATAAACGATCCCGTGACGAAACGCCCGCTCTTCGTTTCATCTTCTATCTGTTCCACCATTCTCATCTGGTAACCGTCCTACACAGATTACCAACGCTATGTAACGAGAGCCTTTTAAGCGACTGTTTCGTGGATGAATGATCTGCATCAGCTTACATTCCACATTTACAGCAAGCAGCTATTCATCACACTAAATGTAAGTGCTGTCCAAATCACAATGGGAAACACATTCCACTATATTACAGCGTTATCAGCGAACAGTCGCAGATTGCTGTCGTCCGTCGTCTACATGATTTCCACAGACTCTTTTAAATGGGCTTGGGGGTAAGATTTAACATTCGAGTCTGGTTTCCCTCAGCGCCACCATAAGTTGCCTGCTGGCGTATCCCTGAGACAACTACCTCGCTCGTTCATCACTCAATATGCGTCGCGCAGAAGATGCGATAATACTCCGAAAATTTCATTTTTTCAATAGGACGGAGCATCACCTCACCGGTACATGCACGTAATAGTGTTGCTTAATGAGCTGCCGCAACGGAGTATCAGCTGCAAGCGTGCGTACAGGTATCCCATCCTGAAAGACCAGCCCTGTGGCTCCCCTTCCATCAAGTTTGGACAAATGTGAGCCCGCACAGCAACAGCTGGGAGTGCAGTAACTCCAGACATGCTGACAAGATTAGGATTAATTTCACTATCGCTTAGATGAGATTTTTACAACACACTCGTTCGATTCTCGAGTATTGTTCATCAGTCCAGGACCATTAATAGAAAAGGTGTAACGAACAGCGGCTCATTTCCTCACGGGATGGTTTACTCGGCGCGGGACAGTCACGGACATGCTCGAGACGCTGAGAGAGAGGCGTTGCGCACCACGGACAAGTACGCCATTTGAACTCGGGGAGAGTGCGTTCTGACGAGAGTGAGGCAATTTATTACGTCCACATACGTCTCGCCAAATGGTCACGTGACTATTCGAAATAGTGAGCTAATACACAACGTTACCGACAGTCATTCTACGTTACCGACAGTCATTCTTCCCACGCGCCATTCGCAGAAGGAAAAGTGTACGCAAGTAGATATACCCTTCTACACTTAACGTTTTTGATACCCTTATCTGCTGTGCAGCCTTGTACGGACGACAAATAGTTCAGACAATCCACGTTATTAGATGGGATAACTAATCACATATCTGCAACTACATTTTAAGTCCGCCGGCGCGTTTTTCTGTTCGTATATGAAGGCCAATATCAAGAACTACTGTAGATTCTTTGTTACGCCTTTCACTAATACTTTGGCGAGGTACTGAATCTAGGAGGGGATAAAAATCTGGGCATGTTGGTTCGAGGACGGACTAGGTCGGGATAAGTTTATTCGTGGGCGGAAGTACGTCACAATTTTGAATTCCTTTACAAACAGGTTTTACGTCTAACACTTCCTCTGTTTAGTAGCAAATCAACAGGGCTCGCATAATTAAGTCTTCGCAGTGTAGGGTCACATTCGAATCTGAATATTTTCATGTTAACACTTCCATGTAAATTGTACAAATGGTACGTCCGTAAACATGGAATGACCCAACCGTATGTTTATAGACGTATTCGGCCTAATTTTTAACGACTACAGGTATTAACTGTTGTTCACTCAAAGCCTTTCTTCAAGATCCTAACCGAGCATTAGTGTGATTTCTTGCAGCCGATCCGAAGATTCTTTACATGGCCCACCAGCGTTTTGCTAGATTAAACCAAGCACTCGGCAGCGTAATCAAAGTCTTATGTTTACCCAACTTAATGTCTTTTACACATGCAGAGACAGCTGCGCTACAACTATCATCGCTTTCTACAAATCGCGATCTTCCATTTACGTTCCTCGCCGAATGTCCGTGCATCACATACTTTGCCATCTCGGCGAAATATTTGACCTCCGTGGTTGAGCCACATTATTTCCCGCTATCTCATCATTCCTTTTACTAGAGCATGTTGGTGCTTTTATCCTAATTTAATGTACGCTACCACTACCAACAACTCGCAGATATTTCTAAATACAACTGCGTTGATTTTACTACGTACAATACGGGTCACGTACATACTTTTTTTCTCATGTTACGCTCTGCTCCACTCTCAGGAACTAACAATAAGCTGGGTTAATTACGCGAGAGAGGGGCAGGCATGGTGACTCTGCGTTACCATTCCCAGAGTGACTGTGCGGCCTTCATGACAAGCCATGCATACAGTTTCACCCCATATGAGTAAAAAATTGACAGTAAAATGAATGATGGTTACGAGGGGGCAAAATTTTGGTTGTGACAGGTGTGGGGGGGGGGGGGGAAATGTGGAAGGAATGTGAAGATAATTCGAATGATTGACACACAGAAGAGGGCGAAAATACAAACGTTAGGATGCTCAGAACAGGACACAATTGAGATGCTCCATTTTAACTTTTAAGAAGACCAATACACTACACAAAAATGGTCAAGAAACAAATAGTTGTATGATAATATTTCTTTAATCCTTTGTGTAATATATTATCTAAATTATTATTGGCTTTCGGAAGTAGGCAAATGGCTACATTCTAAAGTTACCGAAAAATTTTTCACAGACATTTCAACTGGTGTATCAATTTGTTAAGTCATTCTACGTTTAACTGAGAGCAAGGAATTTACATACTTTTGAGAGTTCACAAAATTAAAACAATGGTTCTTATACTGTGTTATTTTTTCAGCCAACTTATCGAAAATTTGTATAACACATGACGTATCTCTGACTAAATGATAATTCAATGTTTTTTAATCAGCTTTCGCAGACTACGGAATCTATTAGATTCAACAACATGTATAATATATTTAACGGCCATTTCTAAGTTTTCTCGGCGTGATTAATGATTTGCTTCCGGGTCTTAGCCGAGTTGTTTCCATTTTATGCACAACACTTCGAAGACCCAGCAGTCGTCCTGACGACAACTATGTTTACCTACTGGTCTCTCACCCCATGTATAAATTTGCTACTCTCTGCGCTCACTACGTTCTTTGATGCTCTGATCTCTGAGCCAGCAATAATATTCCACGAATCGCGTTCATCGATACCTAGCTCCGATGAGTGACGGTTGGCGAGATCTTCATTTAGTGTGACAAAAGCCTCTATTAAATTTAAAATTTCATTCGTGTTTATTACGTCTTCCCAAATCTATTTCTGAAGTTAACTATTCCGCTGCTTCAGAAAACTTGCGACAGCTGAGTTGCTTGCGTCCCCTCTTCGACTGTTCTACGTCTCTCTCGAAGACACGCCACATGCGCACGGAACGCTTTCCGAGAGCTAAATCGTCTGGCATTCTGAAGATTTCTTCGTTGGCGGCAGCCAAACATACTGCATGCTATGTTTTACTGTGAGTGTCCGTCTTCCACGATATTGTGTCAGCGGTAGATATAAATAAATGACAGGTGATTAATACAACCGCACCAGATTCAGGGATTTGGGAGAATGGCGGGACGGGGGCACTCAGAACCCTTCCACAGCAGTACGGATGCATAAATGTATCTGGAACGCATTCAGTCAAACCAGGGGCTATCCCACGAACTACTGCGAGATTAGCAACCCTGCAAGGCTTCCGCGATAATTCTGTCCGTCAAGCCTTCCCACGCAGGTTTCTCGAAATCTCATTACCCTTCAGGTAGAGGACGCTTAACGATAGAGGAGTGAGGATAACCACATACTACACAGCAACCTTGTCCACCGTTTGCCATTTCTTTACATACGTCCGGGAAAACATACTGTTGGTGTCACAGTATTTCAAAGACGTGAAATTATCCAGTGCTAATACCACGATTTAGACAGGTAAACCATTAGCTTCACAGGTCTTTTTCATCGCACATTGTTCCAGTGACCACTATATTTAAATACCCATAACAATAGATTGCATTCGGCAATTTCGAAGGCAACAAGTCAGATTTTATGTAAAAGTTGCATTAACGCTACACAAATTCAAACAAATTTTTAGCTTTTACGAAAAAACTCTTTTCAACAGGAACCTGTACAAAATGAACATAATATTACACGAGAGTACTAACGCTATGAAAACTAAATACTTTGCACTCTAAATTTTACGTTTTCTATATTTTATTGTTTATTATTCACGTAGTTACTAAAATCTCGCGAAACACTGAAAAATGAAAATTACACTAGTGATTTTTAGGTGCTTAGTTTCCTTCGCTGAGGTTTTCTTTACGCTCGCCGGAAATTTATGTACAGATTTAAAGTCAGAGCGGCTTCATGCAACAATGGAAAATATGGATTCTCTGCTTTTGGATCACATGTGGGGCATGTTTCGCGCTTTTCCAATCTCTACACCGGCTTCCGTTCTTGGTTCTGGGTGCATAAGCTTCACAGCTTATGTAACATTAGTTACCTCATTTCTTATCCGGTGTCATCAACGAGATCAAAAGCTTCAATAATTAAAGCGGTTCACTTGAGTATTGTTTCTGTTGGAATTGTGAACGACAAAGGCATTCACCCCACTAATGTCTAACATGCGGAAAAAATGCAATTGATCATTGTGAACCAGTCAGGCGGCAAAACAAATTCGTCTTTACTTTCGCCCAGTTCATATACTGTGTTATGGTCACTTCCAAGTTTGTTGTTACTGTCTGATACACTATCACTTCTTAAAGTGATAAACCATTCTGAAATAGCATCCTCAAAATGCAGTATCCGTAACAGGGAAAGTACACGAAGACAAGGCTACCGAGTCCATAACGGAATGCCCTAGGCGCTGTCTCAATCAGCAAGCACGGACGATGGAGTAATCACATAGGTCCAAGTCATATTCAAGTGGCTACTGACCAGGGGAAAAAAATTAGCGCATAGCATCGTTGGCCGGGAGGCCCCTATTTGGGGAAGTTCGGCCGACAAGTGCAAGTCTTGTTTCATTCGACGCCACATTGGGCGACATGCGCGCCGAAGAAGACGACGAAATAATGGTGACAGCACAACACCCAGGTCCGCTCGTATCTGAAGTGAGCACGTTACGACCGAGCTAAGCAAACTGACCAAGGAAACCAGAAATTCACAACGCTGTAATCTCCTACCCACTTATTCTAGCTGTCTGTGCGACTGTACCAGGGACATTAAGGGCTAAAGAGAAACCTAAATCTTTTGCATTTGTGGCTTTCAAGAATGCTTTCGACAATGTTTACTGGAACACACTCCAATTTTGAAGGTACAGAAAGAAGTACATGAGCGAAAGGTTCTTTTTAATAAGTACAAAAACTAGACTGTAGCAAGTAATCTGACATGAAAGTAGTTAAAAAGGGTGAGAGACAGGGAGAAGAAATAAAAACCTACATTTAGCGATAACAATTATCAAGCAGCAGAAGACTTTGGAAGAAAAGTCCCGTACAAACTGACAAGATGAACACTTAATCAAGGGTGACTAAATGTAGTCTAAATCAGGCAATGCTGACGGAATTGGATCAGGAAATCTACTAAAAGTGGTATATGTATTTTGCTTTTTGGGCAGCAAAATATGATGGCTGTTCAGTAGAGAATAGTTTCTTAAGGTCATAATTTCTCGCAGTAGAATTTAATCTTACGGTGTTCTGTTAACTGTACGTGTAAGAACACGCCGTTTACGTTCCATTGTTGGCACTACTGATTCCGGCTTGTTGGACGCGGATAAGTTGAGTCATTCAGTATCGCCTACCACAACAATGGAGGTGATTCGTGATTAACAATATGCAGCTACGAAATTCTGATTTCGCCCTAAAAGAATGTTCAGTGTTACGAAGGCCTATGGAGAGTTCTTCCCTGCAGCCAAGCTCTAACATTGTTTCATGTGGAGAGACAATTTCAAAGGAAGGTGGACACGGCGCTCCTGTTACTGCTCTTACGGGAGAAGAAAACGCTGCTGTTATTGCGAGAGGATCGACGAATTATCTTACAAACATCCTGAAACATTGAGCATTTCTCTGGATACCACCCAAAAGTTGGAGAACATTTAAACATGAGACTTTTTCCAAGACTGCTTATTACTTAACAGAAGGACAACCGCTTGCAAGTCTACATGCAGTGGAAGTTTGCGACAGATGAAGATCCAGTTCCTTTCTAAGGTAGTCAGTAATCCCAGCTGAATGAATTCTGCTACATCATTTTGACCCTGAGATGATTTGCCAAAGTTTTGTGTGGGAATGTTCCACGACCGCAAAAAAAAGGGGCGAAAACTGAGAATGGTGTTACTGGATATCTTGCAAAAATCAATATGAAATACATCCCTTCGCTCCCTACAGTCCTGCTGGAGTCTAGCAGAAGCGCTAGTGCAAGTGCATGGCGTCCAAAGGGAACTACTTTGCTAAGAATCATAAAAGTTAAGAGGATGAGAAAAGTTACGTTGTAATTCATTATTGAACAGCCCACGTAAATTACGACGCCCGAAGTAAAGACGACATAAATGTGTGACTGGCAACTGTAAAGCAAGTACTTCTGGAAGAATTTGCTGTCATGCAGTGTTTTGAAGTCTCTCGTGATCGTATGTCTGGAGGGTAGCCTTGTTCGGAAGTGATACGTGAACAATAAGCCGTCCCGACATGAGAATGGAAGCTTTTGAAATGTGGTGCTACAGAAGAATGCTGGGGAACTGAAGGATAGGTCGAATGAGGTTCTGAGGCGGATTTGGAAGAAAATTTTATGGCACAATCCGGCTAAAAGAATGGACCTGTTGTGACATCCCGAGGCCCTGAAGGATGGGGAGGGGGGGGGGGGGGGAAGTGTGGGCGGTAGAAATTGTAGAGGGAGACCGAGGGATGAATACAGCTTATGTAGGTTGCTCTGAGGTGATGGGACTTGTACAGGATAGACTATTACGGGGACGGCCATCAAACCTATCTTCTGAATGAAGACCACATCATTTAATTCTGCCTCTTATCTCGTCGGAATGTTCTCGTGGAAGACTGCAGTTGACAGTTCCACAATATGTATAGCTACGCATTCACTTGTGCCACATGTAACCGCAACATCACACTAGGTGCCTCTACTTCGACATGGGGCAAGCACAGCAACACGCCGACTTGACGCAAAGCGCACGCATAACTTGGTAAGAAGCCCGTTCATACCTCAAACCAGCTACCAGGCCTGTTGGTGTTTCAGCGACTGAAGAGCTGCAAGTTTTAAGGAACGGCCATTTGGGAGGTACAGACAAAGTCCCTTCGCAATGTTCACTCGTAAAGTAGTCGAGTTCGAACCGCGTTCGGTAATGGTGGGATTTTCTATTGGCTTTGAAACCGATTGTCAGCCACAATGGGCTTAACGGCCACTGTTCGTTCGCCGTACAACATACCTTGCAGACACGTTGGGGCAGTCTGTATTGCTACACCAGCAAATTCATTCACGATATGGTCACAGTCTCGTCTAAACACGACTGTTACTTTGTCAAAATTGCTACGTCTCCAGGTTTATTCTTATCTTACTGCGCTGGCATATACACCCATTCCGCGGCCAATAGTTGCGTCGTATGTGGCGTCACATGATCGCCTGCATTCTCTTCTACGTCTTCAACGCGCCAAAGTTAGTCTGCTTTTTTGTGGGGCTGGCTACTTGTGAGTTTGTTAGTAATATACGATGAATAAACTGGTAGAGTAAAAGCAATACTAAATGCAAAAACACCTGCGTGTAAGCTTTTGAACTTTTCAACGTGCAGGCCACTGTGTCACTACGTCAGCGTGTTTACTCCTTGGCCTTCTCAGGCGAGGTCACATCCGATGAGGTCACCTTACCTCCCGAAGGTTCAGGCATCCAACACTTGGTAGCATTTCTTCGGGATTAAGCATTGGGATAAGTGGAATTCCCAACTTATTTCACTGTCGCCGTCTTCTTACAGTGGAGTAGTCCCTATACTCTACGTCTAAAAATTGCGAACTTTGAGTTCGGAAGAAAGAAATAAGAAAGTGCACCCTTTTTCTAAAAACTGAGGCTGTCGCAGAAATAGCCGATCCGTCTTACATACGGCGGTAGTTTTAAATAAATTACTGGCAGAAAGTACCAATCTCTTAACGATGCTACATTGTTTAGTATTTGATAGCTATCTACAGTTAACGCTCTGCGAATTTGTCCATATGTATCAAACTGGTCATCGTCACGTGATACGAGATCTCAACGGTCTTTGTTTATGTAATATTAAAGCTGTGCCAGATTCTACTCTGGCCAGTCTGCTCATTAGTTAACTATTGGGGACAGCAAACCAGGCCATAACGAGCTGTCTAGGCTAACGCGGTTCATCGCATACTGACTGGAAATTTGGACATGAGAAACCTGTGCTCAAAATGGGTGCCGCGATGACTCAATGGAACAAAACCAGCGTCGTGAGGATGTAGCACTGTGGTGTGTGCCGTTGTTGCGCTGCGATACAGCACAGTTATTGAGTCAAATTCACAGCGACGGATGAAACATAGGTCCATCACTTCCCAACTTCGACGAAGAAACAGCTACAACAGTGGAACTAAAGTGAGGGACCTCCTCCAAAGAAGACTAAGGTGATTCCATCTACAGGCAAAGTCACGGCGTCTGTTTTTTGGGATGCATGTGGAACAACATCTTCACAACGGAAAAATGATGAGTATCACGCGAACTTCTTGAGGCGTCTGAACGCTGTAGTTCAGGAAAAAGGGGCCTCATTTACCGAAACTACGTTTTGTTTCACTACGACAACGCACAAGTTCCCACATTCACTATAGCCTGACCAAAACCAAGGAGAGTTCCAATTACTTCCTCGAAAACGCTATTCGCCAGACGTAGCCCCAATTTGTTTCCAAACAGTGAAAAATAGCTTGGTGGTAAGGTCTGTCAAAAAATGGTGGAGTCTGCAGTTAATGGCGATTTTTTGAGACTCTGGGGGTTTCACTATAATCAGGGTATCGAGGATATTAAATATCGCTAAGAGAAGTGTATTGAGCTGAAATAACAGTATGCAGAGAAAGATTTTTCCCAACATTTGTTTTTTTTTCTTTTTACGTCGGATACTTTAGGGATAGCCCTCGCATCTTTACTGCTAAACAGGTTACATGCGCTGTTTACGCCACTGGGCGTCTAACATGAGAGGAAGAGGGTGGCTGGAGCAGGATGACTTAATACTGTTACACGAAATTTATGGGCGATCGTATATCTCATTACCTTTGTGAAAAATTGCGACCACGTTATCTACCGGCAACCTCTCCTCAGTCTGACACGCAAACGTTATGACGAAACATACCTACGTTACTGACAACATCCACAAACTTGCACGAGGAATTTCCTCCGGGCGGCTTTTCTGACTGCGTAGTATCTTAGTACTACGCTAAGACTGCCCGCACGTGAGCGTACAGATAAGATGCCCCAACTTGTTTTGACGGCAGTCTGTCCAGGAAATTGCAGACTTTTTCCATTTAGTACGAAATAGTTCGCCTGTTAAACATTTTGTACATATAAACAGCTAACTGCCCAGAACTCCAGCGATTAAATTTTCACCTTACCCTTTTCTAAATTTTCCCTTTTTCCTCCAGAATCACTGAAGGCCGACTGTTCCGCCTAGCCAGTTAACACATTTCTTTATAGACATTTCTCAAATTACTAAAGTTATTGAAAACTTAGGAAACTCTTCTTTAAATTAGTGAGATTCAGTAAAGTAGAAACAATGCACAAATACACCGGGCAAATTTTCTGACGACATTTTGCATACACTGATGCCAGTAAGGTAGACCTGATAGTCTTCATCTGTTAAGTACACATCTCAAGAATGGGATTTTTTTTAACTATTACCCCACTAGACAGTCTTCATTTTACATGGAAATGGCCACTGAAACGGAATTTACACAACACGAAGATTTCTAAAAATATTATCTTGCAATATCCTACTGTTCCACTACCAGACACACAGTAACAAATTTCTATGAAACCTACACGCCAGGTCGACCGAAGGCAACCACCCAGTAATGTGACTCCGTAATTTTGATTTGTATTTGTGGTGTGTCAAGTTCAGAACTGAAATATCAATATCCCACAGCAGATAGATGCAACTCAAATGCTAGAGAATTTAGACATTTTCCCGAGAAACTTTAGGAGCATTAATTTCCTAAAGTGATTTTCACGACAGGCACCGTTGCTCACTCGATAGCATTGGTTGATGATAATCAGGTAATCAATGGATCGTTGACACGAATTTTGCTTGGGGGCTTTCCATTTTATTTTTTCAATCAGATCCAATATGTACATCATTTATATACAAATTGTCAAATGTGTGATTTAAGACATACAATCATTTTTATGAAAATGGACGTCTTTTTAATTACATAATATTACGAGCAAAATTGTATGTTTTATTGCAAAGATAATATCTCAATTGGTCGACTTCATTTATTGGTAGAAATCTAGGAAAGATTAGTACATGTAAGGTGACCGCGCCTACCAACACTAGTACGACCCGTTCTTTAGTATTTGGGATTAAGCGAGGACGTCGAAGCAATTCAGATGCGTCCTGCTAGATTTGTTACCAGTAGATTCGTTTAGCACGCCAATTATTTCGGAGATGCTTCGTAAATCGAATGTGAATCCCTGGAAGGAAGTAGTTCTTTACGCGACGCATTGTTGAAGTTTAGAGAACCGGCATGTGAGGCTGACTGCAGAACAACTCTACAAGCGCCAAGACACCTTCCGCTAAGCACCGCAATAGAAATTAGGGATCGTATGGAGGTAGACTTTCCCTTTACGAGTGGAACAGGAAAGGAAATGACTACTAGTGGTACAAAGTACCGTCCGCTATATACTATGTGTTCGCTTGTGTATTGTATGTAGATGTAACAAACTTTACGATTTCAAACAAACGCGTTCGTAGTAATTGCGAAGTGGCTGGTTGATTTCTCTCTATACATACCTCGTTAAAAAAGTTTTGTTAGTAAATGTTTAATCAATTTTTAGAAACTACTAGACACAGTTGCGAACCCGAAAGTTCTTTTGAACACTGCTGTTTTATTACGAACTCGCCTACTGGAGGCAGCAGACTGCTATCTTCCTCTGACCTTTGAACTTAACAGGCCAGTTAAAGAGCCCTACAGCTTAACGTGGAGTCCGAACCACGGCAAGAATCTACTTTTTCACATAAAACGCTGCCCAAGACTATACACGTGAAATCTAATGTAAAACTACGATCTGGGTCCGAACTCATGACTTTGGCATCCGTCGTGTGACACGTTCCTCGGCACTTTTTAGAATTACTGATCACATGGAACCGATCATAAATTGAAATTTCGATCAAAAATTCGAGAATACCGTTTGTTGCAATTACAATTAATTGTAAACAGTAGGACACATTGCATTTTTGTGTGATTAATAATCAATAAAAGGTTTCATTTTTATTGGAAAATATTTTATAATTCATAATTGTTGACGCTTTCGTTGCCACTTAGCTGACACATTGATTGCTAGCCTCTGTCTCGAGATCTTTGGCTTATGTTTAAAGATTTTTCTCACGTTTCACCAATCCACGTGACTGGAACTGTCAAACGTTTAATACTCCTTTGCCGGTGGCTGCCTATATTTGTCAATTAACAATTCTATTTGGTAATATAAGGTTCGAATTAAAGTGAACAAGTTGCATATAGCACTAATGTATCACTAGACTCACGATAAGGGAGGGTGACTGAATCTAAACAATTCACAGCGTACTGAAATTCCTTTTTCCGAGTGTTTGATGATTTTATCTTACTGCTTCAGAAAACTGATTTCAGAGCTCTGACCTGTAAAGTATGAAGTGCCAATCCGTAAGATGCAGTTGTCAGCTCTGGCAAACAATGCACCGTTCTCCACTACACGGACGCTATTCCCGGTTTATGAAACCACGCGCGCAGTTCACCGCTATTCCATTGGTTGCCCACGGATTTCGCAAGGACAAATCAAGCAAACATCACAATCTACTAGGTTCCATTGGCCTTGTTCTGATATTTGTGTCTTAGGTACTGGACGAATTCACAGTAAACTAAAGATACAGGGCGATCCATATAAACCTGAATTCACTTCACAGGACGTGAGGAAGCGGGTACAGTTCATCGAAGTTTGTGGAGGGTATCTCCCAATTTATTTCCCAAAACTGCAAATGTATCCCATTATTGCTTTGAGAAATTACTTCAGTCTTAATTGGAACACACTGTACGTTTACAATGACCATAAAAATTGCATATTGCCAACAATATAAAACGCCAATGTTGCTGGCAAAATAACAGCCACGCGTACTGCAGCCACATGTACGGCAACTTTGTCTGCCAATGTTGGCAATATTTGTGGCATACTCAGATTGAAATTACTTTGTGATTGACGTTCCAGTGAGAGAGAGGTAGGAGGCTAAGAGCGAATCAATCGCGGCTTTTTCTCGGGCTCCACGTGCTCCTTGCTTATGCCTTTTCTGCTACGAGGGGCTGCAGAGCTTTGTTACGTGACACGTCCCGCGGGGTTTGGGAGGGGCCAGAAGGTAGACTGCTCGGGCGGAAATGGTTGGGAGGCGAACGAACGCCCAACCCGCTGTGACTTTTCAGGTTTTGCTGCTACAAAAATATTCTCATGCAAATATGGCAGGCAAAACTATTTCTACGGCTGAAGTTTGAAGTATGGTAGACGTTTCGCTTTCTGCGCAGAAATGTTAATATGAACAATGTCATCGTCTCCATCTTTATCAAGCGATCACAAACTGGTAATCTGACTCCTTCACATCTTACAGTTTCACATAGTAGCTGGCCTTTAATAGTAATATTTATGATGTTTTTAAATTAAGAATACCACTGAACACTTTATACTTCATGTTCAGTGGGCTCTATGCAATTCAACGAGTTGCGTTCACCACTTACAATTTTCTCTGCTTATTTAGATTTGCTACTTTCGACTTGTGTATTATTGTTGTTATTCTCCTATAACGTGTCATTATGGTATCTGAACTCGTCACCGCTGCCGTAACACCAGCGGCCAACACGACGTTCCCACTACCTACGAAGACTGCCAACAGTCGGTAAGAAGACGAATTGTCCCTTTTTGATAGGTGCGTGTGCGTGTGCAGCTATCGATCGCACGATCACGTGGCACCTTGTGTACAAGCCGGCAACTTACTCGCAGCCACTGCTGTCAATCACAAAGTAATTTTAATTGGAATTTATACATTTCCGTCATTACAGGACTCGTGCATTCGCTTTCACAAAGGAAAAAGAAAGGGAAAAAGTGTTTCGTGGATATGTTTATTTTTCAGTCCGGTAACTTAAGAAAACTCGCGAATTGATACTGCATACATGTCTCTTCCAGATCGCTGAAACGTAATTTTGAATATACTGTGAATAAAAAGTCGAATTGGTTGAGACTAATACCAACATATACCAACTAGAACCAGATCTGCGATAAAGAATGCTGGCTGTTTGTGATTCACGCAAAGTTTGACGTACTTAATTACACTTATCAATATACCTCTTCGTGCAAGACTGTTGCACAGCGTTGTTGAAAGGACTTAATTACAGCAGGCTGAAATAAATTTTATGAAGCCGTCTTCCTGTCTCTGTCAGCTCTCGTTTTCTTCGACTCCAATGTCAATAGGTATCGAGGCCTATGGGTGTCTCAGTTTTCAACCTAAGCACTGTGGTTGGGAAACCACAGTGCTATTTCCTTCCTCAGGACAAGATGCCTAGAGACAAAGTATGAGCACACGGAACATCTGATCAGCCGCATGAACTGATTTCCTAACAAACAGGGCACACTTCCAGTAGGGCTGAACTGGCACCCAGCTTTCGAGTATTTTTTTCCCCCAGAGTTCTTGACATATATGTAGTACTAAGAACTCTCTACAGAATTTGGACAGTTCTGCAGAAATTCACAAAGGAAGCACTACCACCCGGAAAAATTATCTTGTAAAAATATTTGTCTACATAAAAAAATGGCAATTCTGAATACCTACCCACGAGTTCTACAGAAAACCCTAAACTTTTTTTCCAAGTAACAATTCATCAGAATTGCAATAATGAGGGATATTTTTGTAACCTGAAATATACAATAAACATCACACTAGTCCTGATGATGGTTGCACACAGCACCCTAACATTTACTGAATAATGGTCTATTACACCCTCCCTGTGAGAACTATGCATAGGTAGCACAATGGTCCAACTGCCAACTGGTTAACAATCTGTGGAAGATTATGTACTGTTTCATTTTCTATGTTCGCCACTGAAAGCATAATTGCAGAGGTAGGGTTGCCAATGTTTCTAATGATCACTACACTTAATTTGCAATGCATATTTTAAGTGTTATAGAATCTGAAGGACTATAGAAATGGCCGTGGGAAGAGTTCTTTATGCTCTGCTACTGGAGGCAGTTAGAACACTCATGTTTTTAACATGTTCATGACCACACGTCAGCTCCAGATTGTTTAGTACACAGAACAATATCACTGAATTGTGTTAGGTACCGAAGTTTATTCACACTCGTTTGAATAGAAAAGTTGTTCTTGTTTACTGTGCTCTTGTGCAGTTGTCACTCTGGTATAACTTAATCTTAACTCCACAATGCCTTCCCAGCTTAAACAATTTAAAAGTGGTCAATATTACCTCTGTGAGCTATTCAGTATGCTATACATTTTCTGCAAATTTAACTCTAAGAGTACGGTATATCTTTCAAGAATTCTAAAAAATGAATATCTCTACAGTAGTGACAACTTCTTACAACTCTTCAAAGGCAGCAGACAATTTAACAAGTGTTGATTCCCACATTGTCTAGCTGCATTAGTGACACCTACAGCCTGTGTATTACCTCATTTAACTGGTAATTACATGAGGGAATTTAGTGTCTGAAAGTGAGTCCTAATTATAGACACCTTCACGATTTGTAAAGCAGTACTGAACAATTTTCACCTACCACTAATAAAATTAGCCCACAATTCAAGTTAATCATTAAGGATTTGAAACATGTCAGTTTCAAAAGTACACAAAAACTTGTTCGAGGCATGCCCTTTATTCCTTAAAGTTTAGGACTTGCTGGGTGACCCACTTTCTGTCAGTTTTTGCTGCAGAGTATTCTATCATGCACCTGGGCACCACACACTACCCAGCACTCAAGGGGCAACACTTGTCACTTTGCCCTTAACAATCCACCCCACTTACTCGAGTCCAAACCTAGTACCATTATTCAAAACAAGTTGCCCTTAACAATCCAAATAAGACTCAGCACGATTAAAGGACTACAATGTGAAACATCGACAAGACGAAAAGAACACATTACAGAAGTCAATCTAAGAAAGTTTCACACAATAAAGAAATGTCAACCTACCTGTTGATAAATCCATAGCCACTCTTTACATTGAACCACTTCACAGTCCCGGTAACTTTGGTTGCTGAAAAGGAAAAAGAAAATTCAAAATTTTACTTTAAATTCATACAAAGTTGCCGTGCAAATGCTCGGCAAAAATAACCACGCGTAAATCTTAAGATGGCAGACTGGATTCATTGGTGGGATACTGAAGAAACACTATTGCCTCAATCAAGGTATAACCAGAGAAAGAATGTACACAATGTGTGCTATGAATGGTCACAGGTTTGTATATATCACTAGGGAGTAAAAATTGCTGGTAAACACTGAACAGACAGACATTAGGATGGACACCAACTCTTGTCACTGCCAATTTAGAAAGTCTAAAGGAACAGCATTAAGTTACAAATATACAAATACTAATAACTTACAGTCGATTCTTTAATGAGTAACTCTCGTATTAAATATAAAATGGAATTGGAGTCCTACGCTTCTCGATAGAGTGTAGGGAAGCAATGCAGGAGACTTGAACCGCCGTACTACGCAAGGTCCTAATGGAGGTGGTTTGCTGTTGCCTTCCTACGACCAAAATGGTAACAAATGACGAAGACAACACACGGTCATCTCGGGGCACGTGAAAATCCCTGACCTCGCTGGGAACTGAACCCGGGATCCTGTGCTCAGGAACCGAGAACACTACCGCACGACCATGAGCTAAATAGCTGGGCAATTTACACTCTGGATTAAGAAACTTATGACATCTCCTGAACTGTGAATCTTTGTGATAAGTATTTGGGGTCAATTCTAGTGTCCGATTCCACTCTTCAACTTTGAACAATGACATCATACCTAAGAGATGTTACACAGAGGCAATCTTTGAAAGTAACTGATCATATTCGTAAATAAACGAATGTAGCATATGATAAAAAGGAAAACACAGTTCACATGATTAATTACTTAGCCACAATTTTGTAATTTTAAGAAAATCACAGAACCTTCAAATCCAGTACAGTATAGCACATGGTGGTAACTTAATACTAATTGTTATATCTAACAGGACTACCACCCAAGTAACTAATATTGGCAGTAACTGGAAATGGCCTACATAGGTTAATTCTATTTACCGATTCCAACCATTCCACAGTTATTTTGATCATTGCAGCAACCAGTGTGTGCAATAAAGTGTTACAGGATTTCTACATATTCTTCATTACTATGAAAAAGAGAAAAATTTGGAAGCTGTACCCGCACTACTTTTTAGTTTATAGTAGTAGTTCCATGATCAATGAGAAAACTAGAAATCCTACAAAAACCACAGATTTACAGCAAAAATATAAATGGCCAGTTTTAGTTACTGATTCCAATTCTTGTTTTACACCACAGCAGTTTTAGAAAGCAGTCATAAATGTAGAATGGTATTACTTTTCAGTGCATATAACTGCAAAAATAATTTACATATGAAACGTGGATCAGCTGCAATCTTTAACTAGAATCTACCTACACAGTTCTCAATTCTAGTTATCAATTCCAATATTTGTTTTTGTAGACATTCTTTTGTTATGTACTGGCTTTTCTTTTAAAATTTATTCTGTGTGTGTCTCTCTCTCCACATTTTATGCTACTGTTTCCTATTTGTCATTCACTTAGCTTTCCCATTTTTCTTATTCTAGTTTCTCCCCATCCAAAAACCCCCACTTTCCTGCACTTCTTCCATTAGGTTCAATAATTAATACAAGGTAATGTGCTATTTTATAACAGTAACTTCACCATGCACTTTACAGTAGGGCAATTTGAGGGTGTTTTCTGCTTTCCCAGTCATAAGTTATGACAATACTCTTAACAGTCATGAAAGTTCTTAGTTCTTGTTCTTTATTATTTTAGATACCTTCCGTTCGTTTCGATATAATTCATGACTAAATAACTGCGTGAATGTGATTGTGATTTTATCGTATGCTACATTTGTTTGTTTTGCGTATGATCCGTTTCTTTCATAGATTGCCTATACATAGCACCTTTGCCTGAGGTAAGACATCATTGCTTAAAGCCAACGAATGGAATCGGACACTAGAAGTTATACAAATTTTGCATATACATTCACTTGTGTAATGTCTATACAGTCTGCAAAAAGTGTCATAGGACAGAGTTCGTAGTAAAGAAATAAGAGAAAGAGAAAGTTAGTAATCTCTAAGTTACCTTATTTTGTGGGGGTGTCAGTGAGAAATTATGTGTGAGGTTTGTTGCAAGTAGGTAAATGCTCTCACTGCCAAGTACAGGAGGGTCAGTCTGGGTAATTTGTGCACCAGCTGTTACACCGGCCACTAAACATTCGCACAGTTTCGAACTTCAATACATAATTGTGTTAAACTTAACGTATGATTATGTATCTAAAGAATTTGATGACAGCATTCTGAATTTTATAAATCTGGTCAATAAATAAACTGAAAAACTTTTATTGGCCCAAGAAACAGTCAGGAAGGCAACCTGCAACGGGCTGTATACAATGAATCAGGTTAGTCGTTTACTACTGTAATTTAGGTATAGATACTAAACCCACCTGGTACAACTCGAAGATATGATGAAGGCAAGATTAGAACAGCAGTGCAAATGAAGGCATTTAAGAAGTGAAATCCTCCTGCACTCCATACTCTAATAAAATCAGGAAGAAACGCTAATATGAGGTACATAATGGGAAATGCCTACTGTGGTTTGCAGACTATGGGTGTACAAGGGTGGTTTGACAAGTTTCGTAAATTTCCATGAATAACTGGAACACTTTTGCTGTGCCTTCACGGTTGGTGAGCTTTATTATTCCATGGATAGTACGAATTTCAACCATGTACAGTGTAAATGTTCACTTTTTACAACTTCTTAAATTGAAGAGTGTAGCAGTTGCAACTGAAAACGGAGAAAACAGTTTCATGCCATTACTTAACATTTTCGTTTTAAGGATTTGACTGCTGCACAAATCTAAACAACTGAAGTTCACGCAGACTCTTCACACTCATTGAAGACAATTTACTTTTGGATTAATGAGTAAACGTGTCCAGACACACACCAAAGGCAAAACATGCTCTTGTCTTCAAACTGGGGTCACCATAAATCCGTGATATGTTTATGAAAGACCCTCTAATAATGTGCCGAGATTATAGGCGTCTCAACTAATATCTTGCATGGAGCATTGGCTATGAGGGAGCTGTATGCAAGGTGGGTGCCTGGATAGCTCAGTGACCCAACCATGTCTAGACCCTACTATGCATTACTGGATCATGTGAAAGTCACATTGGCTGCAAAAATACTAGTGTTGGCATGCAAAAAAAAATTGGTGGAGGAATGGAATTCCCGTCCACAAGAACACTACCAATCTTGTTGCCAGCACACATTGTAGTCTGTAGTGTTCACACATCCTATTAACCCTTAGCTTTTCAGGCCATTTTCTGTACAGACTGTCCAACGGTCTCAGTGACCGCTATATTTAAATAACCATAAAAACTGCATTCAGCAATTTCTGTGGAACAGTTCAGGTCTTACGTAAAAGGTTGCATTAAAACAGGCAAAAAATTCATTCATATAAATTTTAAACAATACAAAATGAACCTAGTACTACATGACAATGCTGCGTAAACTAAAACCTTGCACTCCAAGTTTTTACTATATTTTATTGTTTATTATTCCATGTAAAACTCTCGCAAAACACCGAAAAAACGAAAATTAAACACGAACTTTTTCAATTGTTTAGTTTCCTTCCCTTATGGTTTCTTTGAACTACCTGAAAATTTTTGTACAGATTTTAAGTCACATTGGCTTTTTGCAACAACGGCAGATGTCTCTCTTTTTGGAGCACAAATGAAGCATGTTTCGGGCGTTTCTACTCGTTCTGCAACAGGCTGTGCTCTTGGGTCTGCTACAAGCAAAACACGGTGAAGAATGCACGAAGCTCACAGCGGGTGTGATATTAGTTGTCTGTGGTGTCACCAACGAGTATAAGAGGTTCAACAATTACAGCTGTTCACCTGAGTATTGTCTCTGTAAGAATTGCGAAGGGCAAACGCTTTCACCCCACATGTGTCAACATGCGGAAAAATGCCACTGACCATCGTCGGAATATACTTCGACGAAAAACTATGTTTCGACCTAATGTATTTCTAGCAGAACCTTCAGCTGAAGATTCAGTCTCGACACTGTCTTCGTCCCTGATCACTTATTCCATTCGAGGAATTCATAGGTGGCAAAACAAACTAGTCTTCACTTTCGCCCTGTTCCTATACTGTATTATGGTCACTTTGAATTTCGCTATCACTATCTGATCCACTACTATTTTCCAAACTATCTTCAAACAGTTTTATAACGATACCCTCAAAGGCAGTATCCGCAACATCGACAGTAAACGTAGACCTGCCTACTAGAATCCATAACAAAATCCTTGGCGCTGTCTCAGACCGCTAGCACGAAAGAAGCAGTAATAGTACAGGTCCACGTCGTATTCAAATGACTACTGATAAAGGAAACCACGGCAGCTTAGGGAGAGAACTACAAAGCGCTGTAATTTCCTACACACCCCATCATTATGGCTTAGCAACAGACTAACAAACTCTAGAGGTTTGTGACACGGCACCGGGGACGTTAACGGTTAAAAACCATGTCCCGCATTTTGTCATAGCCATGCGACAAACTTCGTGAGTTTAATTATTGCCTTTGAATGAAAGTCATTTGTGATCTCACTGTGTATTTGAGTTACTTTCTGCAGTGTTCTAGTTCCGCATACTGTTAGATTACTTGGCAGTGACATCATAAGGAAGTTATCTTCGTACACGAGTTCTGAACGCCAGTGTTTACATCGCGCGAACCTCTTCGAATCACAGTAAAAATTTTCATGCAGTTACATTCACAAATGTTTTTACAACACCGCTTACTATTCAGTCTTGACCACGCCACCTGCCTACCAGCCACTTCCCAGCCGCGTGCATTCTGCTAGCTTCGTACACAACGGAGCTTGTATTCTTGTACAAGGAGACAGTGCGTAGTCTGTATTATCGATTAACATAACGTGTTACAGTGTTTGACGAAACCACGTGAACCTGGACACCAGGAAGAAGAAAATTAAATTCAAACAACGAACATTAAGTTCTTGAGGACGATGGACTGCACCAGGAGACATGATTAGAATCGGACATACCAGAGCCAACATTTTGAACGACAAAACATTCTGAAGTATCGCGAAAATAGTAGACTACGTTCTAGACGGAAACGAGGGCATAAAAATGCTTCGGAGTTCGTGAACCATAAGCCGAATGTAAAGAAATATTGGAGTACCTCTGTGAAAGGGAAATAACTTTTTTTAGTTCGGAACGATCTTCATCATTGAAAGGAAGATTACGAAACACGAGAAGTCGAGGGAAACTAGCTCTTGCAAAACCGTATAGTCCCGTTTTTTACTGTTTAGTGACATGTTCTCGTGCGGTGTTTCTTTTTGTCAGTTACACCCTCGCCAATATACTTTCATTCTAGCACCACGACGATTAAGACTAGGTAGTTATCGATACGAGCATGATGGAAATATTTTGGAACACCAGGAATAAAAACTGCAATCAAAATCATTTACAGCTGAAGGTAACGGAATTAAAACACTATTATTCAATCAATTGTTTCATTAACATTTTAAATGAACGTTCGAACAGTATTTATAACTAATACGTAGTGATGGGAACAAGCTACAGAGAACCGACTATTCCAACAACCGACTGAATCTATTAATTCGGTTCCATTATTCTGTGAGTGAAACTAGTACATGGAAGCAACAAATGGAAGCCTACGCAGTCTGGAATACTCAGTTCTGTCCTGAAAGCTTCTATAATTTTGTCATTGTTGACTGCACTCTTATCGCCCGCCGACAATTATTGCCGTTCTGGTATTTGCTTTATGAGTACTGGCAATTAGCTTTCAGTTCAGATTCAAAATGGTGAAACGCTCAGAGGCTTGGGAAGGGAAGAAATCATGAATAAATGAAAAGCGATTCACAAGCTCGATTCAATGCTATATACAATATCTGCAAGGACTAGTGATTATAAAACTGTATTAAAGAAATTCGAAAAACTAACGTATGATCATTCTAGCAAAAAATATTTCCGATAAGTGGCAACATATGCTTGTAAGTCAAGTGAATCCCCAAACATATCCCGATCATATTTAATGACAGAAGTACGAACAATTCGTGAAACAATTCTCGTAACTGATGTAACCGTAAGCTCTCAATGTCAGTCTACTGTGCCATATTAAGTGAAACCATTCAAACCTCTACAATTAAGTTTGTTCGTGTAACTGACGTGGCCGGAGAGAGTAATTTCATTGTGCCATTTCGTACGACAGAATAAATCCGTAGAACGAATAAATTAATTACGTCTTAAGTACTGTGAAACTTACTGCCCAAGAGCCACTTCTTACGTAGTACATGTTCTACAACTAATCTGTTTTGTTGTACAGGTCGGGCCTGGAGGTTGTGTGTGTCTCAAGACACCAAGAAACCAAAGAAGCGGGATCGAATCCCGGAAAGTCGTATCTGTCCCTCTTCAGCCTAGGGTTACTAACTGCCGTCTGATTCAAAACCTGCACCAGGCTGTTCAGTCATACGGAATTTTATTCCACGAGAAACAGGACTGAAGGAAGTTTACAAAAGCGATGCTGAATGGTTGAATTGGCGATTATTACAATATTTTTCGGGAGACGGTACCCACGAGAAATACTAAAGGGTACCAAAAAACCCGAATAATGCCGTGAGCAGAGCTTGTGTAGTACGCATTTCTGCCACTAGGCGTCTATAGCGCAACTCACTGCCAGTTCAGTGCTGTGTGTTGCCGACATAGCCTACTCTGTTAATCTGCAATGATTGTTTTCGCTAGCTAAATGAATAACGAAATTTTTTCTTACTCGGTAAAAATGCTGCTTGTCCATGTTGAAAACATTCTTGGGAAAACTCTACTGTACGAGTAGTTTGCTCAATTTCAAAATCGCGACACGTCGATTAATGAAACCTCGTTCTGGAAGTCCATCAACGCCCCGAATCGACGAAAATACTGAAATATTCCACTGTGCGCTCAGAAACCGTCGACAGACTTCAACTGTTAAGGTATTAGTGGATTATATTTGAGCTCAGTTCAGCTAATTAACAGACGATTTGGGATTTTTTTTTTTTTGTGGTTTTAGGGCGCACAACTTCAATGGTCATTAGCGCCCTGACTACTCTAAGAATGCACCGCGAGGCACAAGTTGACAACAACAACTAAAAGGGAAAACACGATAAAAGACAGACTGACAGGCATAGGATTAAAAAACAACATCATCAAATGTCCTTAGCGAGGTTTGTCAAATTGATAAAACAAAGAACACGAGCAGCTGCTCGTGGGTCATCCGCTAAAATGGCATCGAAAGTATTTGGCAGGTTAAGATCGAGGCGCAGTGTGTTAAGATCTGGACAGGACATTAAAATGTGTCTAACCGTCAGCAAGTGCCCACATGGGCAGAACGGCGCCGGCGCAGCCGTCAGCAGATGGCGATGGCTGAACCGGCAGTGTCCAATTCTTAACCGGGCTAAAACGACCTCTTCCCGCCGAGAAGGGCGTGAGGAGGACGTCCAAGCCACGGGAAGAGGTTTTAAGGCCCGAAGCTTGTTGTCGGTAAGTGCAGCCCAATCGGCATGCCACAGCGATAAGATGCGCCGGCAAGTGACCCTGCTAAAATCGGACGAAGGGACACAACAAGAAGCTGTCCGAGGCTGGAGGACCGCAGCCTTGGCCGCGGCATCTGCAGCTTCGTTCCCAGGGATACCGACATGGCCAGGAACCCACATAAAGCTAACCGGAGAACCGACATCCACCAGCTGCTGAAGAGAGCGTTGGATCCGGTGTACGAAAGGGTGAACCGGGTACGGATCACTGAGGCTCTGGATGGCGCTCAGGGAATCTGAGCAGATGACATAAGCAGAATGTCGGTGGCGGCAGATGTAAAGAACAGCCTGGTAGAGGGCAAAGAGCTCAGCTGTGAAGACCGAACAATGATCATGGAGCCGGTATTGGAAACTTTGTGCCCCGACTATAAAGGAACACCCGACCCTGTCATTGGTCTTAGAGCCATCTGTATAAACGAAAGTCATGTTGATGAACTTCGAACGAAGTTCCAAAAAACGGGAGTGGTAGACCGAACCGGGGGTGACCTCTTTTGGGAGCGAGCTGAGGTCAAGGTGAACGCGGACCTGAGCCTGGAGCCAAGGTGGCGTGCGGCTCTCGCCCACTCGAAAGGTTGCAGGGAGTGAAAAATTAAGGTGTTGAAGGAGGCGACGAAAGCGAACGCCAGGGGGTAGCAGGGCAGAGACATACAACCCGTATTGACGGTCAAGAGTGTCGTCAAAAAAGGAACGATAAGACGGATGGTCGGGCATTGGCAGTAGCCGACAGGCATACCGACAAAGCAGTATATCGCGCCGGCAGGTGAGTGGCAATTCGCCAGCGTCAGCATGAAGACTCTCTACAGGACTAGTATAAAATGCTCCGATCGCAAGTCGTAAACCCCGATGTTGTATGGAGTTGAGGCGGCGGATGATGGATGGCCGTGCAGAGGAGTATACGAAGCTCCCATAATCCAGCTTGGAGCGGACGATCGACCGATATAGACGAAGTAGGACGGTTCGATCCGCTCCCCACGACATACCACTGAGAACACGGAGGACATTTAAAGAACGGGTACAACGGGCGGCCAAATATGACATGTGGAGACCAGCTAAGTTTCCTGTCAAAGGTAAGGCCTAAAAATTTGGTTGTCTCCACGATTGGGAGAGCAACGGGACCGAGTCGTAAGGACGGTGGGAGAAACTTTTTGTAGCGCCAGAAGTTAATACAGACCGTCTTCTCGGCAGAAAAACGGAAGCCATTGGCGACACTCCAGGAGTAAAGACGGTCAAGAGAACGCTGAAGACAGCGCTCCAGGACACGTGTACACTGCGCGCTGCAATAGATGGTAAAAACGTCCACAAAAAGGGAGCCTGATACACCAGCTGGGAGGCAATCCATTATTGGATTGATCGCGATGGCGAAGAGAGCGACGCTCAAAACTGAGCCCTGTGGCACCCCATTCTCCTGGCGAAAGGTGTCGGACAGGACACAGCCCACACGTACCCTGAACTGTCGATCCATTAAAAAGGAACGAATAAAAAGAGGGAGGCGACCGCGAAGGCCCCATGTATGCATGGTGCGGAGAATGCCCGCCCTCCAACAGGTGTCGTAAGCCTTCTCCAAATCAAAGAACACAGCCGCGGTCGGGCGCTTCCGCAAGAAGTTATTCATAATGAAGGTCGACAATGTAACCAGATGGTCAACAGCAGAGCGGCGCCTACGAAATCCACATTGTACACTGTTAAGTAGGCGTCGAGACTCGAGCAGCCAAACCAATCGAGAGTTAACCATGCGCTCCATCACTTTACAGACACAGCTGGTAAGCGAGATAGGTCGATAACTGGAAGGCAAGTGCTTGTCCTTCCCCGGCTTAGGAATCGGGACAACAATAGACTCGCGCCAGCATGCGGGAACATGTCCCTCAATCCAGATGCGATTGTATGTACGAAGAAGAAAACCTTTACCCGCAGGATAAAGGTTCTTCAGCATCTGAATATGAATAGAATCAGGCCCTGGAGCGGAGGACCGTGATCGGCAAGTGCGGTTTCGAGTTCCCGCACGGTGAATGGGGCATTATAACTTTCACAATTCGAGGAGCGGAAGTCAGGTGGCCTAGCCTCCTCTGCCTGTTTGCGGGGCAGGAAGGCAGGGTGGTAATGAGCAGAGCTCGAAACCTCTGCAAAAAAGCGGCCGAAGGCATTGGAGACAGCCTCAGGGGCCACAAGGACTTCATTCGCGATCTTCAAGCCAGAAACTGGGGAGTGGACCTTAGTGCCAGATAGCCGGCGCAGGCTACCCCAGACAACAGAAGGAGTAAAACTGTTGAAGGTGCTTGTGAAAGCAGCCCAGCTGGCTTTCTTGCTTTCTTTAATAATACGACGACACTGAGCACGTAATCGTTTATAATTAATACAATTCGCCACTGTAGGGTGGCGTTTAAAGGTGCGTAAAGCACGTCGACGAGCACGTAAAGCGTCTCTAGATGCTGCGGACCACCAGGGGACCGGTACGCGACGTGGAGAAGAAGTAGGGTGAGGGATGGAATATTCAGCAGCAGCGAGAATGACTTCCGTGACGTGTGCGACCTGACGATCGCAACTTGGGAAGGTTTGATCCTGAAAGGTCGCCCTGGAAGAGAAGAGCCCCCAGTCTGCCTTGGAGATGGTCCAACTAGAGGAGCACGGAGAGGGGGTATGCTGCAGGAGATGGATAACACACGGGAAGTGGTCGCTCGAATATGTATCAGCAAGTGCATACCACTCAAACCGGCGTGCAAGTTGGGGAGTACATATAGAGAGGTCTAAATGGGAATTGGTGTGAGATGTGTCCGAAAGAAAAGTAGGGGCGCCAGAATTGAGGCAGACAAGATTGAGCTGGTTGAAAAGGTCTGCTAACAAGGAGCCCCTCGGGCTGGATGCTGGAGAGCCCCAAAGGGGATGGTGGGCATTGAAGTCTCCAGTTAACAAAAATGGTGCAGGTAGCTGAGCAATAAGTTGCATCATGTCTGCCCTGGAACCGACAGATGACGATGACGTGTAAACGGTACAAAAGGAAAACGTAAAAGTGGGGAGAGTAATGCGGATGGCAACTGCCTGCAGGCCGGAGTGCAACGTGATGGGATCGTAGTAAATATCATCCCGCACCAGCAACATAACCCCTCCATGAGCTGGGATACCTACCACAGGGGGTTGGTCAAAACGCACAGAGGTGTAGTGTGCCAAGGCAATTTGATCGCATGGGCGTAGCTTCGTTTCCTGGAGGGCTACGACGAGCGGACGATGCAAGCGGAGCAGCAACTTCAAGTCCTCTCGGTTGGAGCGAATGCTGCGAATATTCCAGTGAATAAGTGCCATCGTAAGAAAAGGAAGATGAGAGAAGGGGTCACCTCGAAGGCCGCTTAGGGCCTGGCTTCGAGCGAGCACTGCCGCCGCTATCAGTAGGCGGACAGTCATCGTCCATGGGGTCTATAGGTTCATCGGCCATCTCGGGAGGATGGCCGGGAGGGGGAGCTTCCTCCGCCGGTGAACGGCCAGATGTACGGCTACCAGCGGTGCGGCCAGGCGAAACGGATGACGGCTTGGGGCGGCAACCGCTGGGTGGCGCAGGAGAAGAAATGCGCCGTGGCGGAGAAGGAGAACTATGCTTCCTATGCGCCTTTTTGGAAGGACGTTTGGTGGAAGTACCGGTCGAAGGCTGGGAGGTCGAGGGACGGAGGAAGTCTGCACGGGATGGTTCCTTCTTGAAGGCCCGTGTATCTGACTTCGGGGTCTTCGACTTAGCAGAAGCTGAGGAAGGGGCTGGTGTCTGTGGGGTGATGGGAGGAAGAGGAGACACGTCGACCGCGCGATCTTAGCACTGGCCGAACGGACGACCGTGGTGCCGAAGGTCAGATCGCATGTCTGGGTTGCTACCTCCCGGGTAGTCCGAGGAGAGGCGAGGACAGTACTGTATTTCCCCGCTGGGAGCAGCGTGGGCTTCCTACTAGCCAATAGCTTGCGAGCAGCCGAGGTGGACACTTTCTCTTTGACCCGAATTTCTTGGATACAGCGTTCTTCCTTATACACAGGACAGTCGCGGGAGGATGCGGCATGATCACCCTGACAGTTCACACAACGAGGAGACGGAGGTGGACAGTCACCCTCATGGGCATCCCTGCCACAAGTGACACATTTAGCCGCATTGGAACAAGACTGTCGAGTGTGATTGAAACGCTGACACTGGTAGCAGCGCGTAGGTGTCGGGACATAGGGGCGAACAGAAATTACCTCGTAGCCCGCCTTGATGCGCGATGGCAGCTTAACACTATCGAAGGTCAAGAAAAGTGTCCGGGTCAGTACAAGGTCATTGTTGACCTTTTTCATGACCCGATGGACAGCCGTCACGCCCTGCTCAGCGAGGAAAGATTGAAGCTCCTCGTCAGTCAATCCGTCGAGGGAGCTAGTATAGACTACACCACGAGACGAATTCAAAGTTCGGTGGGCCTCCACCCGGACAGGGAACGTGTACAGGAGGGTGGCCCGAAGCAGTTTTTGTGCCTGAAAGGCACTCTCAGTTTCTAGTAATAAGGTGCCGTTACGCAACCTGGTACAAGATTTGACAGATCCGGCTATGGCATCTACGCCCTTCTGAATAACGAAAGGGTTGACAGAGGAAAAATCCTTTCCGTCCTCAGATCGAGAAACGAGGAACTGTGGGGCAGGCGGTAGTACTTTTGTCACTGTTGGCTGGTCACGTTTCCGTTTTTGGGTCGAAGTCGAGAGATGGAGTAGAATCCATTGCGGAGGAATCCCCCATGATTGCCAGCGTCTCCGATGGCGTGCTCCTTCCTTGTGGGGACCCTCTCAGAGGGCACTCCCGCCTTAGGTGAATGTTTACACCTCAGGTCACACCTCCCGAGAAACAGACGGAGGGACCAATCGGCATGGTCAGAAGGTATCAGCTCAGGCAATCACCCCTCCCCGGGCCTGGCCTTTACCAGGGGGTACGCGCGTGCCTTACATGTCTACCCAGGGCGGGGACTTACGCGTTACCCCGTCACGGGCTACGCGTGCGAACGTGTGGGTCGGTCTTCAGGCACGCACAGGGAGGAAGGAAGAAGAGGAAAAAGAAGAGAGAGAGGGAGAAAGAGGACAGACTGTCTCAAACGCCAAGGCGGAGACCAGAGAAGGCAAGGAGAAAAAGGCAACGAGAAGGCAAGGAGAAAAAGGCAACGAGAAGGCAAGGAGAAAAAGGCAACGAGAAGGCAAGGAGAAAAAGGCAACGAGAAGGCAAGGAGAAAAAGGCAACGAGAAGGCAAGGAGAAAAAGGCAACGAGAAGGCAAGGAGAAAAAGGCAACGAGAAGGCAAGGAGAAAAAGGCAACGAGAAGGCAAGGAGAAGTCAAGGGAAAGAGTAAGGAAGACAGTGAGGTGGAGAAGAGCAAAGAAAGGAACCAACAAAAGGAAGGAAGAGACGAGAAGTGAAAAACCAAAAAGACCACGATTATACGTCGTGGAACCGTCCGTCTCCGGACGCTGGCGCTAACTACCCCCGTGAGGGGGATGGACTCCTTTTAGTCGCCTCTTACGACAGGCAGGAATACCTCGGGCCTATTCTAATCCCCGGACCCGCAGGGGGTGATTTGGGAATGAAAAGGGTTGCTGCCAAGTTCTTTTCTCGGGTTCTGACCGACAGCTATTTTTTGTTCGAAAGTTTTTGGCTAAAAATGGCACGGTTCCACTACTCACGCACCTTACTCGCGGAACCTTATTCCGTGTGACATTTCCACGCATGAGAAAGAGCATGACAGGACACACTTGTCAACACTGAAGTAAAAACCAGGGAGGAGCTGTCAGCCATTTCTTAAGATAACTTCAAAAAATGTATCTTAACAGTGGAAGCATTGGTGGGACAAATTTAATAGTAGTAATGGAGAGCATTTTGAAGGCGATAAAATTGTTTTGTAAACAATTTGAAAATGTATAGCTTTTAATAAATAATGCCCTTTTTGGGTACCCTGTTATGGGTCCCACAACGAACTTTTGATGTCACTTCGCGGGCATTCGGCTCCGCGCAGAACTCTCGGTAACTCAGTATGTATATAGTTGAATAAGGTACCTACCGAAAGTTTTAACTTAATCGTATTGTACGCATTTAAACGCGCAGTCAAGAATTATTGACCTCTTCTGAAATAGTTATTGGCTCTGGGCCGGAGATGGCTGTTGGCACCATTAAGACCGGCAGTATCACGTGCTGTGACGTACGCCTTCACGGCCTGTCTCGTGGGCCTCATCGGGAGTGCATCCGCGATACTGCCAACTCTGGGACCGATATTCCGGCTGACAATCTTTCAGTCATTTTCCAGGTGAGTCGCTTGCAAGATGTTTTAAAGGAACTTTACACTGTCGCGCGAGTGCGTCAAAAAGTGGCTGTTGGAAAAAAACAACTAAAATGTGGCACATCTTTGATTATCGTTAAATAATTTGAAAAAGAATTACTGAAGTCATTTTATGTATAATGAAAATAAATTTCTAGTGTTAATTTATGTGAAGTGTCATGTTCTCTAAGAATAAACACAGTATGGAGCTAGCGCTCCTGGTTTGTTTCGTGTTTTACTATTCATACTATTATATGAAAATGAGTCTTCCATTATCCTTGCGTTATCTAGTCCGATCTGCAGGTCTGTACGAATGTTGCCTTTGTTTGTTCCGAGTTAAGTGCAAGTGTAAATTATGACTAACACTAAAGATTCGGCAAACCTTTATATTAAAAAAATGTTCGAATGGCTCTGAGCACTACGGGAAAATTGAGGTCATCAGTCCCCTAGAACTTAGAACTAATTAAACCTAACTAACCTAAGGACATCACACACATCCATGCCCGAGGCAGGATTCGAACCTGCGACCGTAGCGGTCGCGCGGTTCCAGACTGTAGCGCCTTTACATCAATTCGTACCGTTTACTGTAACGGAGTGTGTAAAGTTAAATGTGGCCACTATAGTAGTACTAGCGGAAGCTAGTGTGGTTTTGCGTACTGAAATTATTTCTAGTATTAATAGTCATTACTTTTATCTTTCGTTTAATAGAATCTGTACGGAGTTATAGGTTCTAAGTTTTTTGGGTTACGCAGTCTAGGTCATTTATTCTGTAAATATATTAAATCAAACAAGCTGAAGCTACTCACTAACTCTGGTTTGGGCAGAAATTAGTATTTCTAAAGAGAAATTTATCCTGCTATAGGTGAAAGGCGAATTATTACGGGCTGTCCTTTCCCATAATTCAAGGAAGTGCAGAGAGATTGGCCCAAATGGCTCTGAGCACTATGGGACTCAACTGCTGAGGTCATTAGTCCCCTAGAACTAAGAACTAGTTAAACCTAACTAACCTAAGGACATCACAAACATCCATGCCCGAAGCAGGATTCGAACCTGCGACCGTAGCGGCCTTGCGGTTCCAGACTGCAGCGCCTTTAACCGCACGGCCACTTCGGCCGGCTGCAGAGAGATTGTTTAACACTGTTGCGACGAATTTATAGCCGACACTATTGAGATAATACAACCGAGAAAAATCATTTAACCTTGTTTTCAAACAAGGTATTAGACGTCAGTTATAGAGGGTTTAAAAAGCAAGCGCAGAATCAGCGAATTCACAGTGCCTACTAAGTATTTGGTTGATTACAATGAACGGAATCCGAACGTCAGGCCACAAAAAACAGCTTACAACTGTTTGCTCAGAGGGCGCAGACGTGAAATGAGGTGTGTCGAGGTGGAGACCGCCTCGGTTGACAATTTTATTTCTACAGCTTGCTTCACCACTGAATACCAGTAGGATGAGGCTGTGGTCAGTATTGTGCTGAGCATATCGTGGCAGCTGGCCACAACCGTAAACAAACGAGAACTTAAGACTGCAGAGGGGAGAGAAGCTGTGCTTCGGAACAAGCCCGGCCTCCCTCTCGAGGGGGCTGCCATCCTACGTCCGCGTTCTGTGCGTCCACGAAGGCACAGCTGACTAACGGTCATAGGGATCGCAGATTCCATTTGTCGTCATGGGACTCGTTCGAATCCCTTTATACACCAGGATTAGTCTTCACCCTTTTCAAAATAAGGAAAAAAATTCTCAACAACAATTACATTGGAGTATACAAAGCATTCGGTAGTGTCTACAGTGCAACTGTTTGCTGCGGCTGGCAGTATTACTTCAGGCCCGACTGCAACATATCTTACACAACCACAATTCACGACACGATGTAGTGTCCGTGTAATATGCAATTTTCCCATTGAGTTGTCACTGGAAATGCGATGTTCAGATCTGTTTGTCATAGGCGCGTGTTAGTATAATGGCCACAGCCGCATCCCGTTACCATTCAGTGGTCAAGGGAGCTGCAGAAATTAGCAAACAACGTGCTCGACCGAGGAGATTCCACCTCGAAAAACCTGGGAAACCTCTGCGCACTAGAAGTCAATATTGTCTTCGCTGCCTTGCATTACAACTATGCCATTCATAACCTGTGCTTGACAGCGTAATACACTTCCTGCTGCGAAAATTGTGTGACAGTTCCAGGGACACTAGCTTTCGAGGTGGCGTACGTATGTTTTAATTTTTCTATTTACAGTTCTTTGGGGTTCCATGCATTATCAAGAGAACGCGAGAGAAACGTAAAAACAACCGAATCCCACTGAACGAAATCTTACGACTGTGTATAATCGCAGCTTACTCCGCTGAAAGCAAGAGAATATAAACATCTTTCATGCATGATACATACGCATACGCTTCTGTTTTTCCGATAAGCTGGATTTTTTTCCAGCTTTACGAGTCACATTCTTCCGCTTCATTACTTTCAAACAGACGACTATTTTGGTAAATGTAATTACTTTCACTTTAAAAGGAAATGTATTAACGTTCTTGCCTTTTGTTGCTCAGGTGTAACCTGATTTTTTCTTCTGTTGGGAAAAAAATTTAATGCTTTTGAAGTTTTGTCTTCACGTGCATGGTTTTTCATTCAGTTACGGTCATGGTGGCTTATTTGGTACGTTTAATATAGGTATTACATTCTCTGCAAGTTTCCTACGTTCCACTCTGATTTCGGTGGAAGTGTAACGAACAAAATTTCGCAATGTTGGATAGATATACAACGTATTTCTACAAAAGGTCACGTCTTCTAGTGTTTACTACAGCGGTTTTGTTCGTAAAGGGAAACTACGTTCTTCAATAAACATCAGAACGTTGCAAGAGACTCGTAGCGAACAGTCCTGTAACGTGTTTCGTATTTCCCATTGTCCTCAGGAAGCTAAAGAAACGGTGTGACGTTTTAGTTATGAATTTTTATGGCATTACATACGCTCCATACTGTAAAAACTGTTTCAAATCAACATGACATAATATTCGCACTCGTCCAATACCTTATTCAGAAGTGTAGCTTGCTGGTCGCTTAGAGCGAGCGCTGTTATCGCAATGTGCAACAAAAACTACAAGCTTAGGGGCTTAATATTTTCTCTACCGCTGATGATTGTTCCCTACCAAGTTATCTTTGATGCATGCGTGTTTATTCCACAATGTGAAGTGCTTTAAAATCATTCAAGCACCTTCCCTTGACAATGGCTGGAAAGGTGTCAACCGATATATCATTACCAGAGTTAGTAATATTCTGGATGCATTCCCGAGGAATGTTGGGGCATGCGATCCGCTGGGAAAATTTAACGCAGCTTTACATTCTACACTACTGGCCATTAAAATTACTACACCACGAAGATGACGTGCTACAGACGCGAAATTTAACAGACAGGAAGAAGATGCTGTTATGTGGAAATGATTAGCTTTTCAGAGCATTCACATAAGGTTAGCACCGTTGGCGACACCTAAAACGATTTCTCAAACACAAACAGCAGTTAACCGGCGTTGCTTGGTGAAACGTCGTTATGCCTCGTGTAAGGAGGAGAAATGCGTACCATCACGTTTCCGACTTTGATAAAAGTCGGATTGTAGCCTATCGTGATTGCGGTTTATCGTATCGCGACATTGCTCGCGTCAGTCGAGATCCAATGACTGTTACCAGAATATGGATAATGCACGATCGCATGTTGCAGGTCCTGCACGGGCCTTTCTGGATACAAAAAATGTTCGACTGCTGCTCTGACCAGCACATTCTCCAGATCTCTCACCAATTGAAAACGTCTGGTCAATCGTGGCCGAGCAACTGGCTCGTCACAATACGCCAGTCACTACTCTTGATGAACTGTGGTATCGTGTTGAAGCTGCATGGGCAACTTTACCTGTACACGCCATCAAAGCTCCGTTTGACTCAATGCCCAGGCGTATCAAAGCCGTTATTACGGCCAGAGGTGGTTGTTCTGGGTACTGATTTCTCAGGATCTATGCTCCCAAATTACGTGAAAATGTAATCACATGTCAGTTCTCGTATAATATATTTGTCCAATGAATACCCGTTTATCATTTGCATTTCTTGGGGTAACAATTTTAATGGCCAGAAGTGTAGAATATTGTATTTTCGCCCTTAATAACTTAAAGGGTTTTTCGTTTCATCGATTGGTCTACACTGTAGATCACGTTTATTCTTTATAATTTTCCGCTTTACAACGGCAAAGCTGGGCCAAACTACCATATCGTCGTCCGCACATTTGAGCCGCCAATGCTTATTAACCGAAGTAAGGCCGTCCGCACACTGAACGACTTTTTACGAACGCCACGGGCAGGCGACCTGAATCGGCAACTGGTTGCCAACGCAGTTTCGTAAACGTGAAACTCAAATGAGAAACACCGCAGTTGCCGAGTGTGGGCGCATAGGGGGAGAGTACTGTTTGTAGCACCCGGTATGTCAAGTAACTCTTAAAAAAACCATGTGCTCCGTTATTGCACAAATATGAAAAAGGTAAGAAAATTCTAGACTTATCCGTGCGTCCAAAGAAAATTTGTTATTCATTTGTAGCAGCCAAGGAGCCGCAAACATACAGATTCGAAATTCGTAGCTTCCTATAGAACAATTTTACAGTTTAACGACGATGTGGCACATTCGATTTCTTCCGCCATAACAGCGTAACCTTTATTTTCAAAACACTACGTTCTTTAGATTTATATACAAGGAAATATGGTTTGCGTTACTTGAATAATGTGGGGCTTTCCAGTCGTTTTCGAATTTCGTTTGCACACAAATTTAACTTGCAGAGTGGCAATGGCGCTGCTAGTCAAAAGAATACTCCACGTCTGGATTCTTTTGTACATTTGTTCCTATGACGTACAGGTAATTTAATTTTAAACAAATTTACACTGAGGTGACGAACATCCCGCTTACTTTTCCTCTGCGTAGTTCGGAAACTACGTGGCGTAGGCGTAGACTCCAGTCGTTGGAAATTTTGAGCCATGCTGCCTCTACAGCGGTCCATAATTGCTAAAGGGCTGACGGGCAGGATTTTGTGCACGAAATGAGCTCTCCATTATGTCCCATCAATGTTCGATGGGAGTCATGTCGGCGCTATGGGTCCGAAATTATTCGTTCGACTTAATGTTCTTCAAACCAATCGCTAACAAGTGTGGCTGGTGACATGACGCATTTCCATCCATAAATATTGCATCGTAGTTTTTTTTTGTTTTTGGTTTTAGGGCGCAAAACTTCTATGGTCATTAGCGCCCAGCCCGTGACTTAAGACAGTAAAAAACCGAAATTGAAAACCAGCAGCAATGGGAACAAAGTCATAAAATTGGAGAAACTAAAAATAGAAGCAATGCTTAAAAATCTGCTACAGAAAGGGGGTGGTTGTCCCCAAAAAAAGCTTCAAATGACTGACGTCATTTCACTGTCACTAATAAACTGGAGAACGCGGTCGGCTGAGCGCGTGTCATCTGCTAAAATCGACGATAGATCAGGCGACAGCTGTAGACGGGCGTGTAACGGAGTAAAATAGGGGCATTCAATTAAAAGGTGTCTTACCGTCCACAGCTGAGAGCAGTGGGGACAGAGTGGGCGAGGATCGCCGCTTAAAAGATGTCGATGGCTAAAAAGACAGTGCCCTATCCGGAGTCTAGCTAAAATTACCTCCTCCCGACGACGCGTTCGGGTGGAAGAGGTCCAAGCGCAAGGAAGGGCTTTCACTTCCCGCAATTTATTACGGGGAAGTGTTGACCAATGCGCATGCCATAAATGAGCAACTTTGCGACATAAACCGCTCCGTAGATCGGTGAAGGGAAGCGACTGAATAGCTGACCGAGGAAGAGAAACTGCAGCCTTGGCCGCCTCATTCCCACAGATACCAGCGTGTCCCGGGAGCCAGAGGAACGCCACCGAGACGCCCTCCAGGTGGAGCAAGCGCAGACAGTCCTGAATCCGGTGGACCAGAGGGTGCACAGGGTAAAGAGCTTGGAGACTGAGGAGAGAGCTGAGAGAATCTGAGCAGATAACGTACTGTATCCGCTGATGGCGGCGGATGTAGTGGACAGCCTGGAGAACAGCGTAAAGCTCCGCAGTAAAAACCGAACACTGGTCGGGAAGCCGAAAGCGATTTAGGGTGTCGCCAACAATATAGGCACTCCCTACACCTAACGATGTTTTCGAGCCGTCGGTGTAAATAAATGTGGCGTCCGTCATTTGTGCACATAGAGCAGCAAATGCCCGACGATAAACAAGTGTAGGGGTACCAACCTTGGGAAATTGACAAAGGTCACGGAGCAGGCAGATCCGGGGACGGAGCCAAGGCGGTGCTGTACCCCAAGTTGTCAAGAAGGTTTTAGGAAAGCGGAAGGAAAGAGAATGGAGCAGTTGACGGAAGCGGACTCCCGGGGGTAGTAGGGAAGAGGAGCGGCCTGCATACCCTACATCAAAGGAGGCGTCGAAAAAAAAGGTCATGGGCTGGATTAGCAGGCATGGACTCAGGACGACTGCTCGCCGATTGGACAGCGGAGGTTCAGCAGTCTCAGCATAAAGGCTTTCCACAGGGCTAGTGTAAAAAGCTCCAGATCAAAAATTGACACAAATGGTCTTACTGGGTGAGAAACGGAAGCCGGTTTCGATGCTCCACGAGTGGAGGCGATCGAGACAGCCTTGAAGACGCCGTTCAAGAAGGCTGGTCCGTTGAGAGCTGTAGTAGATCGCAAAATCGTCCACAAAGAGGGAGCCCGAGACATCAGGAGGGAGACAATCCATAATTGGATTGATGGCGATGGCAAACAGTACAACACTCAGCACGGATCCCTGGGGTACCCCGTTTTCTTGGGAGAAAGTACGGGAGAGAGTAGTGTTCACCCGCACCCTAAAAGTGCGCTCTGCCATAAATTCGCGAAGAAAAAGGGGCAGCCGGCCTCGAAAGCCCCAAGAGAACAGTGTGCGGAGGATGCCTGTCCTCCAACAGGTATCGTATGCTCTCTCCAGATCAAAAAATATTGCTACCGTTTGGCGTTTCCGGAGAAAATTGTTCATGATATAAGTGGAGAGAGCAACAAGATGGTCAACTGCAGAACGATGCTTCCGAAATCCGCATTGGGCTGGTGTTAAAAGACTGCGGGATTCCAGCCACCAAGCTAAACGGTAATTCACCATACGCTCCAAAACCTTACAGACACTACTCGTGAGAGAAATGGGGCGATAGCTAGAGGGGAGATGTTTGTCCTTTCCAGGTTTCGGAACGGGAACGACAACAGCTTCCCGCCACCGTCTGGGAAAGGTACTGTCGGTCCAAATTCGATTATAAAGGCGAAGGAGGTAACGCAGACTATGGATTGATAAATGCAGCAACATTTGGACGTGGATACCATCCAGTCCTGTGGCGGAGGAGCGAGAAGAATAGAGTGCATGTTGGAGTTCCCGCATGGAGAAAACAGTATTATAGCTTTCGCAATTTTGAGAGAAGAAAGCAAGAGGTTGCACTTCCGCTGCACGTTTCTTCGGGGAGAAACGCTGGCGGGTAATTTGAAGAGCTCGAAATCTCAGCAAAGCGTTTAACCAAGGAGTTAGAAATTGCGACGGAGTCCACTAACGTATCACGCGCGACAGTGAGCCCAGAGACCGGGGAGAAACTAGGCGCGCCTGAGAACCGTCGAAGCCGACTCCAAACTTCCGAGGAGGGAGTGAAGGTGTTAAATGAGCTAATAAAGAATTTCCAGCTTGCCTTCTTGCTATCGCGGATGACGCGACGGCATCGCGCACGGAGCTGCTTATAGCGGATACAGCTGGCCAAAGTAGGATGGTGACGGAAAATGCGAAGAGCACGTCGCCGCTCACGTATTGCGTCACGGCATGCCTCGTTCCACCAAGGAACTAGGGGGCGCCGGGGCAATTCGGAGGTGCGTGGCATTGAACGTTCCGCAGCTGTAAGAATAACGTCGGTAATATGTGACCTCATCGTCGACGCTGGGAAAGCGACGGTCATCGAATGTCGCTAGAGACGAAAAAAGTGTCCAATCGGCTTGGGCAAATTTCCAGCGTCGCGAGCGCATATATGGCAGTGGAGGCTGCAGTCTGAGGACACATGGAAAGTGGTCACTCGAGTGTGTATCATCAAGGGCGAACCATTCGAAGCGCCGAGCTAGCGGAACAGTACCGACCGCAAGGTCCAAATGAGATAAATTTGTCGTGGAGGCAGACAAAAATGTGGGGACCCCAGTGTTGAGGCAAACTAGATCCGCTTGGTGGAAGACGTCTAGCAATAGAGAGCCACGTGGACAAGGATGTGGAGATCCCCAAAGCGGGTGGTGGGCAATGAAGTCCCCAACCAGCAAATAGGGCGGGGGGGGGGGGGGGGGTGGAAGCTGACCAAGAAGATGAAGGAGATCAGCTCGTGCCATTGGTGTGGATGATGGAATGTATACAGTACAAAGAGAGAACGTGTATCCAGAAAGGGAAAGACGGACGGCGACAGCTTGGAAGGAAGTGTTTACGTGGATTGGGTGATAATGGAGAGTATCATGGAGAAGAATCATGAGTCCTCCATGGGCTGGAGTGCCTTCAACAGAGGGGGGGGTCATATCGGACGGACTGAAAATGAGGGAGAACAAAGCGGTCATGGGGACGCAGCTTTGTTTCCTGAAGACAGGAGATGACCGGCGAGTAGGATCGTAAGAGGACGGACAATTCATCCCGATTGGCTCGAATGCCGCGGATATTCCAGTGGACAATAGACATAGGGTGAACAGAAAATTGAGGAATGTGACCAAGGGTGCTGTCAACTCAACGACTGCTCAGAGCTTGCGACCGACAGCATGGAATGGCATTCAACCGAAGGCAGAAGATCCTGATCCATAGGTTGGTCAGGAGCAGCCCCTGCCACCAGCGATAGCCGGTTGACCGGCCACCAGCAGTGCGCCTCGGCGACACAGAAGACGGCCGAGGGCGATTTCCGCCAGGTGGTGCTGTAGATGGGACACGCCTTGGCGGAGAAGGAGAGGAACTGGGTTTCTTTGTAGCCTTCTTGGAAGTATGATGTTTAGATGAAGGAGCAACCGATGGTTGTGCAGTTGCGGTACGTAAAAACTCTTCACGAGTATGCTCTTTTTTCGAAGACTTGGCGTCTGACTTTTGGGCTCGAGATTTAGCAGAACCCGACGAAGGGTGAGCCATAGAGTGGGCAGGCGAAAGTGTTAAGGTTGAACGGGCGATCTTTGCGCTGGCCGATCTGACGACTGTGGTACTAAAGGTGAGGTCGCAAGTCTGCGTGGCCGCCTCCTTTGTTGGCCGAGGAGAAGCAAGGACAGTGCTGTATTTTCCTGTCTGAGGCACGGTGGGCTGTCGACTGGCGAATAATTTTCGAGCAGCAAAGGTCGACACCTTTTCCTTCACTCTTATTTCCTCGATGAGCTTTTCGTCCTTAAAAACGGCGCAATCTCGAGAGGAAGCAGGGTGGTCACCCATACAGTTGATGCAGCGAGGGGATGGAGGTGGACAAGCACCCTCATGGGCATCCTTGCCACACGTAACACATTTTGCCGGATTGGAACAGGACTGGCTGGTGTGATTGAACCGCTGACATCGATAGCAACGCGTAGGGTTTGGGACGTAAGGGCGAACGAAAATTATCTCATAGCCTGCTTTGATTTTCGATGGGAGTTGAACTCTGTCAAATGCCAAGAAGACAGTGCGGGTTGGGATGATGTTCGTGTCAACCTGTTTCATAACTCTATGAACAGCCGTTACGCCCTGGTCAGACAGATAGTGCTGAATTTCTTCGTCAGACAATCCATCGAGGGAGCGTGTATAAACGACTCCACGCGAGGAATTTAAGGTACGGTGCGGTTCCACCCGGACAGGGAAGGTGTGGAGCAGAGAAGTACGCAGCAATTTTTGTGCCTGGAGGGCACTGTGTGTTTCTAACAACAGGGTGCCATTCCGTAATCTGGAACAAGACTTTACAGGACCTGCAATTGCGTCGACACCTTTCTGAATAATGAAAGGGTTGACCGTGGAGAAGTCGTGACCTTCATCAGACCGAGAAACAACAAGGAACTGTGGCAACGATGGAAGAACTGTCTGTGGCTGAGACTCAGTATACTTACGTTTGTGAGCAGACATAGTGGAAGGTGAGGAAACCATTGCGGAAGAATCCCCCATGATTACCGGCGTCTCCGATGGCACGCTCCTCCTTTGTGGGGGCCCTTCTCTGAGGGCACTCCCGCCTTAGGTGATTGTTCACACCTCAGGTCACACCTCCCGACAAACGGACGGAGGGACCAATCGGCACTTTCGGAAGGTATCAGCTCGGGTAATCACCCCTCCCTGGGCCTGGCCGTTACCAGGGGGTACGTACGTGTCCTACCTGTCTACCCAGGGCGGGGAATTACGCGTTACCCCGTCACCGGCTACGCATGGAGGTGCGTGGGTCGGCCTTCAGACACACACAGGGAGGAAAAAAGAGAAGAGGAAAGGAAAGAAGAGGGGTCTCAAACGCCGCAGCGGAGAAAAGGGCAAAGAGAAGAGGAAAGGAAAAGAAAAGGACAGAGGAAGGACGAAGACTTGCAAGTGGAGAAAGCAAGGAAGTTGGAACAGTTTCGAGCGTCCGTCTCCGGACGTAGGCACAAACCATACTCCCAGATGGGGAGAAAGGGAAGCAAAGAGCCAGAGGTGAGGGGAGGAGGGGCGAAGATGCGGGATGGGGAAGGATGCGGAAAGGGAAGGTATGCAGCCCGGAAAGGAAGGAAGGCCACATTAGCTCGGGGTCCCGTGCTCGCTACGCACGTATCCACAAAAGAGTTGTGGACCCCCTGGGGGGCACATCGTAGTTTGGAAACTATGTCCACGAATGGCTACAAATGGTCTGAAGTTGGCGAACATAACCAGGGCTCAGTCCATTCCATGTAAATCCAGTCCACACCACTATGGAGCCACAGCCAGCTTCCACAGTGCCTTGTTCACAACTTTAGTCTACGTCTTTGTTGGATTTGTGTCACACTATCCCTACCATCAGCTTTTACCAATTGAAATCGGGACTGATCTGACCGAGCCACTGTTTTCCAGTAGTCGAGGATCCAACTGATCACGAGCCCTGGAGAGGCATTTCAGGTGTTACCAAAGGCACTCACATGGGTTGTCTGAAGCCACGAACGCCAAATTTTGCCGCACTGTGCTGACGGGTATGTTCGTCGTGCGCCCCACACCGATTTTCCACGAATGGCTACAAATGGTCTGAAGTTGGCGAACATAACCAGGGCTCAGTCCATTCCATGTAAATCCAGTCCACACCACTATGGAGCCACAGCCAGCTTCCACAGTGCCTTGTTCACAACTTTAGTCTACGTCTTTGTTGGATTTGTGTCACACTATCCCTACCATCAGCTTTTACCAATTGAAATCGGGACTGATCTGACCGAGCCACTGTTTTCCAGTAGTCGAGGATCCAACTGATCACGAGCCCTGGAGAGGCATTTCAGGTGTTACCAAAGGCACTCACATGGGTTGTCTGAAGCCACGAACGCCAAATTTTGCCGCACTGTGCTGACGGGTATGTTCGTCGTGCGCCCCACACCGATTTCTGCGGTTTTTCACGCAGCGTCGCCTGCCTGGCAGCAAATAACTCAGGCAAACGCCTATGCTCCGAAGCGAGCGCTGCTGGCCTCTACGTTGTCCGGGTAGGATGTAATGCATTAAATATGATATTCTTGATCCAGCGGATCTCGTAATACGGAATTCCTTAATGATTTCCGAAGTGAAGTGTCCCAACGGTCTAGCTCCATCTACCATTCCGCGGTCGAAGTCTCAAATCCCCGTCGTGCGGCCACACTCACTCACGGGAAACCGTTTCACGAGAATCGCCTGAGTACAAGTAACAGCTCCGACAATTCGTACACGATACTACCGCATGTGTGTGTACCGCTATCCATGACACTGTCGCATCAGTGTACAGTACATTCCCGTCAAATGAATTTTTCCCCGTTCACAGGGTTTTGTCAAATCCCTCCTGCAAAAGCGTGCGGGATTATTGCATAAAACTAGCTATACCCGGCGAACTACTTTCCGCCTCAAAATCTATGTTATAGTTGACCCGGAAAAGGTTTTGCCATATAAATTATATTTAGTCTATAAGAATAATGTATACGTGTAACAATGTATACGTTTAACAATAGCCATTGTTGGCAGGAGATCGTGACAATAATAATGGCCGAAAACTGTAGGGAGTGAGAAAAGACTTACGGGGAAGTCCGGCAGTATTGGCCACTATTAGTTCTAGCGTTTCTACGGTAGATCGCGTGGATTTAACAATTGCAGCCGATACACAACTCGTCCATGAGCATACAAACATAGCGGCAATTTCGTGTCGAAACGTGTTCGCCAGCATTATGAATAATACCAAGCGCACATCGATTTTCATCGTACGTAAAAATATTGTACGATTAAATTCTTTTAGAGGAACAAAAGTGAGCATACGAACTTCTTTGTTCCACAACAAGAATTTGGTCGTACGACTATTGCCCTACGATAACAATGTGTGTGCGCGCGCGCGCTAGACCTAAGTGTCGGTTCGGCGAATGACGCGTGCTACGTACTTAAACTACTCGGTCTAGTTTATTCAAAGAGGGATATTCGAGTCGTCGCTTTTGGTACGTTTTCTTTAATTACCTATCTATCGAATAGTGAAAGACTATCAGCGGTAGACAAATGGTTCAAATGGCTCTGAGCACTATGGGACTTGACTGCTGAGGTCACAGTCCCCTAGACCTTAGATCTACTTAAACCTAACTAACCTAAGGACATCACACACAGCCATGCCCGAGGCACAACTGATAACTGATCAGTTATCGACAGGGGTTGAAAATTATTAGATTACTAAAATCGCTATTAAAAATAGGGGTTGGTGGTCGAAGGGTGAAAATTTAGGGTTGTGTGTATTTTTAATGCCACATCATAAAAAATAAAAAGTTCTGTCCAAAAAGCAAGAAAATTTTTGGGGTGGACCACCTTTATCACTTAGGGGTATGAAAAATAGATTACGACCGATTCTCAGACCTACCGAATAGACATTCAAAATTTAATCAGAATCGATCGAGCCGTTTCGGAGGAGTAAGGCAACAAACACTGTGACAAGAATTTTATACAGGGTGTTACAAAAAGGTACGGCCAAACTTTGAGGAAACATTCCTCACACACAAATAACTAAAAGATGTTATGTGGACATGTGTCCGGAAACGCTTAATTTCCATGTTAGACCTCATTTTAGTTTCGTCGGTATGTACTGTACTTCCTCGATTCACCGCCAGTTGGCACAATTGAAGGAAGGTAATGTGCTTGTGTTGACATGCGACTCATTGCTCTACAGTACTAGCATCGAGCACATCAGTACGTAGCATCAACAGGTTAGTCTTCATCACGAACGTGATTTTCCAGTCAGCGCAATGTTTACAAATGCGGAGTTGGCAGATGCCCATTTGATGTACTGATTAGCACGGGGCAATAGCCGTGGCGCGGTACGTTTGTATCGAGACAGATTTCCAGAACGAAGGTGTCCCGACAGGAAGACGTTCGAAGCAATTGATAGGCGTCTTAGGGAGCACGGGACATTCCAGCCTATGACTCGCGACTGGGGAAGACATAGAACGACGAGGACACCTGCAATGGACGAGGCAATTCTTCGTGCAGTTGACGATAACCCTAATGTCAGCGTCAGAGAAGTTGCTGCTGTACAAGGTATCAGCAGCTTATTGGCCTCCACGGGTACACTTCTGCGAATGGTTCCTCCGACGTGTCAATCCTCATTTCAGTGCAAATGTTCTCTTTACGGATGAGGCTTCATTCCAACGTGATCAAATTGTAAATTTTCACAATCGACATGTGTGGGCTGACGAGAATCCGCACGCAATTGTGCAATCACGTCAACACAGATTTTCTGTGAACGTTTGGGCAGGCATTGTTGGTGATGTCTCGATTGGGCCCCACGTTCTTCCACCTACGCACAATGGAGCACGTTATCACTATTTCATACGGGATACTCTACCTGTGCTGCTAGTGCATGTGCCTTTAAAAGTACAACGTGGTTCATGCACGATGGAGCTCCTGCAGATTTCAGTCGAAGTGTTCGTACGCTTCTCAACAACAGATTTGGTGACCGACGCATTGGTAGAGGCGGACCAATTCCGTGGCCTCAGCAGTGGTGTGCGGGGAGAGGAGGAACCAAGCATCGGCTGGCGAGAGGTGGTGAGGGGAGCCGTTGGGGTGGGGAGAGGGGGACAAGGCACGCTTACCAGTTGCTGGCACTACAAATTGTGCGTCATGGAAAGCAGACGAAAGGCTTGGAAGTAAAACTCTTTAAATGTTGTTCGTAAACGAAACTGAAATCGTCATGTACATTATATATATATATATATAATATATATATATATAATCTCCTCGAACACAAAAATCAGACACTACTGCGCAGTAATTACGCCAGCAGCACTATATGCTAGTGAAACGCTCACACTCCACACAAAATGTGGCTTAGAAAAAATACTAAAAGAAGAACGCAAAATTATGAGAAAGATTTTAGGTCCAAAATTAACAGAAGAAGGATACCGGATACAATCAAGAAGAACCACAGAAACTATATCAAACCTGGCAGCAGACATAAGAAGGCGAAGATTAAAATTTTATGGACATGTCACTAGACTTCCCCCACACGACTCACCAACAGAATTCTCACTTACATAGAAAAAGTCAAATCAACAACACCATGGATTAGCCAAGTAAAATTAGATTTACAAAAAGCAAATATTGAACTTAAAGATGTCAAAGATAGAAAAACTTTTAGAAATAAGGTGGAAAAGTGGATTGTATTGTCGGAGAAGGAAGCACTAAAGAGACCAGGAACAAAATGGACAGAAGAAAGAAAAAGAAAACATGGAGAACGAATGAAAGAAGTATGGAAGAAACGACGTCAGAAAGCTTTGCGTGATCCTTCTGGGTCCATTCGCGATAAGTATATATATATATATATATATATATATATATATATATATACTCCTGGAAATTGAAATAAGAACACCGTGAATTCATTGTCCCAGGAAGGGGAAACTTTATTGACACATTCCTGGGGTCAGATACATCACATGATCACACTGACAGAACCACAGGCACATACATACAGGCAACAGAGCATGCACAATGTCGGCACTAGTACAGTGTATATCCACCTTTCGCAGCAATGCAGGCTGCTATTCTCCCATGGAGACGATCGTAGAGATGCTGGATGTAGTCCTGTGGAACGGCTTGCCATGCCATTTCCACCTGGCGCCTCAGTTGGACCAGCGTTCGTGCTGGACGTGCAGACCGCGTGAGACGACGCTTCATCCAGTCCCAAACATGCTCAATGGGGGACAGATCCGGAGATCTTGCTGGCCAGGGTAGTTGACTTACACCTTCTAGAGCACGTTGGGTGGCACGGGATACATGCGGACGTGCATTGTCCTGTTGGAACAGGAAGTTCCCTTGCCGGTCTAGGAATGGTAGAACGATGGGTTCGATGACGGTTTGGATGTACCGTGCACTATTCAGTGTCCCCTCGACGATCACTAGTGGTGTACGGCCAGTGTAGGAGATCGCTCCCCACACCATGATGCCGGCTGTTGGGCCTGTGTGCCTCGGTCGTATGCAGTCCTGATTGTGGCGCTCACCTGCACGGCGCCAAACACGCATACGACCATCATTGGCACCGAGGCAGAAGCGACTCTCATCGCTGAAGACGACACGTCTCCATTCGTCCCTCCATTCACGCCTGTCGCGACTCCACTGGAGGCGGGCTGCACGATGTTGGGGCGTGAGCGGAAGACGGCCTAACGGTGTGCGGGACCGTAGCCCAGCTTCATGGAGACGGTTGCGAATGGTCCTCGCCGATACCCCAGGAGCAACAGTGTCCCTAATTTGCTGGGAAGTGGCGGTGCGGTCCCCTACGGCACTGCGTAGGATCCTACGGTCTTGGCGTGCATCCGTGCGTCGCTGCGGTCCGGTCCCAGGTCGACGGGCACGTGCACCTTCCGCCGACCACTGGCGACAACATCGATGTACTGTGGAAACCTCACGCCCCACGTGTTGAGCAATTCGGTGGTACGTCCACCCGGCCTCCCGCATGCCCACTATACGCCCTCGCTCTAAGTCCGTCAACTGCACATACGGTTCACGTCCACGCTGTCGCGGCATGCTACCAGTGTTAAAGACTGCGATGGAGCTCCGTATGTCACGGCAAACTTGCTGACACTGACGGCGGCGGTGCACAAATGCTGCGCAGCTAGCGCCATTCGACGGCCAACAGCGCGGTTCCTGGTGTGTCCGCTGTGCCGTGCGTGTGATCATTGTTTGTACAGCCCTCTCGCAGTGTCCGGAGCAAGTATGGTGGGTCTGACACACCGGTGTCAATGTGTTCTTTTTTCCATTTCCAGGAGTGTATATATATATATATGTTTGTCTACTATGCGCTCACAAACCATTCATCTGATTGCAATGAAATTTTGGTGAGTTCTCCGAAATCCCGAGAAAAGTAATCGACAATGTTCCAACAGTCAGGTCACTGTAACATGCGTAGCGCAACTGATTAGGTAGAGGCTTGTCATACAGCGGACCTGGGTTCGATTCCCACGGCTCGCAACATTTTTTTTTTTCATTTCGCAGCATTCAATCACACGCAGTATAATTTTGCGAGCATCGCTACGTAATACTGGTTTCCTTCTAACCGTAGGCCTACCGGTAGGGGTTGTTGGCGACTCCCGAGATGGCCAGCAACTGTCTCTTCACTCATTTTGATAATGTTTAGCACAACTGTACAATAAAAACACGCAGAACAGTACAGCGCAGAACAATAACGAAGCAGACGACAATGGCTACCTTGTACAACAGTCAGCTACATAATGTTGGCAGCAGTCGAAACTGCGTGCCTACCGAAGTCTCCCGACGTTTACCGACTTCTACCGATTCAGGACTAGGGAGAGGTCTGCCATCTAAAAGTTTACACACTGTACGTTCTCCTGACAACCCTGTTTACTCATTTATGGGGCATTTGAAAGCTCTTGTGTACGCAACCCCGGTACCAATGTAGAGACTCTTCGTGCTTGTATTGTGGCCGGCTGTGATAGAATACGCCATTCTCCAGGGCTGCATCAGCGCATCAGGGATTCCGTGCGACGGAGGGTGGATGCACGTATCCTCGCTAACGGAGGACATTTTGAACATTTCCTGTAACAAAGTTTTTGAAGTCACGCTGGTACGTTCTGTTGCTGTGTGTTTCCATTCCATGATTAATGTGATTTGAAGAGAAGTAATAAAATGAGCTGTAACATGGAAAGTAAGCGTTTCCGGACACATGTCCATATAACATTTTCTTTCTTTGTGTGAGTTTCCTGAAAGTTCGGCCGTACCTTTTTGTAACACAATGTATATAAGGAAGATTGGGGCTGTTTTTCGACTTCCTATGCAAATGCATTGTCCACCAGCTGCTAGTTCATTTTCAACTAAAACCAATACGCATACAGCGCTGTGTGAAGACACTGCGCAACTCGATCGCTTGATAACACGGACGCAGAGTCCCTGACAACTGATTGGTAACGCGTTGCGAGCGATTTATTGGCGATACTGCAGTCGCGTTTTCTGCAGAGCCCTATTTAATCCACACACGAAGTGATTTCGCAAGGCATCTGGTACCGACTCGCACCGGGCGATGGGTTTCATTTGATTCGCTACGTGTGCGGAGGGCCGTAAAATACGGAGTAAAAAAATTGTGACTGGATTAATGATTTACTTTTAGGTAGAACGCAATTACCGTGAATACGAGGAATCCGGTAAAAATCTCCGACCCTTCAAGAACGGGACCAACAATGACTGAAGAGAATCGTTCCAGATGACTTAAGTGCAGCCCTTCCACAAATTACTGCAGATTTCAATACTGGGCCATTAAGTGTCAGCGTGTGAATCACTCAACGATGCATCGATATGGGCTTTCGGCGCCGAAGGCCCCTCGTGTAGGCTCGATGACTGCACGACAAAGTTTAACGCCTCGCCTGGGCCCGTCAACGCCGACATTGTGCTGCTGAATACTGGAAACATGTTACCTGGTCGGACGGGTGTCGTTTCAAATTATCAAGCGGATGGCGACAACCTCACGAATCCACGGACCCTGCATGTCGGCTGACGATTGCTCAAGCTGGTGGAGGCTCTGTAATAGTGTGTGGCGTGTGCAGTTGGGGTGATATGAGACACCTGATATGTCTAGATACTACTCAGACAGACGACACGTGCGTAAGCATCCTGTCCGATCAACTGCACCCATTCGTGTATTGTGCAATGCGACGGACTTAGGCAATTCCAGGAGGGCAATGAGACACCCCACACGCCCAGAATTGCTACAGAGCGGCTGCAGGAACACACTTCCGCTGGCCACCAAACTCCACAGACATGAACATATCTGGGACTCCGTTCAGAACAGCTCTCCGCTAGTACTCACGGTTTCATGGATAGCCCTGCAGCACTCGTGGCGCCAATTACCTGCAGCACCACCACAGGCATTAATCGAGTCCATGCCACGTCGTGTCGCGGCACTTGTGCGTGCTCGCCAGCGCCCTACAGGATATTAGACGGGTGTGTCAGTTTCTCTGGCTCTTCAGTGTATCTTTATTGGAGAGTCATTGATAGATGAACTTACTTCAGGCGTGCCCACGCAAGTTTTGTTTGAATCCTTTCCGTTCACGCCCCATTACCGACGGCCGACAATTTGAACAGTACCCCAGATCGTTCTCTATCTATCCACATTCTGTGTTTATGAAGGGGAATGACCACAGGTTGTCAAGGATAAGTACGTGGCAGTTTTAATCACTGGCAGGATGTGTATCTACCTAGGTTTATGGAACATGTATGATTTATCTCTAACAAGGAGACAGCACGACCGTGGGGTCCGGGATTTATCCGCAATTTTGTATGGTGAAAGAGGACCCCTAACACCTTACGTGGTTAAAATATTAGGACGCACTACCCGGAAAATCCCGGGAAAAATCGAAAATTTCTTAGGTGCCTTATAAGTATAAAATGTTAGTACACTGCCGAGCCGCAGTCTGGCTTCGGTGTTTAGGGCTCTGATTCTTACGCCAGAGGTCTCGTGTTCGATTCCTCTGGCACTTTTTTCTTCTGTTTCATTTTCTTTGGTTATTCCACCAATTATTCAGAAGGTTTCCCAAACCTACATTATCTTTAACAAATTAGTTACATTATTGAATTTTCTTTTTGTCCAACAACACAATTCATGGCGGTGGGTTTTCCATTTCTCATCGTAAAGTATATGAGGAGAAACATTGCCTGTTTAATCAGAATAACAAAGTCGATTGGGAAACTTTAAATTTTTATACATATAATAATTATAAACAAGAACCGCAGTGATAATTATCGTAAAAACAAACTAAACCATTTTTGCGACATCTTGCGCAACATACAAAAACGGGTTTTTTACAATCACATGGCGCTTGCAATAAATCTGTACAAAAACATGCCCCATTAACATTTACGAAAATGTTTCGAGTTTGACAAATTGAGGCAAACCAGGCATATTAAATCACGTCTCTGAATATTTGTGACGCTAATTGATGGTGAATTATAGAATGAATTTTTATACAATTTCCCGGGAATTAATTTCACGATTCTCCTGTAACAATGCGCTGCAATTCTGCAAGCAACAGGAGAAAAGAGCCAGAGGAGGAATCGAACCATGGACCTCTGGCGTAAGGGTCCGAGCGCTATCCATGTAGGATAGACGGCAGCACAATAGACTAACATTTTATGCTCAGGGTACCTAAGAAACTTTTGATCTATTTTTCTCGGGATTTTCCGAGTAGTGCGTCCTAATATTTTAACCACGTGAGGTGTTTGGGGTCCTCTCACCACAAAATTGCGGACAAATCCCCGACCCCACGGTCGTGCCGCCTCCTTGTAAGTTGAAGTATGGATCCCGTACCAAGTAGGACTAAAAGGTGATACTTTACGTACAAGAAAGCGAGCACGCGAATGGTGCCATTTTGAAAATGATAGCTGTAGGGAGCCAACAAATATTGGGTTACTTTATTGTTTTGTTCATTATATTTTGCTGTGAATATCAGTAAGAGAATGTATTACGACGTAAATATTAGGTCTACAAATATCCTTCTGCCGTTTTACAAAACGTGGCGGTAGCGGCAAGTGGTAGTGCATGTAGCAGGTCGTGTATCATACATACTTCGGCATTTGTAAACATAACGTCATCTAAATATTAGAGGATCTGTCATTGCATCAAAGTTTTCTAGACTGATGTCAACTTAAAAGAACAGACCCAATTCTCGTCATTTGCGTGAAGTTTCAGTTTTCTGATTTTAACAAAGAAGGCTGCGGATGAGACTCAGATGCTGGGGAAGACCTGTGTTAAGACAATTAACTATTAGCTGAACGTTCGGAAAATGGTTTCAACGCATCAAGAATGGTAATTTTGACGTCTAACAGTAGCATGGTGGCTAATGTTTTCAAAGCTACTGAAACCGACTGAGACAATCACAGAAGATCGTTATCGAATGCGTTTGAACTAAGCACCGAAAGAAACTACGGCGATAGACATGATTTTGCAGTATGATACGTGACCACATGTTCGAAAACCTCTTCAGAACATACACCACCCGCCGCATTCACGATTTTCGATCAATTACACACGGCCTGGCTGACCAGCACTCCCAGTCATATGAACAAGTGCGAAACTTGATCGATTCGTGGCTATCCTCTAAAGACTCCTAGTTCTTCCGATTCGGGATTCGTATTCTGCCCGAAAGGTGAAATGGCCAGTACTTTCGGTATTAATGTTTTCTAAAGTTTTTCACAGGCTTTGAGAAAAAAGGCAGAAGCAGTATTTTAGCCAATAATTCCACGTATTTGTACACATTTTTGCTATGAGAGCCTTTTTTCGACTATCGAAACTGAACAACCGAGTGCTAGGATGACGAGAAGACAGCTGATTGTTGACATGACGCGGTCTTTTCGCATGCAAAAAACGCGTATAAAACGATTAATAAGTATGTGCACCACGTGTGTGAAATGCAGAACAGTGGTTAATATTGAGTAAACATTGCCTATTGTTTAACTACGCTTTAGAGCGTGTGCAATGAACGCAAATAGGGTTACTGGTAAAAACTGCTTGTGCACCATATCAGGTTTGAAACTTTCTAAGAGTGCTGAGAATATATATTGAATCATTCCCGACTATGGAGAAGAACGTTGTATGGTGTAATCTAGCTGCACACACTAGGGAAGTCCAAGCCTACGACATTAAGCACACGACAATTGCTGAAGTAAAAGTACGTGCAGCGAATGTACGGCGGAGCTGGAGACGATTTCAGTGCAGAATCTTCAAGTACCAGCGTCGCCCCCATCTCAATCCTGCAGGACGATGAGGTGCAGCCAAAACAGACTTTGGAAGAAGATAGCATGCAACAATCAGGCTCTTTGCAAAAGTAATGTATATAGTACTTGTTTTCACCTTAACAACATCCTGTCCCAGTCGTAATATTTTACTTTGCCAATCTCTAAACGTTGTCACTGCAACAGTACCAACATATTAAATTTAGTGTTTCCTCCACATCATTCCCTACAACTAGAATTTCATCAAATGGGCAAATTCACAAACCGCCTTTAAAATGCATCTCTGGGAACCTATCGTAAATGCCGAGAACTGCACCTCGCCCGCTATTAGTATTTGACAGCTAGTGCACACGTGATGTGGCGCTTCAATGTAATTCGAGTTAACTGTGCATTTCCGGGTGCGTGCATGCTATTGAACATTGTATTATATACTAGTTGGGACTATGTCAGGCTATGTTTGTTCTAATTTCTTTAGCCTGCTTTTTTCATGCAGGAGTATTGGAGCAGAGCAAGTAGACGAATACAACTTTACTCTCGCTTTTTTGCAATAAACTTTATTCTTTGCCTCAGAATCAGTCACACAATTGTTCTCGACTAACACGTAGCTCTGTCCATTTGATGTAGCAATGAGAACTATTGCACGGTCACTAAATTTAAGTCGAGGATGTGTGTTAATTTGTTTGTCCTACAGGAGAATCGAGGAAATGCTGACGGAGGACAAAAGGCGTTAACTACCCGAGAAAATCTTATGAAGTACTAGGAGACAGTATTAGCACACTTCTGCCTCCTAAGTATTAAAGTCAGAGTTCGCATTTGCCCCTGGAAATGTTTTCGAATTTAAAACCGTTTCTAAACCTTTGTCTTACCATTAAATAATCAAACCGTGTGCCACACCCAAGTCTCTTCCACATATACAGTCTTAATTCATACCCTGTTAAGGAGTAGAAATTGAAAATGTAAATGCCAGATCTGACATTTGTGAGATTGGAAAGTATCTGTACAAAACTGATTTGTATGAAAAATGTTAACTGATACAATAGAACTTTACTGCTCGACAAAGCACAGAAAAAAATGGGAATTTAGAAAATACATAATTTATTAACAACATTCGAAGTGCCATACCAGCAAGCTGGTTCTAAGCTCCAACAGAAAACTTTTCACACGCAATGATATCTTTTAAATACTGCATGTCCAGAGGGAAGCACTGCTTGGCACAAAGTCCAAACATCATCTAACATGTTTGAAACGCTTTCCCCATGACTGCCACCTGGACCTAGCATAGGAACATGCAACAGAACTGAGAACATGATAGCACTGAAAATTTTCGACTTCGACTCCACTTACTGAATTATGCTCTGTACAAAAAATCGAACAGGTGGCTTTCCCTTCCCTCACAATCTGTATCTTATTACTTTACATTCTCTTCCTTTTCTTGATATACCATGCCAGTCCCCCATAGTTTTAAAATTAACATTGTTATTTGATAAAATCTAATGTAAATGAAAAAAATACTAGCTAGAAGCTTACCAGAGATGTCACAATTGCTAGACCCATACACTATGCATTTAGCAACTCTTATTACACTAACCTAAATATTTCGTATCAACTGCACTAAAATTTAATTTTCACATGAGGCTTTTTCAAGTTTCAAAGGAAGTTGTGTCTTACCACTTTAGAAAACTGGCCTTAATCTTGTATCGGTAAGAGTCAGTCAGCATGGTATGCTTGTTGGTAAGGATCCCATTCTGTGAAGCAGTCCTCAGAGGAGAATTTACAACCATAGTGCAGGCAGTCTATTTATTAATCTTGTTCCATCTTTTGTTTTGCCAATGAAACACAGCCTTTGGTTGCCCTCCTCCACAACATTTATAGTTATCCACAATTGTGATCCATAGATATTTAGAATTGAAAGACTCTAAATTTATGCGATTTACCATTTAACAAATTTAATGGTGATTCCTTTTAGTACTCATGTGAATGACAACATGTTTTATTATTTAGAGCCTACTGCCAATTTTCACCCCATAATTTTGCCTATATGACCTTGTCATTTAGTCTGTCTCCTGATAACTAGACAGTAAACAATATTTGCATACAATCTAACAAGGCTATTTACTGTTTATATAGATTAAGAACTGCAAACAGTCTGCAGCACTTGCAGAACACCAGATGCCACCTTTATATTTTACTTTCCATGAATTACTAGAAATTCATGTTACAAGAAATCACAAATCCAGTCGCCCTACTGCAAAGATATTCCATAAGACACTGATTAGAAGCTGATGAGAAAGTATCAAAATCCTTCTCGAATTAACCACCAATTAAAGTGTAACATTTATACTAGAATACACGGATCATTTGCATCTGCTCAGTTATTCTGTAACTACTTCAACTCTGGTGACAATATCTGTAAAAATCTTCTGTAAATATTATGAAGAGAAAGTGTTCATCAGGCTGCCAGGAAAAGTATTTACTTGTCAGCTGATCGAGATGTTTGTTTCAAAGTCACACGAGTGGGGGTCATGTCACCTAGTAACTATGTTATGTAGTGAAATGTCAACAAACTGTCAGGAGACGCAAAAAGAAACCGTCAGCTCTTATGACAAAGTGCATATTGTGATTGCCAGAATTTGCCTGGAAAAAAATTTCTGCAAACGACTGCTTTTGATCATCTGCTATTATAATTTTTACTAACTTAAGAATGCAAGTACGCAAATTGGGAAAAAATTGTGTCAACTTTTTTGCAACTTGCCACATTCAACCTTTAACTCCATCTAATTTACGAATCAAACTTTTAACCGTCTGCTTGATCCCACAATCAATCACACAGCTCTTAATTGACAGACATCAAAGGCTGTTTCTTCATATTCCACAAAACCTATTTCCAACAGGTATTAGGCCAAAGTACTAAGAGCAAAAAATTAGAAATGCTATGGAAAATCTCTTTGCTTTAACAAAAAAATAAATAAATAACAGCTGTTATCAGTTTAAAATGAACACACTAAATCTGATTTGGGAAAGTAGTGTACACCTCAGCACAGAAACAATCATTCGACACAGGGGGATATTCTGCACAGATTGTTAGATATGAACAGCAATATTCCACCAATGCCGAGCCTCCATAAGCTCTAGTTGAGACGAAATAAACTACTGGCAGGAAGCCAGACCAGAGATGCTGTATCTAAATTTAGAATGAGTTTTTCAGCCTGAACTTTGTCTGCTCATTGCAATTTTAAGTGCATTTGCTTCACATGGCCATTCTATCAATTCTTGTAGTGGATGCAGTTACTTGTGAATGAGCCGCTATATAGTAAAAGTTAAGATTGCCACTGTCATCAATTTTTATTACAGAAGCAGTTTTCAGAGGGACGATAAAACAAAGTTACTTTGCCCAAAGCTACATGCCGTTATGAGGTAACAGAATTTGAAGTTTAAACACAGAGTTTGTCACTAAGATTTATCATTTTTTCGTAAGGTTAATGAAGACCAATTAAACATTCCTGTTGCGCTTCAAAACATTGCGACCGATTAGAATTAGAGGGCTTCGAAAAGTATGGATACACAGCGTAAAATGTTTGATATGAATTAACTGCCGTACTAAAAGATGTGGAACACCAAACAAAATGATTGCGTGTAACTCCCTTGCTTCCTCACCAGATATGAGGTTTATATGTCTGCTTCGCACAGACAGCGAAACAATATAATTTCAAATTCGGCGGAAACACGCCTAACAGCTGTTAGTTCTACAATAACCGTAACATGGATTAATTTCTTCTAGGAATACGAATAAAAGATGCAAATTTACAGTGAAAATTTAAACGTTGTAAGGAGAGTAAACCATTAACTACGGAAAAAAGGCAATTTTTAGTTTTGTAGCAAAAATACTTGTAAAGTGCCTCAACGTGCACGAAAAATAATAGAATTTAATGCTCGAGATTTACGGGAAGCTTATGCTATTGCAAGGCAAGTTTTGTAATTTATTCTCAAAGTTGGCAGTTTTTTTTTTTTTTTTTTTTTTTTTTTTTGGTTGCCGGGGTGCGATAAACTACATACCCCTACGCAACTGCGTCAATTTGAGATCGACACAAAAAGTTCAACATTAAGATATCCCACACCGATAGTTCGTAAATCTAGGTATGGCAACAAAAAAGTGTGTTGCCGATCTTAGACCCGTGGTGCAACAGGGCTTTTCAAGCTTTCCAGGGGGTTGTTAATAGCCAAGTGTCAGTAAATAATTTTATTCACAAAATTTTTCCTCCAGCTCAAGGCGGAAACGCGTACTACAATTCTAGCATCAAAATCGTTCGTCAGCTGTCTATCCATTACTAAGCACATATCGAAATTATACTCTAAAGAAATAACTGCCTTCTGCCTGTGTTCTGACGAAATAAGATGTCATAAGCCCAAAATGCTCTGTAGAACAGTCGATATTTGAGCAGCGTGAAATACAGTATTTACCTGTTTCTTTGGAAGCTCACCGTTAAAAAAATAAACCGATCACGCGAACGTTATTCTGCAATACTATCATATAATTTCATAAAATTATCTTCAAAGAGAAGCACGTGTTGAGAGCACTTGAAAATGGAGGCGTGCTCATCCGATCTGTAGCGATGAAGCAGTTTATACACATTTTCCTAAAATTAAATTATTATCGTCTCAATACTTACCTAGTACGTGCTTTTGTTGTACTACAGCCTTCGGTTGTTCGGGCTGCTTCTCCGGGTCAGCCATGACGTTCCGGGTGGTGGTAAAGGTGTTAAAACACGCCGAACCGATGTTCTCCTTCCTCCTTGCAGCTTTGTTAATTTCCTTCTCAACATGGCGCGTGGACATTCACATACATAGGAACTCCCGAACACTCCCATTGGTCGCTTCGTGGTGACGCAACACTTAGCTTTGTGATTGGCCGATATTTACGCGTCACAGATGACTACAAGAAGACGTAATTTCTAAACATGTTCCATGAAATCGATTGAAATACCACGTACGCAGGACACTGTTGAACAATAATTTCCAGAACCGTAGGTTACAGTAGAATCTAAAACAACTATCAGAATGAGAACGGACATAAAGAATGAAGTAGCTTTACGACTTCAATACTCTTTGATACAAGGTATATGCCATTTCGGGGCTGGTGGCGAGCGTAAACAATCAAACTAAAAGTTGACGATGCATCATGATAAATATACCCACCGTAACCGTGATTTTTATCGGTATAAAAATTTTATACCCTACCTGTTATTGGTTCTAGTTAATAGCCCAGAATACATCAGTGTCAATCATATCGCCACAAATTTTCGTAAGTTTCAGCCAACATTATTATTGGGAAATAGTATCATATTAGGGTATTCAGTCTGATTTTTAATATAGCAAGGTAACGACTAGTTGCCAACAAAGGCCTTCTAAGAAAGACGCAAAATATAAAAACTCAGCTTTACATGAGTTTTGCTGCAGAAAGTTGTGATAAACAGGAGAGTGTGATACTATGTGTGTGGGGATTGACCACTGAATTAAGCTTTCTAACGATAATGATACTGTAGAAGCAATGTCCAAATGTTTCGTGAGCAATTCAGTGAACTGATAATGTAATATGTGGACGTTGTTTTATTAAGCTATACATAACGACAGACAACCCATCTCTCCATGGAATTTGAATTCAATATGAAGATGACTAGCCTACTCTTACCACCTCAGTAGATTTTGACAACTCCCGGCAGATAGATACGTGCAACATCCTGCAACACACGCTGTGATTCATTCTCAATACAGCATGTGTGTCATCATTTGGTGCAAGTTTGTCATTGTGCTCGCTCAAATTGAATTTGACTCATAAAAGGTTCCATGTCTGTTCTTGTGTTGATTAGTATACTGTAAGGAGGGTACCACCAGCCGTATTGAATATGTACTGCAGTATTTTGATGCTATAACCGAAGATGGGAATGAGTTGAGCAGTATGGCATGTCATGTTTGGCAGACGTAAGAAAAGAAACTAATTTCAGAAGTGATTGGTTTCAGCTAGAAGAGAGGCAATATTAAGTCAATACTCACCATGAAAAGCTAATTGTAAAAACGGTGTGAACAGCTACTCTTGAGTAAGGTAATTAAAATTAGTTAAAAGGACAGTAGAACCCTACGGTAGATGTATTTTCTCTGTCAACCTAGCAACATACAAGTAATCTCTTGGCTTGTGGAACAGCTGCAATTTGTCATAGTTTACTTTCTTGTTGTCTTTATCACTTGAGCAAAGATAGAACGCATTGCATAACCATGGACAGGTTACAGAATTTCTCTTGATTATGATCAGGCACTTTTAAAAACTAACATACTATCAAAAGAAATGTGCAACCTTATAAATATTTATATAATAATTTATGACAAAAGTTCGAGCAAGGTGGTGCATTCGTTAGCGCACTGGACACGCATTTGGGAGGACGGTGGTTCAAATCCACGTCCAGCCATCGTGATTTAGGTTTTCCCTGATTTCCCTCAATCACTTCAGGCAAATGCCAGGATAGTTCCTTTGAAAGGGCATGGCCAACTTCCTTCACTACTCTGATAAGACCGATGATCTAACTGTTTGGTCCCCTCCCCCAAATCAAACAATCATCAAGATTTCATTTTGGCTACTATTTCACAATACTAGCTTTGATAGTGTTTGCCATCTCCAGATGTGATTAATCCATTAACAGCTTAAGCATGATGTATAAAAATTTAAGTTATGCATTCTGAACATGGTGTCACATAGTGAAAGGTGCACAAATTCAATTTTTATACGTCATGGCGAATTTTTACTGAAATAACCACATATGAAAATGGTAATAAACTGCCTAAACTGGGTATGTGTAATAGTAATTAGAAGGTGATCTTGATGTAATAAATTATTGTACGAAGATTGGAACTTAAATAGTGGCAGCTATTTATTTACTACCAATGAAAAAAAAAAAAAAAAGAATTACATGGTTGCAGCTGTTACTGTCCTTCAAACTATTCACCAGCATTGTGTAGAACCCTTGCCAGCAATGTGGAAGGTGTAATATACAGTTAGCAGAGCCTGTTCTGTTGATGGTGCGAATGGAGCAGTCTACTGCCTGTCGAATCTCTGGAACAGTTCTGAAGCGAATGCCACGAAGTGGTTCCTTCACCTTAGGAATCAAATCAAGGTCACAAGGACATAAGTCAGGGGAGTATGGTGGATGGTGCAGTACTTCCCAGTCCCATCAACCAAACAGAGCAGCCACAGCTTGTGCCATATGTGCCCGCGCATTGTCGTGCAAAATGATGGATGGATTGCACAGAAAGTGTTGCCGCTTCTTTTGCAAAGCTGATTGCAGGTGATGCTCCAAAAATGAACAGTAATACTGTGCTTTGACGGTCTACCGTGGAGGAACGTAATGTTTTAGGATAACACCATCACAGTTTTACAAGAGAATCACCATAACTTTCACCATACTGTGGTTCTGGCACACTTCCGACCTTCGCAGTGACACGTAGTGACTCCATTTGTTGGATTGGCATTTCAGTTTTGGATTTGTGGCATTTACTTTAGAACTGTTTCATAGATACGACAGGCAGTAAACTGCTCCATTTGCACCATCAACACAACAAGCTCTGCTAACAGTATACTATGCCTTCCACATCGCTGGCAACGGGTTCTACACAATGCTGGTGACTACTTTGAAAGACAGTAAGAGGTGGAAAAATGTACATCTTTTGTATCAGTTGTGAATAAATAGTTGCCACTATTTAAGTTCCAACCCTCATATATTATAAGGCATCCCTATCACATTTTATATTGAATTTGCAACTGAGTTACCCCTCTTCTAACTATAATCTATCGTAGATCCCTCGACTAAAAATACAACCTGTAGTTGAAAGAAGGCACAATGTAGCTCAAGCAATGCATTACAGCAGATTATTGTTCTACTTTTAAACATAATCAGTACTGTTCCATCAAACATATTGATGCCCACCTGGCAAGATATACTGTGACTTCACTCAGGCAGCCAACTGTACAACTGCCAGTGCTGAGTGCCTGTAAGCTCTTTTCTACAAGTGCCAGCAGTCCTGAGGAAGAGATTTATGCTGTGTGCCAGTAACTCAATTAATAGTGAGAGAAGTGCAGTATCTTTCTGAACTATTTGCAGAGATTTATGAAGAATTTGTCCATGTGCTTTTCTCGCTTTAGTATTGTTAGCAATTCATATCTGTATTCCATATAGTGTTAACACACCTTGTGGCACTGTGTTGCCAATGATTTATGTGGATGGGCCACTATAAGTTCGTGAGAAACCTTGTAGCATTTTGTGACCGGGCACCGGCATGTTTTGCTGCTGGTACAAGATGATATGTAATGTCCCAATTTTGTCTGAGATGGATAGGCAGAGCAGGTACGTATCTTGTCCACCAAGTTCGCCAATCCTCTGAATTACTCTGTGTGGGGTCATCTCGTTTGTCATTAGTTTAATGGCATTACTTGCAGTACCATTTGTGGCTATAACTTGTTGTACAGGAGCAAGTTAATATACAATAAACCACTTTTTTGTTTATACTGAAAAGTCACAAAGTTTATTGTACGACAGAATATGTAATATCATTTTGAAATGCACATGTAAATGTGTGTGTGTGGTTTTTTTTTCTTCAAATTGCCCTCACTAAATTTGTCTACGGAATAATGGCAATTGTCTACTAAATTGTACAGTCGTTGTTTCAATGAGTTGAGCTCCATGTTAAACATATTGCACTGCCTTTTGTCACAACACTGTTACAGGAGCAATGAATAAGCATGCCAAATTTAAAAGTATGCAGAACCACCAAGATTGGTTTTAGGGAAGCTCAAAATTTAGCACAAAATTCAGTGTGAGATGCTTTTAATAGTTTCCACAATGAAAACTTGACTCGAAATTTGTCAGAAAACCCACAGAGATTCGGGTCGTACGTAAAGTACCCCGGCGGCAAGATGCAATCGATAGCTTCACTTTGCTGTAACAATCGTGATGTCACTGGTAATAGTGCCACTAAAGCAGCGTTATGAAACATGGTTTTCAAAATTCAGTTACCAAAAAAGATGAAATAAATATTCTAAAATCTGAATCGAGAACAGCTGCCAACACACGTAACTTAAACTAGATAACCTCGGTGTAGCAAAGCAGCTTAAGTCACTTAATGGCAAGGCCTCTGGTCCAAACTGTAGACCAGTCAGGTTCCTTTCAAAGTATTCTGATATAATAGCTCCATACTTAGCAGTCATATATAACTGCTCACTCATTAAAAGATCCGAAAAAATAAAAAAAACTGAAAACTTGCACAAGTAACACCAGTACCCAATAACGGAAATAGGAATAATCTGCTGAATTACAGATCCGTGACACTAATGTCCACCATCCATGCACCATGGACCTTGCTGCCCAGGGAGTGGTTTGCACACCTCAGCAATACAGATAGCCCTACCACAGGTGCAGCCACAACACAGGGGTATCTGTTGAGAGGCCAGACAGATGTGTGGTCCCTGAAGAGGGGCAGCAGCCTTTTCAGTAGTTTCAAGGGCAACAGTCTGAATGATTGACTGATCTGGCCTTGTAACACTAACCAAAATGGCCTCACTGTGCTGGTACTGCGAACGGCTGAAAGCGAGGGGAGACTACAGCCGTAATTTTTCCCGAGCGCATGCAGCTTTACTATATCTTTAAATGATGACGGTGTCTTCTTTTGTAAAATATTCTGGAGGTAAAATAGTCCCCCATTTGGATCTCCAGGTGGGGACTCCACAGGAGTATGTCGTCATCAGGAGAAACGAAACTGGCGTTCCGCAGATTGGAGTGTGGAATGTCAGATACCTTAACCACGCACATAGGTTAGAAAATTTAAAAAGGGAAATAATAGGTTGAAATGAGATATAGTGGTAATTAGTGATGTCCAATGGCAAGAGGAACAGGAATTCAGGTCAGGTGAATAAAGCGTTGTAAATACAAAATTAAATAGGGGTAATGCAGGAGAAGGTTCAGTAATGTATAAGAAAGTAGGAATGTTAGAATGCTTTTATGAACAGCATAGTGAATGCATTATTGTAGCCAAGATAGACACAAAGCCAACACCCACCACAATAGTACAAGTCTGTGTGTCAACTAGCTCCACAGATTGAATAAATGTATAATGATATAAAAGAAATTATTTAGATAGTTAAGGGAAATTAAATTTTAATTGTGATGGGGGACTGAAATCTGATAATAAGAGAAGGAAAAATGGTAGGTATATATGGAGTGGGGGAAGGGAATGAAAGAGGAAGCTGCCTTATAGAATTTCCCACAGAGTATAATTTAATCATAGCTAATACTCGGTTTAAGAATCGTGACAGAAGGTTGTGTACTTGGAAGAGACCTGGAGACACCGGATTGTTTCAGACCGGTTATGTAACGGTAAGGCAGAAATTTCAGATTGCGAATTGTAAATTTAAATTTGTAACACATTTCCGGAGTCAGATGTGTACTCTGACCACAAATTATTGGTTATGAACTGTACATTAAAACTAAGGAACTGCAAACAGGTAGGAAATTATGAAGATGGAACCTGGATAGTTTGAAAGAAATTGAGAGTTTCAGAGGGAGCATTAGGCAATGATTGACTACAACAGGGGAAACAAATACAGTTGGAGATGAATGGGCAGCTTTGAGAGATGAAATAGTAAAGACAACAAAGGATCAAATAGGTAATAAGACAAGACCTAACAGAAATCCTCAGATAACACAGGAGATATTTAATTTAATTGATGAAATAATGAAAGAAATATAAATATGAAGCAGGGGAAAGGGAATACAAATGTATAAAAAATGAGATTGGCAGGAAGTGCAAAATGGTTAAGCAATACTGGCTAGAGGACAACAGTAAAGATTTAGAAGTATGTCCACTAAGGGAAAGATAGGTGTCACCTGCAGGAAAATGAAAGAAGCCTTTTGAGAAAAGAGAAGTAGATGTACGAATATAAAGAGCTCAGATGGAAAACCAGTCCTAAGCAAAGAACGGAAAGTTCAAAGGTGGAAGCAGTAATAGAGGGGGGCAGGGGAGGGGAGGGTACACTATTTTACACAAGAGGATGCCATCATCATTTAAACACGCAGTAAAGCTGTACGCCCTCGGTAAAAATTACAGCTGCAGTTTCCCCTCGCTTTCAGCCGTTCACAGTACCAGAACGAGAAGACCAATTTGGTTGACGTTACGAGGCTCGAAGGCAATTGAAGAGGACACAGATGAAGGTGGGAGGTTTGATATTGGGAGAAAAATTTGACACGGCACTGAAAGACCTAATCTGAAACGACGCTTCCCGAGTAGGTGACATTCCGTCAGGACTACTTGGCAGAGCAAATCGTGACAAAAATCTTCCGTCTGGTGTAAAAGATGTACGAGACGAGCAGAATACCCTCAGTATTCGAGAACAATATAATAATTCCAAATCTAAAGAAAGCCGGTGCTGACAGGTGTGAATGTTGTGGAACTATCAGTTTAATAAGTTGCGGTTGCCAAATACTAACAGGGGTTCTTTATAAAAGAATGGACAAACTGCTAGGTGTCGATGTCGGGAGAGGCACTTTGGATTTTGGAGAAATTTAGGAACACGCGAGACAGTACTGAACCTGTGACTTACCTTAGAAGATAGGTTAATGAAAGGCAAATCTATGTTTATTGCATTTGTAAGCTTTTGACAATGTCAATTGGAATACTCTCTTTAAAATTCTAAAGGCAGCAGGGGTAAAATAAAGGGAGCAAAAGACTTAACAGTAACCAGACGGCAGTTGTGAAAATCGAGGGGCACGAAAGGGAATCGGTGGTCGAGAAGGAAGTGGGACGTAGTGCACGTGAGGACCACAAAGATAAGATAGGAGAAATTGGGTTCATACAGAGGCATATAGACTGTCGTTTTTTCCCTCGCTGTATTTATGAGTGGAACTGGAAAGTAAATGACGAGTGGTGGTACAGGGTAATCTCCACCAGTGGCTTGTGGAGTATCTCCGTAGGTATAGATGTAACCAGGTTGTAGCCTATCGCCAGTATTTATTCACTTTGTACATAGAGTAAGCAGTAAAGGAAACAAAAGAAAAAATTGAAGTAGGAATGAAAGTTCAAGGAGAGGAAATAAAAACTTTAAGGTTTGCCACTGGCTTTGTAATTCTGTCAAAGACAGCGAAAGATTTGGAAGAACAGTTGAAAGGAAAACAAGGATAATGGAATGTAGTTGAATTAAATCAGGTGAATCTGAGGGAATTAGATTAATTAATGAGACACTGAAAGTAGTGGATGTGTTTCGTTATTGGGCTGCTAAACAACTGATGATCACTGAAGTAGAGAGGATATAAAATGTCAGCTGCAATGGTACAAAAAGTGTCTTTCAAACAGAGAAATTTGTTAACCCTGAATATATAATTTAGTATTGGGAAGTCTTTTTCTGGAGTGTAGTTACTTGCGGATGTGAAACATGGATGATAAAAAGTTTATACAAGAGAGAATAGATGCTTTTTGAAATGCAGTGCTACAGAATAATGCTGAAGATGAGGTAGGTAGATCATGTAAGTTAATGAGGAGATACTGAATGGTATTGGGGAGAAAAGAAAATTTGTGGCACAACCTAAGCAGAAGAAAGGATTAGTTGAGAGGACACATTCTGAGACATCAGGGGATCATCAGTTTAGTACTGGAGGGAACTGTAGGGGGAGGGGGGCAAAAATGGTAAAAGGAGACTGCGAGATGAACACAGTAAGCAGATTCAGATGTAGAGTACAGTAGTTATTTGGAGACGAAGAGGCTTACACAGGATGGAGTAGCATGGAGAGCTGCATCAAACCAGTGTATGGACTGAAGACTACATCAACATCACTACTGTTGATTTGCACTAGGATTTTGGAACATACTGTGTTTGAACATTATGAGTTACCTTAAGGAAAACAATTTATTGACAAACAACCAATGTGAATTCAGAAAATGTCATTATTGTGTAAAATAGCTCCTTATTGTCATGAAGTAATGAATGCTATTGACAGGGGATGTTAAATTAATTATATATGTTTAGATTTCCATAAGTCTTTTGACGCATTCCTCACAAGTGACTTCTAATCCTATTGCGTGCCTGTGGATTGTCATCTCAGATGTGCCACTGAATTTGTTATTTCCTGTCATAAAGCTCACAGTTCATAGTAATCAATGGAAAGTCATTAAGTAAAACAGAAGCAATGTCTGGCATTCCCCAAGGAAGTGTTATAGTCCCTCTTTTGTTCCTAATGTACACAAATGACTTAGGAGACAATCTGAGCAGCCCTCTTAGATTGTTTCCAAGTAATGCTGTTATTTACCATACTGTAAAGTCACCAGATGATCGAAATCAATTGCAAATTGATTTAGACAATATATCAATATAGTGAGAAAAATGGCAATTGACTGTAAAGAATGAAAAGTGTGAGTTCTAAAAGGAATCCAGTAAATTTCAGTTACATGATAAATTAAACAAATTAAAGTCTGTAAATTCAACTATATACGTAGGGATTACAATCATGAATAACTTAAATTGGAACAATCACATAGATAATGTTGAGAGGAAAGCAAACCAGAGACTGTGATTTATTGGCAGAACACTTAGAAAATTCGACTAGTCTACTAAAGAGGCTGCTTACACTTTGCTTGTCCACCCTCTTCTGGAGTACTACAGCGTGGTGTGGGATCTGCATTATGTGGAATTGTCGGATGACACTGAAGAAGTTCAAAGAAGCGAAGCACATTTTATATTATCACAAAATAGGGGAGAGATTTTCGTGGATACGATACAGAAATTGGGGTGGAAGTAATTAAAACAAAGGTGTCTTTTTCTTGCAGCAGGATCTGAAATTTCAATCACTAACTTTCTCCTCAGAGAGTGAAAATATTTTGTTGGCATCCACGTACACAGGAAGAAATGATCAAAGTAATAAAGTAAGAGAAATCAGAGCTCATACAGAAAAATTTGAATGTTCCTTTTTTTCTTCACACTGTTTGAGAGCGGAACAGTAAAGAAATTGCTTGAAGGTAGTTTGATGAACCCTCTGACAGGCAATTAACTGTGAATTACAGAATAATCGTGTAGATGTAGTTTGTTATAAATCTTTAGTCTGCTATATAGTTGTTTCTGGACATAAAGAATTAATTCTTTCTGTAACATAAATGAGCACAATAGTGTCATTAGGTAAGCTGTTGTTATGAAAAAAATAAAGCTGCTATCTTTCATTTGCTTAGTATTTACACAGTGATACTGATAACTGACAAATAGCATCAATCACATACAAGCTATAAGAATAGTGTCTCACTTGGAATGAACATTGTTACTTCTAGTGCTGCTAACAGGGATTTTCCAACCTTGACTTAGGTAATCTGTGGAAGCAGTTGTTAGTGAAGCACTGTAGCAATTCTCTTTCATGTAGGGAGCTCATTGTAAAACAATAAACTGGTAGCCAAAATCACACGAATTCTTTTTATTCCATCATCATGGATGATCTTGGCTACCAGTTTATTGTTTTACAATTTTCTTTCATCTTGTCGGATATTCCCAGTTTACTGGGCAAAAAAACTTGTTAAAAAACTTTGCAGTAGAATGTGGAACCCTAAAATGTACACAAGAAGATGGAACCCACGAGGAAATTATTCTTGTGTAACCCGCTGTAATTTTTATTGTTAGTTACAAATACAGGGAATAAATGTTGTGGGTACTGAGGTTAAGGTTTTGCAACATCCTTGAAGAAGCTTCTGGTAGATGTGTGGTAATATGTTTGCCCAACAGTCTTTCTTTTTGTGAGCAGACACTATGACGACTTCAGCTGTGGAATATTTGTAGGCCAGCAGGAAGTGAAAGCTTGCGAAACAAGTTAATAGTTTTGACTGCAGGCCGACACATTGAGAAATATTACAAAATGCATAAACATGGATCTGCTGATCTGTACGTCCTTGATAAGCTTATCAATTTGCTGGCTCCACTTCAGCATGTTGTGAATAGACACACGATTCATTGCAAACTGATGGTCATTATATTCAGAACTTCTGGTAGACTTCCAAGAGCTGTTGTTATAGTCATCCAAACAACGAGATACTACTTTTTTTCTTAAGATTATTACAGTTGGGTCATTCTGTTTAATCTCACAAGGAGTAAGAAGGTGACCACTACAGAATTTAGTCATATTTGGTGCATGAACCCCTATATGCCGTAATAGTAAAACTGCCAGATGGCACTGTCCTACTAATTCTAACCACTTTTGACTAATTCAGGTTTCACGACTCAAGGGTGTGTACAGGGTCATTAGTCAGGCAGTAATTTCCTATTTTCAGAGACCTACAACTCAGTAATAAGATGTTCTACAGATCTAATTTTTTTTATGCGCCTAGTAAGTAGGCCATTAAGGTGATATAATTTTGTCCCATAACAACAAAGATACAGTGTGCAGTTCCATAAACCTGACAGTGGAAAATTATATGTCTCACCTTTAGGTGAACTCATTTCATTTTTATATCAAGGTGTCAAGGAAAACAAAGTTGTATGCAAGGTAGAAGAGCTTTAAAAATACGGTTTCTTTCTTTAAATCTGAATTTGTTCACGAGACTGTTCTTTGCAGAATTTTTATATCTAGTAGTATGTATTTAAAAAGTTATTGATGTCTCTCATTATTACTCGCATCTTTTATTACGTTTCACTGGAGTATCTTTTTGATTTACGGTAATGTAATAAGGATATATCAGCTCATTTATGCACTCAAGCTGTCTGTTGTAATTCTTTACACAGAAAAGACAATTAAAAGTGAAATAACATATACATTGAGGAAAATGATTGCTAACTGTTTTCATCTCTCGCCTGTTTACAGGTTTGACCTATAGGTCAACCACAAATATTTTAAGAACAGTTTTAAAAACAATATGCATGGTTTTTATTAACCAATACCCTGTAGTGTTGAATGAGGGTGGCATGTGTTAGTGGCATTTCTTTTTATTCTTTGCCAATGAATAAGATTAGTTTGGATATTCTTCTTTGCACCTAAGATTGCTACTAGAGATGCAAAGATTTCAGCAAAAAATCAAGTTGAGATTCAACTGTCTACATACAACCCCCCTCCCCTCTCCCCGTCCCCCCAGGACTATAAGAACTGCTAATTGCAGTGACAAATTCTTTTCATTATTATTTATTCTTAATACTAGGATTGAAGAGTTACAGTGCACAAGATGAGGTTAGGATTTTTAAAAAATCACAAATTTAAAGCACTGTGTGAAAACAGTGAGTCTTTAAACATTTTTCATAAAAATCTGATTGATATATCCTGCTTTTTATACATTATATCAACTTATTGGTCTACATACTAACGCATGAAAATTTAGGTGTGTACGTCAACTCATTATTGAGCAGTAGGCCTCCGAAAATAGGGAAATTGGTGACTGACTAATGACCCAGTTTACGCACTCTTGAGTCTTCAAATCTGAAATTATTAAAAAAAAAACAGTTAGGACAGTTTTACTATTCTTGTACCAAATATGACTAAATTGTGAAATGATTGCTTAAGGATCCACCAACGTATTTATGATTTTACACGGAATGACCCAGTCTGAAGACTAATAGCAACACCATAGAATTTATGGAGCACCTCAAGTCAGTGAATTATGTAGTAGGTATGCACAGTAACAGTAACATGTGATCAGAAAATTAATAAATTATCTTACTCTGCATATTTCCGCCATTCACTAATGAGTTATATAATCATTTTTTGTGGAACCTAAATCTATAGGGATCCGTCTACAGAAACCCGGCAGACACTGATACATATGTATTCAGTAACCTGCCAGAAAATATATGAAATGTCTTGTAGGTTATGTGGTGGAGTTGAAAGAACAAAATAACTTCCTGTTGCACACTTCCTTCTACTCCAAAGAAGAGTATCTTCTTCAGAACTCTTAACATTAATTTTTTACATTAATTTATAATTAATATTAGCTTTATATGAAACCATTAAAATAAATTTTACATCCACAGCTTCTTTCTGCATCTCAGATACTTCTCTCTTTGGGAACAATGGATGATATTTATAAAATATTAATTGACAAACCTTACACATAGTATTTCAGTACATAACCACCAATGCCTGTGTATGATGCTGAACATCTACATCTACATCTACATGATTACTCTGCAATTCACATTTAAGTGCTTGGCAGAGGGTTCATCGAACCACAATAATACTATCTCTCTACCATAACACTCCCGAACAGCGCGCGGGAAAAACGAACACCTAAACCTTTCTGTTCGAGCTCTGATTTTTCTTATTTTATTTTGATGATCATCCCTACCTATGTAGGTTGGGCTCAACAAAATATTTTCGCATTCGGAGGAGAAAGTTGGTGACTGAAATTTCGTAAATAGATCTCACCGCGATGAAAAAGTCTTCGCTTTAATGACTTCCATCCCAACTCGCGTATCATATCTGCCACACTCTCTCCCCTATTACGTGATAATACAAAACGAGCTGCCCTTTTTTGCACCCTTTCGATGTCCTCCAACAATCCCACCTGGTAAGGATCCCACACAGCATAGCAATATTCTAACAGAGGACGAACGAGTGTAAGGTAAGCTGCCTCTTTAGTGGACTTGTTGCATCTTCTAAGTGTCCTACCAATGAAACGCAACCTTTGGCCCACCTTCCCCACAAGATTATCTATGTGGTCTTTCCAACTGACGTTGTTCGTAATTTTTACACCCAGGTACTTAGTTGAATTGACAGCCTCGAGAATTGTACTATTTATCGAGTAATCGAATTCCAACGGATTTCTTTTGGAACTCGTGTGGATCACCTCACACTTTTCGTCATTTAGCATCAACTGCCACCTGCCACACCGTACAGCAATCTTTTCTAAATTGCTTTGCAACTGATACTGGTCTTCGGATGACCTTACTAGACAGTAAATTACAGCATCATCTGCGAACAACCTAAGAGAACTGCTCAGATTGTCACCCAGGTCATTTATATAGATCAGGAACAGCGGAGGTCCCAGGACGCTTCCCTGGGGAACACCTGATATCACTTCAGTTTTACTCGACGATTTGCCATCTATTACTGCGAACTGCGACCTTCCTGACAGGAAATCACGAATCCAGTCGCACAACTAAGACAATACGCCGTAGGTCTGCAGCTCGATTAGAAATTGCTCGTGAGGAACGGTTCACAAGCTTTCCGGAAATCTAGAAATACGGAATCAACTAGAGATCCCCTGTCAGTAGCGGCCATTACTTTGTGCTGTGTTTCACAAGAACGATGTTTTCTGAAACCGTGCCGATTATGTATCAATAGATCGTTCCCTTCGAGGTGATTCATAATGTTTGAATACAGTAGATGCTCCAAAACCCTACTGCAAACCGACGTCAATGATATAGGTCTGTAGTTCGACGGATTACTCCTAATTCCCTTCTTAAACACTGGTGCGACCTGCGCAATTTTCCAATCTGTAGGTACAGATCTATCGGTGAGCGAGCAGTTGTATATGATTGCTAAGTAGGGAGCTATTGTATCAGCGTAATCTGAAAGGAACCTAATCGGTATACAATCTGGACCTGAAGAGTTGCCCCTATCAAGCGATTTGAGTTGCTTCACAACCCCTAAGGTATCTACTTCTAAGAAACTCCTGCTAGCAGCTGTTCGTGTTTCGAATTCTGGAATATTCCATTCGTCTTCCCTGGTGAAGGAATTTCGGAAAACTGCGTTCAATAGCTCCGCTTTAGCGGCACAGTCGTCGGTAACAGTACCGTCGGCACTGCGCAGCGAAGGTATTGACTGTGTCTTGCCGCTTGTGTACTTTACATACGACCAGAATTTCTTCGGTCATTTTAATTTGATAAGATTGTATGATGGATGTTCGTGAGATTGAGAACTGTGAACAATGCATTTACTTGGTCTTCCTTTGGAATTCTTGCATCATCAGCAGACATTATTTCATTGTACATGTGTTTCAAGACATTGGGACACCACGTACATCGGTTACGAATAAGAGTGAACCCAACTGCGAATTTTGTGGGACACCACATTCTATTACTGAATTAATTCATTCACTCATCACATTCTGTAGATCCTGTCGGGAAGTAGGACCTTCGGGGATAGGGGATGTATTGAGGTATACGTTAACTGTAAACTATCTTTATACTGTTTAAAGCTATTCACATATGCAGAAGCTAAATTAAATTAGAAAGAAAACTGGAAATATGAAAAAATGTCACTGCCCTCTCATTTATACTAAATGAATGCTGTTTATATACTGATGGTACCTTAATATTTACTTGATTACAATGGTATTTTTTAAAGAAATGTTTTTCCAGTTTTAAATACTGATTGCTATTTATAGGAAAACTTTTCAGTCCTTAAATCCAGATATTTCTAAATCAATATCCATAATCTGTAAACCACTGTGAAGTGTGTGGCAGAGTATACTTCTTGTTGTATCAGTTGTTAGGGCTTTCTTCCTCCTGTTTTATTCATGTACGATTCTAGAAACATTGCATGTCAGCTTTCTCAGAATAGTTTGCATCTATCTTCAAATGTGTGCCATTTCAGTTCTTTCAGCATATCTGTAATACTCTCCCACACATCAAACCTGTAACCATTCGTGCTGCCTTTCTCTGTATACTTTCAATGTTATTCGTTAGTCGTATTTGGTACGGCTCTCACACACTTGAGCAGTATTCTGGGATGGGTGCCAGGACTGATTTATAAGCTATCTTCTTTGTAGACTGCACTTCCCCAGTATTCTACCAATGAATCAAAGCCTGCTACCTGCTTTACCTACAACTGAGCACACGTGGTCAGTCCATTTCAAATTGTGACGTCCAGATATTTATACGATTTGACTGATCCCAGTCCTGGCTTATTGATATTTTGGTCGTAGAATACTATGTTTTTTTCATTTTTTGACGCGAAAAATTTTACATTTCTGAACATTTAAAGCAAGTTGCCAATCTTACACTACTTTGAAATCGTATCGAGAACTGACTGTGTTCTTTTGCGGCATTTTTCAGACAATATTTCATTACAGATAATTGTGTCATCTCTGAAAAAATTCCGAGGTTATTATTAATAGTGTCTGCAGGGTCATTAACGTACAACACACACTCTTGGGACACACCTGAAGTTACTTATACGTCTATAGGTGACACTCCACCTGAGATGACATGCTGCGCCCTTCCTAGCAAGAAATCTACATCTACATAGACAATCTGTAAGCCACTGTACGGTGTGTGGCAGAAGGTACACTGTTCCACTACTAATCATTTCCTTTCCCATTCCACTCCCAAATAGAGTAGAGGAAGAACAACTGACTATGTGCCTCCTTGCGAGCCCTAATTTCTCGTGTCTTACGTTCACGGTCCTTACGCACAATGTGCGTTGATGGCAGTAGAGTTGTTCTGCAGTAAGCTTCAAATGGCGGTTCTCTACATTTTCTCAATAGCGTCCCTTCGTGGATTCCTGTTTGAGTTACTGAAGTGTCTCTGTAACACGTGTCATTTGAACATACTGGTAACTAATGTACGAGGGTAATCCCAAAAGTAAGGTCTCCTATTTTTTTTTATAAGAACATAGATCTGTTTATTTCTACAATGGTTTACATCAGTTTACAGCTTGAACATTTAGCTATTTTTCGACACAATCACCATTTCTGTCGATGCATTTTGGTAGATACTGTGGCAGTTTTTGTATGCCCGTGTCATACCAGCTCGCCACCGTGCTGTTCAGAAAATTATGGACCTCTTCTTTCACCTCGTCGTCGGAGCTGAATTCCTGGGACCACAGTTAACGCTGACGGGTACTGTGAGACTCTGAAAAAACTCAAACGGTCATTTCAGAACCGTACAAGGCGGGATGTCGAACAAGGGAGTACACATTCTCCACGACAACGCTCGCCCACACATCGCTCGGCAAACCGTTGCTCTCCTGCAACAGTTTCAGTGGAACACAATCACCCACCCACCCTGTAGTCGTGACTTGGTGCCCAGGGACTATCACCTGTACCCTCGGTTAAAAGAACATGTGGCCGGAAAGCAAATCAGCTCTGATGACGAGGAAGCTGTAAACTGATGTAAACCGTTGTAGAAAAAACAGGTCTGTGTACTTATAATAAATAGGAGACCTCAGTTTTGGGATTACCCTCGTAGTAGTTCGCCTCCGAATTATTTCTAATCCACAATTCCGTCACAAATTTTGCTGCATATACCTCACGGCTTAGATTGATGGCCTTCAGGATGTGATTTGAGAAAAGTGCAAACTGGATTTTGTCTTACGTTTTCAGAATTTGTGCCGGTCGGCATTAAGGAGGCCGTTCTGTCGAAAATACATCATTACATTTCAGATCGGAATGTGTTGTAAGATTTTACAACAAACAGGTGTAGAGGACAGTGGACGGCAGTTCTGTGAATAACTTCTGCACCCCTCTAGGTGACAGCCAATCTTTTTCTTTCTTTACTATAACGTTTATCCCATATAGTGTGAGATCTGCTTTTTTCAGGTTTGGCAAATTTTATTTCATTATTTACCTTTGTGACTGGACACCCTTCCTGGGCAACAGTAGTCGAGGTAACCTAAGGGAGGAATGTCGAGTAGACCAACTTTGTGTGAATCGTGTAATATATTTCTGTGCGTTATCATATTTTAACTTTAGTGAATCACATTATCTGAGGTGGTATTTGGGGACCACCCCGGCATTTGTCTAAACGAGCGTAGGAAACCACGTGACCGGTGTACCGGCCCACAGGCGTCAGTCCACAGTGCAGATTCGACTCGGGCCCGGCTGTTTCCCGTCTCGCAAGCTGGCACTGTACGAGCACCCCACTCTCTTCCGACGACTGGGCACAGTTCTCCGTTAGAGGGATCTGCGTTATACACTATCCGGTCACATTATTAGCTGTAATAACCACTTCCTGCATCACAGACCACTGCGAAGCTTGCAGGAAGACAGTCTGTAAGGTATGTGAAGCCGCACTGACTCCAGCACCGGGGCTAAGTTTCTCATTTGAAGATCCGTGACACGAACAGCTCGTTCCAAGGGGTCCCGCAGATTCTGTATTGTGTTTTAATGCGAGAAGCACGGTGGCCGGGGGTGTACAGTAAAGTCTTCCTCGTGCTCTTCGAACCGCGAACTTACCCGTCGAACTGTGTGACGTATTGCACCGACCCGCTGTAGGGACCGTCGTGCCGAGGGAAACCGAACTTCGTGAAGGGAAGGGACAGACGAGGTCCCCGAGGACAGGTACATCTACATCTGTTCTCTGCAAACCACCACGATGTGCACGTCAGAATGCATGTCCCGTTGTACCAGTTATTAGGATTTCTTCCCGTTCCATTCAGGTACGAAGCACAGGAAGAATGACTGTTTGAATGCCTCTGCGTGTGCAGGAATTGTTCTCATCTTATCCTCACAACCCCCTGTGTGAGCAATATGTAGGGAGTCGCAGTATATTCCTAGAGTCGTCATTTAAAGCCGTTTCTCGAAACTTTGTTAATAAACGTTCTCGGGATACTTTACCTCTGTCTTCGAGAGACTTCCAGTTCGGTTCTTTCAGTGTATCTGTGACACTCTCCCACAAATCAAACAAACCTGTGACTATTCCTGTTGCCCTTCTCTGCACACATTCAAAACCCCTGTTAGTCCTATTTGGTACGTGCCCCACACACTTGAGCAATATTCTAGAACAGGTTGCACGAGTGATTTATGAGCAATCTCCTTTATAGACTTTGTACTTCCCCAGTATACTACCAATAAACGGAAATCTACCATCTGCTGTACCCACAACTGAGACTATGTGATCATTCCAGTTTGTATCCCTAAAAAGTGTTACACCCAGGAATTTGTACGAGTTGACCGATTCCAATTATATACAGGATGTACATAAAGTGTAGGAACACTTTCAATTATTTATTGCACAAGAACCGAACATTCTACAGATATTGTACACAAGTCATTTTGAAGAGAAACCCTGAAACGTTCCATCGTCCGGTGTAAAAAAATAATTTTATTTTTTACACTAGATGATGGAAATTGAAGTGTTCCGAACAATAAAAAATTGTGGATTAAGCAACTGTTCTGTAGTTTCTTCATTTTACAAACTGGACTTAAACAGTTACGACTGCCCTATAAGGAGGACTCTATTTGCTGCTATGTTTTCCAGTTGAATTTTGAGTGCAGCTTCTTCCACATTATGTGCCAGAAGTGCAAAATTATCTGGAAGTGCCAGGCAATCGAATATCGAGATTTATATTTTGAACAGTTTGACATCTTCCATTCTCGCATCATTTTTTCAAATGTATAATTAAATGGTATTATCGACAGTTTTTTACACTGACAGTGTCAAGTTTGAATAAATTGCAGCTGGTTCAGAAAATTCACATCTAGTTTTTGTGTTGATTATGTTTCGGTGTACACCAAATTCCTTTAGGGTTCCCAGCAAAACTCCAAAGGGGACTGTCATACACTTTTTGATATCAACAGAAGTGATTAATAATCTCTCATTTGGAACTCTTTAATGTCCAATGATTTGCTCCAGGCAACTTGTGCCTCGTCAAAATCCTCATTGCTATTCTGTAAGCTCTCATAGTTCCTGCAAGAATAATTTTCAATAAAATCGTATATGTGATATTGTACACGGATTTCCCTCAGTAATTATTCAGATTTGGACTGTCAACCTTTTTGTGGAGAGGGTGCATGACCCTTCACTTTTATTAACAATATTTTGTTGAATACCAAACATTTGTTCTGATACTGTTCGTTATGTTATTCTGTTGACAGGTGTCTCGTCGCATTGCTACCCGTGTTCATACAGACATCGCCCAAGTATTGCCTCTTAGGAAACAGTGCACTCTGAGGTTATTGGAGGAAAGGAGGGAAAGGGGGGGGGGAGGAGAGAGAGAGAGAGAGAGAGAGATTGAGTGTAATTCTATGTGAAAGAACTGCAGGGAATTTTCTTATTCAAATGAGATGTGTTGTCACTCTTAGAATGTCACATTGTTATGATTCTGATATTACTTTTATGATGCAGAGTAAGAGATCAGATTGTTAACTTAATTTCCATGTTGCTTGTTAGTCAGATAAAAATGCTCTGCTGTTTACAATATATATAAATGATCTAGTAAAAAGTGTCGGATGCTCTTTGATGCTATTCGCAGATGATGCAGTTGTCTATACCAAAGCCAAAAGCCAGATGATTGTAAGAATTAGCAAGACAACCTGCAGAGAATTGATGAATGGTGCAGACTCTGGCAGTTGATACTGAATGTAAATAAATGGAACATACTACACATACATAGGAAAAGAAGTCCATTACTGTACAGCTACACTATTGATGACAAACAGCTGGAGACAGTGGCTGCCGTAAAGTATCTCGGCATAATGGGAAAAGCAGACACAAGACTCAGATTCGTCGGAAGAATATTAATGAAATGTAACTTATCCACGAAAGAAGTGGCTTATAAGGCACTTGTTCGCCCGATTCTTCAGCACTGTTCATCTATTTGAGATCCCCATCAGGTAGGGCCGATAGAGGAGATCTGACAAAGAGTGGCGCATTTCGTCACGGGGTCGTTTGGCTGGCGAGAGAGCGTTACCGAGGTGCTAAACAAACTCACTGGCAGACGTTACAAGAGAGGTGTTGTGCACGATGAAGACATTTAATATTGAAATTTCGGGACAGTGCTTTCCAGGAGGAGTCAGACAACATATTACTTCGCCCCACGTACATGTCGCGTATTTACCACGAGGAGAAAATTTGATAAATTACCGACAACTGTTCTTCCCACAGACTATTCGTAAGTGGAACAGGGATGGTACTGAAAGTAACCTCCGCCACACACCATTAGGTGGCTTGCAGAGTGTGATGTAGGTGTAGATGAAATATAAGGGGGCATGCTGAAAGGTAATGCCTCCAAACTTTTTATGAGAAAACCCTTAAAGTTCTTTAAATAAAACAAACTTTATCAATATTCTGTGTCTTTATTCCTCACATCCACATATTTGTATCTCGACATAGTCACCTTGGCCGGAAACACAGTTCTCCAGTGAGGGACCAGTTTGTTGATACCATCACTGTAGGATGTTTGGCTTTGTTGACAGAGCCACAAACTCACCTCTGCTCGCACTGCCCCATCACAGTCAAAGTGAAGTCCTCGAAAATGTTCTCGTAAACACACGAAAATTTGATGGGGCCAAGTCCGGATGTATAGAGGACCGTCAGTGACAGTGCACCCGAAGTGGGTGGTTTGGCATTGACTTGCTGAAGGAGAGCTGCTCCACGTGTGGACAAACAATTAAAATCGCTCAAAAGAGGAAAGGCCACTGGACCTGATGGGATACCAGTTCTATTTTACACAGAGTACGCGAAGGAACTTGCCCCCCTTCTTGCAGCAGTGTACCGTAGGTCTCTAGAAGAGCGTAGCGTTCCAAAGGATTGGAAAAGGGCACAGGTCATCCCCGTTTTCAAGAAGGGACGTCGAACAGATGTGCAGAACTATAGACCTATATCTCTAATGTCGATCAGTTGTAGAATTTTGGAACACGTATTATGTTCGAGTGTAATGACTTTCCTGGAGACTAGAAATCTACTCTGTACGAATCAGCACGGGTTTCGAAAAAGACGGTCGTGTGAAACCCAGCTCGCGCTATTCGTCCACGAGACTCAGAGTGCCATAGACACGGGTTCACAGGTAGATGCCGTGTTTCTCGACTTCCGCAAGGCGTTCGATACAGTTCCCCACAGTCATTTAATGAACAAAGTAAGAGCATATGGACTATCAGACCAATTGTGTGATTGGATTGAGGAGTTCTTAGATAACAGAATGCAGCATGTCATTTTCAATGGAGAGAAATCTTCCGAAGTAAGAGTGATTTCAGGTATGCCGCAGGGGAGTGTCATGGGACCGTTGCTGTTCACAATATACATAAATGACCTGGTGGATGACATCGGAAGTTCACTGAGGCTTTTTGCAGATGATACTGTGGTATATCGAGACGTTGTAACAATGGAAAATTGTACTGAAATGCAGGAGGATATGCAGCGAATTGACGCGCGGTGCAGGGAATGGCAATTGAATATCAATGTAGACATGTGTAACGTGCTGCGAATACACAGAAAGAAAGATCCCTTATCATTTAGCTACAATATAGCAGGTCAGCAACTGGAAGCAGTTAATTCCATAAATTATCTGGAAGCACGCATTAGGAGTGATTTAAAATGGAATGATCCTATAAAGTTGATCGTCGGTAAAGCAGATGCCAGACTGAGATTCATTCGAAGAATCCTAAGGAAATGCAATCCGAAAACAAAGGAAGTAGGTTACAGTACGCTTGTTTGCCCACTGCTCGAATACTGCTCAGCAGTGTGGGATCCGTACCAGATAGGGTTGATAGAAGAGATAGAGAAGATCCAACGGAGAGCAGCGCGCTTCATTACAGGAGCATTTAGTAATCGCGAAAGCGTTACGGAGATGATAGACAAACTCCAGTGGAAGACTCTGCAGGAGAGACGCTCAGTAGCTCGGTATGGGCTTTTGTCAAAGTTTCGAGAACATTCCTTCATCGAGGAGTCAAGCAGTATATTGCTCCCTCCTACGTATATCTCGCAAAGAGACCGTGAGGATAAAATCAGAGAGATTAGAGCCCACACAGAGGCATACCGACAATCCTTCTTTCCACGAACAATACGAGACTGGAATAGAAGGGAGAACTGATAGAGGTACTCAGGGTACCCTCCGCCACACACCGTCAGGTGGCTTGCGGAGTATGGATGTAGATGTAGATGTAGAAACTGTTGTAACTCGATTACGGCGCACCGTTTCTCACATACCGACAGAGTTACACTGCACACTGCCGTGTTACACGCTACAATTCGGAGCCCTCTAGCAGCAGAGGGGTGCAAAAAGTATATGTGAATAATGAAGATGTAGAATGTTAACAAGATATTTTTTATTTAAAAAGCTTCCATATAAAAAATTGAAAGGCATTACTTTCCAGCGCGCCCTCGTAGATCGGCCACAGATTCGACCCTTTCCTGAGCTCGTGATCGTCTGTGATGCCTTCGTCACACTCTGGAGTGCCAGTTATTCAATTCAATTTTTATTATCGCATAACATGCCTTATACAATCAAAGATTGTGACATAGGTGAGTTGTCAGTTTTACACTATGTATAATAATACTAAAAATAGACAATAAACTAATAATATATATGGTGTAACATATTCAAAGAGGTATTTTAATTACAATTATAATGCATTGTTGCCATTCATGAAATCTTCTACACTATAGTAACATTTATCTTTCAGATATTTTTCCAGGTCTCTTTTGGTACCTTTTACATTTGGGTCATCCATATCTTTCCATATTTTATTTACAAATTTCATGCCCATATAGTACGGGGTTTTTTCATACGATTTTAAACGGTGGGTAGGTAACATGTAGCTCGTTCTATATCCAGTATCGTATTGATGCAAGAAGAAGTTGCTCTCAAAAAGTTGTCGGTTTCTTTTTGTGAAAGTGAGAGTTTCATAGATGTATATGCTTGGAATGCTCATTAGATCTAGTTTTACAAATAAAGGTTTACAATGTTGCCTCGGTTTTGCTCCCACCGTGGCTCGGATGATTCTTTTTTTGTAGTCTAAAAGCTCTAAGTAAATTTGTTTTTTCAGACCCCCAGAAAATTATACTATACGTAATGACTGAAACAAAATATGCATCATATACAATTTTTCTTACAGCTAAATCAGTAATACTATACAAGATATTCATAATGTATACAAGGCTATTCAGTCGACCCAGAATATTGTCCACACGGTGACTCCGTAACAGGTTTTTATTGACTAATACGCTAAGGAATTTGACACAGTCTCTAATTTTTTGTCCGTATACCTTATTTCACTTATAGACTGTGCAGATTGTTTTTTGGTGAAATGAACAATTTCTGTTTTTGTAAAATTTAATGTCAAGTTATTGTTTTTGACCCACGCCTCCACTTCCCCAAGTGTTTGTTCAATATAACGAATTAGGTCTACCTCATTTTTACAACAGACTACAGCTGTCGAGTCATCTGCATACAAAGCTAAGAGAAGCCGATCTCAGAATTTTTTAGCGAAAGTGGATTTAAAATACAAAGTGATACAGTCACATACAACAGACAGTTGCCTGGCTAAGGAAATATTTATTGAGCCTCAAAAGGAAGAGTCCTGGGCTCCACCAGACTGCCCTCTCAGTATTCCCACACTCTGTGCACACTTTCTGCTCCGGCCGCAACACGCCGTCGCGAGCCTCTGTCGGTGAGCAGTGAGAGTACAGCGTTACCGACCGAGTTGCACACAACGCAACTTACATCCGTAACGGTGTTTTTTCATTTCGTACTAACGAACAGTATCGCCAGTCGTCTGCCCTCAGTATAACACTGCAAAACCCCAACGCCACATCCACATCTGACCTATACTTTCCAAACTACCGTGAGATGCTCGGCTGAGGGTGCGCCGCACTGTACCAGTTTCTGGGGTCTCTTCTTGCCCTGTTCATGTACGGATGACGACGATCGGTTTGCGGGGCGCTCGACTGCGCGGTTATCAGCGCCCGTACAAATTCCCGTCCTTTGCTCAGTCCGAACTCGCGACTCGTGAATGATAATGAAACGATGGGGACAACACAAACACCTAGTCATCTCGAGGCAGGTGAAAATCCCTGACCCTGCCGGGAATCGAACCCGGGACCCCGTGCTCGGGAAGCGAGAACGCGACTCGCGTACGGAGTGCAGTAAGAATGCTCCATTGAATCCCTCTGTGCGTGCAGCAATTATTCTGTCTTATGCTCGTGATCCCTACGTGAGTGAAATGTAGGGCGTTGTAGTATATTCCTAGAGTCGTCATTTAAAGCTGGTTCTTGAAACATTGTGAGTAGACTTTCTCTAGATAGCTTATGTCTCTTCAAAAGAGGCTGCCACTTCAGTTTCACTTATAAACCTGTACTGCCATTTTCTATATATGTTCAGTAGCCCCATACATCCAATTTAGTACGGATCCAAAATACTTGAGCAATATTATAGAATGGTTTTACGAGGGATCTGTAAGCAATATCCTTTGTAGACTTTGTACTTCCCCAGTAGTCTACCAACTCCTTTACTCACAACTGAGCCTATGTGATCATTCCGTTTCATATCCGTACAAAGTATTAAACCCAGGTATTTGTATAAATTGGTCAATTCCAATTCTGATTCATTAATACGATAGTCGTAAGGATACTACTACTTTTCGTTATGTGAAGTGTAAAGTTTTACATTTCTGAATATTTAAAGCAGGTTGCCAGTCTCTGCACCACTTTGAAATCTTATCGAGATCTGACTGAACATTTATGCAGCTTGTTTCACATAGTACTTAACATTTTAAAGAACATAGTTTTTATTTAGGAAAACAGCGATCTGTAATTATTACAAATAAACTGGAAGCAGTCTTGTTGATCGCTTAACTTTTTTTAGTGGTGACCGGTTTCGATCCTTTTATCAGATCACCTTTGGACCACGAGTCTGCCGGAGGCGGTGGCACGTGGCAATCCTCTTGTTTGTGGCTGGTGGTGTACTGGTAAAAAGATCAAAACCGGTCACCATAAAAAAAACTAAGCAATCGAGACTGCTTCCAGTTTATTTAGAGAGTACTTCATTATAGGTAACCGCTCGCATCACCTGCAAAAAACCTAATTTTACTATTAATATTGTTTACCAGGTCATTAATACACAACACGAACAGCAAGGGCCCAAGCACACTTGAAGTTACTTCTACATCTGACAGTGATTCTCATCGTAGCTAACAATCTGTGTCCTCCACACTGATAAGTCCTCAGTCCAGTCACAAATTTCACTCGATACCCCATACAATCAAACTTTTGACAATGAATGTAAGTGTGGTACCGAGTCAAACGCTTTTCGGAAATAGAGAAATACGGCATCTACCCGATTGACTCGATCCGACGCTTTCAGTCTGTCGTGTGAGAAAAGTGCGAATTGGGTTCTCTCGATCAGTGTTCGGAATCTCTAGTTGCCATGAAGGAGGTCATTCTGTTTGAGGTACCTCATTATGTTTGAGCTCAGAATATGTTCCAAGATTCAAATCGATGTCAAAGGTATTGGACGGTGGTTTTCTGGATAACTTCTAGTACCCTTCTTGTAGACGGAGGTGACCTGTACTTTCTTCTAACTACTGGGCACGCATTTTTGTTCGAGGGATATTATAGTTAGAAGAGGAGCTAATTCGGCCATGTGGGTTTGTTACAACACAGTTTTGACTGCTGGCAACTGTTGCCTCTATCACACTATTTGTGGAAGTGTGGGTGCACTGATAGGCACAAATTATTGACAACAATTGTCAAAGCAATTAAAATCAGACATTGTTTAAAATGTAGCCACGCTAACAAATGGTCATTACAGACTGGCCCTCTTTGATTAAAAACTTTGTTTTCAGCTACTAATTGGATGAAAATGTGAATAGTCATAATAAATTAAAATTTGCTAAAAAATATGAAAAATCAAATAAAATACTTTCTAGAGCTTGAACAATATTATTGATGTATATAATTTTTTCATTTCACAATAAGGCATTTTACATTATCTGTCAAATTTAATTTATTTTCATGTTATTCATAATTAAAAACAGCAAAGGTGTTGTTTATATTAAAAATTATCATTCAATATCTGTTAATTAACATTTCTGCAGGTACGGAATTAAATAAAAGTAGAAAAAGAACAGTTCATGTCCATTATAATTATCCAGGCTGTTATGCCGTGTCGGTTGATGAATTCTGTGGTGATTCCCAACGTTTCGTCTCCGACTGCGGGAGACATCTTCAAGGGGGTCCGTAGCTCGATGGAAGGTCCAACACACACACTCGCTCGCTACTGACTGCCGCTAAATTCCGTGTCTGCGCACCCCCGCGCCGTGGCGTGACGTCACGTGTTTTGAAAATGTCAGTGCAATTGGCCACTGTCCGTCGCCGGCGATCGCCGTTGCCATCACCCAGTAGTGGCCGGGTGGTACACATCTTCTTCAACACCGGCATCCATATACCGTTTAATTTGACGCCCTCCTCCTTTCGGTTGAAATTATTTGGGTGTTTAGCGATTTCGATTGCCTCCCTGTAGAGCCTTTCGTAATATCCGCTTGTGGCCGCTAGTACTTGCGTCTCCTCGAAACGAATATTGTGGTTCCCTGGCTGGAAAGCATGCTCCGCAACAGCTGATCGTTCCGTTTCTCCTCTTCTACAATTTCCCTTGTGCTCTTCCAAACGTTTAGAAACAGTTCTTTTAGTGGTACCCACATAAACATCACCACAGCTGCATGGGATCCTATACACTCCAGATTTTTCCAATGGTTTGCGAGCGTCCTTGGCAGGCCTAAGGTATTCCTGTATCTTCCTGGTGGGCTTGTAAATTACCTTAGGCCTGCCAAGGACGCTCGCAAACCATTGGAAAAATCTGGAGTGTATAGGATCCCATACAGCTGAGGAGGGCGTCAAATTAAACGGTATATGGATGCCGGTGTTAAAGAAGATGCGTACCACCCGCCCACTACTGGGTGATGGCAACGGTGATCGACGGCGACGGACAGCGGCCAATTGCACTGACGTTTTCAAAACACGTGACGTCACGCCGTGGCGCGGGGGCGCGCAGACACGTAATTTAGCGGCAGTCAGTAGCGAGCGAGTGTGTGTGTTGGACCTTCCATCGAGCTACGGACCCCCTTGAAGATGTCTCCCGCAGTCGGAGACGAAACGTTGGGAATCACCACAGAATTCATCAACCGACCACGGCATAACAGCCCGGATAATTATAATGGACATGATATTTCCGGCCGTGAAAGTCTACATTTTAGTAAAAGAACAGTTGTTGCCAATGAGAGTCAAACCTACAACCTTACCATTACCAGACTTTAAGCTCGGCACTGGTGACTACGTAAATAAGACACAGAGGAATTACAGACACTGGCAGTGAGCAGACACCGATCGAAATCGATGGGGAAAGCTGAAAATTTGTACAGGGCCAGGATTCGAACCTGAGTCTCCTGCTTACTAGGCAGATGCTCTGACCTCAGAGCCATCCGGACACAGTGGTAATCGCAGCTGCACGGATTACCCTAGCACGTATCCTGTCAGACTCAATTCCTCGATTTATCCACACGACAAAATGTAGCGCCTCCTGACCATTGTCCTCATTATTCGTGTCATTTCCCACATTCCCATTAAGAGTTTGAGCCTGGTGTGCTTCAGTACTGAAGAGATCATTGGCCGTCTCCTCTCTCTCTACATATGTAGTATCTATTTTTTCATCCGAAAGGACAGAAACCACATATATACACTAGGACCACCGGTACGTCCTCTTTTGCTACGGGTAACAGCAGCGATGCACCTCGGAAGGTAAACGACGAGGCCTCGGTATGTTGCCGGAGGGAGTTGCCACCACATTTGCACACACAAGTCACCTAATACCCGTAAATTCTGAGGTGGGAAATGAGCTCTGTCGACAAATTTAATGACATCCCAGTTCTGTTCGACTGGGTCCAGATCTGGCGAGTTTTGGGGTCGACACAAAAAAGTGGAACTCGATAATGCGTTCCTCGGACCACTCTGTCACTCTCCCGACCTCGTGTCGTCGCACATTATCTCGTCAAAAATGCCACTGTCGTCGAGAAACGTGATCACCGTGAAGGGGTGTACGGTCTCCTCGGCCAATTTGGTGCCTTACACGAGCTCCACTGGAGCCACAAATGCCCACGCGAACGTTCCCCGGAGCGTAACAGAGCTGCAGCCAGCTCATTTCCGTCCCACAGTACGAGTGTCGAGGAACTCTTCCCCTGCGAGACGACAGATTCCTGCCCTCCCGTGGCACGATGAGGAATGTATTGGGCTTCGTCAGACTGTGCAGTGCTCTGCCACTGTGCCGACCGTCACGTGCCCGTTTCGGTTGTCGTCACCGACGTCGTCGTGTCGACATTGGCACACGCACGGGTTGTTGGCAGCGGAGGCCTGCCACTAGGAGTGTTCGGTGCACTGTGTGCTCAGACACACTTCTACTCTGCCCACCATTAGAGTCTAATACCAGCTCTGCCACAGTTCGCCACCTATCCCGTTTTACCACTGCCGAGCCGACGACGTCGGACATCTGTAATGAGGAGTGGCTGCCCGACCCCACAATTGAATCGGTTTCACCTCCGACACCGACTGCGGCTCTCCTCGAACACCCGACAAGCTGTGCAGTTTCCGAAATGCTAGTACTGAGCCGTCACAGTCTGCCCTCGGTCAAACTCGGATAGCCCGTTGCACCTTCCCCTTTCTACACACAGGTAGCACGCTCACTTGTACTGTGTGTACTGTGCACGTGTCCGACTAGCAGCCATTCCTCGTCAGGTGATGCTGGTAACGCCCAGATGGGTTTATATGGATAGAGGTCAATAGTCGTACTGCTCCGGTTGATCAGTATATATAATTAAGACGAAACGGCCAATGACCTCTTCAGTGCAGATACACACCGGGCTCGAACTCTTAACAGGAATCGGCAAAATGCCACGAGTAATGAAGATAATGGACAAGTGCACTACATTAATAGTGTGTGGATAGGTTGAGAATTTGTGTCGGATGGGAGGCATGCTAGGGTAGTCAATGAAGTTGCAATGATCACTGTGTCCAGATGGCTCAGTGGTCAAAGCCTCTGCCTAATAAGCAGGAGTTTGAGATTCGAATCCCAGTCTTGCACATATTTTCAATTTTCGCCACCGAGTTCAATCAATGCCCGCTCACAGTCAACGCCTGTAATTCCTTTGTGCCTTAATTCGTAATCACTGCTGGATCAAGAATGGCGACTGTTCTTTCGGACATTTCGAAAAGAACAGACACCACATATATGTATACTATGTAAACAAGTTTGAAATGTTTTGTACAATCTAATCTCCAAGATGATTTATTAAAGTTTTTTGATAACTGTATTATAGTATTACCTTGAATCCTCTAAGTATTAAGGAAATTATAGATGACCAGTCCGTAATGTCCTCTTGTAAATTTCTATATTCTGTGGACCACCTCATTATCCTTTCATTGACTCAAACATTTACTCTACAAATGACTTACCAGGCATGTTTGATACTTTAAAGACTCGGGTGAAATAGCGTGCCTTATAGTGTATCATTATCCTATATGCAAGGGTCGTTCAATAAGTAATCCCCCACATTTTTTTTAAGAAGCCATTAATATACACAAACAAATGTCTTTGTTGGTGCTTCACATCTGAAGTTTTTTGTGTGTGCAGGTGAAGTATCGAACCATTCTGGCAGATGGCAGAGCCATAGTACAGTGTCAAAATGGCGTCTACATACAGCTCACATTACAAGCAATGTGCTATTATTGAATTCATCTGTGCAGAAAAAGAAACCATGGTGAACATCCATAAATGTTTGTGTGCAGTGTATGGCGATGCTGCAGTTGATAGGAGTACAGTTGGGCGATGGGTAAAGAAAGTTACAGCCTCAGGAAGTGCAGAAACAGAGCTCCACGATCAGCCACGCTCGGGATGTCCTGTCACAGCCACTGCTGCAGACGTGCTGATTCGTGCGGATGCCATTATTCGTGTAGACCGGCATATCACAACTCCACAATTGGCCCTGAAATTGTCGATCGGCATTGGAAGTGCATCTGCAACGATTGAGACTCTCGGATGTTCGAAGAAGTGCTCACGACGGGTTCCACGAATGCTCACAGCAGACCACAAGATTCGAAGAAAGGCCATTTCATCTGAATTGTTGGAGTGCTTTGAGGCCGACGGAGATGCCTTTCTGTCACGGATTGTTATGGGGAACTAAGGCCGAGTGCACCACTTTGCGCTGGACATGAAAAGGCAGTCCGTGGAGTGGCATCATCATCGTCATCCACCACAAAAGAGGAAATTCCCTCTGCCGGAAAAGTCACGGTGACAGTCTTCTGGGATTGTGGTGGCGTCATTCTCGTGGCTGTAGTGCCTAGAGAGTCAACCGTCAATTCAGAGGTATACTTTAAGACTGAATAAACTCAAGAACCCTTTCCGACGTGTTCGATCGGACAAGAAGCCAGCAGAAATCTTGCTGCAACACAATAAGGCACACCTACACACAAGTCTGAGAACCCGGGAACACATCGCCAGATTCTGTTGGACACCATTGCCTCATCCACTCTACAGTCCAGACCTGGCACCCGCGGACTTCCATCTCTTTGGGCCGCTTAAAGATTCTCTGTGGGGACACGCTTTGAAGATGATGAGTGTGTCAGTCGTGCAGTGAAAACATGGCTACGCCTGCAAGACAAGTTTTTAGCGGCAGGGAATACATGCTCTTCCACAATGTTGGCATATGGCTGTAGAACGTGATGGAGACTATATAGAAAAATAGGACATGGTTAAGACATGTTGATGTATATTGTCACCAAATTTTGACTCTTAACAATAAATATGTTCTGGGAAAAAAATGTGGAGCATTACTTATTGAACGACCCTTGTATGTGATGTACAGTGCACGGAGTAAGGTCAAGAAATGGTTCAAATGGCTCTGAGCACTATGGGACTTAACTTCTCAGGTCATCAGTCCCCTAGAACTTAGAACTACTTAAACCTAACTAACCTAAGGACATCACACACATCCATGCCCGAGGCAGGATTCGAACCTGAGACTGTAGCGCCTAGAACCGCTCGGCCACCCCGGCCAACGGAGTGAGGTCAGCATAGCAAGAAACATCAACATATTTAGTTAAAAATCCAATTATTATTTCTAATTTAAAGTCGCAGAAAAACACCTGCAAATACGCTTGATGTTCTTAGACTCATTGTACTATTACATAAAACTGCATTCTGGAATGCAGTCTAGTTGTTAAAGTAATCAATTTATGAGAGGAGGATCTTTATCAATGTATCTTATTGTTGCACGCTGCCATTGCAGAAATGAGGATGTAACTTAAGTTTAACACACAAATACTGAGAAATTAACATTGAAACTGCTGAGGAGTTTTTAGGGAAAGTATTATTTGGAAAATACAAGCTGGTTTATAATTGAAAGGTATGTATTCATGTTTGGTGAAAAATGGACTTTGTAATATACTCCCTGTTCTTTACCCCGGCTACCTTCACAATTTTAAAGAGAGTATTCCAGTCAACACTGTCAAAAGCTTTCTCTAAGTCTACAAATCCTATAAATGTAGGTTTGCCTTTTCTTAACCTATCTTCTAAAACAAGTCACAGAGTCAATATTGCCTCCCACATTCCTTTGTTTCTCTGAAATCCAAATTCATCTTCACCGAGGTTGGCTTCTACACGTTTTTCATTCTTCTATAAATAATGTGTTAGTATTTTGCAACACTGGCTTACTAAACTAATAGTCCAGCACATGCTTTCTTTGGAGTTGGCAGTCTGAGTGTATTTTGCCTGCATCATACATCTTGCACACCAGATGGACGAGTTTTGTCATGGCTGGCTCTCCCAAGCTATCAGTAGGTTGTCATCTACTGCAGGGCCCTTGTTTTGACTTTGATTTTTTCAGGGCTCTGTGAAAATCATATCTCCCACTTCGTCTTATGTACAGCTTTTTCCAGGTCTATAATATTGGCTTCAAGTTCATCTCCCTTGTATAGAGCCTCTCTATACTACTCACACCTTTCCCTACTTTGCTTAGGACTGGTTTTCCATCTGAGCTCTTCGTATTCTTAGAGCTGCTGCTCTTTTCTCCAAAATTATTTTTAATTTTACTCTTGTGAAACATGCTTCTTTCTGCTAATGATGCATGCTCCTAAATCCTTACTGAAGCTAAATGATGTCCTTTCAGTGTCATAAATAGGATGCTAACAACTGCTTATCTGCTTTTTCTAGCATAAACACTCTCCTGGAACTCTTGACTTTAGTAGCCACGGTCACTATGACGACATCGTGATCACTAATCACAGTCCCTATACTGACGCTGTTGATAAGGTCGGGCCTGTTTGTAACGAGGTCTAAAACATTTCCTTTGCATGAGGAGTGTCAAACTAGTTGTCCGAGACAGTTTTCGGACAACATATTCAGAAGTATTTCACAAGATCAACTGTATCACCTACAGTGAAACCCCCCCCCCCCCCCCCGAGTGTCTTCATTATTTTCTGTTTTTTGCTGGTGGTGTCCTAAAACACACTCATGATCCCTGTTTACTCTATTTTGCGCAGTGCTCATGGAAAATCTTTCATTATTGTGCTCAACATGTGGATATTAAGGTACTAAAGGAGTGGATACAAGTACAAAAAGCTACTGAAATCACTGTTTCCTTCAATATTTCACATTTATTATTTTTTCTTTACAATATTACAGACACTGTTACTTATTACTTATACAGAATTAGAAAATAGTGTAGGAACGTAACAGTATTACACTGAATTCAGAAGAGTCAGCTGAGCTGTAGCATAAAAAACATCACACTATACTTATCAGTGAAACAGACTATCACAAAATGTTTGTATAAAACTGTAAATCTAACAATTTCATCTGATCTGTGTAAAATATGAAGGAGCTTTTTATCCAAAAAACAAAATTCACATACATAAGATTGTTTTAAAAAAAGTAAAACAAACTTTTTCCTTTAAAATAATTGTACATCTGGCAAATTTCTAACACTTATGACTTTTTCGTCTTAAAGCTTCTGGATTCCCCAACAGAGGGACCTTCCCCTAAAAACTCGAAACGCAATTCTTCGGGACAAGTGTAAAAGCTGAATTATTGCACATAACACATACACTGCCCAAAATGAACACTGTGCCACAGTGCGTACACAGAACACATTAAAAAAGAATGTCAACATGTACACTGGCCTGCACTCGCCTTAAGAATGGAGACAGACTGATGTATGCGGAGCCTCTACTGACTGCCCCTGCCACTACTTCAAGGTGTGCGTCTGTGATGACAGTGTCACCTGCCTACTCCGGTTATTCCGAAGGAAAGCGTCGTCTACACTGTGCGATATTTCGGCAAGTCGACACCGCCGACTGCGGGAAGTCCCAGCCCAGTTACCGGGGATGCCGACGAGTCGGCGTGCCGACGTACGGCAAAATGTGGATGCCGCCACCCTGCCGAATACCTGAGAGGAGTTCAAAATAATCTTAAACTGGAAATGCTTAAAATCACACACTGTCTTGCTGTGGTTTAGTTTCAGTGTGTGTGTTGGCAGAGAGATTAATAACAATAAAATGAAGTGTATCTGTGGAACAACTATTTCCACAAAAATGCTTTACAAGCTACGGACCTAGGAAACAAATTCTCTGAAGATAGGTAATGTAAAAGACCACCGTTTTGGAGGACGGAAGGGGTGAGAGTGGAGATGGGTGATTTGTGACCAATTTGTCTGAATTAAAGAACAGAGCCTAAAATACTGTTTCAGTACATGGTGGTATACTGTAGCTAACACTGGTATGACTCCTCGCAAGAGACATGTGGAAAATTTTGTTTTTCTCAAAATAAAGGTCTGTTCCAGAAACTACCATTTTGGAACACAAGAAAGAAGGTGTAATCAATGCACGACAAACTGCTTTGCTGTGTGCTACATCTCTGACAATGTACTGTCTTCAATGATATCTTATCGCAGATAACAAAACTGAAATCTTGTCAAAAAATAACACCAGGCTGCATCTAAAGAGTCACATTATTTTACTTATAAACATCACACAATTGCTTGAAAAACTTTTGATACGGCTGCTGAAGCCCAATTAAATTTAAAATTTCCATATTCCATCAGTTTCAGAGATATTTGAAAGTGGTGGAGCACGTGTCACTTCTTCACTGTACTGTTTAACATGTGGGAATGTCACACGAGAGTGATTTGACTCTTAGGCAAGGAGTAGAGTATAAATCTTAAACAGTGATGGTGTTTGCTGTCTGGGAGCAACAAGAAGAGGTGGTGATTCTCTGTTCTGTAAGTTAACTGTAATTTCTTTTTTCCTTACGAACTATGGAAGCAAATTGTGAAATAAAATGGTTTTAAATCCCTGGCCTATCCTGCCAGAACACCTAACACTGATCTACACTTAATAGTAACAGTGCACACACAAGTTTATAGAGCATAACAGTTTGTAACAGAAGAGACAAATGTAGAAGTTTCACCGTGGCAAAACTAAATATTTTGCAAGCAGCTCAGACTCCAGTTATCGCTACACAAATCACTTTATGGCAGAGAGGGGAACGCCAGTTCTATGTCATTTTCTTGTCAAATCCAACAGTCACACTATTGTGACATAACTGCTGTACGATACTTAACAATAAGAAGAAACGCTCCAGAGTATTTTCGGCTGCACATTGAGACTATTCTTTAGGCAGCCTGCATAATCAGAAGCGACAGCTTTTCACATGTCACGCTGATGCTTGAGCATCAGGTGAGGAGAACTGCGGATAAAAATACAACTGGACAAAACAGACTAAAATACCTGGAAAGCTCATTGAACGAGAACAGATCCTGATCGGAATGGGGTGTGGCTTAACACACATTTCGCCTTTCACCTGCCTGAGGAATAAAGCATCAATTTCAGGAAAAACAATTTTGACATCTAAAAATGGCCATATTGCTTTTCAGGGAGCAAACCTTCCTGGTTTGAAACATTACAAATTTCTTCTGCAGATTTGCTACCTATTCAGTTCACTCCAGTTTTGTGGTAGTTAAGTTCTTTTTGAAAAGAAGCAAAAATAAAATGCGTAGCATCAGAACTACAATCCAAAAAACAATGAGCTCAATTAGGAAAGAAAAACTGAGTGTACCGTAAAAAGAAAAAAAAATCAGCATAGAGTGCACAAGTTACAAGAACACAGTTCGAGTTCCAAGAGAAAGGGAAAACTGTACAAATAACTGCTACAAATTGTGACAACAGAAACTGCAGAAGGTGGCTCTTGGAGCGACAGTGAGATCAAAATAACAATAGAGACAATTAATGACATCTGTGTATCACATTTGGGTGGAACAGTCAGTGTATAGGACACAAAACTCCTATCTCCAGTGTCGAGGCAGACTTAATTGTACAAAAGAAGTAAACATGCTGACAAGGTGGGTAGATAAATACAAGAAACTGATGATGAAACAGGAAAATATACGGCGAAAATTAAGTCATAACAGTATGCACGAAAGTTGTCACCGATGTCGCAGAATGTGCTTCAAATTGCACAGGTATCTACCCTAAACATTAAATTATCTCCACTACTACAATGCAGTGTTAAAATATTGGCTGTTTTATTACATATTTCAGCTTCAGGTCACACAATCTTTTGACCCAAGGTTGAGATTTACAATTAAAAACAAAATTGTTTAGAAGACAGGTACTTTGCATCCCTAAGGCATTATGACTAGTCTGTAAAATATTGGAACACTCTTCCATTCTCCGGCTGGATCAAAGGGAATTTGCCCAAAGAATCTACCCATTTACTATAGCATCTATTCAATTTTTGGATGCCCCTAGTGGAATGATTGAAAATAAACAGTAAACAATGTATTTAAACTCTCCATTCTTTAGACAAGTTATGACCATTTCCTTACCCTGACAACATTACAGGGAATGAATTGTATCAGATACATAGTTTTTGTGCCAGAAGGTTATGTGACACATACTGAGGCATAAGGGCACTGCAAGTGTGTGTATACAGTTAATTCGTACATAGGCCAAAGTACACCCGCACACCAAATAGAAAATGTTGCTTACTGGTGCCAATTAAATACTGCACCAGACAATCTAATTAAGAAGCCAATTTACTGAGGCAAATGAAGCTTTCAAGTTTTATGATATCAAACCGTTGACTAGGCAGATTCCCAGTACCTATGTGACGCACATAATTTTGAGAATTTGCTCGGTAAAAAAATGTTTGCCAAAAACTCACACACTTGAGAAATCGTTTGTGTAAAAATTTACATAATACTTTGAGATATACTCCCATAAAAAGAAGAAGTGCGGCACACTTTTCTTCACAGTGTCCAGTATTGTCTGAAAGCTTCATACGCTCAGAATGTAATAAATATCACTTAAATGTGCACATAATGTCAGGCAAATTTAATGCAGACGTGCACTGTGACAAAATGTGCATTACAGCTGAAACTACCAATACACATTTTGCCACTTGTTCTATATATGTGTGAATAACTGAGAAAAGAAACAGATTGTTTTGGTAAACTGGAATCCATATCTTTCAAAAGGTTCTGCCACTATGTAAGAGTAAAATTTGACACCTCTCCCACAAACAATATTATCAAAATTGTATCACACATATTCCATGACAAATTTCTTGTGATAAATATTCATATTCCATTACAATTAAGTTGCACTGGGCAGAAAATTATGAAATTGAAATGAGTTTTCCCAAAACAAACTGCTTCTCAATGAGAATTTTTCTTAATGCATAAACGACTTTTATTTGTATACAGACATTTAAGAGCATGAACATATTTCATCACGTTCAAACATTCTGACATACAAAACTCACATTTAAAATAAATGCTCCTGTAGGGTGAGACGCCTGCTATTTCGCACACTCGACGTCACTTCCTCGTATGTTCGCAATATGTTCATAACACTTATCGATATGGGCCTCCCGATAAACAAATTGTTCACTAGTTTAGGACTGGTTTACTTCATTATAGTGCAAAATGTGACCTACTTCCCAGAACATATAATGCTATCTGTGAACCTTAATAGCCCATCAGCAATGAACACCGAAAATGTTCTGTTAAGATTATTGGTGTTTACGGGAGTAACTAGCTTAAAGATATCTTGCCGAAAAACTGCAGTTCCTGTCTTTTTTTTTTTTTTTTTGCCCGAATGCAATGTTTTGTTCGTTTAGTACTTCCACGTGTCACAACAGTGAAACAGAAAACCTGCACGCCAACCTCCAGAAGCATTTATCAAATGGCGACTTATCCCGACTCGATGCAACTCTTGCCGAGCACTGGGAAGTCTCGTACAAAATCATTATCGTGTACTTTATCGCACGCTTATTAAATTAAATGACATTTTGAAAATAAATGCCTTACTGCCTTTGCAGCAACATAATTTTGTGCCTCAATTTCCATCAATTTTAGGCATAATCACATTTATAAAATGTACGTAACGCTTTTTCCAATAATCTGAAAAAAGTGCTCTAGTTTGTATTTTTAATCTATATATGTCATGCCCCTAAAGAAATTCTCAATACATCTACTAAATATATATATTCTCTCCAATAAACAACATATTTACATGTGAGAAATACAGTGAGACAAAATATTTAATTATATATTTACAGATATAAGCATGTTGTGCTGACCATCTTTGGATACACATAATAACTACACTTCGTGTGAAATTGGTACACCAGATAATTTACTTAGGGAAACACATTTGCCATACACACTTGAGAAAGAGCTGTCAGCAGAAAGAGTTTTCCCACAACCCCAATGTCTAATACAACCAATCTAAAATTGTCTAACTATGATTATGACAGGCAAACAGACCACTCCCAATACTGAACTGTGGTAGGTCTGACAGCAAAGCTTACTACGGACCACTGAATTACACATTTTTAAAACTCAAGACTGCATTTTCGGATGGGAGGAAGGATAGAAAGGAGCAGGCAATACGTTAAATGCGAACACAAAATATACAATGAATGAAATGTGAATGTTCCAATGTAACAGATGAGATGTGGATTTCATAGCTTATAGTAATGAGTTCCACAGGAATTACTGCTGGAGAACACGTTGGGCACTAGCCACAAGTGTAAATATGTACAGCAAAGGAAGGAAACAGCACACCAACAAAATGAAAGAGGAACAAAATAAAAAATAAAAGATGTACCACAAAAAGAAAGCTTCGCTCCTTTTGATGACAGAAAATTAGCTAGTCTTTCAAATAATAAGACACGTACTGTCCTTCGCAGGAGGCAAAATGTTTAGTAATGTCAAAACACATACACGTGTAAGTAAAGTTGGACATCATCCTCTCTTTCAAAACTATTTGTTTCTTCCTCAGGGAGGAAAGACAGATTAGTTTTGAAAATTAGTATAGTGTGTGTAATTTTGTTTCGTGACCATTGGCAACACTCTATTTTTGCCTCGCTGTGCTAAGCACTGACCTGCAATTCTGTCTCTGTGTTATAATTTTCTCATGTGAATTTTCCATTTGATATAATTTCATAAGTTTTTCAATCCTGAAACAGACTACGCACGAGAACAATTCGTTGATGAATGTACTCTCAGGCATCAGCAGGAGAATTGCAGCTCGAGCAGATGTCACGTGTCAGTAGATTCTCATTTCGTGTGTAGATAATCTGTACCCTTTCATTTCTTTTTTCAATTCAGTACAAAGGACGAAGGAAGTACTCCTGTTTAGCTTTTCAAAGACACAGTGTCAACACTTACTCCCAGTAAAACAGTAGTGCCACCCCAAGTCACACGTAACTTTTACCTTATTTTACACGACCGAAGCGATCGTCTTCAGAAATTACATAGCCGAGAGTTATACTCAGTCCCATATTTGTAACGAGTGGCCCTCGGCCACATAATTTCTGAAGGTGCTTGTGGTGGTCGAGTGAAACCTGTAAAATAAGGAAAACATTACATGTGACTTGTGACAGCTCTACAATTCCCGTTTCCAAAGGTCACTGTTTCCCTGCAGGCAAATGCCTGTGCTTGCTGAACTTAACTCTCACTGTTGCTAATCAATTCCAAATACAGCTGTAATTGTTTATACTTTTGTGAAATGAGAGTGACTTTTGTGGTACAGTTGAAAATCCACACACACACACACACACACACACACACACACACACACACTCTCTCTCTCTCTCTCTCTCTCTCTCTCTCTCTCTCTCTCTTCTCTTGTCATCTTTTTGATATGTCAGAGGAGGAGTGCAAATAATCGGCGTGCTCCTGGTGTAAAAGGAAGCGTCTTCTATGTGAGTTTCTGTTCTCTGGCATGCAACAAAGTGATGGGAAGGTGACAAGATGTGGGATATGCATTTGACAGACGAGACAAAACTGCTGGATGACTAAATATATTACAAAGATGATAAAAAATGTGACACTAGTGGTATCAAATTGTGTTTCGTCACCACCTCCCCCCATAACAGCAGTCCTAACTGTATAATCTTTCCACTAATAGGTTACAATTTTTGTACGCCCGTGACTGTAGCATTTCTCACAGTTCACTTTTGAATTAATTATATTGAGCTGAGAGACATACCACTTGTCATGACCCGTACGAGTCTGAAAGACGTGACAAGCAGCAATTGTTTGGGCTAACTCCATCTACGCAATGCAAAAACGAAATTGTAAATTTCTGCAGAAACACCGGAGAAAATCCATCTGATGACTCTCGTGAAAGACACCCGGTATATTTTCCAGGATATTAGTGACTGCTGGGAAATGTACGTCGTACCGAAGTTTGGGTACGAACTGCAGTACATTGCCGACAGTGTCTCAGATTTTGATCGGTGAACCTTTCTGAGGGGTTCAATTTATTTGGCAGGCCCTTAGGCAGAGTGTTGAAACTGTCACAAAGGGTGAGCTCCAGGAAACAGATCTCATGATAGTTTCTGAAAGGCCAAAGATTGATACGGGAATACTGCTCCCAAAATCACATCAGCTCGCTGGAAATTTAACAGAATACGTTAACAGTCTGATACTTAGTGTCTGCTTCCAGAAAGCACTCACTTCCTCTAAAATTGCTCGAGAAAAGAATATGCTTGCAAAGAACACGTTTCCTCCGACAGAAAAGGTCACCGATTGCTTCACACACACACACACACACACACACACACACACACACAAATGGAATATAAACCTGTAGCATTATGCTGATACAGTAGCTGTCTACCCAGTATATCAACTGAATACAGATTAAGAAATATCTCAGCACTACTGTACCACGAAATTATATCTCAGTGCGTGTCATAAGTAACTTATAATGTCAGTTCTGTATGCATAAGCAGTTTTTAGAATCTGCATCTCCATCTCAAAACTACAGGCCTGCTCAGAAAATAAGGCATGACACTGCCTGTCATGTACAATAGTGTAGTGGAATTAACAAATGAAAGAGAAAACTTGCACACACTGGAACATGTCCTTTTGTCACTTCCATGTATTATTATTGTTCTTTTTCTTACTCCAGAGATTATTGTTGTTCTTTTTCTTATTAACAACACAACATTTATTCCTTAGACAAAAGAGACTTTACAAAACCACGGTGGGTGAAAAAGCTACAAGCATAATTTGGCCGCAAAATGACGTGATGCGTACTGCCGTGTACACCAGAAATCGTACTCGTGCACAGTATTCAATTTTGCAAACCAGGACGTAGTGCCATCCGGTGCGCAGGAAAAGTTGCAGCCATTTCTCCGTACTGTCAGAACTCCACCCAGATAACCATTGTCTTCATCTGATTTTACCCTGCAACAAAGAAACAAAAACTGTTACCTACAACTTTTCACCAACTTTCTTTCGGTTACGAAGTACGGCAGTTAGTGTTGGGCCATGTGCATGTGTAATCAGAATAAACTATATTTTTTTATTAAAAAAAAGCAACAACAATAACAATTAATGACAATATCATACGAGAAGTGCACAACAAGTATAAGAAAAATTAAACCCATTCACATTCTATGCCAAAAAATACATACGATTTACTCAAACTATACTTTGCCATTCATAGTAGATGGCACTGTAATTGACAAATATTAAGTGTGCCTGTTTCTGGAATTAAAAACCCTCAAATCTGTTTCTACATTTCATTTAAAATGTATAGATAAACCTTTGTGTTCTAACACTTGATGCTTATGTTCAAACGTCATTGACTGTTGCAAACATGATTGCACAGTACAAATAATATGGCTAGATATTGACATTTCTGGCAAATAAGCTACTTGTATGGTAATTTAGTTTTTAGTTCGCTACGGGGTTGACTGTGGCGAATCCCCAGATCGTGCTCAATTCTGGAAGCTGCCTTAAACCTCACCATCAGGGTGACAGATTTCAGTACGTTTCATCCGACTGCCGTTGGCTGCTATGCAGCTACCAGCCGAATACAAACCACGACTGTTGTAATAACATAAAATATCCACGAACTGATAATGACAAGTGCACTTGCCACGGATACTCGCCGGAATAGAGCACCGCTACGGTGAGAGGCGAGGGGACTCACCGAAATCGAGGACCCTAATGGTGAAATGAAAATGATCCTGCGGCACTGTTGACCGGGAAGCCCCATGCGGGGGAGTTTGGCTGCTGTATTGCCGAGTCCCTTTCAGTTGACGCCACTTCGGCGACTTGCGGGTCAATGATGATGAAAATTATGATGAAGGACACACAACACCCAGTTTCCTGCTGGGAATTGAACCCGGGCCTCCTGTGTGGTAGGCGGAAAAAGCTATCACTATGCTACGGAGGCGGACCCCTTATGGTGAGAGGCAAAGGGACTCACCGATATCGAGCATCCCGACAGGGACAGAAAACTATCCCACCTACGCCATCATTCCCGGTTCATGCTAAAGGTAGTTTCTACACGAACCCTGAAATGGCAGCCGTACTGTACTATACCATCAAATTTGCAGTACTACATTAAGTTTTGAACATAAATACCGACAGTTCAAACACAAAGATTAACATTTACATCACAAATTAAATGTAGAATCAAATACATCAGTGCTTAATTGCAAAAACAGGCACAGTCGATAGTTGCAATTACAGTGCCACTTTCCATGAGTGGCAAAGTAAAATTTGAGTAAACCGTACATATTTTTTGGTATAGAACATGAATGTGTGATACAACTGGTGGCTCTCATTTGAAAATACAAAGTGAGCTCACCCACACAGAAAGGGTAGTTTAGGAGGTGATCAATTGTAGGACATACAGTGTTATAGAGTCACTGCATCTCATTTGATTCCTTGCGACGACTTATCTCTGCATATGTGCTGCACAATAGTATGTGTGTCTTGTCTGGAAAAAAATTTTGTTCCATCTGCCGACCTCCCTCTCTCCACCCTCAAATTTGCATCCCGTACTGCATAGTTCTGTTTTTGGATTTGTTTTTCTGCCAGTGTTAGTTAAGAGGAAACAATGGTACACAACAGTATGGACAGGTTTATTGACAAAGAGGAGTTGGCGGAGTGTGAACTGAATGGAAGAATTTAATAATGTGATATAAAAATATGCACTTGCTGGATACTTCATTGCTCACTGGTATATAAATGACTCAAATATTTGTGAAGAGATCAGTAACAAGGAAGAACAACCACTGTATAGCTTACTCAACTAAGTAAAGATGCTAAAAACATGTGGGAAAGTTTCATCCTTTGAAAATGTAAAATTATTGTGTTTAATGTAAGTTAGCGGAATGAAAAACATGTATCTATATTATTAAAAAGGAAACTTCATAAAAGATTATGACATTTATGATTTGTAATACGAACACTGAATAATTTATCACACGATAACTTTTATATCGACGTCACTTTCCGTGATTTACTGATCTTATTAATTTAGCAAAAAGTCTACAAAAACTGAAATCTTCAATTTACTGAACACCTTTTTGCACGACAATTAAGTGTATGTCACTCAATGTCATGTTAGAAATACTACTGGAAGCATTTCTATATTTTCTAGCTGTGACATCATTGGTATACAGTGATAATTTTAAATGTCAATTTATTTACATCAGTTCTATTTCAGTATACAGTGAATACTCACTTTTACAGTTTTGAGAGAACTTTTAAAAAATGGTGTAAACTGTGTGAAAATACATTTTAAGCATATAAGGTTTATATTTTGGCAAGCGCTCATACTGTCTGATAAAAAAGAATTCAGAAATATAGTTTGCTTCAGTTCCTTCTGCTAAATCTTTTTTTATACGGATTTCTAGTTCATAAATACATTAAAAAGTTTTGATGCCTAAATGAAAAATTTAGCAGGAGATTGAAAGCAATTATGAGACCTAGGCACATGTTACAGACATTTATTTCCCAGCAAACTCTAGACAAGAAGCAAATCTAACTTCAAATTACAAAATTTCCTTCATTGTACACCAAAAATGAATTTCTCCAAGCAAAAGTACGACAGGATAGCAGGGGGACAACAGATCTTGTTGACTGCACTAAGATGATGGACCCAATGACAGAATTAAGTTATATAAAGGTCACTTTGAAGTTAAAAGTATGTAGATACGGGCAGTGTAATGAAATCTAATTATGTACTACAGGATATAGAGGAGAAAGCCAGGTAAATTTTAGATAAGCTTGCAGGTCCCATCCTAACCAACCCCTCAGAAATCAGAATGTATTCTGAAAGAAACACAGAAAGTGTGTAACCATTATGACTGTATTTAAATTGTTTAAGCTTCAGTATTAGTTCCCAACCCAAGCAGCACATTAGTAATTGCTACATATTCCTAAAAAATCGTAGGTCACAATCCACTCCATAACTTCTGCTTTGAATCTAAGTTAATGCTCCATTTTTTTTTTTACAAATTAATACGTGAAAAATTACCATGTAGTTCATACTTTTTTTTCTCGCAAGAGCATCATATCTACAACTGTTCAAGCTTGTGTCTGTGTATGTGTGGACGTGTGTGTGTGTGTGCGCGCGCGCGCCCGCGCGCAAGTGTGTACCCGTCCTTTTTTCCCCCCTAGGGTGGGTCTTTCCATTCCCGGGATTGGAATGACTCCTTACCCTCTCCCTTAAAACCCAAATCCTTCCGTCTTTCCCTCTACTTCCCTCTTTCCTGAAGAGGCAACCGTTGGTTGCGAAAGCTAGAATTTTGTGTGTATGTTTGTGTGTCTATCGACCTGCCAGCGCTTTTGTTTGGTAAGTCACATCATCTTTGTTTTTAGATATATTTTTTCCCACGTGGAATGTTTCCTTCTATTATATATATAAAAACAAAGATTTTGAGACTTACCAAACAAAAGCGCTGGCAGGTCAATAGACATACAAACAAACACAAACATACACACAAAATTCTAGCTTTCGCAACAAACAGTTGCTTCATCAGGAAAGAGGGAGGGAGAGGGAAAGACGAAAGGATGTGGGTTTTAAGGGAGAGGGTAAGGAGTCATTCCAATCCCAGGAGTGGAAAGACTTACCTTAGGGGGGAAAAAGGACAGGTATACACTCGCGCACACACACACACACACATCCATCCGCACATACACAGACACAAGGAGACATTTGTAAAGGCAAAGAGTTTGGGCAGAGATTTCAGTCGAAGCGGAAGTGCAGAGGCAATGATGTTGTTGAAAGACAGGTGAGGTATGAGTGGCGGCAACTTGAAGTTAGCGGAGGTTGAAGCCTGGTGGATAACGAGAAGAGAGGATATACTGAAGAGCAAGTTCCCATCTCCGGAGTTCGGATAGGTTGGTGTTAGTGGGAAGTATCCAGATAACCCGGACGGTGTAACACTGTGCCAAGATGTGCTGGCCGTGCACCGAGGCATGTTTAGCCACAGGATGATCCTCATTACCAACAAACACTGTCTGCCTGTGTCCGTTCATGCGAATGGACAGTTTGTTGCTGGTCATTCCCACATAGAAAGCTTCACAGTGTAGGCCGGTCAGTTGGTAAATCACGTGGGTGCTTTCACACGTGGCTCTGCCTTTGATCGTGTACACCTTCCGGGTTACAGGACTGGAGTAGGTGGTGGTGGGAGGGTGCACGGGACAGGTTTTACACCGGGGGCGGTTACAAGGGTAGGAGCCAGAGGGTAGGGAAGGTGGTTTGGGGATTTCGTAGGGATGAACTAAGAGGTTACAAAGGTTAGGTGGACGGCGGAAAGACACTCTTGGTGGAGTGGGGAGGATTTCGTGAAGGATGGATCTCATTTCAGGGCAGGATTTGAGGAAGTCGTATCCCTGCTGGAGAGCCACATTCAGAGTCTGATCCAGTCCCGGGAAGTATCCTGTCACAAGTGGGGCACTTTTGTGGTTCTTCTGTGGGAGGTTCTGGGTTTGAGGGGATGAGGAAGTGGCTCTGGTTATTTGCTTCTGTAGCAGGTCGGGAGGGTAGTTGCGTGATGCGAAAGCTGTTATCAGGTTGTTGGTGTAATGGTTCAGGGATTCCGGACTGGAGCAGATTCGTTTGCCACGAAGACCTAGGCTGTTGGGAAGGGACCGTTTGATGTGGAATGGGTGGCAGCTATCATAATGGAGGTACTGTTGCTTGTTGGTGGGTTTGATGTGGACGGACATGTGAAGCTGGCTATTGGACAGGTGGAGGTCAACGTCAAGGAAAGTGGCATGGGATTTGGAGTAGGACCAGGTAGATCTGATGGAACCAAAGGAGTTGAGGTTGGAGAGACAATTCTGGAGTTGTTCTTCACTGAGTCCAGATCATGAAGATGTCATCAATAAATCTGTACCAAACTTTGGGTTTGCAGGCCTGGGTAACCAAGAAGGCTTCCTCTAAGTGACCCATGAATAAGTTGGCGTATGAGGGGGCCATCCTGGTACCCATGGCTGTTCCCTTTAATTGTTGGTAGGTCTGGCCTTCAAAAGCGAAGAACTTGTGGGTCAGGATGAAGCTGGCTAAGGTAATGAGGAAAGAGGTTTTCGGTAGGGTGGCAGGTGATCGCGTGAAAGGAAGTGCTCCATTGCAGCGAGGCCCTGGACGTGCGGGATATCTGTGTATAAGTGGCATCAATGGTTACAAGGATGGTTTCTCGGGGTAACAGACTGGGTAAGGATTCCAGGTGTTCGAGAAAGTGGTTGGTGTCTTTGATGAAGGATGGGAGACTGCATGTAATGGGTTGAAGATGTTGATCTATGTAGGCAGAGATACGTTCTGTGGGGGCTTGGTAACCAGCTACAATGGGGCGGCCGGGATGATTGGGTTTGTGAATTTTAGGAAGAAGGTAGAAGGTAGGGGTGCGGGGTGTCGGTGGGGTCAGGAGGTTGATGGAGTCAAGTGAAAGGTTTTGTAGGGGGCCTAAGGTTCTGATGGACTGTGTCAGCTTTCAGACAACACCATATACAAAGTTTGCCAAGGTAATCCCATTCCTGATGTCCAGGCGGAGCTTCAAGGAATCCTCAGAACCTTAGGCCCCCTACAAAACCTTTCACCTGACTCCATCAACCTCCTGACCCCACCGCCACCCCGCACCCCTACCTTCTACCTTCTTCCTAAAATTCACAAACCCAATCATCCCGGCCGCCCCATTGTAGCTGGTTACCAAGCGCCCACAGAACGTATCTCTGCCTACATAGATCAACACCTTCAACCAATTACATGCAGTCTCCCATCCTTCATCAAAGACACCAACCACTTTCTCGAACGCCTGGAATCCTTACCCAATCTGTTACCCCCGGAAACCATCCTTGTGACCATTGATGCCACTTCCTTATACACAGATATTCCGCACGTCCAGGGCCTCGCTGCGATGGAGCACTTCCTCTCATGCCGACCACCTGCCACCCTACCTAAAACCTCTTTCCTCATCACCTTAGCCAGCTTCATCCTGACCCACAACTTCTTCACTTTTGAAGGCCAGGCATACCAACAATTAAAGGGAACAGCCATGGGTACCAGGATGGCCCCCTTGTACGCCAACCTATTCATGGGTCACTTAGAGGAAGCCTTCTTGGTTACCCAGGCCTGCAAACCCAAAGTTTGGTACAGATTTATTGATGAAATCTTCATGATCTGGACTCACAGTGAAAAAGAACTCCAGAATTTCCTCTCCAACCTCAACTCCTTTCGTTCCATCAGATTCACCTGGTCCTACTCCAAATCCCATGCCACTTTCCTTGACGTTGACCTCCATCTGTCCAATGGCCAGCTACACATGTCTGTCCACGTCAAACCCACCAACAAGCAACAGTACCTCCATTATGATAGCTGCCACCCATTCCACATCAAACGGTCCCTTCCCAACAGCCTAGGTCTTCGTGGCAAACGAATCTGCTCCAGTCCGGAATCCCTGAACCATTACACCAACAACCTGATAACAGCTTTCGCATCACGCAACTACCCTCCCGACCTGCTACAGAAGCACTTCCTCACCCCCTCCAACCCAGAACCTCCCACAGAAGAACCACAAAAGTGCCCCACTTGTGACAGGATACTTCCCGGGACTGGATCAGACTCTGAATGTGGCTCTCCAGCAGGGATACGACTTCCTCAAATCCTGCCCTGAAATGAGATCCATCCTTCACGAAATCCTCCCCAGTCCACCAAGAGTGTCCTTCCGCCGTCCACCTAACCTTTGTAACCTCTTAGTTCATCCCTACGAAATCCCCAAACCACCTTCCCTACCCTCTGGCTCCTACCCTTGTAACCGCCCCCAGTGTAAAACCTGTCCCGTGCACCTTCCCACCACCACCTACTCCAGTCCTGTAACCCGGAAGGTGTACACGATCAAAGGCAGAGCCACGTGTGAAAGCACCCACGTGATTTACCAACTGACCGGCCTACACTGTGAAGCTTTCTATGTGGGAATGACCAGCAACAAACTGTCCATTCGCATGAACAGACACAGGCAGACAGTGTTTGTTGGTAATGAGGATCACCCTGTGGCTACACATGCCTCTGTGCACGGCCAGCACATCTTGGCACAGTGTTACACCGTCCGGGTTATCTGGATACTTCCCACTAACACCAACCTATCTGAACTCCGGAGATGGGAACTTGCCCTTCAATATATCTTCTCTTCCCGTTATCCACCAGGCCTCAATCTCCGCTAATTTCAAGTTGCTGCCACTCATACCTTACCTGTCATTCAACAACATCTTTGCCTTTGCACTTCTGCCTCGACTGACATCTCTGCCCAAACTCTTTGTCTTTAAATATTTCTGCTTGTGTCTGTATATGTGTGGATGGATATGTGTGTGTGTGCGAGTGTATACCCGTCCTTTTTTCCCCCTAAGGTAAGTCTTTCCGCTCCCGGGACTGGAATGACTCCTTACCCTCTCCCTTAAAACCCACATCCTTTCGTCTTTCCCTCTCCTTCCCTCTTTCCTGATGAGGCAACAGTTTGTTGCGAAAGCTTGAATTTTGTGTGTATGTTTGTGTTAGTTTGTGTGTCTGTCGACCTGCCAGCATTTTCATTTGGTAAGTCATATCATCTTTGTTTATATATATATATATATATATATATATATATATATATATATATATATATATATATAAAAAGAAAGATGATGAGACTTACCGAACAAAAGCGCTGGCAGGTCGATAGACACACAAACAAACACAAACATACACACAAAATTCTAGCTTTCGCAACCAACGGTTGCCTCGTCAGGAAAGAGGGAAGGAGAAGGAAAGACAAAAGGATATGGGTTTTAAGGGAGAGGGTAAGGAGTCATTCCAATCCCGGGAGCGGAAAGACTTACCTTAGGGGGAAAAAAGGACAGGTATACACTCGCACACACACACATATCCATCCACACATACACAGACACAAGCAGACATTTGTAAAGGAAAAATATATATTATATATAAAAATATATATTATTGGTGTTTTGCCCTTAAAGAGCGCATTTGGACTAAACTACATGGCCAGTTCCTTTTGCTGCCTTCCTTGCTGCCCAAACTTCCCTCATTCGCTCGCTGTGTTTCTGTTTCCGGTCCTCTGTCCATGCTTCTTGTCGGCTTCGTGTCTTCGGCTTCATCTTGATTGCCTTTTTGGTTGCCCATATTTCTTTCATCTTCTGGCTGTGATCTTGCTTTCGTTCTTCGGTCCATTTTATGCCTGTTTGTTTGTCGCATTGTATCTCATGTAGTTTACTTTTCTTAATGATGTTTCTGAACTTTATTCTGTCGTTTATTGTGTCTGCTGTTATGTTGAGCTGGTTCAGGTCGTTTTCTACCTCTGCCACCCATTTGTTGTTTCTAGTGGTTACCCAGTCAAAGATCTGTTTGGTCAGCCTGTGTGATGGCATTCTGTATAGGTGTCCATAGAATTGTAGTCTGCGTTTTCTAATCTTTTCTGTGATTGTCTCCGTATGTTTGTACAGTTCCTCTGTAGGTTTCTTGATCCATATTCCATTGTTGTTAGTTGCGCCAAATATTTTCCTAAGTATTTTCCGTTCTACTTTTTCTAATTGTCTGATACGTGTATGCCCTCGGATTAGTGTGGTCTCTGCTGCATATAGTGCCTCGGGGAGCACCACCGTGTCGTAATGGCGTAATTTGGCTTTTTGTGAGATAGACTTCTTGTTGTAATGATTCCACACTACTTTGTATGCCTTGTCCAGTTTAGTCTTTCTTTCTTCATTTGAGTCTCTGTTATGTCCACTCATTTGTAGTGTTTCACCGAGGTATTTGAAGTTTGCTGTTTTGTAAATCGTGCCATACTTTGTGTTCAGAGATGAGAGTTTCTTTGTGCTCATAAACTGTGTCTTTTCGTAAGAGATCTGTAGTCCAGTTTTGGAAGCGATTTCGTGCAGTTTTTCAATAGCGTCTTTTGTTTCCTTTATACCTTTCGTGACAATCGCCAAATCGTCTGCAAAAGCCAGGCATTTAATCTGTAGGTTTCCTATGGTTATCCCCTGTTGTGATGTTTCCCATTCTTTTATGACCTTATCTAACACCAGATTGAAAAGGAGAGGTGAGAGGCCATCGCCTTGTCGGACACCTGTGCGAATTTCGAAGGGCTCTGATAGTTCCCCACAGAACTTTACTTTGGAGGTCGTGTTGGTTAAAGTTTGCTCTATGATAGCTCGTGTTTTGTTGTCTACTTTGTATTCTGCTAGAATTTTGAAGAGAGTTTTCCGGTCGATCGAGTCGTACGCCTTTTTGAAGTCAACAAAGATAATGATCAGGTTCTGTTTGTGTTGTAAAATCATTTTCAGGTTCCAAATTTGTTCCGCACAAGACCGCCCTTTACGGAAGCCTGCTTGGTATTCCCCAATCAAGTGGTCGGTTTGGCATTCTAGTCTGTTCAGTAAAGCTTTAGAGAGGATCTTGTATGTGACCGGTAGTAGGGATATTCCTCTGTAGTTGTTCGGGTTAGTCTTGTCACCTTTTTGGTGTAGTGGGTGTATCAGGGCAGTTTTCCAGTCGTCAGGAATTTTCATGGTTTTCCAGATGTCTTCCAAGATCCTGTGGATGTCTTTGGTGAGTTCTGGGTCTTGTAACTTCCAGATTTCCGCGATGATGCCATCTTCTCCTGGTGCTCTACGATTCTTGAGTGACTTTATTATTTCTTTAACTTCTTCTAGAGTTGGAGGTTCACTATCTGGATTGTATGTGCTCGTTTCTGTCATCATTTCTTCCATGGGGGGGGGGGGGGGGGGGGGGGGGGGGGTCCGTGTTGAGCAGTTTTTCAAAGTACTTTGCCAGAATGTCACAATTGTTTTTGGTATTGGTTTCTAGGGTTCCATCCGGTCTTCTGAAGCACAAGTTGGGTGGTTGATATCCAGTCATATTTTCTCTGAACGTTCTGTAGAAGTTTCTTGTATTGTTCTTCATGAAGTCCGATTCGATCTCTGTCAGTCGCCGTTTGTCATACTGTCGTTTTTCACTGCGAATGATTTTGCTTGATTGCTTCTGTGTTTTCAAGAAGTTCATCCAATTCTCTTGGGATTTATGGCAACTAAATTTTTTTCATGCACTGATTCGTTGGTCAATAGCTTGGTCACATGTGTGGTTCCACCAACGGTGTTTCTGTGTTCGTGGTGCTTGGGCTAGTTTCATGGCCTCTCGGATTCTTCGTGAAAGTTGTGTCCAGTCTGTCGTTTTCTCCATTTTAATTTTGTGTAATATTTGTGTTTGGTTTAAAGTAACGTATTCTGGATCTGGTCTAACAATTTTGTTCTTCTGGAGCTTTTTCTTGGGCAAAAGACGAATCCTGATCTGTAGTAGGTGGTGGTCTGAGTCGAAGTAGCCTTTACGGCTGTCTATGTTCAAAATTTCTTTTTGTGAGTCTTTCTGCACTATTACATGGTCGATTTGTAGTTCTTGCTTTCCGCTGGGGAATTTCCATGTGGTAAGTTTTCGTGTTGGTTTCTTGAATTTTGTTGACATAATGGCGAGGTCGTGGCTTTTGCAAAAGTCTATCAGATGTTTTCCGTTTTTGTTGGTGTCCTTGTGTGGAGTATGTTTTCCTGTGATATGTCTGTATATCTTTTCTTTTCCGAGTTTGGCGTTGAAGTCTCCCAGTATTATTTTGACTCTATGTGCAGGAATTTTTCTGATAGTTTCTTCCATTGTCGTCCAGAAGTCATCAATTTCGTCCGGGTTTTTCCTGTTGTAGTCATTAGTTGGTGCATGTGCGTTGATTATTGTGTAGGATTTATTGGCTGATTTCACTGTGATGGTGCTGATTCTTTCGTTTGGTGACGAAAAGTCGATTATGCTGTCCGTGATGGACCTGTGTACTGCAAATCCTGTGCCAAAAAGCCTTAGGTTTTTCAGTTGTCTCGATGGTTTTCCTTTGTATATTCTGAAATTCTCCGTGTTGAAATGGTCTTCGTCTGTGAATCGTGTTTCTTGCAGTGCACATATTTTGATTTGAAATTTTTCGAGAGTGTCTGTCAGTTCCTGAAAGTTCGGCCACACACACACACACACACACACACACACACACACACACACACACACACACACACACACAGATATATATATATACACAAGCTGTGTCTGTGTATATGCGGATGGATATGTGTGTGTGTGTGCGAGTGTATACCTGTCCTTTTTTCCCCCTAAGGTAAGTCTTTCCGCTCCCGGGATTGGAATGACTCCTTACCCTCTCCCTTAAAACCCATATCCTTTTGTCTTTCCTTCTCCTTCCCTCTTTCCTCACGAGGCAACCGTTGGTTGCGAAAGCTAGATTTTTGTATGTATGTTTGTGTGTCTATCGACCTGCCAGCGCTTTTGTTTGGTAAGTCTCATCATCTTTCTTTATATATATATATATATATATATATATATATATATATATATATATATATAAAGAAAAGATTTTATGTGGACATGTGCTCATAAACGCTTAATTTCCATGTTAGAGCTCATTTTAGTTTCGTCAGTATGTACTGTACTTCCTCGATTCACCGCCAGTTGGCCCAATTGAAGGAAGGTAATGTTGACTTCGGTGCTTGTGTTGACATGCGACTCATTGCTCTACAGTACTAGCATCGAGCACATCAGTACGTAGCATCAACAGGTTAGTGTTTATCACGAACATGGTTTTGCAGTCAGTGCAATGTTTACAAATGCGGAGTTGGCAGATGCCCAATCGATGTATGGATTAGCACAGGGCAATAGCCGTGGCGTATCGAGACAGATTTCCAGAACGAAGGTGTCCCGACAGGAAGACGTTTGAAGCAATTGATCGGCGTCTTAGGGAGCACGGAACATTCCAGCCTATGACTCGCAACTGAGGAAGACCTAGAACGACGAGGACACCTGCAATGGACGAGGCAATTCTTCGTGCAGTTGTCGATAACCCTAATGTCAGTGTCAGAGAAGTAGTTGCTGTACAAGGTAACGTTGACCACGTCACTGTATGGAGAGTGCTACGGGAGAACCGGTTATTTCCGTACCATGTACAGCGTGTGCAGGCACTATCGGCAGCTGATTTGCCTCCACGGGTACACTTCTGCGAATAGTTCATCCGACAATGTGTCAATCCTCATTTCAGTGCAAATATTCTCTTTACGGATGAGGCTTCATTCCAACGTGATCAAATTGTAAATTTTCACAATCGACATGTGTGGGCTGACGAGAATCCGCACGCAATTGTGCAATCACGTCATCGACACAGATTTTCTGTGAACATTTGAGCAGGCATTGTTGGTGATGTCTCGATTGGGCCCCATGTTCTTCCACCTACGCTCAATGGAGCATGTTATCACGATTTCATACGGGATACTCTACCTGTGCTGCTAGAGCATGTGCCTCTACAAGTACGACACAACATGTGGTTTATGCACGATGGAGCTCCTGCAGATTTCAGTCGAAGTGTTCGTACCCTTCTCAACAACGGATTCGCTGTCCGACGGATTGGTAGAGGTGGACCAATTCCATGGCCTCCATGCTCCCCTGACCTCAACCCTCTTGACTTTCATTTATGGGGGCATTTGAAAGCTCTCGTCTGCACAACCCCGGTACCAAATGTAGAGACTCTTCGTGCTCGTATTGCGGACGGCTGTGATACAATACGCCATTCTCCAGGGCTGCATCAGCACATCAAGGATTCCACGCGACAGAGGGTGGATGCACGTATCCTCGCTAACGGAGGACATTTTGAACATTTCCTGTAACAAAGTGTTTGAAGTCACGCTGGTACTTCCTGTTGCTGTGTGTTTCCATTCCATGATTAATGTGATTTGAAGAGAAGTAATAAAATGAGCTCTAACATGGAAAGTAAGCGTTTCCGGACACATGTCCATAGAACATATTTTCTTTCTTTGTGTGTGAGGAATGTTTCCTGAAAGTTTGGCCGTGCCTTTTTGTAACACCCTGTATGTGTGTGTGTGTGTGTGTGTGTGTGTGTGTGAGAGAGAGAGAGAGAGAGAGAGAGAGAGAGAGAGAGACTTAGTAGATAATGTCAGAACTTCTAAGAGGGTCTTTGCGGATGGAGCTGATGCACATGGAGAAATCTCGACACTAGAAAACTGCACTGAAATGCAGGAAGACCTGCAAATAATCTGTCACTTTCTGTATTGTGTGGCAACTGACACTAGACATAAATAAATGCTAACGTGTTGTCAACAAATAGGCAGAAAAATCTACTACTATATGATAACAGGATTGCAAAACTATCACTGGAAGCAATTTGTAGTGCTTCGGAACTTCCGTGTAAATTCTAGAACCACTTTGCCTATCTCCGTCTCAAACCCACGATATTTTATACAGAAGTGTGAGAGAGATAAAGCTGACCTACTGCGCACTGCATGTTTGTGTGCAGGTCTAGAAACAGGCACGAGCAAAATGTGGACGCGGCGGCCGAAAGGCGGCACACACAGTGTTGTATTAGCGCACGCGCGCTTTTGTGTGTGTGTGTGTGTGTGTGTGTGTGTGTGTGTGTGTGGAGGGGGGACGATGACGAGGGCCTTACTGGCCGAAAGCTTTATTTGTGACAGTATTTTTTTTTTGGTGCCTATCTGCGACTGGGCATCTCCGCTATATGGTGAGTGGCAACTTTCCTTTTCATAACATTCTTCTTCATTTTCACATACATAGTGCACTCCACATCATTCCTAATCTGCTAAACGTATGACATCCTCAGGCATCCCTGACGATTCTTTCCCTCGATAGGTCCTTCTGCTAGTTTTATTTAACATCAATAGTTGACACATGCAATATTATTGATAGTATTTTTAAGAACAATCGATACATCGATTGTTTTGTGCATGTATTTCAAATTAAAAATAACTATCTAAAAATTCCTTATGGTTTTAAATACAACAATACAAGGTATGCAAATTTTGTTTTATAAAAAGTAACGTATTTAATATCTGTCCTTTAGTCTGTTGTTTAAAATACAGCATTACAAGGTACAAAAACTTTGTTTTATAAAAAGTAAGGTACTTAAATCCTTCTCCTTTAGTCTGTTGCGTTTTTCATTAATTATTTCTCTTGCCTTGGAGAAAACTTTCTGCAGGACTGAAGTCGCTGGATGGCACAAATATTTAATGACTGTTACACACAACATACTATTAAATTTTGCTCAATATTCTATTCCACATAAGCCTGCTTGTCTATTACATGTTTTTCAAAGTACTGACATAGGTCAATTATGGCATCACTGACTGGTGTAAAGACATCAACGTTACACTGTTGCTGATTGGGCAAAAAAGTAGTACATATTGACCTATGTCGGTCAATTATTTTAAGTGTGTGGACCGGAGCGATGTTCGCCAAGTCACACTTTGGCTTTAAACATAATTCTGCTGTAATTCCCTATGTTCACTGGCATTGGTCACCAAGCCTGAATTATGATGGCAGTGTTCCATACACAGTTTTTACAGTATGTGTGTGGATCACCTCCATGAAGGCAAATTGAGTATCCGATTGCCGCCACATTATCCCCTACTTTAGTGTTTACTGCAACTCATGGCCATAACTTCGTCAAGAAGCTCAATCAGGCACGTGCATTAGTTTTTGACTTGATTCTAGACCATTTCAGGTCAAATATACTAATCTTGAATAATGACCATCTATTTTATATGGCCCGTGTTGCCGGATATTACAGATTAGATATAGACTTGTTCATAAGTTCAATCATGACCATTTGTGTGCTAAGTTAATAGGATGTTCATGCGTTTTTACCATAGCTAAGCAAGTGCTTAATAATTAAGTCTTAAAAATTTCTAGATCTAGTCATAATAATGACGATGTTAGCTTTATATTATCCTTCCCACTCCTAAGTTCTTTTTAGGTGATTAAACTTCATGCTTAAGCACAAAACTTTCCTAGACAGGCCAGACATTGTAAGCACAAGTCTTCCTCATATAATGACCAATGAATACTTAATAAATGTTAAGACAAGTCGATCTAAGTACGTTCTGCACAGGATAACATATACGCCCTTTTCCTCAGCTATACCTTTTATTTCACTCTACTAGTAAATTCAAGGTCAGGAGTTAAGTTCGCGTCTTGTCCCAACGAGTAACTATCATACAGTTTATGTGCAGGCACAAGGTATTGAGTACGCCTAGGCGGGCCTCATGATGCTACGGTCAGTTCCAGTACAGCACTCGTGGCTGCCACATCGCGGTCCCGAAGTGGGGCTGACGCAGTTCCAGGTAAGTTTTTACAGTCTGACGATAATTTATGGCTATGTAGTTTTAGCTTGACAATGTCCACTATGGACAAACGGTAGTTACTTTTATTCTGAAGAAGGTTGGGTTATCCTGACTAAAACCTAGGTAAATGGTGCAACTGAGACTGTTGGTCATTAAAATTAAAATTAATATTTATACAGTTGCTGATAGGACCGTGAAATGTTGAAAACATTCAAGTCATATGTAAAGGTTGTTACTGGTGCCATAGTTGGTGTCCAGTCCCTGGTGAATGTGACAGGAGCTTAGTTCAGCTTTCAATGTTCCTTTACAAAGGAAAGCCCAGAAGAATTGCCCCAATTTAAGACTCATGTAACTGAAAAGATGGATGAAATAAGTATCTTTAAGAATATGACCACCTCAATGCCAACCAGCAAGGTTTTCAAAAGCATTGATCAGTTGAAAACCAACTTGCACTTCTCTCACGTGATAAACTGAAAGCTTTGGATCAAGGAATGCTGGTACAGGCAGTGTTTCTCGATTGCTGAAAAGCGTATGACTCAGTACCCCACCTATGCTTATTGTCAGAAGTATCATGGAGTATCAAGTGAAATCTGTGACTGGATTGAGGACTTTTCGACAGTGAGGACACAGCACATTATCTCGGATGGAGAGTCATCGTCAGATATAGAAGTAACTTCGAGTGTGCCCAGGAAACTGTGTTGGGATCCTTGCTGTTCATGTTGTACATTAATTACCTTGCAGACAATATTAAAAGTAAAATCAGGCTTTTTGCAGATGATGCAGTTATCTGTAATGAAGTACTATCTGAGATAAGCTGCATAAATATTCAGTTAGATCTTGATAAGATTTCAATGTGGTGCAGAGATTGGTAACTTGCTCCAAATGTTCAGAAATTTAAAATTTTGCACTTCACAAAATGGAAAAAAATGTGGTATCCTATGACTATAATGTCACTGAATCACTGCTGGAATCAACCAACTCCTACAAATACAGGGTGAGGCAGTGAAACGGCACGATTTCGATAGTGGTTGTCGGGTGCGGAGGGGGGTTGCGAGAGTGGGGGAAGTGACCTTGGGCGTCTAGAGTGTTGGAAGTTTCAGTAGCCATGGAGCGTTGGTCGAGTGCGCAACGCGCCTTTCGTCGTGAATTCAACCTGCCGCCACGGGCTCCCGTGCCATCAAGGAAAGCCATTCTCCTTTGGGTTAAAACCTTTGAAGCTACTGCTAGCACAACAAAGAAAAGAGGCGGCAGCACAAAAACAATCCGGACACCCGAGAACATTAATCGTGTGCGCGAAGCGTTGGGACGAAGTCCGCGAAAATCCGCGAGACGGCACAGCGCAGAACTTGGTCTCAGCAATCGATCAGTAAGACGGATTTTGAAGAGTGACCTTCACTATCATCCATACAAAATTCAGGTAGTGCAAGCCCTTAAACGTAATGACTACAATAACCGTATACGCTTTTGCCAGTCAATGCTTAACGTTATTGAACGAAATGAAGAATGAGTGCATAACTTAAGGATGAGTGATGAAGCCCACTTTCATCTTAGTGGGTACGTAAATAAGCAAAACTTCAGATATTGGTCCTCAGATAACCCGCACGAACTTCATGAAAAACCTCTCCATTCTGAAAAAGTAACAGTCTGGTGCGCAATGTCATCTCGTGGAATCGTGGGGCCCTATTTTTTTGAAGATGAAGATGGCAACACAGTGACGGTAAACTCTGGACGTTATGCTGACATGTTGACCATTTTTGATCTGCCTGGAATTGATCGACATGATCCAGATGCTGAAACACTCTTCCAGCAAGATAGTGCAACAAGCCATACTGCTAATGTCTCAATGGAATTGCTCAGACTTGCATTTCCACGACGTCTAATCAGCAGGAATGGCGATTTCCCCTGGCCTGTCCGTTCACCAGATCTGACGGCACCAGACTTTTTTCTTTGGGGCTACCTCAAGTGCAAAGTCTTCCAGGAAAATCCACCAAGAACAAAAGAAGACCTGAAGGAGCGAATTCGACAGGAAATTAACAACATTCCAGTACAGATGCTACGAAACGTCATGGGACAATTTCATCTCAGGCTTAGACAATGTGTGCAAAACCAAGGACGACACCTCACTGACACCATATTTAAAAAATGATTGTTTTTAAGTTAAATCTTTAATTTCCACTCTTGTACTTGAGATCCATGTTCAACTATTATGATTTTACTTGTAAATAAATCTTTGGTGGTTTTACAAAATCGTGCCGTTTCACTGCCTCACCCTGTACCTGGGTGTAATGCTTTGTAGGAATATGAAATGGAATGATCACACAGGTTCAGCCGTGGGTAAAGCAGTGGTAGACTTCGGTTTACTGATAGAATATTGGGGAGGTGCAATCTGTTTACAAAGGAGATTGCTTACAGGTTACTCATGCGACCAACTCTAGAACATTGCTCAAGTGTGTGGCATTCATACTGGATAGAACTAATAAAGCACTCCGTCTTCAGGCCACGAGTGGCCTACCGGGACCATCCGACCGCTGTGCCATTCTCGGTGGAAGATGCGTATAGGAGGGTCGTGTGGTCAGCACACCGCTCTACCGGTCGTAAGATGGTATTCTTGACCGGAGCCGCTACTATTCGGTCGAGTAGCTCCTCAACTGGCATCACGAGGCTGAGTGCACCCCGAAAAATGGCAACAGTGCACAGCGGCCCAGATGGTCACCCATCCAAGTGCCATCCACGCCCAACAGCGCTTAACTTCGGTGATCTCACGGGAACCGGTGTATCCACTGCGGCAAGGCCGTGGCCCAGATAGAACTAATAGGGGATATAAAGAAGGGCAGCACGAATGGTCACAGCTTTGTTTAATCCATGGGAGTGTGTCACAGAGATGCTGAAAGAACTGAAATGACAGCCTCTTAAAGACAGAAAGTCTACTCTGCTGATATACTACAACCCCCTACATATCGCTCACACAGGGATTGTGAGGATAAGATTAGAATAATTACTACACGCACAGAGGCTTTCAAACAATCAATCATTCTTCCTGCACTCCATATGCGAATGGAACAGAAAGAAATCGTAGTAACTGGTAAGTAGTGTCTGCAAGATGGGTGCCACGGCAGCTGACTCCTGAAATGAGAGAACGACATGTCGATGCTTGTGATGAACTTCTTTGGTGCTCTGAAGGAGAAGGTGATGGCTTCCTTGCAAGAACTGTTACTGGGGACGAAAACTGGGTTCACTTCCACCAACCAGAAACGAAGAGAGGGAGCAAGGAATGGCACCATTCCTCATCACCAAAACCAAAGATGTTTTGAACAGAACCATCAGCAGGGAAGGTTATGCTGACACTCTTTTGGGACGAAAAAGGCTTCTTTTGGAGCATTACATGCCTAGATGGACCACTGTCACCAGTGCATCGTACACAGACCTCCTAAAGAATCATCTGTGGCCTGCAATCAAATCAAAGCGATGTGGATTGCTGTCAATAGGTGTCCTTTTGCAACATGACAATGCAAGGCCCAACACTGCCCACACAACAGTTGCAACAATCACAGACCCGCATTTTGAGTGTCTTCCTCATCCACCATACTCACCAGACCTTGCCTCAAGTGATTTCCATATGTTTGGACCACTCAATGATGCAACGGGAGGAAAGAAGTTCCGTTGTGATAAAGAGGTACGCCACGCGGTGCACGAGTGGTTGCGCGGACTACGAAATTAATTTTTTTCTAAAGGATTTTATGCACTTTGTGAGCGCTGGAGGACTTTCATTGAGTGTGGGGGAGATTATGTTGAAAAGTGATACAGTTTCGTACCACTTCTGCACAATAAATAATATTTTAAAAAATATTTAAGGTTTTCATTTGACTCACCCTCATAGATGAAATCCACAGTTTTCATGGTCATTAGGTCAATTAAAGATAATGAGATTTAATCCTCGAGCGGGTGCGCCATTTTTTACAGAATGAGCAAGTGTGTGGCATACTTTGTACATATGTAAGGAACAGCTGTCTTTATGTTAGCAAGATAAATATGTATGAGCAAAATCATAGTTTAATTTTAGTTAATTAAACAATGATAAAATGAACTTACATTATATGAGCTAAATCACTGTTGAATCAAACACTACTAAAATAAACTTTCATTCTATCACACTGTGGCCCCCATGCAAGTGTTACCCCACAGTAATGACCCACTAAAAGCATTAAACAGTGCAGCTGCATCACATCCCTGCCAATCGCGTATTTGATTACTGATTATCTTGTAAATAACTGCCCCAGTCTGGGATTGCACCACTAACTCTGAATCTAGGTCATTTTCTTGCACGGATCGCACTTTTATTTTCTTACCTAGCTCGTTGTTTATTGTATGTAATTGCTGCTCATTTGGATGGACGACAGCACTGTATTAATTCGAGCAATAATGAAGGAATAGATATGGGTTCGCAAAACTTTTTTTATTTTTATTTTTAGAAAGAGAACAACACCAACGCTGGAACAGCAAGAGATGGTGTTATTAATGGATGGTGCACTTTAAACATAGATACACCTGCTCGAGCGTTAGGTGTGTGTACAGTAAAATATAAAATCTTAGTCCACAGTAACAGTATCATAGCATGTGGCAGTGCATAATGAAGATGTGAGGCAATGTATCATCACTAACACACTGTAACCTGAAGTAAGGATCATCATGACTGACCATTCACAGACAAAATCAATCAATTACTGATGAGAGCAACAGGGTTTGCTATCTTCCTCACATGACAAATTTGGTTTCGTTTTCTGATGAATGCATTCACAGTAATTATTCTTATTTTTTAATGAAATTTTGTGTTAAATTACTATTATAGCCAGTTCACTACATATTGTCCATTGTACTTATCCTTTTAAACGTGTGTCAATTAAATTACACTGAAGATAATTTATTTTTATATCGAATAGAAGACAGGCAGATAACCGGGCAGATGTCAATAAATGCGATGACATAAATAACAAACTGCATTGACTGCTTTCACAAGCTCGTGACAGAAGGTAATGGCGTACACATCGTTCTATCCAAATGCGACTGGCACTACTCGTTCACGTCAAAAGCTTAAGTTCCCTGTAACACCAATTCTAGTTGGCTCTGACCAGCAATACTGTCAGATCTGTTACACCCACAATTCCATAAATTTTACAGAACTGAAACAATGTACGAAGATGGGAAGCAGTATTTTGTAAAAGATTGCCACAAAGTTCATGTTCTGATGAGGGGTGGGTTCTAAATCCTAATCCCGGTAGAATAACTAACTGACGGCAAGTGGCCAAAATCGACCATCATTGGCCAGTCAGTTGCGGATTCCAGAAGGTAATGTTCACAATAGAATGCCAATTGTGAGACATACCATTCCTAGAATGATGTTTTCCAACTCCTTTATCTATTGCCTGACGAAAGACGTTCGTACGTTAAAGCAGTTCGAGAGTGGGAAGCACCCCATTTTTGGGAGGTTTCTTACGATTTGTGTTGATCCTGTGATTTTGATTATGCGTGCTGCAGACTGGTGTTTCTACCTGTCGGGTTGAGTCGTCGTCTCCTTGGGGACAGCGAGGAAAGGCAGGGAGTGCACGTGACCTCTGTGACCCCCAAAGAAATCATCGTGGCATTGATGTTCAGATTTTACGGTACTACTACTCTTTTGAGCCTCGTGCGAGACAGATGCATAACAACATAGCTGGAATCTGATGCATGCGCAGCCAATTCACTGAGAGAAGTCAGAGTCGTATATTATAGGAAATACAGTGAGTTCAACTTCTCTGGGTGTGTTATTCCACTGGAAAAAGAAACGTCTGTCTTGGCATCTTCAATGCAATGCATCGAAGTCCACAATGGGAGAAGCTGTCCCACAGTTTGAGGGTACCGAATAGCAGGACCCTCGCAGCATCAGTACTGTACAATGACTGCGAGCGTGTGTGTGTGTGTGTGTGTGTGTGTGTGTGAGAGAGAGAGAAAGAGAGAGAGAGAGAGAGAGAGAGAGAGAGAGAGAGAGAAACACAAAACCTAGCAAGATACAGATGTTACAGATTCACTACCAACGGCCTAGTCTTAACACCACCATTACAGAAATAAAGACTGAGGACACATTTCAAATATGTGAGGACCATCCAAAGGTGTGTAGGATCAGATGGTGACAGCTCAAGCTGGAGGCTGCATACTTCCCTCCAGGACAATTCCAGTGTTTGTCTGGTGTTTGCTCTTTACTCCGGAGGCCCCATACAAATCCAGATGGATCTACAAGGAAGAAATTGGATAGCCTGGGACGGAAAGACGTATTTCTGCAGAACTTACGAGTGCGTGTTCAGACGCCGAAAATCACCGGTTCTTGTTGCGCATACGTGACGTCCTGGACCTCGGCGCCGTGGATCCGGAGCCGATGCTGAACATCCCCACTGAGCCGGGTGTACTTTGGCCGAAGACGTTTGGCACATTGCCTCCTGAAAAAGAACGGACAGTGTCCGTAAGTAACAAGGGAAATACCTGTCAGCTCTCTGCAATCCTTATTAACTTATATCTATAACTTAAAGGTTGATTCAAAGTAGAACTCGATGGAATAGAAGGGAAAGGAATATCACCGTCAAATGGAGTTGTGTTCGCATTTGATGGAATGTCAACAGAACGTCACTGTCTGTGATACAATAAGACAGGATACAGTAACTAGCAAAGATAATTAAAAGCAAAAGCAAAGTACAGACAGAACATTTTTGACGAAGTTTGTTATGTAAGCAGCTGAGAAATGAAACAACTGGAAAAGTGACACACACACACACACACACACACACACACACACACACACACTTGAAACACTGACATTTATTTTCTAGACAAAACACATATACACAAACATGTCAAACAATATTTATAAAGCAATACATAGAGCCTTTTTACCACATCCAATGCTTATGTTTCCCTTGTAAGTACCAAACAATGTTTTAAAAAAATTCACTATCCTAAAAAGTATTTTAAATGAAAATTGTTTCATTAATTTGCAGTGTTTTTCTTTGTTTAGTTACTGTAAAAACCAATGATCTTTTAATTTCAAATACTCTGGTGTGCAAATCTTAAGGATGAAAGGAACTTTCGGATGATCTGTCACTGCCAGGTAGATTGGGGTTTAGCGTCACATCGGCATTGAGGTCAGTAGAGATGAAGCACATGCTAAGAAGGTTTTGAGGAAGAGGAAGGAAACTGGCCATGCCCTTTCCGAGGGAACTATCTCGGAACAATTTAGGGAAATCAGGGGAAACTTAAATCTCAGCGACAGAGGAAAAATTTGAACTGTTGTCCTCCAAAATGTAAGTCCAGTAACGCAGCTGACTTGGACCGTACGTAGAAAAAACTGCTACAATATATTAGAGAAGTACTCGAAAGAAAGAAATACGTAACGAGACGAGCGGAAATTATACTTCTATTCACCAAAATTATCGTGTTTGACAATGTTCCCGAGTGAATTACACGTTCCCACCTGTCGTCATATAAGGGTGTGTCCAGAATTGTCAAACACGGCAATTTTGAAAGTCCAGGTGTTACAGTGCGGGCAGGGATAAAGTTGTACGGACATACTACATCCAAATCTTTGCACACACCATCCAAAGGTACTGTGACACTGTAATCCTACCCCACGGGCATCTTCTTCAGAGGTGCCCTCAGCCCGACATCATTTTAACGATAACAAGGTGCGCCCATACGAAACTGTGCAGGTGGAGGAGTTCTTTCAATGAGAGGATATTCAGTACACGTACTAGTATGCCCAGCCCGACTCCCCTCTACCCCCTACACCATTTAAATCCCCTAGAGCACAAGTGGGACGCATCGGGGAGACGTTATTTCAGCACATCCAAATGCGCCGACAGCCATCTGGCAGTCGTTAACCGTGCCGGTGGAGCACCGGAATGCCCTACCATAAGAATGCCCGACCGACCTCGTCGCCAGCACGGGCGCGTACATTGCTGCCAGTGACGATCGTACACCCGTTAAGGACCGTGTTTGTCATTTTGTAATGTCCAGTGGGCCATCATAAATTGCAGTGACTTCGGTGTAATTAGTGTCTTTGAATACAGGTGTCATTCCTGTTACTCTCACTGTACATTTCCTTCAGTTACCTCCAGTGCAGTACAGACGTCACCTTCGCGGAATGCACCCGGCGTGTCACTCACATCTACGTGAGAGACGGTGCTCTCAAATCTTCTGCCGGCGCACTTTCGACTCGCTCGCCGTCGGAAGCTTACCGTTCTCTGCCAGGTGGCACCAGAGGACGACAGACGGCCACAGCCCCACTGCACACACCTCCGACCGTTCGGCGCACGTTTTTTAAACGGCCACACTCGGTGCTTTGCCCTAGATTCAGTGCACGTAAAGACTTACCGATGTCAGTACAGAAGACAGCAGTGAGGACGATACGTCGACACGGCATTTCTATCGAGAGTATTACCCTCGTCGTGTATAACTCGACACCACGGTGGAACCTGAAGCGGTACAAAGTTACGGACACTTTAATTATGGTCTTTACGGGCCACTTCCACCACCGACACAACATTCTAAATTATACGGTCCACGTTTCGTAGAGTTTTGTCACTCGGCATCGACACGTCGTGTGAAAGTCGGTTTTGCACACCGAAAAATTTAGCCTCTTTCGTGAAAGGACACTCTGAGTAAAGTATTTGAGCTCCACAGTGTTTCACATAAAATGAAGCTAACAATAAAATAAATTTTAAAGAGACACCAAAGCACACAATATACTACTGCAAAACAAGTGGGTGCAGCGACAATACGTCAACTTCCACCGTTAGTAAACGACACCACTCTCGCCCCCACCAATGTCGACAATTTCTTCCCGAGAACCTCCGACACTGACACTCCTTTCAGCCACATTCCACTCTGTACACTCTGTGCAAGTCGACCTTTACTGGTGAACTCTTCGTATTTTAAAGAGTTATTGTGGCACTAGGAATGCTCGATATTTTACCACAGTGCGTAAGGCCCGTGTCACGAGGATTGAGATTTGCTGTTAACTTTATCTGCTGTCTCGTTTGACAGCTTCGAGCAAACATTAGGCCATTAGCTACAGGAGGGGTTCACACATTTGCACGTGACAGCTAAGTGATATTTCACTTGTCAGATTTTTGGAGTGCTACCTGACCGGTCGGGAGCAATGTCGACATTTGATATTGCAACCTGTGAGGTGCAAAGATAGCTACACTACGGAGGCACGCAGCTGAAGTTCAGTCACACGGCGTCTTCTTATTACAGCAGAAGTGTTCTTAATTGATGCAAACCAATCACAAAACTCCCAGTTATTACAACAAACATTTTGCTACATAACAACCTGCTGCAGGCATTACACCGTGTGACACCTCCGACACGTGTGCCGCACAGTGCACTTACTGGGAAACCCGCCCCGTGCGACGCGTGCCGAAAGGGAAGTCGGACTTACCGGGCGTCTGGCCGGCCGCATTAAACTGGAACGCCCCCTTCGGCGTAGACGCCTGGCCCGCGGGTGCCGCAAACGGGAAAGCCGCGGGGCTCGCGTCGGCGGACTGCCCGAACTGGAAGCCTCCGGGCTTCGGAGCGGCCGCAGAGGAACTCTGCCCCGTAGCCCCGAACTGGAAGGGCACGGCGGCGGCTGCCGCCGTCGTGGTCACGGGGCTCGCCGCGCCGAACGCGAACACCCCCTGCTGGCCGGCCGTCGTCACTGCCGCGCTGGCCTAAAACGGAGGTGAAGGTACAGCACACCACCCCAGCTATTGTCAACGTAACACAGAAGTCTTATTATTTCTTCTCAGAAATATCAAGAAAACATGTAAGCACTAATGTATTTTGTAGAGTTCTTCGAGCCTACAGGAGTCGACTAATAGCTTGTTTGGTAATGAGTACTATAGAATATTGCCAGTTACTTGTGATCGTTACTCTAAATGAGACATTTTAAAAAGATTATCACAAGTGAAGAGGCATATTAATAAAGGTGAAGATACAATATGTAAGCCGGTGCTGTGTTGTGTATTTCATTACAACTTCATTATGACGACTGAGACAAAACGAGATTACAGCAAGTTACAGCATGATGTATACATGAGCAACCAAACACTATAAACATTTCACAGTAAGTCTCACCACAAGTTCCTCATCAAAACTTCCCCTCCTTTCACTTGATACTGTCTGCAAGGAAATTTAAATTTATCTCCATTATCATAATATACCACAGAAGATCATATTTATTTGTATCAATAATGTAGCATGAAACATGCTGGGCCAATATTGCAGGAGGATACAAGTTGCAACTAGTGCTGTGCGCCATAGTCTCTTATATTCAAACTCTCTCGTGCTAACTTTCACAGACTGTTGCCTCTGACAGGTACACACTCAGTTTGATGTTATAATGACTCACTCTAGCACGTTTGTTGTAGGACAGTTGCTTTGTTCTTAAATAGTTATTTGGTGGAACACGATACAGCAATGTGCGACAAAAAAGTATTAACAAAAATAACAATACTAGTTGCATCGTAGTGCTCCTGTTGTTAATTAACCAACAGGTCCTGAAAATGCAGGTGATAGATACTACAAATCATCTTGCTGTAGCATAGCACCTTCTCAATGTGGTCTGCATGTTGTTGTTGTTGTTGTCTTCAGTCCTGAGACTGGTTTGATGCAGCTCTCCATGCTACTCTATCCTGTGCAAGCTTCTTCATCTCCCAGTATCTACTGCAACCTACATCCTTCTGAATCTGCTTAGTGTATTCATCTCTTGGTCTCCCTCTATGATTTTTACCCTCCACACTGCCCTCCAATGCTAAATTTGTGATCCCTTGATGCCTCAAAACATGTCCTACCAACCGATCCCTTCTTCTAGTCAAGTTGTGCCACAAACTTCTCTTCTCCCCAATCCTATTCAATACCTCCTCATTAGTTACGTGATCTACCCACCTTATCTTCAGCATTCTTCTGTAGCACCACATTTCAAAAGCTTCTATTTTCTTCTTGTCCAAACTATTTATCGTCCATATTTCACTTCCATACATGGCTACACTCCATACAAATACTTTCAGAAATGACTTCCTGACACTTAAATCTATACTCGATGTTAACAAATTCCTCTTCTTGAGAAACGCTTTCCTTGCCATTGCCAGTCTACATTTTATATCCTCTCTACTTCGACCATCATCGGTTATTTTACTCCCTAAATAGCAAAACTCCTTTACTACTTTAAGTGTCTCATTTCCTAATCTAATACGCTCAGCATCACCAGACTTAATTCAACTACATTCCATTATCCTCGTTTTGCTTTTGTTGATGTTCATCTTATATCCTCCTTTCAAGACACTGTCCATTCCGTTCAACTGCTCTTCCAAGTCCTTTGCTGTCTCTGACAGAATTACAATGTCATCGGCGAACCTCAAAGTTTTTACTTCTTCTCCATGAATTTTAATACCTACTCCGAATTTTTCTTTTGTTTCCTTTACTGCTTGCTCAATATACAGATTGAATAACATCGGGGAGAGGTTACAACCCTGTCTTACTCCTTTCCCAACCACTGCTTCCCTTTCATGCCCCTCGACTCTTATAACTGCCATCTGGTTTCTGTACAAACTGTAAATAGCCTTCTTCTCCCTGTATTTTACCCCTGCCACCTTCAGAATTTGAAAGAGAGTATTCCAGTTAACATTGTCAAAAGCTTTCTCTAGGTCTACAAATGCTAGAAACGTAGGCGTGCCTTTTCTTAATCTTTCTTCTAAGATAAGTCGTAAGGTCAGTATTGCCTCACGTGTTCCAACATTTCTACGGAATCCAAACTGATCTTCCCCGAGGTCGGCTTCTACCAGTTTTTCCATTCGTCTGTAAAGAATTCGCGTTAGTATTTTGCAGCTGTGACTTATTAAACTGATAGTTCGGTAATTTTCACATCTGTCAACACCTGCTTTCTTTGGGATTGGAATGATTATATTCTTCTTGAAGTCTGAGGGTATTTCGACTGTCTCATACATCGTGCTCACCAGATGGTAGAAGTTTGTCATGACTGGCTCTCCCAAGGCCATCAGTAGTTCAAATGGAATGTTGTCTACTCCCGGGGCCTTGTTTCGACTCAGGTCTTTCAGTGCTCTGTCAAACTCTTCATGCAGTATCTTATCTCCCATTTCGTCTTCATCTACATCCTCTTCCATTTCCATAATATTGTCCTCAAGTACATCGCCCTTGTATAAACCCTCTATATACTCCTTCCACCTTTCTGCCTTCCCTTCTTTGCTTAGAACTGGGTTGCCATCCGAGCTCTTGATATTCATACAAGTGGTTCTCTTCTCTCCAAAGGTCTCTTTAATTTTCCTGTAGGCAGTATCTATCTTACCCTTAGTGAGACAAGCCTCTACATCCTTACATTTGTCCTCTAGCCATCCCTGCTTAGCCATTTTGCACTTCCTGTCGATCTCATTTTTGAGACGTTTGTATTCCTTTTTGCCCGCTTCGTTTACTGCATTTTTATATTTTCTCCTTTCATCAATTAAATTCAATATTTCTTCTGTTACCCAAGGATTTCTATTAGCCCTCGTCTTTTTACCTACTTGATCCTCTGCTGCCTTCACTACTTCATCCCTCAGAGCTACCCATTCTTCTTCTACTGTATTTCTTTCCCCCATTCCTGTCAATTGTTCCCTTATACTCTCCCTGAAACTCTCTACAACCTCTGGTTCTTTCATGCATATATGAAAGGATAAAGGGTTGTTACATGTCGTATGGTGTAATTTCAGGGGGGGGGGGGGGACAAAGAAATAAAAAAGCATTTATTATGCAGAATAGTGCAGTAAGAATAATGAGTCAATTTGATAAACAAACGTCAATCAGAATCCTCTTCAGGAACCTTGGGATTCTTACACTTACATGCCAGTACATATACTTACTCCATAAAGGTATTTGTGACTGGTAGTAAGAGATAGTTCTGGATGAATTGTGAAATTTGCAACACTAAAGCAAAACAATAATTAGTCGATGGTTGAGAACAGGGTGTTGTATTCTGGTACAAAGGATTTTAAAAGGTCGTTATTATTATTATTTTTGTGCTGTTTTGCAATATTGATATCAATCTGTAATTTCCCCATGTCAGATTAGATGCTATATCTGGGCGCATGTAGGAAGGCGGCAGTGTGACGCGTTCTGTGTAGAGAGAGAGAGAGAGAGAGAGAGAGAGAGAGAGAGAGAGACTGAACACCTTCCAGCTGCACCAGTGTGCTCCCTGTCTCTCTTGCACACCTCACACTCCAGCCACTGTTTCTGCTTCTCATCTCACCACATCTAAACTAGAGCAAAAATTGACACTAAATGTTCTGCATGCACCCCTATGTGTGTGCTACAGGCAGAGGTGGCAAAAAGACTACTGGTATGTGGTACACTGCTCCTTGCCGCTGCACTCCGCCCCATCATCCACCTTCCAATGTGAACACTTTAACGGCACTGGCACAGTTACAGAAGGAGAAATTCCGTCTTACCTGGCCAGTAGAGCCGAATGCCGGTTTCGCATCCCCTGATCCTACAAACGGCGATCCGAAGGCTGGCGTCTGGCTCGTCGACGTGCTCCCGAAACCCGGAGTTGTGCCAAGTGAGGAGCCGAAAGGTGAAGCTGAAATGGTAAGAAAATTTGTAATCGCTCATCATTTCTCGTTACACACGTATACAGCTCTGACACCTCTCGACACAAAACCCGATGTTTCTGCCCACAGCAAGTACACATTCACTGTATTTTTGACTACGTACAGGCTCCTAACAGGTCTGTTCACACACAGCCATGGTCCGACCTTTATAAAAGTTTGCTGTTGCATACGACAGTTCTCTCTAAGGGTCTTTTCCTACACATACAATTGCTGGTCCGTCAAGTCAGTTAAATTGTTCTATGTGAATACCAATCCCACACATCGAGTCTCACTCTGGCTACAGGTGTACGCATTTGGGTGTCAGTGTGATTGCGTGTGTGACTGTGTGTACTTCTGAGCGAGAGCTCAAAAGCTAGTAAAATGCTGTTTCAGTTGAGTGTTTCTATGCATCACACATTAATCAGCTATAGATGAGTGGTGGCCTTTCCAGGTGGGAGGTTTCCTTTATTTATTTATTGTTCCGTGGGACCACATTAAGGAGAAGTCTCCATTGTCATGGAACAAGTCAATACATGAAATTATAACACGATTGTAGAAACAGATAAAAGGAAATATAAGAAACATATTCAGGCGACAAGTCGTAAGTTTAAATAAAGAAAATCAACAATGTAACACACTGGAATTTGCTTAATTTTTTAGCTCTTCCATGAGCTCCTTGACAGAATAGGAGTGAGCCATGAGGAAACTCTTCAGTTTAGACTTAGAAGTGTTTGGGCTACTGCTAAGATTTTTGAGTTCTTGTGGTAGCTTATTGAAAATGAATGCAGCAGAATACTGCACTCCTTTCTGCACAAGAGTCAAGGAAGTGCATTCCACAAGCAGATTTGATTTCTGCCTAGTATTAACTGAGTGAAAGCTGCTAACTCTTGGGAATAGGCTAATATTGCTAACAACAAACGACATTAAAGAAAATATATACTCCAGAACGAGATTTTCACTCTGCAGCGGAGTGTGCGCTGATATGAAACTTCCTGGCAGATTAAAACTGCGTGCCCGACTGAGACTCGAACTCGGGACCTTTGCCTTTCGCGGGCAAGTGCTCTACCAACTGAGCTACGCAAGCACGACTCACGCCCGGTACTCACAGCTTTACTTCTGCCAGTATCTCGTCTCCTACCTTCCAAACTTTACAGAAGCTCTCCTGCGGACCACGCAGAACTAGCACTCCTGAAAGAAAGGATATTGCGGAGACACGGCTTAGCCACAGCCTGGGTGATGTTTCCAGAATGAGATTTTCACTCTGCAGCGGAGATACTGGCAGAAGTAAAGCTGTGAGTACCGGGCATGAGTCGTGCTCCGGTAGCTCAGATGGTAGAGCACTTGCCCGCCAAAGGCAAAGGTCCCGAGTTCGAGTCTCGGTCGGGCACACAGTTTTAATCTGCCAGGAAGTTTCAAAATATATACTGTGAGGGCAATGTCAGAATTCCCAGACTATTGAATAGGGGTTGACAAGAGGTTTTCGAAATGACACCACACATAGCTCGAACAGCCCGTTTTTGAGCCAAAAATACCCTTTTCGAATCACAAGAACTACCCCAAAAAATAATACTATACGACATAAGCATATGAAAATATGCGAAGTAGACTACTTTTCATGTTGAAATGTCACTTATTTCAGATACTGTTCTAATGGTAAATAAAACAGCATTTAGTTTCTGAACAGATCCTGAACATGGGCTTTCCACAATAGCTTACTATCTATCCGAACGCCTAGGGACTTGAACTGTTCTGTCTCGCTTATAATATGCCCATTCTGTCCAATCAAAATATCAGTTCTTGTTGAATTGTGAGTTAGAAACTGTAAAAACTGAGTCTTACTGTGATTTAGCATCAAATTATTTTCCACAAGCCACGAACTTATTTCATGAACTACATTATTTGATAATGTTTTAATATTACACACAAGATCCTTCACTACCAAGCTGGTGTCATCAGCAAACAGAAATATTTTTGAATCACCTGTAATACTAGAAGGCATATCATTTATATAAATAAGAAACAGCAGTTGACTTAACATCTATGGTCATCAGTCCCCTAGAACTTAGAACTACTTAAACCTAACTAACCTAAGGACAGCACACAACACCCAGCCATCACGAGGCAGAGAAAATCCCTGACCCCGCCGAGAATCGAACCCGGGAACCCGGGCATGGGAAGCGAGAACGCTACCGCACGACCACGAGATGCCCGACCCTTGGGGAACGCCCCACTTAACAGTGCCCCATTGGGACTGAACATCAGTACCACTCTCAATTTATTTTACATATTATCCATCCAGGAATTTCTGTTGTTGTTACACACTGTTTTAACATATTGTAGAAAACGTAAGTATTACGGTTTCTAGTTCACTGAGAAACTTATGACAAAAAAGTCATCACACAGCTACATAGTAATAGTAGGCAATAATTCCTAATTTAAATGCGACAGAATATTTGTATCACCAAACAACTACTACAGTGGCAAGTACTTACAGTACAGGCACAGGGGGAGTTATCTAGTGAGGTCCCTTTAGTCTACAAGCGAAACTCGAGTGGCAATGCAGAGTGCCACCGAGTATTAGTATGGACAAATAATGCTGCATTTACACATAGGGAGCTAGAAAAAGACAACTACAATATGCTGACCAGAAGCAAGAGAGAAATAAAAACAAAGTACTTGCAGAGATGCACCAAGGAAGACTGTAAGAGGGTAGGGTATTTTATTTCTGTCATAGAGGAGACAACACAAAGATTTCATAAGCAGGCAAGTATAAATGCTAAGAACGTCCTTTAAACAAATTTTTCAGTAAGGAAAATTAGTGATTTTGCTTTCAGTAAAATTATTGATCAGTTTTTTTTTTTTTTTTTAATTATTATACGGGCTTTATTAGGCATCATTCAACATCTATAGATTTTTTTCAGTTTTCTATTGGTCCAGCACATCATTCTCTTGGAACTTAACATTATTTCTTTGCCAGACAATTTTGTTAGCTTTTCGCTACATCCTTAACAACTGCCTAGTAAGGTTAGTGAAGACAGCTAAATCCTAAGTATACATCTATTTTATACATATAAAAATTCACAAATGTCAGTATTTGATATGTCAGAGATTTACATATGCTTCTTGTTGACAATGAGTTGTTAAATTGTTAATTTTGGGATGGCCATAACTCATTAGTGTTTAAATATTTGTTGGCAGAATGCATTTTGGTGTGAATCAAATTTAGAACATCCCAAAAGAATTTAGTTAATATCTCTCTCGTCTTCTGGGTGTTCACTGCATGTGGGTGATTCTGTCACTCCAATTACATATAGTACACAGAGAAATATGCATGTCCCAATCTTATTCAAATAATTGAGGTCACACACCACCTCACAATATTCCTCTTGCTGTAACATAACTTTGTTGAAGTAGTGTGCCAGACTGATCCAAATGGAAAGCCCTTTCTATACTCTGGTACTTCTCACTGCTGTTCCCATTCCTCACATGCCTCTTTTCCGAAAATGTGGAAGCTGTACAAATAATGGAGTCCCTTCCTTCTTTGACGGCATCTTCTGGAAGGCTATCTATTGCTTCACTGTGCTAAATACTGAGCTGTAACATGTCATTTTAGGGAAAATGATGGGTTACACTCTTGGACCTTCTAAATGATCATGACAATTAATAAACGTTTTTGCTAGTTTTTTTTAGGTTAGGCTTTTCCGTGACTGTTACTGACATTAGATGAAACAACAAGTTTACTGTTAACAGTCACCGTTTTATTTATTTCCACGACGCGTTTCGAAGGTTTAAACCTCCATCATCAGGTGGATTTACATTAGTTAGTATTGCATCTGTGTGTGTGTTGTGTTACGATTTTTTGGAGGAACTTGTGGCACTGCCTAAAAAAATCTTAACACAACACACACACACAAATGCAATACTAACTAATGTAAATCCACCCGATGACGGAGGTTTAAACCTTCGAAACGCGTCGTGGAAATAAATAAAACGGTGACTGGTAACAGTAAACTTGTTGTTTCATTTAATGTTTTTGCTAGTAGTTACATTTCAAACAGCATATTGTCAGAGAAATGAGTAACGGTTGCAGGTAATGCAAGGTACACGACGAGTTAAGCCGCTCTACCTGCAGGGGCCACGGAAGAATGGTGCTCACAACAAAAATAGAAGTTTTCAAACTGTGATTCTATCTGAAGTTCTTTGTTGTTTTGCTCATCAAAACAATCTTGTTGTGCAGGATAGTTGTACCCAAATGACTGCAATACAATTGCAGTATGGAAGTGTGTGCTGGAAAGTAATGTTTCTGAATTTTTAATGTGAAAGCTCTTAAAGATTTTAAAATAAAACACCTGCTATTAACATTCTACATCTTTCTTCTCCACACCTACTTATTTGCAGCTCGAGGACTCTGAACTGCAGCGCGTAATGTAATGTCGGCACGTAAGAAGCAGCGTGCTGTAATCGTGTTTCGAGCTCCAACAGTTTTTTCACACACGGAGCACCCTATACTTCACACGACAATGCCACACCGCCCAAGAGCACTACCCCTCGCGTTCACTGTCACTGAACGTGCTGGTTTTGATCTGCTTCCAAAACTAACAGCTTTGAGGACTTTTACTTTGACAGTGATAAAATGGTGCACGTGTTGGTCACCGGGGGCGGGGGTGTCTGTCGAGAAAGAAATATATTGACATTAAGAATAAAGATTTTGATTGTGAATATCATTTGTTGTATTTAAAAAGCTTTAAGAGTTTTAGCATACAAAATTTGGAGGCACTACTTTTCAGCACACCCTCGTGTTTATCAGAGGACAATTAAGTAAATGATGACGACGAAGCTCGAACAGATTGGTGTCGAAAGAAGAAACACACTAATCGACCAAAAAATTATGAACCACTGCCCACTGTGACGTCGGACGCTGCCCAGTCTCGTCGCAGGCATGCGACGCAGTCACAAAAGTACATAAGAAGAGCAGACACTGACAAGGAATCGTCCTAAAGAAGACACGGGCTGCAAACGGAGAAATCCATCGAGATAAGCGACTCTGACAGAGGGCACATTATTATTACACAGAGCGTGCCAACGAGTATACTGAGACGGCGAAGCTTGTCGAATGTTCACTCGATAGTGTCGTGAGCACCTACAGAAAGAGGTAGAAGGACGGTGGAATTACCACTGGATATCTGCCACTCTGCACAGAACCTGGTGTTCAGAAGCTCGTCTGCTCTGTGAAGTACGATAGATGGTGATCTGTGACATCTCTGCCAAAAGAGAACAACAATGCTCGGACACGTGTAAGGCTCCAAAAATGCCACCATTCAGGTGGACGGCGGCTCGAAACGTGTCGCACACTACAGATGCGGGCTGCTGGAAGCGGCATTATGCTACGGGAGATGTTCTCCTGCACTCGCGTGGGATCTGCGGTAGTAATCGAAGACGCGCTGACATCTGCGAACCACCTGCATCCCTTCGTGCTCGACATCTCTTCCGCTGCAAAGTCATCTTTCAGCAGTATAGCTGTCCGTGTCTCTGAACCGGAACCGTGCTACAGTGGCTTGAGGAGCATTATAGTGTACTCGTGTCGACGTCTCGGCGACTAAATTCGTCTGGTGTAAATCCTGTGAAATTCATACTATTGGGCAATATCACCACGTATGCACATCAGCGGCCCATTATTTATGAAAATTACATGAACTGTTCACAGACATCTAGTGTCACATATCTCCACAAACCTAACAACAAACTGTCAGATCCCTGAGACGCAGTCACCAATTTATTTCATTTGGAAGACAGACAAACATGCTATTATTCAGGTGGTCATAAAGTTTTGGCTCCTCAGTGTATTGCTGGTCAATTCGCAAAACTGAGAAATATTCCAGGTTCCTTTCAGCCTCTAGCATAGAAGACACTGTCAAGGAGAAATATTCCACTAGCAAGAAAAACAGCACTTTTATCTATATTTTACTAGCTGGTCCAAATAGCAATTAATTTTATGAAATGGGTGACCACAGAGAATTTCTTATGCAACAAGATGGAGTGAACACAAAATAAACAAATTAAACTCCATTTTGTCTCAGTTCTGCAACAGGACTGAGAAACAAACCAATTAAACACTCCAATATCTCAGTGCCCCTTTAATTGCATTAGATGAATGGGTAAAACAGCTGTTCCCACAGTTTCATAGCATGATCTCTTCAAAGTTTCAGACAGATGGAGACATGGTACAAATGACTACAGTGTACGTTGACACACGATGTGTATTCTACTAGAACATTCAAATATAAATATACTTGAGAAATCACACACGTTATAACATTTCCATTCAAAAAAGAAACATTATATGATATAGTTTCTAATTTGTTGAGAAATGTAGAAACATAACGATTGTACGAATGTCCAGGGAGGAAAAAATACCTAGTTTATGTGCAGAGAAAAATTAGTATCAACAAACAACAACTGCTCCACACAGCAACAGCAGCCAGCAGTTACGGAAAGGGAACACAGAAAGTTACCTGGTGAGATTACTTTAGTTCACAAGAGAATTTCAACTGGCCTTGAACAGTACCACCAAGTATTGGTACGAACAAATTACGCAACAAATAAGATGCCAGAGGAAGACAATTACAGTATACTGATTAAAAGTGGGGGGAAAAAAGGAGTACATAGAAAGAAGCGCTAAGGAAGTTACTAAGAGCACAGAGCATTTACCTCCATTCTAGGTTTCATCTAGTGGCCAGTGTAAATGCTAAAATGGTTTTCTCAACTTTTTCATTAATCAAATTTTCTATAATGTATTTCCGGCTGTTATGACTGGTAATGTTTTAATTTTGTGACTAATTATGTCGTTCATTCTATTATGCCATAAATGTTTTTTATTGATGATATATTTTACAATTACATTAAATATTTAAATTTGTTGTCAATTTTGATTTCCTGTTTTCTGTTGCAATTTTCTTGGTGAGTGGTGGGTCAGTTACAATTTCTGTTTTTTCAAAGGATATTCTGAAGCTGATCCTCTGTGCTATTTTCTGTAACAATTTAATTATTGTCAAGTTTCCCAAATGTTGATGGACAGGAGATCAAGCTCATCAGTGAATCACAATTACTTCTCTCTGACCTCTCTAGGTCTTCCAATTTTTATGTTCTTTGGTTTATCTTGTTCCATTCTATTATTATATATGCCCATACGTACTTGAAGAGCACTAGTAACAAAACAGCCTTCCTGTCTTAAGGGTAGCTGGAATACCACAAAAAACATTTACAGTTTTTAAGCTTATAAAAATAATTTGAAATTTTCTGCTTAAAATGGTGCAAAATTTGTTAAGAAATTCTAGTTGGTAGTATTTTTATTGTATTTTCCAAATTATACATGCACTCACGGAAGTTACCCAACTTGTGTTTATAGTTCACTTTTTGATCTGTGAGTTTGTGTTTTGAGTCTAGAGTTTCATTTGTCCCTTGTTTGAAGTTTGTTATCTGTCTTATTTTTACTTTTAATGCTGAGTGTTACAGTTTCTACGATGCCCTGAAATGCATCATTATTTAAAAAAGAGTAAGTTCTGCAGGAATCAATGTGGAAACAACCTCTGCCTAAGTGAACACCCTTTATGTAAGTGATTCTGCTTCAGTACCTATTGATAATGGTGAAAGTTCTAACATTTGTACGTCTGGGAGATGCGAAGCACATACGCCCACTAGTGCATCAGAAAAGAAGTTATGTAGCTAGCTACATAACTGAAGTCACAGATGAAACTTCTAATGAACAGTATGTTTTATTTGACTATTTTTAGTAAGTTTATGAAGAAGTGTTTCTGTTATAATCTTTGTGGAGGCCCATTTGATATGAACATAACAAAATCTATATGACTTTTCAGCCAAACTGCTATAGTTTGTGACCAGTGGTGAAAATGAGACCTGTTTTTGGAGCTCTAAAAAGGTAGTAACAATTTTTTTGAGAGTAATAGCAGGCTACTGTATGCAATGAGAGCTGTTGGTAAAGGACATACGGCTGCTCAAACACTTTTTTGCCATAATGGATCTTCCACCTCCACCTACAAAAATAGAGAATTACACTAAAGTAATAGGAGACTGCTCAGTCTCAGATTTATATATGGAAACTGCTGCCAGTGAAGCACAATATAGCAATGATGGAAATCCAGATATCCCTTGGATGGAACCTGGCAGAAAAGGGGCCACACTGCAAAAACCACTGCTGTTACTGTTACTAGTGTGAACAGTGGCAAAATTTTTGATTGTGAAGTGCTCACTAAGCATTGTTACCACTCTGCATCTGATAAGGAAGATGAAGCTCACATCTGTAGTAAGAGTTATGAAGGTACAAGTGGAGGGATGGAGACTGTTGCTACCGTGAAAATTTTACAGATCGGAAAAAGAACGGGGAGTATTTTACACAAAATTCATCGGAGATGGGGACTCCGTGGCTTATAAAAGTGTGACAGAATTGAACCCATATCATATGTCAATAAGATGATAACTATATTAGAATGCGTTGATCACATTAAAAAAAGAATGGGCATCTGTCAAAAGAAACTGAAGCAGAATCTTATGGAAAAAATTTTGTCAGATTGAAAAAGCATTAAAGGTTGCTTGTCAGATGAAATCATACATGAACTTCAACAGTACTATGGTATAGCAATAAGAAATAATGCAAATAATTTGCAGGAAATGAAACAAGCTGTGTGGGCAACACAACATATTTGCAGAAAAGCTCAAGCTACTGGAGATTTTTATCACCACACAACGTCTATAACAGTGGCTGTTTTGGAAGCAATTAAACAAACATATGGAGACTTGAGGCATCCTGATCTTCTCAGAAAATGTCTTCACGGTTGTACCAAGAATCGAAACGAGTCATTCGACAAACTCGTAAGGACTCGTGCACTTACGAATATATCTGTTGGGATATAAACGTTGAAATGGAGAGTCTGTGATTCTGTTATTTCATTCAATGATGGCCATGTGGATAGGTTAAATGTCATGGAAAGGCTTGACATTGTTCCTAGTGTTAACACCCCCAGAGGTCTTCAACTTCTGTACAAAGTGTGAGTAAGCAAGGCTCAGTATGCAGCTGAATTTAATACAAAAAAAGCAAGGGCAACAAGAAGAAAAAAGTTTCTAGGTGAAAAAGAAGAACCAGAAGGTTACCCTGATAACACTGCTCAAGTAAGAGAAATTTGTGAGTTTTCAGAATATATTACTTAGTATTTTTTGCCATTTGACATTTTTGGTGTTATATGTATATTTATCTCGCAAACCACTAAACCAGCAGCATTCAAATTTTCAGAAATGCTATAAAACAGCTGAAAGAGGCCACTGAGGTAAAATAATGACAATAACTGGCTTATTATCTGAATCAGGGAAATTTATGTTAAATTTTTCCCAATATGCTGAAAACAGCTGACAAAATTTGAAACTATAACAGTTCCTGAGAAAAAAGGTACACAAAGTTAACACTGGCGAGATAGGGCATGCCGACTCCCCTTAAACTGGTTTTTAGGGGGGAATAACTCAGAAAATACTCCTCTAAATCTGACATTACATTTTCTGTTGTTAAGGTGAGTTCCATCACTATGACTAATTTTGGAGACTGGCCAAAAATTCTTAAGATTTTCAATATTGAAGGTCACAGACACTGTCAAATGCCTTCACAAAACCTAAAACAGTTATTGCAAGAGGCTTACTTTGTTTCCTGTAATGGGCCACGATTTATTTTAAAGTGGGGATCTGTTCTGTATAGCTGCTTCTGGATATGAAGTCTCCCCGATATTGCTCGACTTCTCGCTCTAGTCGTCATTTAATGCTAACACTCAAAATTCTGGGGATAACTTTGCATGTGCAGTCCTCTGCAGTTATCTGAATTGCTATCTTCTTTTTTGGAGAAGTGGGTGGATTACGGTCATTATTCAAAGTTTAGTGGTATTTATTTGGTATACAAATTTCTAATACGTGGGCTGCAATTTAACAATTCAGGACAGAATCTTGTCTATTACAGTACAGAGGAAATACAGAAAGTAAGAGAGAGCAATCAGTAAAAGAGAACAATCATTTTTTACAGCTGTGTGTATTGGTACGAGTTTTAATTGGTAATTGAGTGTCACAGATAACCTCGTAAAATCTCAGTTCCAATACGCTCACAGATTTCAGTTACAAGAATCCCATGAAAGTAAATTTACTCTATCTATTTCCATTTACTGATGTAATATATTGATTAGGAGCAAGCACAAACATTTATTTTAAGTGCAATAGAATATTTGTATCACCAAATAACTGCAACAGAGCCAGTACTTACAACATGGGCCCACAATGAATGTTATATGGTGAGATTGCTTTAGTCCACAAGCGAAACTCAGTTGACAATGAGAAGTACAACTGAGTATTAGTATGGACAAATTAACAGCATTTATACATAAAGTGCTAGGAAAATGACAGCAAAGTACTGTCTGGTGAGAGGCATTATGGAAGACTATAAGACGAAGCTAAATACAATTACACAAAGGTTTCGTATAGCAGACAGTGTAGGTGCTACGACGGTCCTCAAAAGAACTTTTTCAACAAAGAAACTTTCAGTAAAATTAGTGAGCAATCCTCTTTTTTACATTTCATTGGACTAGATTAAGTCAATTTCATAACAAGAATCTTTCAGTTTCCAGAACTTCTTCACTCTCTCGGATCTCAACTTTCTTCCTTTGTCTGAAATAGCCCTTCCCGCGCTCTGTAAGAATGATCTCTCAGAAGTTTCAAGCAGATGGACGAGTGGCACAAATGATTACGATGTGCACTGGCAGATTATGCACTCTCAACTGAACTACCAACTGCAAATTCTATTTTTGAAATGATATACGCTGTTTTAATGTTTATTTTCTTTTTTCCCAAAAAGTAAATAGAGATTTTTAGTAGTAGTATGACTTCTAAGTTGATTAGAAACTTCAGATACAAAGGACACTGACAAATTTGGATTTTAATTCTAAAAGTTTCTAGTTTAAGTGTAGTGGAATACTTGTATCACCAGACAACGGCTGTCCCATACGGCAACAGTAGTCAGTACTTACAGTATGGGCACGCACGATGTCGTCTGGCGATATTGCTTTAGTCCACAAGCGAAACTCAATTGACAGTGAAAAGTGCAATCGAGTATTAGTATGGACCGATACTGCTGCATCTACACACATGGCGCCAACATAAGGTATTACAATGTACTGATTGGCAGTGACCAAAAATAGAAATAAAGAAAGGTGTGGGCAACAACTGGTGGGCTTCAAATCTCCTTTTGAGAACACCAATAGACTGGGTGTTTGACTAGTAAAAATTACGCAGGCACCAAAGTTTGTATAAACAGGTAAATGGACACAAACTTATCACATAAAAAAGCATTTATTTCACATATTAACAAAATGGAAATGGCCTTTCGACTAACTGAACACATCTACAATGAAGAGATCAAAATCCTTAAATATCAGACTCTCACGTTTGGGAGGGCGGCAGTACAAACCCAGGTCTCGCCATTCAGATTTCCCTAATCGCTCCCGGCAAATGTCGGGACGATTCCTTTGAAAGGGCACAGCCAATTTTCTTTCCCATCCTCGACACAATCCGAGCTCGTGCTCGAACTCGAATGACCTCATTGTTGATGGGATGTTAAGCACTAATCTCCTCCTTTCTTCTCTTTAAATACCAAAATTAGACACTGCTGCAATGTTATTTGACCAGAGTCTCTATATGTGACTGGGAGAAACTGGGGGCCAAAGACGGAAAAATTCTAAGAAAAAGCCTGGATCTCATTATCAAAGAAAACAACAAGTACAAAAGACATCACAACCGTGAACTATATAAGCACGTGAAGAAGTGACACTATATCTATGAGCATGATCTGTTCAAGGAAAAGCTATAAACAATCAAAGGTTTTCAGAAGCCAAAGTTGAAGACAGGGTAGGCACAAACCAAAGACAGAAAAGAATGAAAACAGGAAAACGGTTGCAGAATTACTGAGCAGCACTTAAAAGGTCAGAAAAAAAGAGACAGTCAAATTGACTTCCTCTCTAGTATGCCGAAACGAAGAAAGAAAATGGAGAGCAGGACTGTGGAGCTATGTAAGAGTACGTAGTATTAAATTTTCTGTTCTAAAAATGAAGATTTGAAGGATTCACATACAGGTTAGTATAAATGCTAAATACATCTGTAAACAACTCCATCAATGAAATTTTTGCTAAATTTAGTGAGTGATTTCCTTTAAATAGGCTATTACTTAGCAAATGGGGACATAGACTTTACTATTACCTTAGAACTGATAGGAAAAACGATAAGTGAAACAGAACATTCAGTTTTTACTGAGGTGCATACTGATAAGGACTTTAATTGGTAAATCGTGTGTTACAGATAACTTTCCAAAACCACAGCATTTGCAGGCCCACCAATTTCAGTTATGAGAACTCCAAGAAGTCAGTTTACTGTGCCTACTTACGCTTACTAATGTCACACGGAATAACATTCTGTAGAAGCTCTACACTCAGATACGTATCGAGCGAAATGTGAGAATCACAGTCAGAGCTCTGCTCGATTTGGAGGAGTGGTCAGTGTGTGGGACTTGTTCCCAGTGTTTTGGCATATGAAAGAGTCCTCCCCTGTGATGCAGAAGCATGTGGACTGGTAGATGCCAGTATATCAAACATTAAGAATGAGGGTTCTCCTAAAGTTATAATTAACACTTTCATAAATAAAGTGAAGTATAAGATGACACCCTCTTTTTAAAAGTCTCCTTGTCAAAAATTTATTTCTAACATATTCCGACTAATCAAAATTACAAGTTTCTATTGACGTAAGGTATCTGCCTATGAAGTTCATATTACACATATTCTAAACTTATGTCTTTTGCTGATTGTCTACATTTTGATAATATATAAAAAAGATAGTTTACATCAGTTTTTACCATTCCGCCCCAATCTGGGACCAGTGAACTACTTTTTGTTCACAAGGATCAAAACAACCCTGAAAGGAACTCGGCACAGGACACTGGAGGCGGTAAAAGCAGCTTCGACCACTGCACTGAAGGAGATTCCTGTTGACGATTTCCAGGGTGCCTTCAACGATCGGGTGAAGCGTCGGCCACTGTGCATCGAAGCAGGGGGAGAATAATTTGAAAAGTTCTGAGAAGATTTTAAACTGGTACTGAATAAATAATTTTAAAAAATAATTTATTACTTGCACTTTTGGAACGGACCCTGTGTATGAGAACTTTTATTGCAAACCTGTTCAAAAACAACACAAGTTTGTAAGTTGATAGAATTTTTAAGTATAACTGAGATAAAAAGGGAATTTATTTCTGCAGATACCCTGAGAACAAGTCAGATTGTACTAAAACTTGCTGAGCCTCTTCTCTGAATGGACAACTACAAAACAGCGTGCATTTGCGTCAGTAAAGAGATACGAATGTAGCTAGCAGACTTGCAACTGAACGAGAAGAAGGTACCCGATGTCTCGAAAAGTGCAAGGATCGAGAAAAGTGTACTTGTAGCATATCACTCACAGAGTGTTATGGTGCTAAAATGGATGGATAAAAAACAAGAGTTCTTTATTTCAACATTCCATAATGATGCAGTTGCTACAGCAACCAAAGAGGGCAAAGAGCAAAGAAAGCCTTAATGCATTACAAAAAACAATTTGATTATGTGTAGTGTAAATTTGAATATCAGAAACTACAGCCTTTTCCAGTGGAAAGGAAGAAAGGTGTTAAATGGCACACAAAAACATTTAGAAGGCTAACGAATATTGTAGTGCACAATGCTTTTATTGTTTATAATGCCAGTGAGAGGATATACGTGTAAATTCCAGGCTTCTTCTCATACGACAGTTGCTGGAAATTCGTGGAAAAAGTGCAGCTTCACCTCGATGTGTGCAGCCTTCAAAATTTCCTGTATCTGAAAGGCTCACAGCGAGGCATTTCACTGAGAAAGTCCCACCCACAGAGAAGAAATAGGAAATATTGTTTTGGTGCTTAGACTGCATTGTAGGACTTACTTTTGAAAACACTTTTGAGGTATACCATACCAAAAATTCATTTTGACAGCTAACGTATATTTTAATCGTAATAAAGATGTATTGTTAACAATTCCTGAATATTTCATTACTTTTGAACAAATAGTTTCTGCACTAAAGAAATCTGACTGAAATGCTGCATTTGCATACCACATGGCTACGTAAGCTACCACCAGCACGCTAGACGCGTGTATGGAAACTACCAGCGTGAGGGGTTAATATGTTAGATTATGAAAGCTGTCCTACTTCACAGTACACTGGTTGTGGTAGATACTGCTGCTGTCAATTCTCAGGCAATTATGTTAAATGCAATGACGAGCTGTCACTGCCTAAGAATTTACAGCAAGAACATACTTGACAAAATGTGTGCTAAGGACAGATTTCACAATCGAACAAATTAAAATAGGCACTGTTGTAATAGTATTCTAAATATTCACACGGTTGTTTGCTTTATATATGTAGTTCATGTTGAACTTCACAAAGAATGTGTAACCAACAGATATACAGAGGTACATAATATGCCAGTGACAATGTGTAATAAACACAAAAACTGGTTTGGCTAATAAATGTTTTAAGCATAGTTCGTAGTGTTTAGATGGCCTTTAAAAAATTATTTACAAACTGTGGAGCAGCAAGCATTCAAGACTTTTTATTCTATATTTAATCTGTACCTTTATGGCGCACACTTTTTCTGTGAGAAAGTTACTGAACCGCTCTTTCAAATGAAATACAAAGATTACATGCACATTAGGCTACAAAACCATTACTTTCCAGTACAAACCTGTGCCAAAAGGTGGCCGATTGGCTCCACTGGTGCCAAAAGTAGGCGTGGCTGTCCCGAACACAGAACTCTGGGTGGTAGCAGCCGCAGAGCTCGCTCCTCCGAAAGACGGTGTAGCGCCAGACCCGAAGACAGTCGCCCGATTTGCAGAACCGAATGCGGGAGTGCTTCCGGACGAACCGGATCCGAATGTCGGCACTTGTCCGGTGTTGGAGCCGAAAGTGGGAGTCTGTCCAGAGCTAGATCCGAAGGCAGGCGTCTGACCAGTTCCACTGGCTCCGAATGCTGCCAACTGACTGCCGGAACTGGGTGCCGCTATTTGACCAGAGCTGCCGGCACCGATCGCAGGTGTCTGCCCAGTTCCGAAAGCCGGTGCCTGGCTCGTGGTGACTGATCCAAATACTGCTGGCCGATTCTGAGAGCTCGAGCCGAATGCTGGCAGCTGATTTGTGGTGGCAGACCCAAAAGCGGGTGCCTGACTCGTAGGGATTGCACCGAAAGTTGGTGTCTGTGTCGTCGTAGCAGATCCGAAGGTTGGGGTCTGAGACGATGTACCGGCTCCGAAGGCCGGTGTCTGAGACGATGTACCAGCTCCGAAGGCTGGGGCCTGAGTAGTCGTACCAGATCCGAACGTCGGAGCCGGAGATGTTGCACCAGATCCATAGGCCGAGCCCTGAGATGTACCTGCTCCGAAGACTGGGGCCTGGGTGGATGTACCAGATCCAAAGGCCAGGGTCTGAGATGTTGCTGCAGGTCCAAAAGCTGGGGTCTGAGATGTCGTACCACCTCCAAAGGCCGGTGCCTGAGTAGTAGTGCCAGATCCAAAAGTTAGAGCAGGAGCTGTAGTGCCAGATCCAAAAGCTGGGGTAGCAGCTGTAGTGGTAGATCCGAAGGCCGGAGTAGCTGCCGTACTGGTAGATCCGAAGGCTGGAGTAGCTGACGTACTGCCAGAACCGAAGGTCGGAGTGGCAGCCGTAGTGCCAGATCCGAAGGTCGGAGTAGCAGGCGTAGTGCCACATCCAAATGTCGAAACCTGAGAAACATTACTTGTGCCAGATGGTGTCTGTGACTGGTTCTGCGTCGTAGAGCCAAAAACTGAAGTCCCGAACACCGAAGACTGAGTAGTTGCAGCTGTCGAACCGAAAGTCGGTGCCTGCGAGGAGGTGGCGTTACCCGCTCCGAATACCGGTGCCGCGGCACCCACGAATATAGACTGCTGTGCGGTCACCACAGTCGCAGTCGGAGTGGCTCCGAAAATCCCTTTCTGTGGGGCAGATCCAAACGACGGAGTAGGTGCGGGGCTCGTCAGAGAAGTCTGACTCTGTGACACGGCCGCTGCAGCAAATGGAGATGCTGCCGTCTCTGTAGTAGTCGCTTTCGAGTATGCGGCACTAGAGCTGAAAATCGAAGGCTGACTTGCCGTAGCTCCAGGTCCCGATGTCGCCGCCTGCCGACCGACCTTGTCTGCCATGCCTGCGGGACAGAGAGAGAAAGTGAGTGAATCATTTGTTATTATCTTATCACTGATGTCTGCAAAGTAAATAAGCCCAAATTATCAGAGTACGTTTGTGTTTCAGCAACAGTGTAACTCAAATTACAGAACCAATGCACAGAGCCTGACAATGTGATCAGCAAATAATGGTTTAATTTGCTCACTCTGAGTGACAGTGGGAAGGTGGCGTGCAAGTGGACGGACATTCAGTACAGTCAGGTGACGTACCGTCATTACTTCCAACATTTCATGCAAATAACCTGCTCCAAAACCACTGATCTCACAAGAGGACCTTATGCACTGGGTCTCTTATTTACAGAACTAAAGCAGTATGACATATTTCTCAAACACAGTGTGACATATTTATAAATTACACTTGGGAGTGGAGGGGTGGGGGGGGGGGGTTGTAGTATGAGGGAAGATCGTTTTATCCTGTGTACGAAGCTGGGGCCACGCCACAGATTTTTCGTGAAAACATCACAATAAAATCCTAAGAAGTGTATTATAATAATATGTAATTTCACTACCAATATCTCTAATACAATGTTTACACAAACAAGTATAATGGTTAAAGAATGGATAAATCACCTAGCCACAGTATGACCGATGGGCCAGCTATGCAATTGCTTTGCACCATTTTTTCGTTGTCTTTTCGATACTGCCAAATCTGTCACATTCGCTAAATAATACACTTCTTGGATTCCTTTCGATGTGGGCTTTCTCCTGTGTTGCACTTTCTAAAATTCCGAGCGTATTTATGAGTCACTTAAGATGGCATCTTTCATTTTATTGTAATTTTCAATTTAATACTGACTTTCATTTATATTCAGGCAAGAATGTTTATTGTCTCTCTATGGGTCCTAGCAGTGCTCAGCAAACTCTTCACAATGATGCCTGAATCAATGTCCAGATAAATGTATTCCTATGCAATAATTTTACACAAAGTAACAATCACGTGCATGTGCCTACACTGGTATGACATCACAAGCAAAACAAATACCGCATGACAAACCTGCACAGACATGACAATCCGGTCTGTGCTCAACCACTGCTTTTATGCATTACCAGTCTCTTAGTTATCAGCAATTCAAATTTTGTCGGCCAAAAAGGTTGGCGAGCAAATAGACATTTTCACAACAACAAAGACTTAACATTTCAGGAAGTGCTTTTAATTATGAAAACTGATGTTTATAGTAAAACAGTGAATATCAATGCATGTAGCATTCGGGTATAATCATTGTGAGATTACTTGTTTGAATCACATAGGCATTACTTTTTCTGCTTTTACTTGCAGTGTATACTTATCGTAAAATTAAAATGTTAATTAAAAAATATTGAATAATAATTTTTAGATAAAAATACAATCTTGTTATTCTTAATTATTCATTGCATGTATTAATAGTTAGTTAAATTTGGTACACAGATCTGAAATGTCTACTGACAAGTGAAAAATAATATATATTAACACCTGTTTTTTTATTAGGTTTTTGTTTATTGGTAATCTTTATAAATAAAATAATTTTATTTTACATTTTAAATTTCTGTATCAAATTTCAATTTTTTAAGAACACTGACATTTTCAAGTGATTTATGATTAATAATAAGTTGCTACTTTCGTTAAAAGATTACTTTTCAGCTTTTGTTACTTCACATTTCAATTTGCTAACGAGCACAGGACTCAAATAAAAGAACAACTAAAATGCATCTACCAAGAACTGAACCAGCAACCTCACAATTACAAGACCAGAATTACACACACTGCTATGGGTGGCTGTATTAAAAAATATTGTAATAAGAAGAGAAGTTTGTGGCACAACTTGACCAGAAGAAGGGATCGGTTGGTAGGACATGTTCTGAGGCATCAAGGGATCACCAATTTAGTATTGGAGGGCAGCGTGGAGGGTAAAAATCGTAGGGGGAGACCAAGAGATGAATACACTAAGCAGATTCAGAAGGATGTAGGTTGCAGTAGGTACTGGGAGATGAAGAAGCTTGCACAGGATAGAGTAGCATGGAGAGCTGCATCAAACCAGTCTCAGGACTGAAGACCACAACAACAACAACTTTTTTTATGCTTACAGTCCTAACAGCATTCGGAAACTTGCAAAAGTCAATTTCTTTTGTGCTTTTCAGAAGTGTGTATTGCAACTTTAGGAAACTGTCCAGGCATTGAGCTTCAAACACTGTATGGGAAAAAAAAAGAAGACCAGTCCTCAAGGCCTCGCCATTCTGACACCAGTGGAAATCCTCGAGTAGGCGAGGAGTGTTCAGATGTCACATACAAGTTGGACAATACCGAGTACAAGAGATCTGTTTAAAGACTACCAAAAGCCTAAACCTACATCTATACTCAGCACACCACTGTCAGGTGCACGGCAAAGGCAACATCCCACTGTATCAGTTGCAAGGTTTCCTCCTGTTCCATTCACATACGGAGCACAGGAAGAACGACTGATCGAAGGCCTCTCAGCGTGCAGTAATTATTCTAATCTTATCCTCATGGTCCCTATGTGAACGATGCGTAGGGGGTTGTAGTATATCCCTAGACTGATAATTTAAAGCCAGTTCTTGAAACTTTATTAATAGACTTTCTTGAGATAGTTCAGGTATGTCAAAGAGTGTGCCATTTCAGTTCCTTCAGCATCACGGTGACCCACTCTCACAGATTAAATAAACCTATGACCATTTGTGGTGTCCTCCTCTGTAGAATTCAGTATGCCCCGTTAGTCCTATCTGGTACGAGCCTCATACACTCGAGCAATATTCTAGAACCAGTTGCGCGAGGGATTTGTAAGCGATCTCTTTTGTAGACTGATTGCACGTCCCTAAAATTCTAGCAACTGTTATGGCATAAACTGACTGTTACAGTGTAAACTGAAGTGTCAGCACACCAGTCAGGAATGACAGGGAAGAGAGGGTTGTGAGAAGAAGTCAGCCAATCACACACTGACCGGAACTCCTTCCAGGACGACAACGTGACAGCAGCGACCCCTGTGTGAAGAGGACATAAGCGCCGAGACAGACTGGCGACGTCCCATTAGCAGCTTCGAGATTAGCGTTTATGAGTGCAGCATCGACTCTAGTCACTTCGCTTGCAATCTCTATGTAGCACAGACTCGGGATTGTCTATACTGAAGAAGACTGATTATTTTGTGTGTTGCCTTTTACTTGCGACACCTGTGTAATTGCCAAAGTTAAGTGCTGTAATTTTCTTATTCTCTTATTTTAATAAAACTCAAGAATACAACTAGCTCGATCGATTGTCTAGGTGTGCCACAGGAGAGTGTCATAAGGACCGTTGCTATTCACAATATACATAAATGACCTGGTGGATGACATCAGAAGTTCACTGAGGCTTTTTGCAGACGATGCTGTGGGGTATCGAGAGGTTGTAACAATGGAAAATTGTACTGAAATGCAGGAGGATCTGCAGCGAATTGACGCACGGTGCAGGGAATGGCAATTGAATCTCAATGTAGACAAGTGTAATGTGCTGCGAATACACAGAAAGATAGATCCTTTATCATCGTTCAAATCATTTAGATTGTATTGGCTTTCAAATTCAGGAAAATGTGTTGATAGTGACTGCATTCAATGCCCAAGACAGTGTAGCTAGTTCACTGAAAGAATTCCCTGAACTTTTTTCTGAAGGTTTAGGTAAGGCTAACAATTTTGTTGCACATATTACTATGAAATACAACGCTCAACCGAAATTTTGCATGCCCAGAACTGTTCCCATTGACTTACAGGACAAAGTGGCTGCCGAACTTAAAGAATCGCGAGACAGCGGAGCAATTGCGTCTGTACGAGCTAGCCAATGGGCGAGTCTACTTATTTTGCTCCCCAAACCTTCAGGTTGCATTCACCTCTATATCGACTTTAAGTCCACCGTAAAACTAAATACTTACCCATTGTCACACCCAGGGGATCTCGTGGACAGATTAGATGTATGTCGCTATTTTTCAAAAATTGATTTGGACAACACATACCATTAGATGAAGAATCTCCAACCGTGCTGTGAACACTCATTTGGGCTTGTTTAAATATTTGCATTTGCCTTTTGGCAGTGCTTCCACACCCACAATTTTCCAACAGTATTTGGAACAGCTGACTGCTCAAGTACCAAACTGTTGGACAATATTGTCGTAGCCGGTCGTACACCTGAAGAACACATCGCAAATTTGCGTGCTTTGTTTCGTGTGTTATCTGATGCAGGACTGAAGTGTAGACTAGACAAGGGCAATTTTTTTTTAAACCGCAACTCAGGTTGCAGTATCTCGGTCATGTCATAAACAGTCAAGGTGTACATCCTCTTCAGTCACATTTGTTAGCCATACGGGACCTGCCATTTCCTCGCAATGTCTCAGAACTGCAGTCAGTCTTAGGGAAAATGAACTATTCTATTCGGTTCATACCAAATGCTACATAAATCGCAGCTCCATTTCATCGCCTTTGCATCGCAAGAACACCACCTTCGTTTGGACAGATGAGTGCCGAGTATATTTTCAAAAACTTAAAGATACATTACTCAGTGATCGATGTTGGTTCACTTTGATCTTGACAAACCAGTTGTGTTGAAAGTTGACTCTTCCTCTACGGAATCAGTGATTTGGTGATAAAGACAAGCCTATTGCTTTCACATCAAAAGCGTTGTCCAAAGCTCAGTGCAACTATTCACAAACAGAGAAAGAGGTGGTGGCTATTGTGTGTGGTGTCACCTAATTCCACCACTATTTCTATGGCAGAAAATTCTACTCAGTAACAGATCATAAGCCATTGCAGTCCTGGTTTCATCCGATGAAGCCGGTTCCTGTACTAACTGCCCAAAAATTGCAAAGATGGGCCTTCTTGTCGTCTCAATACCATTACGAGACTGTGTATCATCCGACATTTCAACACGGTAATGCGGACGCACTTTCGTGTCCTCTGATTGGCCCTGTGATACATGTCCTCTGATTGGCCCTGTGATACAGACTTTGACGCTTCTGTTGCATCTTGTTGTCACATCGATGCTCAGGGTTCTGAATTGCGTCAATCCTTTCCTCTGAACTATAAGAAAATTGCACACGTCACGGAAGCCAATTCAGATTTGTACTTTTTGCTAAAATACATTCGCACATCTTGGCCTCGCTCACTGCAGAGCATCGAGAACTGTAATGCACCGATATTTTGCACATCGGCATAGCCTCACTATACAGCAAGCTGTGATTCTTGTTCAAAATGACAGTGGACAGTCACTTGTGTTGATCCCCAAAGCTTTGCAACAAGAAGTGTTGCAGTTACTTCATCAAGGATACTGGGAGACTGTTCGTACGAAACTGTTAGTGTACTGACAATGTACTTGGGAGGCTACGGATACCAAAACAGAACAGATGTCACAGTGTCACGCACGTACAGAAAATCAGTCCGCTCCACCACAATAATTCTCTGCTCGGCTAAATCACAATTACTGTGGCAACATGTGCACACAGATTTTGCGGGACCTTTTCGGAACACTCGTCAGTCGATTGTGGTAGACTCTCATAGCAAGTTTCCTTTTGCTGTGCCAGTGAACTCGACAATGTCACAAAGCACAATTCGGGCGTTGTCCTCTTTTTTTTGCCTCGAAGGTTTTCCTGAAGTCACAGTGTCAGATAACGGCTCTCAGATCACGTCAAATGAATTTGAAACATTCTGCGAATGCAATGGCATCCGGCACCTAACTTGTGCAACGTTCCATCCACAGTCCAATGGCAAAGCAGAACGTTCTGTAAGAACTTTCACGCAGCAGACGGCCAAACTTTGCACGGCACACACCAGGGATCAAGCACTGCAACTGTTTCTCACCTCCTACCGTTCGCATCCATGAGATGGGCCACTGTCAGTGGAATTGCTCCACCCTCCTCAGCATCCAGTGCCGAAGGAAGGCCGCAAGTATCGCTCCGTGCCACACAATATTGTGTTTTTTGGGGTTCTTCGCGGCAGCAGGCGACTGACGCGGGGCGAGATCCTCCGTCGACTCGGCGCACGCCCGTATCTCATTTCGGGCCCAGACGGATTGCACTGCCGACATCACAATCGAATCCGCCACTGTCACGTGCACAGTGGTCCTTCTGTATCTCTTCCCGCAGGTTCACAGATCCCGAGGACAGCAGCCACCGGAGGGGGTCGTCACGACACCGAGGGACGATCCCCACGCAGACAGAGCCTTCGACTCCTCTCGTCCTACCGACGGAGCCGGACCCACGCGCGCCGCAACGTGGTACGGGCCTCAGGAGGTGGACGTGTACCCTACCGGGCGTTTTCCGGGGGGATGTTTCCGCCAGAACGGAGGCCGGATGGCGGGGTACGACTGGAAGTCCGACGTCCCCTGCGGCCACAGCTTCCGGTCCAACAGAGCGGCCACGATCCCGTCTCCCCTCCTGTCGTCGTGTCCCGTATACGACAACAGGCTGTCGCTTTGTGAGGGAGGAATGTTACGGTGCGAAGTCACGTGTCCGCACGCCAGTCGGGAATGACAGGGAAGAGAAGGCTGTGAGAAGAAATCACCCAATCGCGTGCTGACCGGACCTCTCTCCAGGATGACAATGTGACAGCAGCGGCCCCTGTGAGATGGCCCAACTCGATAGCAGCTTCAAAATTAGCGACTTCGAGAGCAGCATTAGCTCTAGTCACTTTGCACGTACTGTCTATGTAGCACAGACTTAGGATTCCTACACTGAAGAAGACTCATGGATTATTTTGTATGTCGCCCTTTGCTTGTGACACATCTGTGTAATTGCTGAAGTTAAGTATTGCATTTTCTTATTGTAATAAAACACATTTGTAAGACTTATTTGATTGATTGTCTAGTGGACTGAGTATGAAGGCTTCCTAGACACTACACCAATAAACTGAAGCCTTTTATCAACAACTGAATCTATGTGGTAATTCAAATTCATATCCCTGCAAAGGGTACAAGTTGGCCAATTCCAACAGTGACTCACTGATAGTACTCACAGGATACTACATTTTTTCGTTCAGTGAAAAGCAAAATTTTACGTTTCTGAACATTTAGAGCACGTTCCCAATCTCTGTACCGTGTTGAAATCTTACCGAGATCTGACTGAATATTTATGCAGCTTCTTTCAGATAGCATTTCATTATAGATAAGTGCATCATCCGCAAAAGCCTGATTTTACTACTAATGTTGTCTGCAAGGTCATTAACGCACAACATGAACCACAAGGGTCCCAATGCACTTCCCTGGGGCACACCCGAAGTTACTTCTACATCTGACGACGTCTCTCCATCTGACATAACGTGCTGTGACTGGTAGTAGGAGACACTGTGTAGATGGCGGGCAACCTTCTTTTCTCTACCACAACTACCAGTTAACTTCGAGATGTTAGAGTGTAAGAAATAACAATAAGAGCAGAACAGTATTTTATGATGGTCAATACAGACAAAATGACCCCATACATTTTCTTGTCAAAAGTAGACATGCTGAGTACACTGAGGAAATGTCTCCAGACACTATCTTGTGTCGAGATCAGTGCTTATCGTACAATTATCAGGTTTATAGTTTAAACAGCAAGCACACACAAGTATTGTTTACGAAAGTTTATTTGAAACACGCCACCACTGGTTTCTGATTTATTACAAATCCCTCTTCAGGTGGCTCTTAACTTTATTCGAAACAGACTAATACCTCTTTCTAAATTATTACAAATCTATCTTAAATTAGCTCTGAAAATGGATTTGTACCAAATCCGTAACTGGTAACGCTCTGTTTTAAGTAAACCTTTGTAAATCATATTTACGGCCGGTTGCTGTTTCGACTAAAAACCTTATAATGACCACCAGAATCTGGAGAATGTTCCACACTGCACTCGAAAATATTCTGACGTTTAGAACATTTTGGGTAACTTCGCGCTGCAAGCACGAACGGTGCTCAATGCGACCTCGACTAGTCAACTAGGAGAATGGTGTCACAGTTCAAACACTTTGCCACATCGGCACAGCGTGCGACAAGTTTGCATCTTTTGCTACGTAGCAGTACCACATAGCATTTTTTCTTTGTTCACTTTCTATAACAGCAGGAAGGCAGTGTGCAAATGAAAAGGCTCTGATACAATCCGTGAACACCACAATCTCAGCTGTCGCAGTACCTCGCCAACAACTGACAGCGACAGCAATTTTTATAGTCAGCTGTGCGGATACAATTACTCATTTTTGGATGAAGTGCGCCTGTCAGTTCTGAACGTGACCATTTATTATGAGTCAAAATACTTGAACTGGCCCATTCACATTCACTTGCCTGAAACAGATGCTCAAGGAGAATGACCAAAAACATGTGCCATTGAGGAGCTTTACTACACCCAGTTCAGTTGCAGATACAGCTGCATTCAAAATATGTGAATGCCACATCAAAATTAAGTTCTTCCAAACACCATGTGTTGTAAAATCTGTTACTATAATTAGTTTTACCTACAGACTGATTAATTCACCTTACGATGTTATCCACGAAGAGCAGGTTATGAGGGAAGTTCAGAAAGTAACACACAATAATTTTATTACCAAAGAGTTTAATAGGTAATTAAAAAAAAAAAACACCATCACAAATGAAGTTACAACTTTTAGCTACTTTTGTACATAGTCACCAACATTCTCAACACATTTCTCTCAGTGCTCTACCAGTTTTGATATGTCCTGTTCCTTAAGTCTGCTCGGTTGGAGTATAGCCATCTGCGGACTACCGATTTCTCTTCTGCACTTTTCACTCCTGCATCTGCTGCAAAGCATTGGCCGGCCAGGATTTTCTTCACGGGATCAAACAGACGAAAGTCCGACAGTGCGAGAACCGGCCTGAAGGGCGGATCCTGGATCTCTCGTCTCCCACCCAAATTTCACTATTTTCTCACGAATACGAGCAGCAACATGGGAAGAGCACTGTCCCAAAGAAATTTGACACCGTCAGCATTAATGTTGTGGCGTTTGTCACAAAGGGCATCACGCAAATTAACCAAAGGTTTAGTGTAGGCTGCAGCATTCACAGTGGTCGTGTATTCAGCAAAGTCCACCAGTAACAGACCTTGCATATCCTATACACTGTCACAAGCACTTTCCTAGCTGACTGAGTCACTTTGAACTTTTTTCATAATGTGGAACCAGCATGTTCCCACTCCATAGATACCTGCTCACTTTCAGGCACGTAGTGACATTTCCTTTCAAAAAGTCACGCCCTTCTACGGTGTAATGCGTTAAGTGATACGAGCTTGTCATCATTTGCTAGCCCTAGTGATCATCCGTCAGATTCTTAGCGAGCACTAACTTAACGAAATTTCAACATGCTACGAACAATATCTTACACCGCACTGTAGGAAATATTGAACTCTTGTGATAGGGTTCACAGTTCTCCGAACTGGCTATTCAAAATTGCTCCCTCAACGGCTCTGACATTCTGCAGGGTTGCAGATGTTACTGCCTGAAGGTTCACATAGCCCTCTTGGAAAAATGCACACCACCTGGAGGCATTGCAATGGTCCATAGTCATACCCATACATGCCATGCACAACCCAGCGAATTCCTTCGGTTTATGCCCTTCGGGCCACAAATGTTGAACTACACTTCGCTGCTCTTCACGAGTTGACGACAGGACCACATTGCGCCATGTTTGTTTTGCAGTTCAGGTTTCTCTCACTAGAGCTGCCCGTGAAAACAAAATACGCATTGCAGTGCAAACTTTGAACTACACTGTTGTGAAATTTCAAAATTCCCACTGTAGTACAAGGGAAGAAAAAAATTAATGTGTGTAACTTTTTCATTCACACTGTGATTATAATTATGATGAGGATGTGACGATGTGGAAAGACGATGAGCATAAATCAAAAGAACAATGGAATACCGGGCAGAGGGTAGTTTTCCTCATCAGCCCTCGAGCGAGCGTGACTATATTTGTAACACGAATGGGCGTGCAGTGCACTTTACACGCATCTAAAGAATAGCTGTCTTTGTGTTACCAAGGTAAACATAAATGAGCAAAACTACAGTTTAATCTTATTTTAATTAAAAAATAACAACATGAACTTTCATTATATCACCCCGATGCCACGTACAAGTCTTATCCCACAGTGACGACACATTGGAAGCGCTAAACAGCGCAGTTGCATCAGATCACAGCCAACCGCTCATTTTATTGCTAATGATAATGATCTCATATACGATTGCCCCATTGTGGGACTGTGCCACCAGCTCAGAAGCTGACTCTGATTGAAAATGGAGAAACCCGAGTTTTGTGTCTTAATTAAACATTTTCATTTCAAGTGCTGACCTGGCACACAAATCTAAACAGAACGTGATGAAGTTCTGGCAGACACTACACAATCATTGAAGACCATTTATTTCTGGATTAATGAATCTAAAAATTATCAGACAAGCACCGACAATGAACTGGACTGCAGTCTTCCAACTGAGGTCACTATAAAGGAACCACTGACAAAATCCCAGTAATGTAAGATCGCCAAACTACAATTCGTGAGATTGCCGAGTCTGTAGTCATGTCAAATGGGCAAATACGTAACATCCTGCATGCAGAATGGCTACAAAGAAGCTTTGTGCGAGATGGGTTCCACAACTGCTAACAGTCAAACAAAAACGTGCCTGACACAACAATTCAACACAATGTTTAATTGTAATTTGCAGGACTTTTTGCACCGATCTGTGTCTGTTGATGAAACCTGGATCCCTTATTACACACCAGAGTCAAAACGGCACTCAAAAGAATGGACAAAGGCAAGTGAAAGTGCTCTGAAGCATGCGAAGATAATTTTGTTGGTCAGTAAGTTGATGGACACTGTTTCTTTGGGATTCCCAAGGAATAATCCTATAGATTACATGGGAAAAGACATAACCGTAACTGGATCCTGTTACACTTCGCAGTTAGATCATTTGAAACATGTCGGCCAAAAAAGACAAATGCAGACACACAAAAAAGTGCTCTTTCACCAGAATAATGGTTTCAATTGGTTCCCCATCCACCCTGTTCATCAGACATAGCCCCCATCTGACTTCTTCCTGTTTCCTAACTTGAGAAACTTTGGCTTGCAGGGAAGAAATTGTCAAAAAATGAGGAAGAGATTGTTGCAGTCAACGAGTATTTTGCAGAGTCTGACAGAACCTAGTTTTCTGAAGTGACAAAAAGTTAGGGATTACTGGACGAAGTGTATATCCCTCAAAGGAAACTGTGAAAAAGTAAGGCGAGTTATTTATGAAAATAACGTTTTTTCTTGCTTTTTTTTACTAGACTTATCAAACCACTCTCGTTCGTATTGAAGTACTTTGTTGAAAAAGGAAATACAATGAGGATACTTCCCTTTTCATGATATATTTGCCACTAGCTATGGCTACAAAATGAATAACTGAATTACACTGTCAATATTATCAGAAGGATAGATTGCTACTCACCATATAGTGGAAATGCCAATTCGCAGACAGGCAGAACAAAAAGTTTGCCAAATAAGTAAGCTTTTGGCCAAAAAGCCTTCTTCCGAACTAGAAAACACACTTCATGCGCGCACGCGCCCCTACACACAAACCATTTTCTGCGGGTGCTGAGGCCAGCCAGAGATGTTGGCTGAAAGCTTGCTTGTTTAGCAACCTTTTTGTTGTGCCTGTCTGTGACTCAACATTTTCTCTGTATAGTGAGTAGCAATCTATCCTTTCGATAATACGGCCAACCTGGAATTTCCGTTGTTTGAATTAAAGTGTCAACATCCAAAAATGAAATGCTATCAGATCCTGAGGTGGAAGACTGTCAAACAACCTATTAATATTTTAATTCTTTTCTCAGTCTTGTATATTAACATTTCAATAAGAACTAGGCATTGTGAACAAAAAGATTAGTCACCCCAGTTATCACGCCAGTGCCTATAGCACTGATGATAATTTGGTCAGGAACAGAGTTCCCCAAGTTTCCCAATACGTAAAAATTATTTCTTAAAAACATAGTTTACACATTCACATAATACACACATGATTTCAATGCAAATATGAAAGAACTTTCTGAGCTGTGTCCCCAGTCATAAATAGATATGTAAGTATCTGGTAACGGTTATGCTACAAAATTATATACCAGCAAACTGAGTACGGTTTAATGGAATACAAATCAGAGATGTCGAATACTGAGGCTGGCAGCCTAACTGACTACGAAAGGAGACTAATAGCAGTGTACTATACCTGGTGCAAACTGGAAACCTCCCGGTTTTGCCGTGGCCACAGCGGATGTCGCATTCTGCCCAAATTGGAAGGCTCCCTTTGCCGGCGAAGTCGTGGACGCGGCAGTCGAGGCAGGTAGCGTGAAACTGAAACCTCCGGCACTCGACGTCGTCGTCGACGTCACCGATCCGGCTCCGAACCGGAACTCGCCGGCAGACTGCGACGCCGATACGCCGGCGGCGGTCACCGGCGTGGCAGATACTGTCGCCACTGTCGACATTTTCGGAGATCCGAACGAGAAAGCCGTAGACGTGGCAGTGCTCATGTGCACCTGGGGCTGCGAAGCGGCGTCTCCGGGAGTTGCTCGAGCTCCCGCCGGCGTCCCACCCGCTTCGGGGGTCGCGGTCGTCGGCCGAGTCTCCGGGACCGACTGCGAAAGAGCCCCGGAGGCCGTCGTCACCGTCGCACCGGACGGTGCCGTCGGAGTGGAGGCCGTGACCGATCGTGCCGTAAATGGCGATACCGATGCTGCCGCCACCGTCGGATTGCTGGAGCTACTGTCGGAGCCTGCGGAGGAGGCAGGCAACTGGCCAGCACTCACAGTGAAGGGGCTGGGGCTCCTCCCCGACGGCGCGGCAGATGACGACATGACCGAGCCTGTAAAAGAGTGTGACTTATTAACTCGCCGAATGTGGTCGTAGCAACGGTGTCTCGACATTTGCCCGAAGCGATTTAGGAAAATCACGGAAAACCTAAATCAGGATGGCCAGAGACGGGATTGAACCGTCGTCCTCCCGAATGCGAGTCCAGTGTGCTAACCACTGCGCCACCTCGCTCAGTTTTCTTGTTGCAGTGTTCAGTCCAAAGACTCATTTCATACAGCTCTTCATGGTAGTCTACCCTATGCAAAATACTGCAGCCTACATCTACTTCAGCCTACTTAATGTAGTCATTCGACAATGTGAAATGGTGCGAGATGTTCGAAACTCTGAGAAAAACAGGGGTGAGCTATAGGGGGAGACGGGTAATACACAATGTGTACAACAGCTGAGAGAGAATACTAACGGTGAACGAGAACGAAGTGTCCGGATTTAAATGAGTGTAAGACAGGGATGTAGTCTTCCGCCCCTACTGTTCAATTTGTAAATCAAGGGAGCAATGATGGAAATAAAAGAAATGTTTAAGAGTGGAATTAAAATTCAAGGTGAAAGGAATCAACGATACGATTCACTGATGACATCGCTATCCCAGGTGAAAGTGAAGAAGTTACAGGATCTGCTGAATGGAATGAACAGTCTAATGAGTACAGAATACAGACTGAGAGTAAATCAAAGAAAGACGAAAGTAATGAGAAGTATCAGAAATGAGAACAGCAAGAAACTGATGGTCACAAAGTAGATGATGTGAAGGAATTCTACTACTTAGGCAGCAAAATAACCAATGACGGATGGAGCAAGGATGACATCCAAACCAGACTAGCACTAGCAAAAAGGGCATTCCTGGCCAAAAGAAGTCTATTAGTATCAAACATAGGCCTTAATTTGAGTAATAAATTTCTGAGAATGTACGTTTGGAGTACAGCATTGTATAGTAGTGAAAATGGACTGTGCGAAAACCAGAACAGAAGAGAATCAAAGAATTTGAGATGTGGTGCTACAGACGAATGTAAAAAATGTGGTGGACCGATAAGGTACGAAACGAGGTGGTTCTGCGCAGAATCGGAGAAGAAAGCAATATACGGATATGCTTGACAAGGCGAAGGGACAGGATGATAGGACATCTGTTGAGACATCAGGGACTGATTTCTATGGTGCTAGAGGTAGCTGTAGAGAGCAAAACCTCTGCAGAAAGACAGAGATTAGAATCCACCCGGCAAATAATTGACGACATACGTTGCAAGTGGTACTCCGAGGCAACTAACTTTATTATCATCTCTAGTCAAGTCTTTCTGAGAAAGAAGGGTACCAGGATTAACCGTAACTGATCAAAAGCAGAATACGGTAGTGGTGACGGCAGAACATAGCCGTAACCTACCTGCGGGTGACGACTTCAACGTGAAGGCCTGCGCCTTCTGCGTGTTGCGGCTCACGGTGGGCGGCGTGTTGGTCGTGCCCGTCCCCGTCATGCCGCCCTGGCCGGGAGAGTCCGGAGAGGAGGCGGTGGTGGGAGTGCCGACACAAGGTGCCTGTTGCGACTCCGTGACGGGCGCCGTGTCTGCGCGTACCAGCTCTCCCGGCTTTTGGGCGTCTGCGAAGCTCACGTGTTTCTGTCGCCGGGAAGTTGGCGGGGATGCTGCAGGCTGCAGGCGGTCCCCGTCACGGAATGGCGATTCTGCAAAATGTTCGACTCATTGTGGACAGGCAGGACACTAGATCTGTCCCACAGGTGACACGACAATTCCTACCGTTACTAATATCTTGAAATGATTTCAAACACAATGAGGAACCTCTAACAGAATGACCTCCTCGATGCCACCCAGCACCGATTCCACAAACATCGATCACGTGAAATCCAACTCACACTCGCACCTTGGCAAACTTTGTATGTAGTGTTGTCTGAAAGCTGACGCAGTCCCGCAGCCACATACTCCCTTTCCTGACCCACAACTTCTTCACTTTTGAAGGCCAGACATACCAACAATTAAAGGGAACAGCCATGGGTACCAGGATGGCCCCCTCGTAACCAACCTATTTATGGGTCGCTTAGAGGAAGCCTTCTTGGTCACCAGGGCCTGCCAACCCAAAGTTTGGTACAGATTTATTCATGACATCTTCATGATCTGAACTCACAGTGAAGAAGAACTCCAGAATATCCTCTCCAGCCTCAACTCCTTTGGTTCCATCAGATTCACCTGGTCCTACTCCAAATCTCATGCCAATTTCCTTGACGTTGACCTCCATCTGTCCAATGGCCAGCTTCACACGTCCATCCACATCAAACCCACCAACAAGCAACAGTACCTCCATTATGACAGCTGCCACCCATTCCATATCAAACGATCCCTTCCCTACAGCCTAGGTCTTCGTGGCAAACGAATCTGCTCCAGTCCGGAATCCCTGAACCATTACACCAACAACCTGATAACAGCTTTCGCGTCACGCAACTACCCCCCCGACCTGGTACAGAAACAAATAGCCAGAGCCACTTCCTCATCCCCTCAAACCCAGAACCTCTCACAGAAGAACCCCAAAAGTGCCCCATTTGGGACAGGATACTTCCCGGGACTGGATCAGACTCTGAATGTGGCTCTCCAGCAGGGATACGGCTTCCTCAAATCCTGCCCCGAAATGAGATCCATCCTTCATGAAATCCTCCCCACTCCACCAAGAGGTCTTTCCACCTTCCACCTAACCTTCGTAACCTCTCGGTTCATCCCTATGAAATCCCCAAACCACCACCCCTACCCTCTGGCTCCTACCCCTGTAACTGGCCCCGGTGTAAAACCTGTCCCGTGCACCCTCCCACCACCACCTATTCCAGTCCTGTAACCCGGAAGGCAGAGCCACGTGTGAAAGCACCCACATGATTTACCAATGGACCTGCCTACACTGTGAAGCGTTCTATGTGGGAATGACCAGCAACAAACTGTCCATTCGCATGAACGGACACAGGCAGACAGTGTTTGTTGGTAATGAGGATCACCCGGTGGCTAAACATGCCTCGGTGCACGGCCAGCACATCTTGGCACAGTGTTACACCGTCTGGGTTATCTGGATACTTCCCACTAACATCAACCTGTCAGAACTCCGGAGATGGGAACCTGCCCTTCAGTATATCCTCTCTTCTCGTTATCCGCCAGGCCTCAACCTCCGCTAATTTCAAGTTGCCGCCACTCATACCTCACCTGTCATTCAACAACATCTTTGCCTCTGCACATCCGCCTCGACTGACATCTCTGCCCAAACTCTTTGCCTTCACAAATGTCTGCTTGTGTCTGTGTATGTGCGGATGGATATGTGTGAGTGTGCGAGTGTATGCCTGTCCTTTTTTCCCCTTAAGGTAAGTCTTTCCGCTCCCGGGATTGGAATGACTCCTTACCCCTCTACCTTAAAACCCATATCCTTTCGTCTTTCCCTCTCCTTCCCTCATTCCTCATGAAGCAACCGTGGGTTGCGAAAGCTTGAAATTTTGTGTGTGTGTTTTTTTTTTTTTTTTTATTGTGTCTATCTACCAGCGCTTTCCCGTTTGGTAAGTCACGGAATTCTATTTTATATATATAAAACGAAAGCGCTGGCAGGATGATAGACACACAAACAAACACAAACATACACACAAAATTCAAGCTTTCGCAACCAACGGTTGCTTCGTCAGGAAAGAGGGAAGGAGAGGGAAAGACGAAAAGATGTGGGTTTTAAGGGAGAGGGCAAGGAGTCACCCCAATCCCGGGAGCGGAAAGATTCACCCTAAGGGGAAAAAAGGACACACAAGTAGACATTTGTAATTCCGTGGCCTCCACCCTCTCCTGACCTCAACCCTCTGACTTTCATTTATGGGGCACTTGAAAGCTCTTGTCTACGCAACCCCGGTACCAAATGTAGAGACTCTTCGTGCTCGTATTGTTGCCAGCTGTGATACAATACACCATTCTCCAGGGCTGCATCAGCGCATCAGGGATTCCATGCGACGGAGGGTGGATGCATGTATCCTCGCTAACGGAGGACATTTTGAACATTTCCTGTAACAAATGTCTGAAGTCACGCTGGTACGTTGTGTTGCTGTGTGTTTCCATTCCATGATTAATGTGATTTGAAGAGAAGTAATAAAATGAGCTCTAACATGGAAATTAAGAGTTTCCGGACACATGTCCACGAAACATCTTTTCTTTATTTGTGTGTGAGGAATGTTTCCTGAAAGTTTGGCCGTACCTTTTTGAAACACCCTGCCTATGTTTGGATGTAGCTGTATTGCGTTTATGTACTGGTGGATATTATGTTGTATGACTCCTGTAGTTGATAGTATAATTGGTATAATGTCAACTTTATCCTGATGCCACATGTCCTTGACTTCCTCACCCAGTTGGATGTATTTTTCAATTTTTTCTCCTGTTTTCTTCTGCATATTTGTTGTATTGGGTATGGATATTTCGATTAGTTGTGTTAATTTCTTCTTTTTATTGGTGAGTATGATGTCAGGTTTGTTATGTGGTGGTGTTTTATCTGTTATAATGGTTCTGTTCCAGTATAATTTGTGTTCATCATTCTCCAGTACATTTTGTGGTGCATACTTGTATGTGGGAACGTGTTGTTGTATTAGCTTATTTTGTATGGCAAGTTGTTGATGTATTATTTTTGCTACATTGTCATGTCTTCTGGTGTATTCTGTATTTGCTAGTATTGTACATTCGCTTGTGATGTGATCTACTCTCTATTTGTTGTTTGCAAAGTCTGCATTTATCTGTTGTGGTATTGGGATCTTTAATAATATGCTTGCTGTAATATCTGGTGTTTATTGTTTGATGCTGTATTGCAATCATGAATCCTTCCATCTCACTGTATATATTGCATTTTCTTAGCCACATGTCGGATGCGTCTTGATCTGTGTGTGGCTGTGTTAAATTATACGGGTGCTTGCCGTGCAGTATTTTCTTTTTCCAATTTACTTTCTTCGTATCTTTTGATGTTATGCGATCTAAAGGGTTGTAAAAGTGATTATGAAATTGCAATGGTGTAGCCGATGTATTTAAATGAGTGATTGCTTTGTGTATTTTGCTAGTTTCTGCTCATTCTATAAAGAATTTTCTTAAATTGTCTACCTGTTCATAATGCGAATCTTTCTGTTGCTGATTGTATGTGATGTATTCTATATTCGTGACATTGTGATCGTGTAAGTGTATTGAGTGCTTCTAGGTCTGTGTTACTCCATTTCACTACTCCACGTGAGTAGATCAATATTGGTATAGCATAATTATTAATAGCTTTTGTCTTGTTTCTTGCTGTCAATTCTGTTTTCAGTATTTTTGTTAGTCTTTGTCTATATTTTTCTTTTAGTTCTTCTTTAATATTTGTATTATCTATTCCTATTTTCTGTCTGTATCCTAGATATTTATAGGCATCTGTTTTTTCCATCACTTCTATGCAGTCATTGTGGTTATCCAATATGTAATCTTCTTGTTTAGTGTGTTTTCCCTGACTATGCTATTTTTCTTACATTTGTCTGTTCCAAAAGCCATATTTATATCATTGCTGAATACCTCTGTTATCTTTAGTTATTGGTTGAGTTATTGATTTGTTGCTGCCAGTAGTTTTAGATCATCCATGAACAGCAAATGTGTGATTTTGTGTTGGTATCTTCCAGTAATTATATATCCATAATTTGTATTATTTAGCATGTTGGATAGTGGGTTCAGAGCAAGGTAGAACCAGAAAGGACTTAATGAGTCTCCTTAGTATATTCCACGCTTAATCTGTATTGGCTGTGATGTGATATTATTTGAATTTGTTTGGATATTAAATGTGGTTTTCCAGCTTTTCATTACTATGTTTAGGAACTGTATCAATTTAGGATCTACTTTGTATAATTCCAATATTTGTAGTAACCATGAGTGGGGTACACTAACAGCCTTTTTGTTCTTCATTTGTAATTTTGTTCTGTGTTGTATGTGTCATTAATTTCTGTGTAATGACTGAAGTTAATATTTTGTATATTGTTGGTAGGCATGTTATGGGGCAATATTTAGCTGGGTTTGCTGTGTCTGCTTAATCTTTAGGTTTCAGATAAGTTATTCCTTGTGTAAGTGTATCAGGGACTGTGTATGGGTTTGCAATGTAACTGTTAAATAATTTAGTTAGATGTGAATGTGTTGAGGTGAACTTCTTTAGCCAGAAATTTGCTATTTCATCTTTTCCAGGGGCTTTCCAGTTGTGCGTAGAATTAATTGCTGGGGTGACTTCATGTTGCAAAATTATCACTTCAGACATTTGAGGTATCATCTTGTATGTGTCTGTTTCTGCTTGTATCCACCGTGCATGCCTGTTATGTTGTACCGGGTTTGACCATATGTTGCTCCAGAAGTGTTCCATGTCCGTTATGCTTGGTGGATTGTCTATTTTAATGTGTGTGTTATCCATTGTCTGGTAAAATTTCTTTTGGTTTGTGTTGAGTGTTTGGTTTTGTTTCCTTCTATTTTCACTTTTTTTGTGCCTTCTAAGTAGTTTGGCCAATGCTTGTAATTTCTGCTTCTTTTCATCTAATTGCTCTATCGCTTCTTGTTGTGAGATTTTACTAAACTTTTTTGTTTTCTGTCTGTTATTTCATTTCTTATAAAGTGTGTTAGCTGTCTGATGTCTTTTCTCAGTTTTTCTATTCTGATCTGTAGCCTGTGTTGCCATGCTGGTTTTGTGGGTTTCTTCTGTGTCTTGGGTGGTTCTGATCTCTGCCTAGTGTGTATATTTAGTGTAGTGAGTGCTCCTATGTAAACCAGTAGTTGTAACTCTTCCATAGTTGTATTTTCATTTATTTTGTTGTGTATGATTGTGTTGATAGTTATTGTTGTTTCGACTTGTGGGTTATTTGGTGGTCTATGCAAGAATGGTCTAATGTCTGTATTTGTGTCTTTGTATTCTATATATGTCAGCTGAAATTTTTCTTCTATATCTAACATGTGTGTCTCTTCGTGTTCTATTTGTGCTTGTTCTGGTGGCTGTCTTAAGATTTCGTTTTCCTCTGATTGTTTAATTGATGCGTATTGTTCTTTGTTTGTTTGCTTGCTCTTGGATGTTTGAGTCCATTACTGTATTTTCTTCTGATTGCACATTATTTTGTTCCAGTATTTGTTGTACTTGTTTGACGTTTGCTAATTCTGACTGGGGTATCCTGTTATTTTTGATTATTACACGGATCTGATCAGCTAGTCGTCGTTCTGTTAAAAATTTTAATTCTGGGTATCTGGTAATAAATGTTGTGTATACTTGTGATCTGTATCCAGTTGTATTGGTTCCCAAGTTTGTTGCTCGGTAATAACAGAACATGAGGTGTCGGTTAACTTCATCTGACCATCTCATCCTCTGTCTTTGTTTTCCTTCTAGAGTGGTTGCAGGAAGCATATCCTGCAAAACACCTCTATTTGGATTTAAATCATTTTCCAGTTGGCTAGCAGTGTCGTTACCATTCTGGACAGGCATAGGGTTCAAGCGTCGTCCCCGACCGTGACAGCGCTTGTCCGAGGCTTCCTTAGTTCTGTCCTGAACCAACTAATCATAGTAAAAGGGGGGTTAGCCCTATTAGTGGTTTGTTCTTTACGTCGCCTTTTACGACTGGCAGAACATACATTATTATTATTATTATTATTATTATTATTATTATTATTATTATTATTACTACTACTACTACTACTATTATTATCTTTTGAGCAACCACACTGTCAGGAAGTTTATATTTTATTTGTTACACTTTACACCCTTTTACCTACAACAGAAACACAGGGCATGTTCAACATTATTGAGATCCATAATACTGGAAGTTATTTAATCACAACACCGATTGGCAACAGGTGCAAACACAGTGGGCCCGACAAAGTCGACAGCCGACTCACCTCCCTTGCCGATGACAGTGAGGAGCCCCACGAGGGCCGACCTGTCGGCACGCCGCTGCTCCGCGAGGTCGCGCGTGCCTACCAGCTTGCGCGCAGGGTGAGGTGTCGCCCGGTGGGGGAGGGCGGCGTCCCGGTCCGCGTCCTTCGGCCTCTTCCAGTGCTCCGGCGTCACATCCTCGCCGTCGGCAGCGGAGACCCCCGTGTCCCGCGCGGGTGTCGGAGCGCGGGCCGGCGCACTCGCGGGGGCGTCCTCTACCGCAGTCTCGGCCGACCTCCTCCGAACTGGCGTTTCCTGAGTAAATAGAGTACGTTACCGTTTAGCACCACCGGACAGGTGTACGGGGCAGGCTAGCTGCCGGGCGGCATTTCTGTGCTGCATTTGCGACTCGTTCCGTCACGTGCGAACGGCCTCTCCGAATACGACGAGATGTTAAAATAAACTTAAATATAGCACTCTGAGGAAAGGCTCTACTAAGTAACGAGTACACCGAGGTAACGACGGTCGCGTGATCGCGATACGCACGTACGAAGGTGGCAGTAATATCGTGTACACGAGGTATAAAAAGGCAGTGCATCGGCCGAGTTGTCATTTATATGCAGGGGATTCTCGCGAAAGGGTTTCGACGTGATTACAGCTGCACGGAATTGACAGATAATGAACGTGGAACGGTAGTCGGAGCTAGGTGCGTGGGACATTCCGTTTCAGAAATCCTGAGGGAAATCAATATTCTGAGATCGACAGTGTCAATACCAAATTTCAGGTATTACCACTCACCACGGACAACTCGGTGGCTGACTGCCTTCACTTAACGAACGGGTGCAGCAGTATTTGTGAGGATGTGTCAGTGCTAAATGACAAACTGGGTGAAAAAATTGCAGAAATCGATGCGAGACGTATAACGAACTCATCCACCTGGGCTGTGCGGCAAAATTCGACAGTAGTGAACTGTGGCCGGAGATGACCGACAAGTGTCTATGGTGACCGTATCGGTCGGACCCTATACGACTGGAAAACTGTAGCCCGGTCACAACGAGTCCCAATTTCAGTCGGTAGGGTTCGAGTGTGGCGCAGACTCCACAAAGCTGTGGACCCGAGCGGTCGACGAGGCACCGTGCGAGCCGCTGGTGGCTCCACGGTGGTGTGAGCTGTGTGTACGTGAAGTGAACTGTGTCTGCCGGTCCGACCGAAACAATTATCGACCGGAAACGGTTACGATCGGCAACTCGGAGACCGTCTGCAGCCGTTCCCGGACTTCACGTTGCCGAACGACGGTACGTCTGAAGAACAATCTGGTCAATTCGAGCCGACGAGTCGGCCACCCAGATTGCCCGATGTGATCTCGTCGAACATTTACGGAACGCGAAACTTCGTGGCAGATTAAAAGACTCTGGAGTTCGAGTCTCAGTCTGGCACACAATTTTAATCTTAAAGGAAGTTTCGTATCAGTGCACAATCCACTGCATAGTGAAAATTTCATTCTGGAAACGTCCCCCAGGCTGTGGCTAAGACGTGTCTCCGCAATATCCTCGTTTCCGGGAGCACTAGTTCTGCAAGTTTCGCAGCAGACCTGCTGTGAAGTTCGGAAGGTAGTAGGCGAGGTATCGGCGGAAGTAAAGCTGTGAGGACGGGGCACGAGTCGTGCTCGGATAGCTCACAAAAGGCAAAGGTTCCGAGTTCGAGTCTCGGTCCGGCACACAGTTTTAATCTGGCACGAAGTTATGTATCGGCACACACTCCACTGCGGAGTGAAAATTTCATTTACAGAACATAATCGAGAGGTCGTTCGAGCACAAAGTCCTGCAAAGGTCGCACTTGTGCAGTTATAGATGGCTATAGAGGCAGTTAGGTTCAGTATTTCAGCACAAAACTTCCGACAACTTGTCGCGTCCGTGCCACAACGAGTTGCTGCACTGCGCCGAGCACTAAGAAGGTCGACACAATATTAGGAGATATCCCACGGGATCTGCCACTTCAGTGTATGATAAAATGAATGCATCTGTGCGTAAAATGAGTGAAACGTAACACGGGAGAAAAGGCCCCACTTGATATAATATATGACCAACGATAAACACCATCTTTTCCTTCACTGTCCTCTGTTCCATATGCAATACAGGAACCACTGGATCATAGGTGTCCAGACACTTATTAGTGGACGTTAATATGACGCGTGCCCACCTTTATGGCAGCTCGAACTTCACTGGAGGCACTTTCCGAAGTGTCCGAATGCCTGTAGAGTAATGCCAACCCATTCTCAATCGAGATGTGAAACCGGAGAATTTACCGGCCTCTAACACTAGGGTTCGGATCGGGACTCTGTGTAGGCCGATCCATTTCGGGAATGTTACAATCCGTAAACCACTGAATCACTGGCATTCCATTACAGAGAGGTGCACTCCCTTACTGATACGAGCAATTATTATCAATAAACTTTCTCTACTGTACATAGTAAACAAAGCAGTAAAATGAATGCTTTCGTATTCTTCTGCATTCACCATTTTTTTAGCGCAATAATGGGACCGTCCTCTACCCGTGAAAAACACCCCAATACCTCTCCACACTTTACTGTTTGCACTAAACATTACGGTAGGTAATGTCCTCCACATATTCGACAAACTAAAACCTTTCATCGTATTGCCACACTGTGTACCGTGATTTGTCACTCGAAATCATTCATTTGCAATCATTCACTGTGCAGCGGTGTCGTTCTTTACACCACCTCGAGCTAACATTGAATACTGAAAGCTGTGCAACCACTGAACCTTATTCTTTCTAGCTCCAGACGCAGTCACTGCCGACGGCCTCGCCGCAGTGGTAACATCGGTTCCCGTAAGATCACTGATTTTTCTATTGTCAAAAACTACTTAATTTTACTACAGTAACACGTTAATGGAATGTTTCAAATAGAAAATTTAACTTTCCAGAAATTCTCTGTGGGTAGTCTAGGATACACAGTCACTCAGTTACATCCGTACCGTACATCTCGAATATGCCTTCACTGTGCACAGATATTATGTTCATTTGTGCTGAACTGTCACCGAGATGTGATTAAACATTCACGTAAATTTCAAGTGAACAATTATGGAGTACGACTATATATTATTGTCACTTGTTTGCATTACTTAGGTTCCTAAAAAGTCTGTGTGGTCCACTGATCAGTTGCATTACAAACGTGGGCTTTACTTTATAAAAAGAACAGTGGAAATAAATATGCATCTACTTCATCGGTTATCGGTTTGGTGTAAAACTATTCAAAGTAATGTCGCTTCAGGCTTTCCCCGACAACGATACAAATGGTTCTCGGGTGAGATGGTGAAGTTGTGAAATCCCCACAACAATTCATTAAAGCAACTGCGATGAACACACTTCTGAGCTATTGCCGAAGACCCCTACTCGTGTCAGTCTAGCGAGGGTCACCTCTGACCTAGAATGCTCGGAACTGCACAGAACCGTGCTTAGAATAATAATAATAAACAACACCGGTCTGTGTCAACTGCGTGCAAAACGTTGCATTATATCGCAAGTGACATTTTAATACAGAGAAACAAAGTGACACGATATCAATACCTTACGACAGAAATCGTGCATAATTTAATGACATCAGTGTATCACTACATTTTCAATCGAGCGTCAAAAAGCCTCAAAAACCTTCTGATTAAAGTAATTATAATTGTGTAAAACCCACACATCTGACAGTACTTATATTGGTCTTCATAGTGTAAATGTGGGATTTTGATGAAGAGGTTAAAACAAAGTGGAAGAGAACAAGTTTCACAGCTCACTAAAGCCACATTTTTACATTCAAAATCACTTTCATGGATTCAAGCAGTCCAATACAAAATGTAACACGAATTACATTTTTAAATGGTGATACGGATACGTCAATATCACAAGAAATAAACATCAAGGGGTTGGCAATACTTCATCGTTATCAGTGACAATATCTTCAGCGTAACATCTCTGTTTGGAAAATGTGCATCTATAAGGGTACAATCTGTATGGCCCGACCAGGAATCACACAGCAATAGGCTCTTTTCACTCGTTACGTGTTCACCGAGGACTGAAGTTGGTAAACGTTTCGTGTGTTCTTTAGTCATTTTTCCACTTTTGAATGTTTCGTGGGCAGGGTGTTTCAAGTTTCTTTGAAATATCTGGGCTCAAACTGCCTCGAGCCTCTCGAAAACAGATGTACAGTTTGTTTTCTGTCTGTCTGTCATTGATAAAGCCACACCAATTGCGCAGTTGTGGATAGAGCTGTGGACAGATTTCAGTGCAGTGGCTGCAGTTTTCTCTCCTCTGTGAAAAAGTGTTGACACAGACATTTCATACTGGAATTAGCTCTGGTCACTGTTCCAAACATTTCCTTTCTTCACACCCTTCTCTGTCATAAGCACGTTCACTTTCTCCACAAATTATTGTGCCTTCTTATGCATACTACTATCGTCTTACACGTTCTTACGTGTGACAAATGTAGTAATACACCTGGACGAAATGCCCTATTCAGCCTTAAGATCGTCGACAAAAGAAATTGAAATTTTGAAAGTGTCCGAGCCGATCATTTTAGATGCATCTGGTGCCCACATTTGCAGATGCCAACAGTGAACTGTAGATCCGAACGACTTTGCTCTACCAAACTGTGATATTAAATGCTCTTTTACAGTTTGTTACTGTGACAGTCTGTTTTCTGTTCGAATACTCATGTTCACGTTCAGATTCTTATTGCCTTTCAAAATCAGTATATCTATCCAGCGTGTCACCCCCACTATCCCCAGCTCCGATTTCAGCTCCATATTCGGCAAGTCACAAATTTGTTCCTAATATGCAGACAGGATTGATAGGATTAATTCTCTTCACGATGTCAGTGTACACAATTGAGACAGTAACTCACATGCAAACACTCCAAGAATACATTCACACAGCTCGAGCACTTTTTCGTGCAGCTGCAATATGCCACCATCTCGTGGCGCTAGCAGCCAACTGCACAGTTTTCCACGGAAATGACACAGGCTGCTGCTGTTTTGTGACACAGAGTGTTAGTCTAAGCACAGTTTTGTGCAGTTCCAAGTGTTCGAGGTCACAGGTGTCCCTCGTAAGTACGAAATGTGCAAGCACGAAGATGACAGATCTGGTGACCAATATCAAAGGTTTCTGAATGGGTAGCAGGAAGGTCAGCTGTGCAACCTGTCAGAGCATAAAATGAGGACTTCAGTGTACGTGTAAAGGCTGTTGTTCCTACTGTGCACTGCCGTGTGACCATTCTCGCTGTAATATTTGAGCCGTCACTAAAATGTCATCCCTCGCACAACCGACAGTTTCCCTTAGCCACTATTGCCACTTTAATACTGACAGCACTAGATCCCGTGGTGCGCAAAGCTGAAACACGCGGTCTCCGTTCAAAATATTTGTCGATATGTGAATTCCCACTGCTTCTTTATTACACTGTCCCACGCGAAGATGAGCATTTCGGTAATTTTGCAGGCCATATTACAGCCGATACTGAGCCAACGCTCGGCTACTGCAGATTTCTCCAGCCAGTCCAAATGTGCGTGTCATCGATGTTCGACATATCCATCTTCCACGGTGCAAGTTTGTCCAATGTACAACTTCCCACAGCTACAAGGAATCTTATAAATGACAGGCACTGTCCAACCGAGACCGCCTTCACTGAGCCTAGAAGAGATCTCAGTTTCTCGGTTGGCGGAAGGTGCAGTGTGACAAATCTCGTGAACAGAAGTACTGGATTCTAAATTGGCAGAACGTGGAATCTGCCGCAGGCAATATTAAAGTGACAGTGACCGTAAAGAGAAACTACAGGTCATACAAGGGACGACTTAAATATTTTGGCAATGGCGAGGGTGTCACTCGGCAGCACGGATGTGTATTTCAGGATGCTGCTTACGACAGAAGTTACTGCAGCCAAAAGCAGTGCACATCAAGAACAATAGATATTGCACTTGTCCCGATGTCCTCAGTTCATCATCCGACAGATGGTGCAGCTGTCATTCCCACGAGGTTTCTACCTTCGTTACTGGCCACCAAATTTGGCAGCTTCAAGCCTTCGTGTTTGCTACTTAGAGTGAAACAAATAGGAAGCTTCAATCATAGCTCAGAATCATGTCTGTCAAATTGAAGATGTCAGTCAGTTGTGCCAATGAAATATGGGGATTCCACGATGACATCCGACATCTCGCACAATAACAAGAACAACAACTGCTACTCGAAGCACCAAACAGTCAGTAACTGACTCTGAAAGAGGATGAAACCACAAGGACTACTTTAACAGGTCAGTAAATTTACTCGTACACGAACACAGTACTTTACTTCTTTCGAAAGTCACCTATCACCACAACTACATCACAACAAGATTCGTGGTTTATCAACAAAACCCTGCACAGCTTCGAGACAGAGTCTGAGAAACTGTGCGACACAGAAAATGAATTGAAATTATTTAGCACGCTATTTTCAGTAGCACCAGGCACTGTAAGAAATGCAACTAGAAATGAGTAATTTATGAAAGAGTACTCCGTTCGAGTAGAGATATTACAACAGCACAAATTTGTTACAACAGCACGAATTTGTTACGACAGCACCATGACAAACCCCCAAACCTATACAGAAATGTAGTTCACATAATGTCTACTGATAAACATTTTGTTGCAATTTTTTTTCTGTCACGGGGGGAAAAAAAGTTGAAGAAAAGTCACAGATTCATGATCTGACATGAGCATTCTGCACACAACAAACCATACGGCACAAAATATTTCGTCATTTGTAAATAAAAAGATATGTATTCGACAAATGCCATAAAAATGTTAACATTTTTTATTTAGTTTAAAGTTTACTTTGAAACACATCTCGCTACAATAATATCTGGCAAATTGTGCTCAACTCTCTTCACTAGTACTGAGCCAGAGGCAGTAGTGTAAAAAGTGTTGCCGCCCTGCACCCGACCAGCTTCCCCACCCGTGCGTGTGGAATGCATAAAATTTTGGTTGTAGCATCGTGCAAAACAATTAACTGGTCTCAAGCGAGATAGGGCTAGTTTCCCTACTCCTCCAGTCGAGTAATTCCTGCCTGTCGCAGGGGTGGGATCCTACACTTCACAGAGCCAGAGTGACAGAACGGCCGAGTTCAGGTGGGGACCAGTCTCGTGACGTATAGCACGGAACCCGTGGCCAGAGTCACAAGTGCGGACCTTAATGGCAGAAGTAGATTTCAGTACAGCAAATCTGGCAGATGAAGTGACTCTTCTCTCTGGGAAACCACTGCCCTGTGACAGAGTGGGAACTCCAAAGGCTAGAGCGAGCTAGCAACTGAACAAACGAAACTGCTTTCAAAACCAAAAGAAGCCTTGTGTGGAAACATTGTATTTTTCAGAAAAACGATTCATGTTTTACCTCTGGTAATGACACTGCAAAACCCGATGCCAAGCCACAATCGAAGTGGAACGCACACGAAACTCGATATGCGTCTCAAGTAAGAATTGCCACAGTCAATATTTTCACCTCAACTGGCAAAACAGATGAATGTGTAGACTTTATGAAAATGAAGAAAATTGACACACTTGGTCTCAGTGAAGCCACATGGAAGATATACGAAGAAAACAAACTAAAGGAGGGATAGTATCTATTCTCATCAGAAATACCCCAAGCAAAAAATGGAGTCAGTCCTATTATGGATCACTGAATGAAAGATCATGTGGTGTTTCTGACTGTATTCATCACATCAGGCAAAAATTAAATTCTTCCCAAAATATAAACATCATTCATTGCTATTCACCACAGGCTGATTGTGGAGGAGGAGGAGGAGGAGGAGGAGAAATAGAAGAAGATTTCGAAGAGGACCTTGAGGAAAGAGTATGGGAGGTAGTAACAATTATCACAGATTATACGAACGCCGAAGTGGAGACTGCAAGAGATACGTACGAGAGTATTCTAGGTTGATATGGGTGGGATGCATAAAACCGAGACGTTAATAGGCTCTTCTTGACTACTGTATGAGGAACAACCTTGTAATAGGGAACTCCTCGTTACTCTCTTATGGACTATATTTTGATTGAGAAACAAGTTCAAAATAGATTGCTAAATGTTAAAGTGATACTTAGCTTTTACTTGGAAAGTGATCAACAGTCTCGTCACTGGCTGCTTCAAGGTTCAATAAGCTAAACATTTGAGGCATAAAAGGAGAAACTCAGAATGTGGAAATTGAAGGACCGTGATAAAATTGTACAGTTCCCAAGACAACTTCAAGACCGGACTTCCAAGCACAAGCATAAAAACAGTTGAGTTACTCAGCAATCCATCATGGCTTCGGTGTTAATGCCAGCTACAATACTCTAGTGTATATTTGTAATACGAGCTGCACAGAGCAGTTGACAATTATGTAACTGTGTTCAGATGTACATTATTTTTTGTTTAACTGGAAAAACTCAATAGTTCTTTCTGGATACATTATAACTGGCAAGAACACCGTATTCTGGAACAACCTAATAAATTTTCACTACTGCTAATGATTCAAAGCATTGAGAGAACAATTTGTTTATGCAGCCACATCAGTTTTTAGTAGACACACTCCATCAAATACAGGTCGATTCACACCAGAAAATGTCACATAACACAGTCAAGTAGAGATGTGGAACTTTGCTTTGCCTAGTACCGAATGGTGTAAGTGAGGTTATGATATCATCCGAGATACAGAAAGCCAGAATATACTACATCTGAATTGAAGACGGGAAATGTCAAATTTTTTTAGCGCCATTTTTTCACAAAACGCAATTTCATTGCTATCGTGTTGTCAGTTCCCTGTTGCACGTCCCTAGATTTCTGAGTCTTAAATTGTGGAGAAAATGTTCACAACATTCATTACTAAATGTTGTGCCAACCAGTACTTCCCCTTGAGCCCCAAGTGCAGTACGTCAAGGTCTCCTCCATTCAATTGATCCACAATTTGTGCAGTAAGCAAAGTGCAAGTAAGTTTCTGTCTCAAACAACAAAACATCTCATACAATAGGAGATAATTTGTGTTTCAAAAATAGTATAATATGTTGGAGAAGTGAACAGACAAAACAAAATTTGTCCACAAAATATTACAAAAAGACACTTCTTTCTCAACAGCACATGGGATTCCACAATAAACTTCACAATTCTGATCCCAAGAATGCAACTACGTAAGTAAACTTTGTCGCACACAGAATACCACCACTCACTGAAATGAAATTTCAAAGTGAGGTATGTCCACACCACCTAAAACAACTATTTTTGAAATTCGTGAACAGAATACTAATTTACACACAGTTTTCACTCCAGTAGCATAGTATATGGAGAAACAAATAAAGTCACAATGTACTGGACTACAGAAGTAAGATCTAACTGTTAGGTTCACCGGATGAAAGCTGTCGAATGCAATGTGTCGTGTTTGGACACTGTTCAATTTGTTTTCAAATTGAGGTGCTTTAGACTGAGGAATATACTTTTCTTATCAAACGTGTTTCAACAAGGTGATAAATACATAAATTTGCTGAAAAATTCCTGGAAAGAGCTGGAGCACACTGTAATGCTGTCAGTAACTTACTGAGAAATTTCGAGAGATGGGAACAGTGTTTGAAATGCCAAATGAGTGGGATATTTCTGATTCTATGGAGCACAGCCCAGAAAAATCATCGTGGAAGTTGGAACAAGGCAAAGATGATAGGCTCGCAACCGTGCACTAAGTGACTCAGAAAATACTGAAATTATTCTCGTCTAATGTGGCAGCAGTGCAAGAATTGAAAGATGTGGATCGTGAAAATTGAATCCTTTACTGCAAATAGTTTACATCTCTTATTGACAGGAGAACCACTGATATTCTCGATGTCATCTTCTGTACAGACGAGGCCCGATTCTAGCTCCCCTGTCATGTTACTGCAAAACACGATTACGGCCAACAAAGAATCCTGAAATGTCACTGCAGGCTCAGGAAATTGCTGTGTGGGTACCAATATTCTGACGATGCACGATTGGACCGTTATATTTTGAACAAACCGTGAACAGTGAATGTTACGGTTTAATGCTCCACGATTTCATTGGCCAACTAAAGGAAAATGAAAGCAACTACTGGTTCAGCAAGATGGTGTTATTGTGCACACAGCTAATACTGTGCATCTTCCGGAAAATTTTTTTGGGGAATGTGCAACTTCAAAAAACATACGGCCCCTTTGTTCGCCGCGTCTTTGGGTAGCAGCAAAATCTCACAATCGTCCCTGCATACTTTGGGACTAAAAAACTGAAATAACCACAAATATGAGAAGCGTACCACTATCCGATCTGTATAAAGAGTTTTCCAATAAAATTAAATGGGTTCGTACTCTTACAGCTGCCCACGGACGTCACTCCTAACGTATGTCGTAACTGCCTGGCAACTTTCCGAAGACCCTGTACATCCGGAAACACTCTAGATAGAAAAACTGAAGCCAACAGTTTCTGTGTCCTGCAGAAGAAGACAAGTAATATGTTGAAATGTTTGCTCTTATACTAAATCATTCAGAAGTACATCAGAAAGGATATTTTTACAATTACTAAATATAAAAGTGTTACGACTTCCAGGTGATCGGTCAAGTATCTGATCTGACCAGTGCTAATGGGTCACATCATTTGCTCCTGTGTCACTTACCTCTGCCTGTACCATGTCCTCTTCCCGGCCGTTCTGCTCCTCTGTGTCCGGGCTGGATCCAGACTTGAAGTGTTTGCCAGTCTGCACCGGGACAGGTGTGCCACTACGCGGACTCCCGTCTGCAAAAGAAAAGGTTCCAATCTGTCACATGCAGCAAATCGTATTCCAAACAAGGATAGCAACATTATACTTTTAAATGGTAAACCACCACCCAGTGTGAGTAGCTAACAGGTGCACTGTTTTGTTCCCTCCAACGAAAACAGATAAGGAACAGCTAGAGACAAATATTCTGCAGACAGATCGAGATTACTTCGGGGCAACAATAGAGAACACGGCATGAAGATAAACCTGCTGATGTAAAAGGAATTTGGGTGTACCTCAACGAAAACTTACAACTATGTAGCAGATAATGTCACAAGTTCCGTGAGATTCTTAACAGGTGATGCTATTACATGCAGAGAAATTGTAACACTAGAAAGTTGTAGAAACGTGCGAGAAGAGGATTGACACTTGTTGCAGGGATTGGCAGGTGAATTGCAATACAAACAAATGTAATACTTTGGGCATGAATAGGCAAAGAGAGAGAGAGAGAGAGAGAGAGAGAGAGAGAGAGAGAGAGAGAGAGAGAGTCGATTGCAGAGGCAACCCGACAACTGGCCCGTGAAGGCTCTCAGGTAGGAGGAAAGACTTTGTTCTGTACAGATATCTTTAAAATTGTACTTTATTAGCAATACTAATTTCAAGCATGGCTCATTTTCAAGTGCATCTAAAAACAATGGCAACACACCGAATTAAATGAGTGTTACAATATAAAAACATATGCAACTGTAGTGCTTTCTCAAACCCATTTTTACAGATATGGATTTGTTATCTTCATTAATTAAAAATCACCTGTAGTGCTCGGTTATACACAGCAGTGTCGCCAAGGTGCATAGTACAGAATGCACAGAGTGTGATAGTGGTTGCAAGAACTACAGTATTAGCACACAATTACGTGCATCTTTTTAATTGTGTGTATCACTCCACGCACACTGTACTTTAGATAATGCACCTCGGCAACTGTGCTACGCATACTCACGTGTGGCACACAGTTTTCAATTGAGGAATACGATGTGTTTGCATCTCTTATAGAGCCCGGCGGAATGATGTCGTTCCCCACATTTATAAAGCAGTGCCGATACAGAAGAAATCAATCTCCTGCAGTACTTGTAGGACAGGAAGGAGTGCGCCACAGACCTGGGGAGACGGTGAACTTCCTCTTGTTGTTGGCAGCGAGCACCAGCAGGCAACGGCTAGAGCTGAGCGAGCTGAGGATTTCGTTGCTGCACAGGCGCTTGACTCGTGACCGCATGCCGGTCGTCTCGTCGCTCGCCGTACCCCGTGGCGTACTGCCACTTTCGCCGCTGCCGTTGAACGAGTCACTACGACCGCGTTTCGTCCTGTGGGAGACAACAGTGCTACTGTAGGTCGGCGCACGGTTACAGCGAGCATTGCACACAGGGCACAGTGGGGTCTACAGTTCTCAAACATATACAAATATTGCTGCTGCTGTTGTTGTTGCAGTCTTCAGAACCAAGACTACTTTGATGCAGCTATCCACATCAGTACGTATTATGCGAGACTCACCCTAACTACTCCAACATACATCTGCCCGAACCCGCAGTCCAGCTTTTGTCTGCCTCTACGATTTTTACCACCCCACTTCCTTCCACTACCAAACTGTCGATGCACCGAGGCCTAGATATATGTCCTACTGACTGATCCCTTATTTTTGTCAACTTGTGCCACAAATTTCTGTTTTACTCAAATTCAGTATCTCTTCCTTAGTTATGAAATTTATCCATCTAATCTTCAGTACTCTCCTGTAGCACACATTTCAAAGCCTTCTATTCTCTTATCATACACATTTCATTTATGTACATAGCTCGACTTAATTACCTACAGGAAAGACTTCCTACGAATAAACTTATATTCGACATTAACAAAGTATTCTCTTCCAGATATGTTTTTCTAGCTATGCCCAGTCTACATTTTATATCCTCTCTACTTCTGGCATAATCAGTATTTCACCACCCAAATCAAAAGGATCACCTATTTTGTGTCTCATCTCCAAATCTAATTCCCTCAGTTACTCCCCTAATGAAAAATATCTCCTGCTTTTAGTGTCTCGTCTCCTAATCTAATACTCCCTCAGTCAGCTGATTTAATCTGACTACATCCCATTAGCCTTGTTTTACTTCTGTTGTGTTTCACCTCATAATTTCATTTTAAGGCATTATCCATTCTGTTCAACTGCTCTTCCAAGTCACGTGGAGTCTGACACAATTACATTTTAACCTCAAATGTTTTATTTATTATTCCTGAACTTTTGTCTCCTTTACCAAATGTCACCTCTGTTTCCTCACCGCTCGTTTAACCCTGCTGTTCTGTTCACTTTTACTTGACATATATACTGTTCGGGTCAATATGACCCGACATATCAAAATGCTTTAGAAACATAAATTTTGGTACAGTTTTAGCTATCGACATTGTTGTTCTATTCCAGTACCTTGTTAGTAATAATAATAATAATAATAATAATAATAATAATGGTAATAATAATAATAATAACAATGCATACAACTTTATTGAGGGATATTTTTCATTTAAATATGCACATAAATTTGAAACAACAGACAGTTTCCATTACAGGCATTCAACTTAGAAAGCACTACAGTTTTTCCATACTTCTATTCTTATTGTTGACAGTTTAGACGTAAGTATTGACATTTTCTAACAACAGACAGTTGTCATTACAGATATTCATCTTAGAGCACACTACAGTACAGAACACACTACAGTTTTTTTATTACATTCCAACATAGAAAGCACTACAACTTTAGAATCCTCTCTTCTTACTGATTGTAGTTTAGGCACAAGTATTCACATAAATTTGAAACAACAGAATTTTCAATACAATCATCTTATAAAATACTACAGTTCTTTTCTTACTGCTTGCACTGTGGACACAAGTAGGTTACATGTTTCTTGCAAATATGTTTACTACATTTTCCACACACCATGTTTGTTTTATTGTCATTACTTGATGGACAGAACTTACAGCGTGCACGTTTTGTAGATTTTCTTGTTGTTACCGATTCTGACACACCACCCACATCATTCGGGTTTTGGATGCTTGTGACCATTCTCAAAGAATCTTCTGTTCTTGGGAAATGCGTTCTTGATGCAATATGTTCTTTTATCAGTGACTTTCCAAGTTCCTCCAAGAATATTCTCCTTCTAGTCAATTTGCTTGCATTCCAATTAGGGTCAACCGAAATCCACAAAACGTATGCATTATAAGCAGAAACATCAAGAATATTGTAGAAAACTATCATTGGCCACCTATTACTTTTTCGTTTGCATGTATATGTACCTAATAACTGATCAAGCGTGTCTACAGCACCTTTGGTTGAATTATAGTCCAAAATCATTTTTGGCTTCTTATCAGCCCTGTCACTGATTTCCGCATCATGGTGGAGAGTGCTCATAAGTACAACATTCTTGTGTCTCTTAGGAATATAATTAACCACAGTAGTGTCATTTGTGAAGTAAAATGAAGAGCTGTGTACCTCCTTGTTGGTCATTTTGTGTGGAAGCTCCGGCTTATTTTTCCGTATAGTTCCCAACATAGTCAATTTCCTTTTCAGAAGCAGCTGCCCCAAATTGTACGACGTAAAAAAGTTGTCACACGTGATATTCTGACCACGTAACTCAGAAGTGAGATCAGATACCACCCTCATTCCCTGATTTCTTTCTGGTGCCGCTCCACTCACCTTTCCTGTATAAATTTGGGCTTTCAGTACGTATGAAGTTTTGCTGTCACACATGGTCCATATTTTGATCCCATATTTTGCCGGTTTACTTGGGATATACTGCTTGAATGGACAGCGACCTCTAAATGCTACTAACTGCTCGTCAACAGTAACATTTTCTCCTGGATTATACAGTTGAGGAAGGACCTCTACCCACTTCTCCCAAATACTACGAATTGCGGCAAGTTTGTCAGTACGTCGTCTTTCCTCTCTAGTAGATTTCTTGTCAAATCGCAGGACACGTGATATCTTACAGAATGTTTCATGAGACATGGTTGCTCGAAATATGTTTCGCCCAGTATCTTTATCCCACAAACTTTTTGTAGACTCCCCATGAGATCGATATACACCCGCTAGGAGTAAGAGTCCTAAGTATGCATGGAAAACAGAACCATCAATATCTGTCCACTGTTCACCATAAACTCGCTGCCCTTCAATATTTGTCATCTCTATTATTTCATTTTGAAGCGCTGTGTGAAATACTGCTTCAAATGAACATTTTACATCAGATATTCTGCTGACTGCATACCTGGTAACTCCTGGGGTACTCTTGATGATGTTCGAAGCTGGTAGGCGACCATGTTGTGCTGGTGGATGCAACTGCCATTCTATATTCCCATTTTTAGAAAGAAAAGTCTCTACACTATTTTGTATGGGCTGTGGACTGTCGTAACTGTCATCGGAACACTCGCTTTCAGATGCATTGCTGATGTGATCTTCAAACTCAGAAAGTGATCCTTCATCTGGTGAGGCATTTACTATTTCTTCCAACTCACGATCATTCAATGGTCTCATCGCCATGGTGTCACAAGTCAAACTGGGCAGAAACAAAGCATTCCAATTATTGAGAACTGCCAATTATTATTTCCTGGGGAAAGCAACAAACAAGCCCATTGTTGTGAACGCATGGAGCTTTAGGTGATTGTTGAGAGTAAGTTGGAATGATGCAGTCACTATTCCCACACAACACAACAAAAATAATTTTCGCCATTTCCAGATTTTAGAAATAAATACGAGTTACACTAAACATATTTGTGTCGGGTCATTATGACCCGAACATTACATATGCAACTATTACAGTTGAAGCCCAAACTTCTTAAACTTTTTTAAAACCTTTTAAAACACATGCTGCTCATCCATTTTCAGACAAAGTCACAAAGTTTCATAAATATATATTGGTATTTACATAATGTAAAATAACGTTCATATTCGTTTCGGGTCATATAGACCCGAACAGAACAGCAGGGTTAATGCACAGATTGAATAACATGGGAGATATGGTACAATCTCTAATAAAATCTTCTCGGTTTTCAGCTCGTGTCGATTCAAATACAATTCTTGAGCTTTTGATGGATATCTGTGCCATTGTCAGGAGTAAAAACCACTGACAGCTGGCCGGATCTTTTGACACAACAGTTTCCAATCGGACGGTCAAGTTGTTCTGTCGTATTCTGACGACAGTGTACGTCTTCTATTGTGATGCACATTATGACGTAACAGATGGTAAAGTGATGGGATTACCACTGTCTCCAACAGGCTCTGAATTCTGTGGCATTACAACTGTCGTGCTTCCTAAAGTACATCGATGACACCTCTCTGACAGGGCCCCACAGTGAAAACACCCTGCAACAGTTTGTCAATCACACAAACGGTGCTTAACCCGACATTAAATTTACCATCGAGATGGAGAAGAATGGCAAGCTACAGTTCTCGGATGTTTCAGTAGAGTGGGCGGTAGGAGGCCGGCTCGGTCATTCAGTGTACGTGAAACTGACACGCTGATCGAACCTCAACACTGATAATTTTTACAGCCCGTGCACAAGAACAAGATCCCGAACACATTAATACACAGAGCGTAAGTTGTATCTGACGACGACCGTCTACGTCTGAATTGCAGCACTTTTAACAGGTGTTCCAAAAGAACGGTTATAGCAAGAGACACATAGCAAATGCTTTCAAGTGTCACTAAAGGAAGATGCCTCGTGAACCGGTTGGTAGAAGAGGGCAAGCTGGCTACTTTCCTGCCACACTGTGAAGCAATGAACAGCAAGTTAGGACAGAGGCATGGACTGAGACCAGTGTCCCAGCCCGTCCCAAGAAACGGGATATGCTACACCCTATTAAAAAGACAACGTAGCTCTTCGTGTGCTCACTGTGTACGGTATCTGTATAGGTCAGATAATTTGCACAGCTGCAGAGTGTTTTACTGAGCGCAAGAGACATATTAAACAAAAGGGTGCTCGAAAAGTCAGCCACAGCTGAGCACCGCTTGGAAAACAGACACAAAATACAGTTTGAAAACACGTGAGTTGTGGCTCGTGTGTCAACATAGTGGGATTCTGTTATAAAAGAGGCAGCTGAGATCAGAATAAACAGCAACAATTTTAACAGGAAACGGGTACGCACTTAGCAGGGTGTGACGACAGGCTCTGGATATCCAAAGGAGGCAAAGACGGATGCCTGAAACTTGTAGGGAGACAGGAATGGGAGTTTCAAACGTGGTGCCGGCCCCTCACGTGACCTGATGTCCCACGGTCCCGTGGGGGGCTGGAGCTGCTACCATACGTAGAAAGATAGATCCCTTATCATTTAGCTACAAAATAGCAGGTCAGCAACAAGAAGCAGTTAATTCCAGAAATTATCTGGGAGTACACATTAGGAGTGATTTAAAATGGAATGATCATATAATGTTGATCGTCGGTAAAGCAGATGCCAGACAGATTCATTGGAAGAATCCTAAGGAAATGCAATCCGAAAACAAAGGAAGTACGTTACAGTACGCTTGTTCGCCCACTGCTCGAATACTGCTCAGCAGTGTGGGATCCGTACCAGATAGGGTTGATAGAAGATATAGAGAAGATCCGACGGAGAGCAGCGCGCTTCGTTACAGGATCGTTTAGTAATCGCGAAAGCGTTACGGAGATGATAGATTAACTCCAGTGGATGACTCTGCAGGAGAGACGCTCAGTAGCTCGGTACAGGCTTTTGTTGAAGTTTCGAGAACATACCTTCACTGAGGAGTCGAGCAGTATATTGCTCCCTCCTACGTATGAGGATAAAATCGAAGAGATTACAGCCCACACAGAGGCATACCGACAATCTTTCTTTCCACGAACAATACGATACTGGAACAGAAGGGAGAACCGACAGAGGTACTCGAGGTACCCTCCGCCACACACCGTCAGGTGGCTTGCGGAGTATTGATGTAGATGTAGATCTGCCTACTTCACCTTCCACCCACGCACCGTTTTGGCCTCCTCCGATTGGTGCCAGAGATTGCAATGGTGCCAGAGGTTGCAATAGTGCCAATATATGTGGAAACCCATGCCGGCACCAGCAGCCAGCGGTTTTTACTCCCAACGACGACGGTGGAGACAGCTGTCGAAAGCTAGAGAATTTTATTCGAACTGACACAGCTCAAAAACAGAAGATTTTATCCTCACGTGCCACTGCAAAAAAACTCCTAGGGCACTTAGTACAACCTTATCTCACTGTCTCTGAAGTTCTTTAAATCTTAACTGTCATCTGGTTTCTGTACAAGTTGCACAAAACCTTTTGACTCCTTGTTTTATCGTCCATATTCAGAATTTCAAAGAGTGTAGCTCAGCCAACATTGTCAAAAGCTTCCTCCATATCTACAAATACTATAAATGCAGGTTTCCCTTTCTTTAATCTCCTTTCTATGATAAGCCATAGGGTGAGTAATGCCTCGGGTGTGACTACACCACGACAGGTTTCTGTCAAAGTGGAGTGTTCAGATTTGACATTCATTTGCATACAAAAGAATAAAAATGTACCTAATAACAGTGCTGTGTGGGCCCCATATTTGAACGTATAAAGATTCCTTCGATCAGTTTGCTGTTCCAGGACCCACAGAAATAGAAATAATGAACACTTTCTCAATATAAACGTTAAATTCCCTTTCAATAAAAACCACTTACTGATGTAATGTGCATGGACAACCGTGAGGCTTTCGCATATATATACTTACAAGATCGCTTTACATGACTGGTGGAGGTAAGCACAGCAAGCTGTCAGGCCAAGCCCATTGCAAATGTCGGGGTCCTTCTTACGGCAACTCAGCTATACATTCTACCCCCACCCCCCACCCAAAAAAAAAAAAAAAAAAAAAAAAAAAAAAAACCAACCACACCACCCTTGAGAGTTCACTGCTAATTTTCCCTTCACAGCATCCTCCTCCCATCTGATGCCAAATTCCTACTATATTCCCTACAATTAATAGTGTCAGTATACTAACACTCTTCTTTCCCACCAGATACTAGGTGGCACTATCCTATTACAGTACTTTCAATTTCAGACATCACACGTTTTTGCCAGTCAGTGAAGACGAAGAAAGGCCAAATGATGAGTTTGCGTGCTACAACATAATGTTTCATTTTGAGTTAAGGATTCGTGTGCACAAATCCCAGCAAAATTGGTTGTGCTTCCGATGGCCCTTGTGGCCCTACTGTATAATGAGTTTGTATTAATTTTTTCAGCACCTGAGGATATTATACATTAGGTACCGACTTCTCAGTTTTTGAACAGTGTAAAGATAGCAAAATTTGCCAGCTACTTTCCGACAGGTAGAAATGACAGCAATTTAGACAAAGGGAATGTAAAGTTCATGTACGATAGATACGAGATGGAAGCAGGTGATAATAATATTTGTTAGTCTATAAATAGTAAAATATACACAAAGTATCCACTAAAAGCTTTTTGTGAGATGCTAATACACCCAGGACCAGTACCAGGATGGCTACTAAAACTTGCAAAAACTGAGAATTACAGGTGTGAAGAGGAACATGGTGTCAAGCAGCTCCTGATAAATTAATGGTGAGTAGAGAGGTTCTGAGTCCTACAAGGAATGAGATTTCAGCATTCCCCATTAAAGTTAAAAATGCACTGGAGGCTATCATTGAGGGTATGAAGGTTGTTACTGCAAGCAAATTGTACACTGCTCCAAGAATATTATGAAATAAAATTTCGGTCTAGCTTCACAAGAATCTATCTGATAAATTAATGCAAATTAATGATTAGCGCAGGGGGTGGGGGGGGGGGGGGTGGGGGGGAGGCATACCGCCAGTTTGGAAACATCGATAATTTATTTGGAATGATATATAATTAACACACTTTGAGATAGTAAGTATTTTAAAATTTGTGATTTATAAAACTCAATAAAATTCAATTTCAATGTTAGGTTAAAAACAAGGAACTCCCTGAGCTTTCATGAAATTCCATGTGAATTCCAAGTTTTCCAGAAGAACTGCCACCCTGAATACCATTAATGGGAAATGAAGTAAGAGAAAATTGTAGCGTTTTCCTGGGAAAATTTGATATTTATCAGTGGGTCCTAGAGAATAGCTCTTCTCTCATTCAACTAGGAAAAGCATAGGTTGTTAATTTTATCACACGGTGTACACGTGGACAAGGAAAAAAATACACTTTTTCGATGTTACATAACAATATACCTTCCCATACAACAGTAAAAGTTATCAATCCTTCGAATGGGTAACATTTTACACATCACTGGCATAGAACTTCCCGCCACCACTTTAGAAAACAAAACCTAGCAAAAGAAAAGACAGCCTTAGAAAGATCTCAAACGTGCAGCAACTTGTACGCTGCATATTTTCGTATTACGATATGTTGCATATTTTTGTAATTACAAAAGTATAAATTCGAATTCCACCAAACACAGCACGTTAGTTTTCTAACAATTGAAATCAAGATTGTGATGCTCTTTAGTGAGCCAACCACAGTTCATGTCGTGTGATCTCGCCAGCCGGTGACAACAGATATTCAGAGCAGCAAGAACACACAACTACAACAAGTTATTGGGTTAAATTAATATACAAAGGGTAGGTAAAGAAAAGCTAAGCTTTCACATACAATATTGATGCCAAGGATTAATAAGCCACAAGAGAAACTAAGCTTTCACATCTAATACTGGTCTTTCTTGTGTGTGCTAAACTTTAAGATACATCATAGAAATGTGTTAGTAAAATTTAAAATAATGACATAAATCTCTGGTCTTCTGGGCTTGAAATTCTTCCAAGTAGCCGGTCTTCAAACTGTCAAGTTTTAAATGTGACACACATCCCTGCGATTTAAATAACTCATCGCACATTCTTATACGTAACATAATTCATTGTGTGCAAAAGTAATGCTTTTCAAACCACTATTCGCAAAATTTTCCTGAGACCTGTTAGAAATAGGTTTCAGCAGTTCCCAGAGAGCACTAGAAAGCAGGCGCCACTGGGCTCCCTCAGGAAGCCCGTATGTTTGCACATATAAAGCATTAAGATATTTTACCTTACGTCATAAAAGAAACAAGACATCAGAGGATACTCCAAGAGCACTGGAATTTCATAAACCGTACTAAAATGTATAATTCGGCTTGAAGTGCACATTTGTATGTCCAGATTCACAATGAAGTAGGCCCCAACCTGATACTAAGGTTTTCAGAGTGGTTTTCGGGACGTAAATTTTCTTGGAGTATCAGTACTGTACTATCTCGTGTTTGGTTTTTTATTGTGGCAAAATGTCATATGTGCCAGAAGATGGAAATGTGCAACTGAAATTCAGTGAACAATTGAAACTAGTCTCTACTGTGGACGGAAACGCTTTGTACGAAACAAATTGACTACCTCAGGGGAAAAGATTAATAAAAGCCAAATTTCTTTAGCAAACCGATAAAAATAACTTCATTGTTCTGCAAGACAATTGTCGCTTGACTGCCAAAAATGTGCAAATAAAATAAAATCATAAAACTGAAACTAGTTATATATTTCAGCTTTCCATAATTATGTGAACGTACTGTAATTCACTTGACAGCTCCCGGTCAAATAAATCCATTTTGTCTTCATCTGACGTGGGAAATGTACACGAAGAGGAGACAGCCGATCACTGAACGTAAACACGGGTAACGTGGAGACTACCCCACTCCCCGATACAACTCGGACCACTTTGCGCAAGTGCAAATCTGGCAGCTCGGGTGCACCAGAAAATGTTTTCCGGCTAGCATCTGGTTTCAAGTGACCAGAAGCGGGAGATGGCACTACTCGTATGCGACTGAACTGATCCCCAGTACTAGTAATTATACTAAGTACATAGAGAAACAGCTGTGTTTTTCACTTGTACAGAACTTTCGTGCTTTCCTTTTTAGTTTTAGTTCTCAAAAATGGACAAAAACTTTAACTCGTAATCACAAAATGGCACTTTCTACCATGTGGTTACCGTTTTCTATCTACTGATTGAACATTATTCTGATGCATAGTTTGAATAAAAGATATTGTACAAAAAAACTATTCTCTAAAAATTTAGTTCTGTTATGTCTGGGACCAGTAAGTCATTAGATTGGAAATCAAATAACTACCTGGTTAGGTTATGTTAAGTGACATTAATCAGGAGGAAAACGCGAAAACGCGCGTGCACGCACGCACACACGCGCACACGCGCACACACGCACACACACACACACACACAGACACACACACACACACAAATAAAATATCTGCACACGTATCCAGTAAGAAAAATACATGACTTATGTGATGTTCTCAAGGTTTCTCTCCGACATTACAGTACATTAAAAAGTTCCTGCTCCACAACCAACACAACAGCCCATTTCATTTCACAAACACACTTTGCCTCAGCCACCACAGTTTTCCACAAGGTAAGATACCGTCAGAAGCACCCACACAACATTGCCTCTTACATCTGGTCTTACTACTACACCAATACAGAGTGCACATCCTGGGAATAAAGTACTAGTAATTGTCCAAAAGAAGGTAACTGAAAGAGAGATTAAAAATAAAAACAACATATTTCAAATAACAGTAATTTTAAAAGTAAATCTAGAAACAGATCATTTTAACACTGACGGTATACAGTACACTTATAATTAGGGACTTGAAACATTAACATGTATGAGAATTATGACAATAATATGAAACAGATAGTTGTTACGCACCATATAGTGGAAATGCTGAGCCACACATAGGCACATCAAAAAGATTGAAACTTCCTGGCAGATTAAAACTGTGTGCCCGACCGAGACTCAAACTCGGGACCTTTGCCTTCGCGGGCAAGTGCTCTACCAACTGAGCTACCCAAGCACGACTCACGCCCCATCCTCACAGCTTTAATTCTGCCAGTATCTCGTCTCCTATCTTCCAAACTTTACACAAGCTCTCCTGTGAACCTTGCAGAACTTAGCACTCCTGAAAGAAAGGACTCTGCGGAGACACGGCTTAGCCACAGCCTGGGGGATGTTTCCAGAATGAGATGAAGGCAAAGGTCCCGAGTTCGAGTCTCAGTCCGGCACATCGAGTTTTAATCTGCCAGGAAGTTTCGTATCGGCGCACACTGCTGCAGAGTGAAAACCTCATTCTGGAAACATCCCCCAGGCTGTGGCTAAGCCGTGTCTCCGCAATATCCTTTCTTTCAGGAGTGTCAGTTCTGCAAGGCTCGCAGGAGAGCCTCTGTAAAGTTTGGAAGGTAGGAGACGAGGTACTGGCAGAAGTAAAGCTGTGAGGACGGGGCGTGAGTCGTGCTCGGGTATCTCAGTTGGTAGAGCACTTGCCCGCGAAAGGCCAAGGTCCCGAGTTCGAGTCTCGGTAGGCACGCAGTTTTAAACTGCCAAGAAGTTCCATATCAGAGCACACTCCGCTGCAGAGTGAAATTATCATTATCAAAAAGATTGTCATGAAGCAAGCTTTTACCCAAGAAACACACACAAACACACACACACACACACACACACACACACACACACACACACACACACACGCGTTGGCTTCTTGTTGTGTGTATCTGTAACGACATCTCTGCTATGCAGTTAGTAGCAACTGTCCTTTCCATAACACTATCCTCTTCGTAAAAAATGTGTAAGTTTGTCTGCTAGCTAAAGATGGTCTTATGTGACATTGCTGACACTTTCACTGGGCAGCTTAAGTGCAGAATGTTTAGAACTGTGACTGTGTGCAATGCCGGTAGAGGTCAGGGCCAGAACCATCCAATTTACGGCACTGCCAAGCTCAGCAAGCAATTGCGTGATAGCCATTAACCAAATACTTTATGTTCTGTGTTACGCATAGCTGGCAGTTTTCTTATTTTGAAACGAGTGAAGAGACTCGTCCCAGACCATCACGGGACTAGAGTGTGACTCTCGTGACACCGTAAGGGATTTGTGATCCGTATGACCATTATGACAGTTCTACTTTCACATCACTTCACAATCTCTGGTGACTGAAGTTGTCATTTGATTATTCTTGCTGCTTCCTGCCACACTGATTGTAGTTTCTGCACTATAGCAAGTGGAAAACAAAACTGGTTAACATCTTCTGACAAAACGAAGAGTCTTCCTGTGACAAATAGAGTTATTTCTTGGCTCTATTTCTACTTTAAGTACCTTGTCGGTACTATCTGTACGAGTGTCGAGAGTGTGTGGCACAGCTAGGAATGACCACAAAAGGGCTCTGAAGTATGATTATCAGGACTCATATGCTACAGATTCGAAATCACTGTTCTGCAGATTTTGATGTTATCAAACTCAGCAGGCAAAAATGACAATATTATGAAAAAGTTGTCATTCTGGCCCAAAATGCTAGAGTTGGCAGTCGTGTGCATGAGGTGTGCTTTTGTGTGTGTGTGTGTGTGTGTGTGTGTGTGTGTGTGTGTGTGTTGCTGACAAAGGCTTTGGCCGAAAGCAATGTCAGTCTTTTAATTGCGCCTGTCTGAAACTTGACATGATACCTTTACAATAAGTAGCAATGTGTCTTTTCCTACATTGTTAGTATTACGAAAAGGATATATCGCTAAGTCGCAGACAGGCACAACAATAATACTGCTAAACAAGTAAGCTTTCGGCCAAATAGTTTAGATAAAACACACACACACACACACACACACACACACACACACACACGTGCGGACAAATGCAACTCGCACACAACTGACCACCATCTTTGGTTGTTGAAGCCAGATTGCAAAAACATGTAAATCAGGCCCTAACGTCCTTGCACTATCCCATCTCCAACTGAAAAATACTCCTGCTGTGCAATGCCAAATTCCTGAATCCTATCTGACACACTGAAATGGCTGCCCTCCGTGAACTAGAGCAGCATGCACAAGGCCACCTCAAAAAACTCTCCAACCTGTTCACTTCCTACTCCCGCCTTGGGCTACTACAATCTCCACCCCCATAAGCCCACATAACTGACAAACCTGTCTTGCAGACCTGCTACATTTACCCCACCCTCAAAAACTCCTTCCCACCACCATACACAATCCAGAACCTAAACAGACCCAAAACACAGTTATTCCTCCAAAGGCACTAACCCCACAGAACTATCAGTCCTTTCCAAAGGCCTTACCCTTTGATCCATTCCCAAATTCAATCATGCAGGAATTGTTAAAGAACTTCTCTTCTTCTGCCGGTGCCTACAACGAAAACATTTCTTTGCCAGCAGCCATACTGATCAGACTCAACTGAAGACCAATGTTGAACACTATCCAACTCAGTTCACTCCGCCATCCAACCATGATACACTCCCACAGCCTCCAAATCACTTCCTGATAACTTTTCAGAATTTCTTAATCTCAACATCATTCACCAAATCTCTCACCGTGCAAGTTAACCTTATACGGTATAATCCCACTTTTACCTTCCCGGAATTAACATTTTCCCACTGTTTACAACATTTTTTATCATTCCCGTCAAATTTCCTATGTCCACACATTGATTTGCACGTGATTTTCCGTCAACACATTTGTAATTTTCCCGCAATTTACACATTATAAAAAAATGTTAGTGGAGAAAAAAAATGACGCTGGCCATTCAGTAGTGTTTACAAATATTAAGTGGTAGAGTCTCTTGATGACAGGGCACTCTACTCAGCAGATTTGAACTGGTAAACATCTAAAAGATGGAACAATTCGTGCCGTATCTCCCGCTGCTGCCAAGCTCTACCTGGCACTGTGGCTGATGGGAGTAACTAGGTTCAACGGAATAAACATGTCATGACCAATCACAACCATTTCCAAACTGTCTCTACAGCACAAACGCAGTTTCGTGATCGTTTTGATCATCGCAATACCTTTGTCGAACCATATTTAGTGTGTTTCAGCTTTTGGCCACTTGTAGCACTAGTTGGCATCATCATTAACTTTGCATTGTTCAAATGTTTAGTTTAAACACAACGCCAGTTACGAATTTGTTTTCATGCTGAGCAAAGCGTGTTTCAAGAACACGCAAGCTGCCAAAGAAGTGGCATCAACTAAAAAGACTTTAAATACAGTGGCCGAACCCCGAAGTGGATATCCTAGCCAATGCCATATGATCATTTCATATCATACTCATTGCCAGGTGCAGTATTTACATATGTATTTTCTGTGATGTTACACAAACAAACAATGTGTGTGTGTGTGTGTGTGTGTGTGTGTGTGTGTGTGTGGTTTTCCACGTAACTGAGGGGGCACAGTACCTGACAACCTCAAAAAGACGACTACAGTGCAAGAGACCCAGAATACCACAAACTCAAACACCACACAAAATACTTATGCACATATGTGCACTTAATAACGAGAAAAAGTTCTCGAAACACGTCATGCCAAGAATGAAAAAATACATAACTAGTGCAGTATTTCATTATTTAAATAATGAATCGAAGCTGCAGGCTTTAAAAAGATAGATAATGACATATGAAATTGAATCAAACATTCCTACTTCCCACAATTATCAGTTCCAGTTACATCAGTGGTTTTTAGTAGATAATAAACCTTTATCAGATAATAAACAAGTCCCTGACAAGTCTTTTGATGCCTGTTATGTACATATACACAACGTCGAAAATGCATGGGGGTATCCTATATGTAACTTTTACAGCTTAAAACGTTATTTCCCACATTTTACACCAGTTCTTGAAGTCCCTTGAAAAGTGTATAAGTGAGGTTTCACTGTATCTGCAAAAAGAACTGCAATCCACCACCTACAAACTGATCCCAAACTTATAATCCTACCAGTCCAGCAGGATCTCCAGTCTCCTGAAATCCTTACGCCTACCCCAAAACCTTACGACTCCCCACACTTGTGCTTTCTACATGGTTCCTAAATTCCACAAACACAACCACCTAGGACGCCCCATTGTGGCTGGCTGCTATGCCCCCACTGACAATCTCTGCTCTCACAGACCAACAATGTATCTGGCTTCGGCAGCCAGAGAAAGTGGTCATGTGTGCTGTGTTGGCGTCAATGTTTTGTGTGTGTTTTCCAATTCAGAAGAGGGCTCACTATGCAGTGAGTAGCAATCTACCCTATTCATAATATTGTCATTATTCTTATTCCGTCCCGGACTTTCCATTGTTTGAGGAGGGAGGAGGATGAGAGTGGAGTGTGTGTGTGTGTGTCTGAGAGAGAGAGAGAGAGAGAGAGAGAGAGAGAGAGAGAGAGAAAGAGACCTTAAATCAAATAAGCACTCTGTTAGTAGCCAAGAAAATTCTGCTGCTTCTCAACAGAAGCAATCATTTGTTGAAAGTTTAAACAGACCTAAAAATAGATAATGGAATTTTGTCTTCAGACACATAGTGTGGCAATCTTTTAAATTTATGTGTTTAATCCTTTGCGTACATGTGCACTAACTTTCCCAAAAGTAAATCTCCATTTCGACACGAACGATGGAGACCAAAAAGAAGATACACTAATTTCACAAAAAATAGTTGCTATGTGCTGCATTTTCATGTCCCCTCTTATAATAAATGTCTAACAGAGCCGAACAGGAGACCATTTCAGCAACTGAATATTTGTAATTTTTTATATTTATGGTATGTGAAGATTAGAAACCAAATATCAATTGCTCAACACAGTTAAATACAACTCTCAAAAATTCTCGAGAAAATTAACTTTTAAGATTTTCGAGGCACTTTAATTCACTAAAAGTAAGGCAATTTTCATGACGGGCCATGTGGCTCAGTAAGATTCAAACCATTTGTTATAACCTTTAATGTACTAATAAACTGCGTGGATACACAAACGTAGAAACAATAGTGGGTTTCATGCTACCAACTCCGTAGCTGTCACTCAACTGCCGTGCCGTGACATGCGGCCGGCGCCGTTCATAGCCAGGTGGCGCTCCCGCGCTCAGCCGAGCTGCGGAGCGCCTCTATCGCCATGTTTGCGTACTGACGTAGCGGCACTTTTAAATCTCGTGGCACTGTCACAACACTTTTCCCCCCTTGAAAAAAAAAAAGACACTCACTTCCTTGGAGACACGGACAGTGCGGAGACATCCATGGCCTCTTGGGAGACCCCGAGAAGATCCCGCGGAGAAACACGAGATTATGGTCGAAAATGTCCAGGACGGAAGCTTGTGCGTGGAACGCGCCTCCTGGACGAGATGATGGGTGAAAACTCCGGAGCAGCATCCATAGGTGTCGTGGACCTGGGGGTGTGCTCCAGCGAGATGGGTCCCGGAGAAGGCGGCGTCGCGACTGGGACCGGTTCCGGCGTACTCGGAAGCGGCAGCGACGGCAGCTGCAGCGACACGCATGGGAGACCGGCAGCAGCGACAGGACTGGCTTCTCGGGCTGGTGGAGGCGAAAGAAGGGGCGGTGGCACCGGCGTGGCCACCACTCGTGGGCGCATCTGGTCGTAATGACGAACAACCGTGCCGTCCTCCGTACGTATTTCACAAAGCCGGCGGCCGCGAAGAGCCTTGACCACCCCTGGAATCCATTTAGGGCGAGATCCATACCCTCGTGCCCACACGTCGGCGCCTACCGAGTATTTTCCCGCACTAGGGGACACAGGACTAGGCCTGACAGGGTGAAGCAGGTGCAGTAGAGTGCGCGGTTGGCGGCCATGCAAGAGTTCAGCGGGGCTGCGATCACCCAGAGGCGTGAAGCGATAAGAACTCAGAAATTGCAACAGAGCGTCATCGGTAGAAAAATCAGTAAGGAATTTTTTCATCTGGCTTTTGAAAGTGCGGACAAGGCGCTCGACCTCCCCATTCGATTGGGGATGGAAAGGCGGTGCTGTAACATGATGAATCCCTTGTCCAGTACAAAAATCACGGAAGGCCTGCGAAGAGAACTGAGGGCCGTTGTCCGTGACGATCGTGGAGGGAAGACCTTCTAGCGCAAAAATTTTGGACAAAGCCAGCGTCGTCGCCGCAGTGGTGGGCGACGGACATCAAACCACAAACGGAAACTTCGAGAAGGCGTCAATCAACAGGAGCCAATAAGCGCCGAGGAAGGGGCCGGCAAAGTCAGCGTGCACCCGTTCCCATGGCTGCGCCGGATCAGGCCACGGAGAGGGTATTGCACGGGGTGCAGCCAGTTGTTGAGCACACTGACCACACGCAGCGACCATATGGGAGATGTCCGAATCGATACCGGGCCAATAAACATGCTGGCGGGCCAGGGACTTAGTCCGAGAGATCCCCCAATGGCCCTCATGCAATAGTTTGAGAACATCTTTGCGAAGAGAAGCTGGCACCACGACCCGTGGAGATGCGCCATCCGTGGCCAAAAGAACAACACCCTCACGAACAGACAGACGAAGGCGCAAGGCATGGTAGTTGCGAAGGGGATCCGATGCGCGGCCCTTGGTCCTGTCCGGCCAACCCTGTTGAACAAAACCGATCACCCGACGCAGGACCGGGTCCCGCGCAGTAGCCGACGCGACCTGCGAACCTGTAAGCGGAAAACCCTCAACCGCACGACGTTCTTCCTCATCAATGTGGAAACAGAGCAGCTCATCGTGATCGAAAACCGGGTCAGGGCCCATCGGCAAACGCGACAACGCGTCAGCGTTGGCGTGCTGGGCCGTGGGGCGATAGTGAATCTCATAGTGAAAACGAGACAAGTATAAGGCCCAACGTTGCAGGCGGTGAGCCGCCTTATCCGGAAGCGACGCCGAAGGGCTGAACAGAGAGACCAGCGGCTTGTGGTCGGTGATGAGGTGAAACTTAGAACCATACAAAAAAAACGCTGAACTTTTTTAACGCATAAATGATAGCGAGCGCCTCCTTTTCGATTTGAGAGTAACGCCGTTGGGCATCGATGAGGGTCTTTGAAGCATAGGCGATGGGTCGTTCCGACCCATCCTCATACCGATGGGCGAGAACAGCCCCTAGGCCATACTGTGACGCGTCAGTCGCCAGAACCAAGTGCTGACCCGGACGGAAGGTGGCAAGACAAGGCGCCGACTGCAAATGAGCCTTCAGGCGAACAAAAGCCTGCTCACACTCGTCGGACCAACAGAAAGGAACGTTTTTGCGTAACAGCTGATGCAGAGGATGAGCCACCGCCGCCGCGGATGGAATGATTTTGTGATAATAAGCAATCTTGCCTAGAAACGCCTGAAGTTCTTTGACCGTAGACGGCCGGGGGAGAGCGGTGATGGCCGCAACGTGCTGACGTAGAGGACGTATACCTTCACGGGACAGGTGGAAACCAAGATACACAATGGAGGGTTGGAAGAACTGTGACTTGTCCAGATTGCACTTCAACCCAGCCGAATGCAGAACCCGAAATAATGAACGCAAATTGCGAAGGTGCTCCTCAGTGGAGGCCCCCGTGACAACAATGTCATCCAGGTAGTTGATGCAGCCAGGAACGGAAGCCGTGAGCTGTTCCAAAAACCGCTGAAAAATGGCCGGCGCGCTAGCGACACCAAATGGTAACCGCTGGTACTGATACAACCCACAAGGAGTGTTGATGACGAGAAATTCCTTGGAAGACGCATCCAACGGCAACTGATGGTACGCCTCCGATAAGTCAAGTTTGGAAAAGAACTGGCCCCCAGCGAGCTTGGTAAACAACTCCTCAGGACAGGGAAGAGGATAAGTGTCAATGAGGCTCTGAGCGTTGACAGTGGCTTTAAAATCGCCACACAATCGCAGACTCCCGTTGGGTTTAGAAACCACCACGATTGGCGATGCCCATTCGCTGGAGGTAACAGGAAGGAGAATCCCTGAAGCTGTCAACCTGTCTATCTCAGCCTTGACAGGTGCACGCAGCGCCATCGGAATAGGGCAAGCCCGGAAAAACTTAGGGCGAGCTGTAGGTTTAAGAGTAATGTGGGCTTCAAAATCCTTGGCACGACCCAGACCAGCAGAGAACATGGACGAGAATTCAGAACACAACCCATCCAGCTGTTGATACGGAATATCCTCAGATATGAGGTGCACATCATCATCAATGGAGAACCCAAACAACTGGAAAGCATCATAACCGAACAGATTTTCAGTGCCCGCATGATCCACCACATAAAACGTGAGGGGCCGAACAACAGACTTGTAAGCAGTGGAAGCATCAAACTGGCCAACGATAGGAATTTTCTGTTTATTATAAGTTCTCAGATTTCGCGTAACTGGAGACAAGGGAGGGGAGCCCAACTCCAAATACGTGCAAGAATTAATGAGAGTTACTGCAGAGCCAGTGCCCACTTGCATGCGAATGTCTTTATCCAGAACACGAACAGTAACAAACAACTTATTTGTTTGAGAAAGCACACAGTTAACATCCATGTCCGATGCCTCGTCATCGGCGACAGGAACGTGAGGGGACTGACACACGCGGCCCTGTCATGCTGTACGAAACAACGTGGACAAGAAGGAAGGGCGGAACGAACCTGTTTCTGTGGTTGCTGTTTTCGCTGCGAGCGTTGCAGCCCCACGCGACGTTGTTTACGCGAGTGAACCGCCGCCACATCATCGTCCTCCTGGGAAACAGGCAAATTGTCCGTGTCGAAAGTTGACTGTACAGCGCCCACATCACACCACGCGTCTATTTGCGCGCCAGCAGCGTGAGACACTTCAAAGGATTGAGCGATGCTGAGAACTTCCGACAACGACGGGTTTGGCAGTTGTAGGGCACGTTGCCGAACTTCTTTATCAGGAGCAAGCCGTAGAATAGCATCCCTAACCATTGAATCAGCATAAGACTCATGATGAGTGTCCGTGACAAACTGACATTTCCTACTCAGACCGTGTAGTTCCGCCGCCCAAGCCCGGTAAGATTGATGGGGCTGTTTACGACACCGATAGAACGCCACGCGGGCGGCAACGACGTGGGTGTTTTTTCGGTAATAGTTAGACAATAAGTCACACATTTCTTGGAAGGACAGAGAGGCAGGTTCCCGCAGAGGGGCTAACTGAGATAGCAGCTGATAGATCCGTGGGGAAATCCAAGATAGAAATAACGACTTACACATCGGGGCGTCGACAACGCCGAAAGCCAAGAAGTGTTGCCGCAAACGCTTCTCATAATCCTCCCAGTCCTCAGCGGCCTCGTCGTAAGGAGGGAACGGAGGCGGAGAAGAGGACGACAGACGATGAGTAAGCGACGTCGACAACGCCTGAATAGCAGCCGTCAGCTGTGTTTGTTGTTCAATGAGCGCTTGCATAAGCTGTTCCATGTCTGCCCAGACACGAACGCGCAATACTCCATCGCTGGAAAAAAAATATCCGACCTCGTCGCCAAAAAGTGTTATGACCTTTAATGTACTAATAAACTGCGTGGATACACAAACGTAGAAACAATAGTGGGTTTCATGCTACCAACTCCGTAGCTGTCACTCAACTGCCGTGCCGTGACATGCGGCCGGCGCCGTTCATAGCCAGGTGGCGCTCCCGCGCTCAGCCGAGCTGCGGAGCGCCTCTATCGCCATGTTTGCGTACTGACGTAGCGGCACTGTCACAACACCATTTACCAGTGCTACTGAGTCAGACACATGGCCCGGCATGAAAATTGCCTAATTTTGGTCAAATTAAGTTCCTTGGACATCTTAAAAGTGAATTTTCTCTACCGTTTTTGATACTTGCATCAATCTGTTTGGAAAACAGATACCTGTGTTCTGAATTTCACTCATCATAAACACAAAAAATTACTGAACTCCAATTGCCAGGTTGTCTCCTTGTAAGTTACAAGAAGTATAGATGTAATACTGGTAACTTGGCATCACTTCTGGGAAAAAATGGCAGTCCAGTGAAGGAAAAATGAACACACTGGGGTGGGGGGGGAGGGGGGAGGGGGGTAAAAAAAATATTGCCCCCCCCCCACACACACACCATGCTAATATCGTGTACTACCACATCCCGCTTGATGGGACAAGCCATTCCTGTTTCATAGAACATGGTCAGCCACTGACAGATCCACAGTCGCACCCACTCTTGCACTTCTCTGTCTGACAAACAGACGTCCACACGTCTTTCTTCAGGTTGCCAAAGATACAGATATCACATAGTAAAAAATCCAGATTGTACAGAGGATGTTGCAGTGTTTTCCAACAAATTGCCGGAGCGTAGTCTTCGTCTGATTGACAGGGCGGGGGCAGGCATTATCGTGCGACAGGATGACTCCACCCTACAGCATTCAGACAGCCCGAGGACAAACAGCAAAGCCGACAGTGGAACATCGCACATCTCCCCTCCCAAAGAAATACAAAACTGTTCAAAGAGGTCCCGGAAGGGTCACGACGACCTACTCCTTTGAATGCTGGGCATCTCCACTTGTGTTCCTCGAGTGTGGAACCGCAGTCAATGCACAGCACTGTGAAGACACTTTGCAGACACTGCGACATGCCGTAGGAACGGTGTCGCACAAAATCACCCCGTCGCACGATAATGTCCGTCTCCGCACTACCGATCATTTGAAAGCTGCACTTCAGTGATTCGGTTGGGAAACACTGCGACATCCTTCTTAGAGTCCAGATATTTCACCCAATGATTTTCACTTCTTTGGCAACCTGAAGAAATATGTGTGGATGTCTGTTTCAGTCGGACAAGGAATTGCAAGAGTGGGTGTCGTGGTGGATCTGCCAGCAGCCAACTGCATTCTACAAAACAAGAACCGATTGTCACGTCCCCAGTGGTATAACTGACTTACGGAGTGTGCCGATTACTTTCGAATGGAACCATTCCGTGATGCGTTGTGCCAGGTATTTGATATTCATTTGAGTACCCCTTATGGAGTCAGTGTCAGTAGAGATTGTTCTGGAGGCTTTTTCCACTTTAAGTATGGGAAGAAATCCTTTAAGTGAAGTTTCTGAACAGCCTCAGCACTGGATTCTATCAAGTCCAATTTCATCAACTGTTCCCAAGTTTTGACGCCACGAAAAATGACGAGCGTATATCGTACGTGACGCTGTGATTATCTCTTCGAAAGGAAACACCTCGTACAGATTTGTCCTACAGTCAATTGAGCATTTATTAAACACATTTGTCAGAGACCACGTGGCAGCATCGAGTTAGATATTAATGCTCGCTTATAATTTCGAGTTAAATGTATGCAAATTATGAGCGAGAGATGGAAAGTGGGAAATGCTTTTTGTATTCCTGTCAATCTACAAATTAGTAAATGGGAGAATGGGTAGAAGAATGGTTGTAATTGTATAATAGCTCACCGAAAATCTGTCTGTTCCTGAAATGACATTGCAACCCTGACATATGAAGTCCTCTGTGCTCTGTTATCATTTGCCATTATATCCTCAAAAACATATTATATTGTACTCAGCTGGGTGAATATGGCTACGTAAGATGTTTGGGGACTCTATAGGTCTACAGAAAAATTCTTCTGAAAGCTAGTAACATTCTCAGTCTTGTTTACACATGCCTCAATTGTGCCACGAGTTGTCACTTCTACTCGTTAAATTATATGTAATGCTGGTTACTTTCAGACGGTTAAAAAGTTTGACATCACAAAATTAGCATGACAGACTGATACCATACGTTTAGTCAGAATAAAAGCAAAGACTGTAAAAGAGAAAGATTGTGACACAATGGGAAACCGAGACTTCCACACTTGTGTACTCACTGGTATGTCGAAGGGGAGAGAAGGCCGGCAGAGCTCTCCGCAACCTCGGAATCGTCTGCACGACCAGAGTCCGAGGACACATTTCTACGCTGGCGTTTGGCCGACTCGTCGTCTGGAACTTCGTTCGGTGTCAGACACTGAAAATTTAATAATGCATTGGTTAAAAACGGTGTACACACTCCTGTAATTATAATTATTTGAGCTGCACGATCACCTGTGAGTACCTGTGAAAAGTGTTCAGATACTTTGAAACCAAATCTACGTCAAGTTTGTGACTCTTACAGATTTACATCAGTATTTACTGATCAAAATAAACATAAGAACCTATAAACTGCCTCAAAACTTTAGAACAGTCAGCTGCTTCAAAAGATACTACAATGTTTTCAAAATAAAACGAAACATAAAGAATATATAATTTTTTACGCACTCTATACATAATATATTTATGAAGTAAATAAATTTCCTCCATGCGTCCATGAACATTGTTAATATTTTGCGAATACAACCATCTAGATTACTTAATAAATTTCTTTATTTATTACAGGATGTATACGTGGACAAGGAAGAAAAGTTCCCGGAATTCCCGGTTAAAAATAAACTTTCTCCCGGATGAAAACAGGCTTTTTCCGTCTTAAGTGACAGTATATTTTCCCTTATCAATAATTTGAATGGTTAAGGTTTTATACACGGGCATAGAATTTCCCGGCACTTTAGAAAACGAAACTCAGAGAAAAAGACACGTTTTGGAAATATCTTTTATGTGCAGCAAAATGTATGTTGTGTATTTTCATATTACGTATTGGAATTCCACCAAACACCGCATGCTACTTTCCGAATCATTGAAATCGAGATTGCGACGCGTTTCTGTAAGCCAGTCATAGCTCACGTCCTGTGATCTCGGCAGCCGATGACAGCGGATATTCAGAGTATTGGACACGTGATGTAGTCAGCCAACAGCAACATCCCTGTTACGTAGCACGAACACACAAACAGGGAAAGTTAATAGTTTAAATTAATATACATATGGTTGCTACAAGAAAACCAAAGCTAACCAAAGCTTTCACATATAATATTGGTCTCTAAGATTAATAAGCTGCAAGAGAATCTATGATTTCGAATATAATGTTGATCTTTTTTGCGCGTGTTACACTTTCAGAATCACACAAATTAGTCAGTAAAATTTTTAATATTGACAAATGTCTGATATTCAGGTTTCGAAATTCTTCTAAATGGCTCATCACCAAAGAGCTGATTTTTAAATGAGAGTCAAACGCTCTGCGATTTATAGTTCAACTTACGTAAAATGATATTTATTTTGAAAGTAACGCTTTTCAAACCACCATTCGCAATATTTTCCCGTGGCCTGTTAGAAATAGCTTCATTTCAGCAGTTGCCAGAGAGCGCAGATAACAGGCGTCACCGCGCTTCCGCAGCTACCATGACACAGGACAACCGTACGTACGTACGTACGTACGTATAAAACATTGACAGATCATACATTATGTCATAAAAGAAACAAGACATCAGAGGATACTCCAAGAGCATTGGAATTTCGTGAACCGTAACTAAAATGTGCACATTTAAAGTGCATACTTAAAAGTGCACATTCGTACGTCCAGATTCTCAATCAAGTAGACCTCGACCTGATATTAAGCATTTCAGTGTGGTTTTCGGGATGTAAATTTTCTTGGAGCACCAGTACTGTATTATACCATGTTTGGTTCTTTATTATGGCATAACGCCATACGTGCTAGAAGATGAAAACGTGCACTTGAAATGCAGCGAACAGTTGAAACTAGCCAGAACTGTGGAATTAAACATATCGTTTCAAATACATTGACTGCCTCTGCAGAAAAGGTTAATAAAAATCAAATTTCTTTAGCAAACAGACAAAAATAACTTCATTGTTCTGCAAGGCGATTAATGCTTGACAGTCAGAAAGGTGGAAATAAAATAAAATCTGAAACTAATGATATATTTTAGCCTTCCATAATTATGTGAATGTATTTTAATTCACTCGATAGCTCCTGGCCACAAATATCTGTTTTGTTTTCATTTGGCGTGAGAGTAAACAGCAAAATCGCTAAATGTAAACAAGTGTCACGTGAAGACTATCCACTATAACTCAGACTGCTTTGCGCATCAGCCTCGGATCTACAATATTTTCGAACTTGGTCAATACTAAAAAAACCGAATTTTCAAAAATATGTTCACCTTGTAGTGCACATCTTTCTGAAAAGTCTGAAACATAAAACATATGTGTTCGAGGAAATGTAAGACATGTTATTTGGTCTTAAGTGTGCTGAAGTGCAGTGCCACGCCTCTTCATAAAGCATTCTTCTATCACTCATCACTGTAGTTTGCTTTGTGGAATTGAAACGTGTATATTTTGTACTGGATGCCATCAAACTATATTCACGACAGTGGAAGTTGAAATGTCCTGTGGTGCCTCTCCTGCTCCCAGTCCCCCGGTTTGACAGCCTGTCCCTCTTTAAAAAAAAATCTCGCAATTAACAGAGGCTGGGATTATTTGTAATCGTGAGAACAAGAACTCTTCAGAAAATTTGCACTCTTTATTGCCTATTAGCTAATAACTTGATGTTTTGTGGGACATAAAATTAAATATAGGATACATAAAACCAATAAAGAAATGAGACAAGCAAGAAAGTACACATTTCTTCAATCCTTAGCTTCTAGCATTTTTTTCTCTCTAATCTTGCTACAGCTTTACATGGCATGCCTTCCTTTCTGCGAAAGAATCTATTACCTCATCAAAGCTCATCAAACAATTCACTACATGAAAAATCAAAATGTCGTTATCTAATACTGAAAAAGCTGTTAACACTGGTGTGGTTTCTTGATCTGATTACGTCTATTTTGTCAGTGTCTGCTAGACAAAACAAAAGAGGCCTTCCTAATATTGGAGCAATTTTGTAAGACATACCAAATAAACGAGACTGTTTTGGCACAAATGGCCATTTTTATAACAAGACATAATATAATTCACGAAGTGCCAATAAAATCAGATGCTTATTAGGCCTACTACAAGCAAAAAGCTTTATGTTAGGAAATAGTTTCACATTTCATTCATACGCACCAGATTCTCAAACATGAGATCGAAAAGTAGTATTACGAAATTTTTCTATAAACTTGGAATCGTCTTATTCTTCAATAATTTGTGTGATTTCCCCATTTCTTCTCCTTCCGTGTTCTAACAAACAATCTTGTCATCACCAATTCTGCAGCTATTCCTACCATAGTCAAAATTTGTTCGCAGATTAATTTCACTAACCCTGCCAGAATCACAGGTTTAGTTATCCCGCGATTGTTTTCTGGTTAGGCGTCATTACGTGTTCGTACAACGCGTTTTCTGCGTTACTTCCAGAACAGAACTTAGGCGGCTGCTAGCTTTTTTATTTTTTCGTTTTTTTCTCTCGTTTATGTTTTATTGTTGAAGTATTATTCCACAGTAGCGGGATACAGTAATATCCTTTGTTAGAGTATCAGTTCTTACCAGTCAAAATTACAAAAATTTAACTGAAATCTAAACATTGAAAAATTCCCGGAATCCTAAAAAATTCCCGGGTTTTCCCCGGTTTTCTCCCGGATGAAAAAATTCTCGGGTTTCTCCTGGTTGTCCCGGGTCGTATACACCCTGTATTAAGTTGTCTCGGGCCCTGCCTTCATCACATACCGGCAATTAAGATTAAAGGAATAATGAGCGATAGGCATTTTTATACAACAGCAAACTAAAAAACTTAAATAATTAAGAAGTTAAAAGTATTTTTAAAATGTTATTCACCAAAAACCAAACTTTCAAAACAATGTTCAAAAAATTATACAAAGATGTACGTTCTCACGGATGGGGGACGTTGCCTTCTAAACCTACATCTATACTGTGTAATCTAACTAATGGTGTGTGGCAGATGGTACTTTTGAGTACCAGTGTCGCAGAACAATGGCCGGTAAGCGTCCGTGTGGACTCATATCTCCCTAGTTTTATCTTCAGTGCTGATAGTGGGAGCCTAAAATTCTTCAGTGATGATATTTACTTACCTACCATCTTCTGGTTCCACCAAATGAATTCTTTCAATCGCAGCAATCCACACAACTGAATTTGGTACATGAAACAAGTTTGTAGGTATATATGAATTATTTGAGTTGGTTTTCAGTAGCTCTCCAAGTTTCAGGCTTGAACTAACTACCATATTTACCATATAATAATATGGTTTTTTTTTTAAATTCATGATTTGAGAAATACAGGGTCAGCTTATATTCACAGGTTAAACTATTCCTGCTGATAATAACTACTACTCATTTTGAAAACTATTCTTCCAGTCAGAAGACATGTATTGCGAGTGCAACAGAATTTCTCTTTTCCACCACCACTCTTATGTTACTGTTCCTGTAACATTCCTCACTTGCATCCAAGTTCACTTCCATTCAATTTCAGAAGGGGGAAGGGGGGGGAGAGGGAGAGGGAGAGAGAGAGAGAGAGAGAGAGAGAGAGAGAGAGAGTAGAGGGGGGGGGGGGGGCGGCGGCATTGGAAGTTCCACACAGTACTGTCTCACTGAGAACGAGTGCACTGATACTGGAACCCACTCAGTAAGAAGTGTGCAACACTGTGACTACCCAAACCAGTCTGTAAGCAACCCAACCCACGTAACGAGAAAAAAAAAAGTGTCGACTATCGGCGACTGTGCGTGTACACTCAAATGTAAAAGTAGTTTCCTAAAGGTTGTGAAAGCCAACAAGTGTTATGCACCTCTGATAATGATGGCATATTTCCTTTGAGAGGGTCACATACTGCATTGTTACAATTATTAACAACAATATATCGACAAAAATAATCAATCTTTTAAAATGTAATATAACTGGATGCATAAAAAATCTACTCACCACGCAGTGGCAGCAGAAGACACGTACAAAAATTTGGGAAATCTGCAAGCTTTAGGAGCCGATAGCTTCTTTTCCGTAACTCTCCCCATTTTCTAAACCTTGCTAGTCCTTTTCTTTCATCCCTTTTCATTCCCGTTCAGTCCCTCTGCCAGAAGAATGAGCCACTGCCTCTGAATGTTTCCACATTTCCGTAACTTTCACGTGTTTCCTTCTGCCGCCACCGAGTACGTACATTCAGTAGCACTGAAATCTATTCCACCACTAAACATTTATAAATCTGTGTTTCAATGCATTCACTTCATACTTACTGAAATATACACACACAATTTTTTGTGCGTCCTGTTTTGTGTGAAGTTCACTACATTGCAACAAAGCAGCATCTCGGGCCACGTCCTACGTAACCGTCAGAAACGACCGACAGTGAGCGACATTTGAATACGTGACACTCCAGCGAGAAACAGCGACATTGGGCGACACGCTCGGGTGCTCCGCATGTGAGCGACGAGTTCCCACTACGAGACGGCTACTACAGCCGACCAGCTGTTTCTATAGAACAGTGCTCCTAATCCATAGAATACTGTAGGGTTGAGAGTAAGGCAAGAAAAGTAGCTTTCCTTAAGGGAAATAAGGCAGTAAAGGAGTGCTGTGCATGAAATTTACGAAGGGAAGAATATATGTGGATGAACAGGGAGACATTAGACTATCTCATGAATAAATTAATGGTAAATGTTTCCTAAATGATTTCCAACAGCTGATAAGCCCAGAACGACCGACTACTGCAAATACAGAAGAATGAGTGCTGCTCCTTAGATGGTGTCCATGGTGTAACAGTAGTGTCTTTGCTACTAATTGGGATCGTTTGGTCCCAAGTTCGGTCCTGGCTGCTTCTTATATTTTAACTGACTCAGCTGCAATCCTGTCACCAATTCCTTGTATGAAGTTTTATCTATAATGTTTACACAGCATCTCAAAGTATATTTTTAAGGTCTTGCCAAAGTACTTGATCTTTAAGTGTGTATACACCTATCCCTGAATATCACATGCATTAAATTCCTAATAAAACACAATGAACAACCACGAAATTTTACTGGTATTAGAATGCTGGGAATGTAATTTATTGGCCATCTATGTAAAGGCCAAGCGATTCAATTAATATGAATAGTCTCCACATGTAAAGCATACAAAATTTTATGAAAAGAAAGTCAAGTGTTTTGTGAACTGATCTATCTGGAGGTGAGATATAAAGCATATTAGAGAAACATTTGCTGCAACTAATTTTCTGTATATAATTTCTAGCATAATTTAAAGGCACATCAAATGTTTCTCTGTTCTATTTTATTTCATTTAGGCAAATCGTTTCACATATATTTGATCGATTTCTTTCATTTTTTATTTTCAAGTTTTATTCAGAGAGCATGATCCTACTGACAACTCAGTTGCTTTCTTGGCATCTTATGTTCTCGAAATTTCTAAATTTAGTACTTAGCTTCAGTACTCGATTTGAAGGAAGCCTTTTTGACAGTTAAATATCGTACCAGTGCATCTTTTTATGAGCAAGCTAGCTAGACACTGAACATACGAATTTTTGACACATCATTTAAATAGCTAACAGTAGCTGTTTGTGAAATATTTCAATTTTTCTTCAAACCAATGACTGGGTTTTGATTATTTTCAAGCAATTAATTATTTTTGTGCAAAACTAGACCTCTTGGTGGTTACGTCAATATCCCATTTGTAGATTTCTTACTCTTGGTTGTCAATGAAAATTCGGACAAAAACTGATTGTGTAATTTATAGGAAGTCTTGTCTTTGCACCACTCAAACCTTTGAGAAAAATATATCAAGTGTTAATCATACGAGTATGACAAAGTATGTCCTTTTTGTGTGCTGTCATTTCCAAAAAACCACCTTATGAGATCTTGAACCGTTTATGGAATATGACGACTTTTACAACCACTTGAATCCCGACGGGCAGGACAGGATTCGTATGAAGCAACCTTGCACGGACATAACAACCAATATCTCGGGAACAAAAGGAGAGATCTTTCCACTCTCAACTTTAAATAAAATTTTAACATGTTGGCTACATTTCATAAGCAATAATGCATGCCCTAAGTTTGAAACATACAGAAAGTCGATTGGCTACTCCATGGAGTGCTGTGTGCACAATGACCATATATGTTAAATTAAAAGGAAGGTCAGCAATGGCCGTAATATTGATGTTTTATTGATAGCAGAATTGATTTTCGATCACATAGTGATCATCTTCGGTGCTGTACAAATTAAACTCAGACACTGGTATCAAGTTATCCCAATATTACGGCCAACGCTGACCACCTTTTTAATTTAATACAGAAAGTCTATGCAATGCGATTTCACCCCTGCAAACTCTTAAAAACTTCAAGCAGTCATTTACTTAGTTTCATGCAGCACAGTAACTATGACTAACAATGAAAATAAATTCAGACCTTCACCGAGGAAAGATATTAAGCTGTAAGATGCACAAGAATCAAATCTCTTCAGATAATACTTTTCTTAAAATCGGGTGATAAGTACTTCATAGCAGCCGACACTTCTGCTCCAACGCTTCGCTTGAAGTTTCGTAGATGTCACTCTCACTTTTGCACATGCTGCAGTGTTAAGATTCAAACACACTTGAATTCGAATGCCACAAGTTGCAGCCGAGGGCAGGCAGCGCCACGGTCGTCGCTCACCTAGGACACTTCTGGTGCTACACTTGCAGTCGTGATTTAGTCACAAAAAGCTGTCGAGCTCTGTCGGTCACTTCTGTAGGACATAGTCTTAGTTCTCTGTGGATGCAGAGCTTTGCAGTGCATTTTAGATGACAGTCAGTCATTGCAAAAAGATGGGATCCACATTAAGAGCTCCACTGTATTATAATAATTATTTCTTATTTATCATACAGCATAATTACAAATGACATTAATGGACGTAAACTAAGAGTAGCATTCATAAATAAATATCAAGGTTACAAATATAGTTAATCAGACTATCAGTTGCACTCTTTGTAGCGGGACTTTGAATTTCGCCGCGCTACATTCGTTCCCTCAGATAAAAATATCCCGTCGCAGCGGTATGAGCGCTCGACGGCAGAGAAAATATCAAAATTGTAACTTTTTTTGTTTTCTATCCGTTTTCAATTGTCTCTTGATAGCCGAAGCTTAAGGCACACGTGATCTGATGAAGATGTTAAAAAAACTTATTAGCTAGTCTTGATCTGATTTTAATGTGTAGACATATTGTGGAAGTTGTTAAGAGATTCGGAGTATAGAAGTAACAAATTAAATTAAATTGCATACAGTATCAAGATGATTTTAATTGGTATAAATTAGTGATTCCTGGACAATTGCGAGATTTCGGAGCAGACAAGGAGATTTTTGAAGACCTGGACGCCGCACGAAAGAAGACAAGTTAACCTGGTAAAGGATGATCTCTCATCTACGCCACTTCCCCCTGTCAGTTACATTTTGTTATTCTCTGTTTCTTTTCAGTAAGTTTTGTAGTGGAAATTGGTTTAACTTTTGCTCAAAAACGCCACAAGGACCACCCCAACTATAGCTTTTCTGTAATACGAAGTCCGATTTGCATTTCATTCTTTCCTTTTTTCACGGTCATTTACGATTTTAAAACCCCCTTTTTTATTCACCATTTCTTCCCACATTTTGAACCTTTTTTCTTTTTCTTTTATTCTCTCTTTTCCTTTTTTATTAACCACTACATCTTGAAGTTTTTAATTTGTCTTGTGTAGGCTCTTAGTGATAATATATACATTATATGGTGGATTATCTTCTATACAGTAACACTTTGGAAATGTGTTTGGTTTACAAAATAAGTCTGCATATTTGCTGTAGTTGGTTCTAATTCAGTTTAGAATTAGCCAGGGTTTTCTCTCGAGGTCAAAGCCAGTTGGTTTTTCAGAGATACATCAGAATTTACTGAGGTCATACAGTAAAGCACAATATAAAAGTTGACTTTTCTAAGCCTTTAGCTACCACAAATGGTGATTTTCGAGAGTAGAGCCATTTAATATTTATGAAATCAAAGAATGAATGGAAGGGAAACACATGATATGTTATGAATTTTTCTAAATTCTTTACGAAGTGCTTGTTGTCTTCATACTTGTGTTGGAGATATATGACGTGGTTACAAATTGCCATCTTTGTTTGGGTGACAGTATGAAACCACCATCTTAATTGAACTGGCCTGGAGCCTGCACTTACAGAAATAGTTACCGATTGCTAATAAATCGTCATCCTCCATTTTCTTAATTTATTGTGACATGTAGCTAGTAGTGCCCCATCATCAGCAAAAACAACTTTTAGAAAGGATGATGATGGTCGCATATCAGCAACATACACGAGTAACAGCAGAGTCTTTTGAGAAATCCGTGCAGGAAATGAACAGCAACTGAAGCTTACAGGAAAAGTACCAAGTTACGATGTAATCAGCATCAAAGCCATGTATGTACGGTGCAATTCAGAAAATGCTGTGCTAGAAAAAGTATCCTCATCTCTTTATATGTAAAAATATTGTACTCATTATAGTAATGTCAATGTTTAGTGAGCTTTTACAGCAGACACAGTCCTCCTGTGCCGATATTGTATTGTGCACAGTCACAGTACAGTCAATCGATGTAGTGTGCAACTGGTGAAGTACAATGGAAAAGATTTACTGGAGAAATAGTATTAGATAATTCAGTGTTTATGCTCCAAAAGTATTAAATAGCTCTCTCTTGTGACCGTGACACTGTCATTGCATTTGCCGTCGAAGTTAAAAATACTAAATATATCGAATACAAGTGTTATTCATAGCTGTCACCTGACTCAGTGTATCATAATCAAACAATAGTCATTTCCCACTTGAACTGAATACAAATTCTTGTTCTAAAAATGTGAATAATTAATCTTCAAATGGTATACTGTTCTCTAAACAGAATCTTGAGATGAACAGGCTGCTAAGGAGAAAATATTAAAAAAAAAACCAAAGGAATAAAATTACTAGTTACGGAACTTTTAACTACAAAAGAGAGATATATGTAGTTTTGTAGAGTTTCTGCGCACACACACACACACACACACACACACACACACACACACACAACTATACAGATGAACTGATTACAGCAGGACCACATTCTCACCTGGGAGCGAATCCTCTTGCGCGATATTTCCTTGAGAGCTTCGATGACAGACTTGGCAGATATGTCGTGGGGGTCGGACCTGTCGACGCCGGACAACCCCGGAGAAGACACCCCGGCCACCCTCGCAGAGAGCGCCTTACCGGCTGCCGGCGTCAAGGGGGCCGGGGCCGGACCCTCCACCAGCACTGGCTTCACGTTCGTGCTGCAGCAGAGACGCCAGTGAGTGTGCGACACAATCCTATGTGACAGGAGAGGTGTGTGGGAGTAGGGGGAAGAGAGGGGGAGGGAGGGGGGAGGACGGTCAGTCGGATTAAATAGGGGGGAAAGGAACCAAACTACGAGGTCATCAGTCTCTCGTAAAAAAAACCACACAATGCCACAAGTGCGAGAATGGAACAGACGTGACTGACAACTCAAAACGGAATGAAAGGAAAAATCACACGAATGATGAAGGGCAACAAACATGTAAATGGACAAAAATGCAAGAAATGGGATGAAGAGAGTAAAACAACAAAGCAGATTACCATGTCTGGCTGGCTGAGAGAATAAAAAAGGAGAAAACAGTCACTCTGCCATACATTCAAACCTCCACCCTAGAAGCACTAGGGTGGAGGACTCTGAGGGACAAAGGACCTGCACCAGAACTTAGATCAAATGATAAAACCCACCCTCACGAATAAAACTTAAAACTAAATCAGCCGATAAGGCGTCGTCAGATAAAATTAGTGGCAACGAGCCCGGTAACCCGAGATTTTGTCACTGGGCAGTCAAAGTGGGACGGTGAACCGGAATACGGGCCACTGTCGACCGGGCGCCGCACCGATACTCGGGCGGGTCGCCCGAGTGTGGTCAGTGCGGAGCCGGCAGAGGACAACCGATTCCCTGCGAGAGGCTCGCACGGAAGACTTCCACGCATTCATAGTCTCCTCAATGACACGCAGTTTGTCGCGTGTACTGTTATGCCGACGCATCCTGGAGTCCACACAGACGCCAGTGAACGACAGGACCGGCCCAGGGTAGAGACGGACTCCTGCACGACGCTACCCGAGGATGGCAAAGGTAGCACCGGTCGATAGCTCGTAGGCTACTCGAGGAGTCAGTACACACGAGAAACAATTCCCCGGGGCACGAACAGATATACTGAAGGGCACGAGAGATGCCCACCAGCTCTGCGGTGAATACACTGCAGCCGTCGGGCAAGGAATGCCGTTCAAAATGGCCTCTGCGGGTGTAAGTGAAGCCGACACGATCGTCAGGCATCGAGCTGTCGGCGTAAACGCCTTCAGTGCGCTGGAACATGTCGAGAATCGAGAGGAACTGACAGCGGAGAGCGGCAGGAGTAACCGAGTCCTTAGGGTCGTGCGAGAGGTCCAGACAAATCTGCGGCACAGGTGCACACTGAGGAGGTGTACGGACGGACTTGGACGGGAGGTGGTAAAGGGAAGGACTCCAGTTCAGACAGAAGGGATCGTACGCAAACTGCAACCGTTAGCCCCGACACGGGCCGCCGACATGTGGGTGGAACGAGGAGACGGTAATTCGGACGCTCAGGAGAACTACGAACGTGTGCAATGTAGCTGGCGAGCAGTTGTGCACGACGGATCTGCAGCGGAGGGACTGCGGCCTCCACCAGGACGCTGACCACCGGACTCGTCCTAAAAGCTCCCGACACTAGGCAAACGCCACAGTGGTGCACCGGGTCAATATACGCGACGCTGAGGGCGCTGCCGAACCGTAAACCAGACTCCCGTAGTCCAGGTGAGATTGGACAGGGGCTTTGCAGAGCTGCAGCAGAGTAGAACGATCTGCACCCCAGTCGGTGCTGCTCAGCCGGCGGAGGGCATTGAGGTGCTGCCAGCACTTTCGCTCGAGCTGACAAAGAAGAGGTAGCCAAGTCAATCGGGCATCGTAAACCAGTCCTAAGAATCTGTACGTTTCCACGTGGATCGTCATAAAGGTGCAGTTCTGGTTCCGCACGAGCGGTAAGACACCGACAGAAGTGCACGACGCCTTAGTGGCCAAAAACTGAAAAAAGTGGGTAAGCGCCCACGACCGTGCCTTGTGGATGGCTCCCTATAGGTGCTGCTCGGCAACAACAATGCTGGTGGAGCAGTACGAAATGCAGAAGTCGTCTGCATACAGAGAGGGTGAGACGGACGGCCCTACAGCTGCTGCTAGACTGTTAATGGCCACTAAAAATAGTGATACACTCAATACAGAGCCCTACGGGGCCCCATTTTCCTGGATACGGGGGGCGGGGGACTGTGGGAGACACCAACTTAGACACGGAAAGTACGGAGCGACAGGAAATTCTGGATAAAATTTGGGAGTGGACCTCACCCGTACGTGGCAAGGGCATGACGTCACCAGGTGGAGTCATACGCTTGCGTAGATAAAAAACGACGGCAACAAGGTGATGGCATCTGGAAAAGCCTCGAGGGACACAAGATTACCAGTGGCAGAGCGCTCCTGGTGGAAGCCGCCCTGACACGGAGCCAGTAGGCCACGTGACTCCAGGACCCAGCCCGACCAACGACACACCGTACGTTCCAGCAGCTTACAAACAATGTCGGTGAGGCTGACGGGCTGATGGCTATCCACATCGAGCGGGTCTTTGCCGGGTTTGAGCACCGGAACAACGGTGCTCTCCTGCCATTACGACGGAAAGACGTCATTGCACCAGATCCAGTTGAAGATGACGAGGAGATGGCACTTGTAGTGAGACGAGAATGTTTTAATCATCTGACTGTGGATCCGATCTGGCCCAAGAGCTGTGTCGGGGAAATGTGCAAGTGCACTGAGGAAATCCCACTCTCTAAATGGGGTGTTATAGGGTTCACTGTGGCGTGTTGTGAATGAGTGGACTTTCCTTTCCGTCCGCCATTTGTGGGTGCAAAAGGCTGGGGGATAGTTCTTCCACGCAGACGCTCGAGCGAAGTGCTCGGTAATCGCATTTGCATCGGTACGTAGCATGTCATCGATGGTAATGCCGGGGACACCTGTTGGGCCTGGTACCCAAAAAGACGTGTGATCTTCGCCCAGACTTGGGAAGGTGACGTATGGCACTCAATGGTTCACACGTACCTCTCCCAACACTCCTGTTTCTACCGTTTTATAAGCTGGCATCACGGGCACGGAGCAGCTTATGCTCCGGGGAAGGGTTCCACAATTGTCGCTGTAGAGCTCGCCAGCACTCTGTAAATGCCTCAGCGACTTCCCGCAACCACCGAGGGATTGTCTTTTACTGGGGGCACCCTAAAGAGCGAGGGATCACGTTTTCTGCTGCAGTAACGTTGTGGTAGTCACCTGTTCAACCACCACATCAATGTTCCCATATGGGGCAGAGTAAACGGCTGCATCATAGGTGAAAGTTTCCCAGTTTGCCTTGTTGAAGCTCATCTGGGCAGGCGCCCATGTGCCCGATGCTGGGGCAGTGACAGGAAGATGGGGAAGTGGTCACTACCACACAGGTCCTCATGTGCTCTCCAGTGGATAAATGGGAAAAGTCCTGGGCTGCAAATTGATAAATCAATGGCCCAGTAACTATCACGAGTCACATTGAAATGTGTTGCCTTGGCCAGTAAGCACGGTGTCATTCCACAGGGGGGGGGGGGGGGGGGGGTTTAATCTCCCAAAATTACGAAAGGTTTAGGGAGTTGATCAATAAGTGCAGCTAATACATTCAGCGGTACTGCACCATCTGGAGGAAGGTATACATTGCAGACAGTTATTTTCTGTGTCATCCATATTCTGACAGCCACAGCTTCAACAGGGGTTTGAAGGGGCACAGGTTCACTACAGACTGAGTTTAGGACATAAACGCAAACTCCACCTGACATTCAATTATAGTCGCTACGGTTCCTGTAATATCCCTTATAGCAGTGGAGGGCAGGGATCCGAAACACTGGGAACCAGGTTTCTCAGTGGGCAATTCAGAAAGCAGGTGTAGAGCTTAACAGTTGCCGTAGCTCAGCCAGGCGGTGGAAAAGACTGCCACAATTCCACTGGAGGATGACATCATTGTGAGACTGAGAAGGCATGGAACATTCAATGAGGCAGTTTACACCTCAGGGTCACCTGCTGCCACTGACTTTTTGCATGAGCAGTCTATATCCATCGTGTCTGAGGGTCCGGTGAGATCTAGGTCCACAGCCAACACCAGAATCTCCACCACATCCTCAGACGCAGAACTTGTAGGTAGCGGTGGTGTGGGTGCTACCGCATATTTCTTATTCTCGGGGGTTTTCTTTTTCGATTTCTCGCACTGTTCCTCGGGTTTCCCTGGCTGGGAGGACTTCATCGAGTCAGTCTCCGGGACTGAGGAAGAGTGTGAAGCCCTACAACCAGCTGGTTTTGGGCTGTTCAGCTGCTGGCAAGTGTCATCTTTCCCACTAACAGAAACCTGGGAAGGGAGTGATGCAATGGGCCCCTTCCTAGCAACACGAGCCGAAGAAGCCAAACACTTCTCGGTGTGGGAAATGGGATCCCCGTTGGTTGGGGGGGAGGGGTGTTGCTCCCAAAGTAGGTGGTGCGGGAGCAACAGGGAAGGAAGTGCCCCCCACCATCAAGAGGGCAGGTGTAGTCTTCTGGTTCTGAGAGGCGACAGGAGTGCGAGGAACTGAAGGGGCCTCAACCGTTCTCGTGGCGGCGGTGTAAGAGGTCACGATGTAGGCACTCAAATTTCCTCTTAGCCTAAGTGTAGGTCAGTCAGTGTAGGTCAGTCAGTCCAGGGTCTTATATTCCACGATTTTCCTATCTTTCTGTAAAATCCTGCACTCTAGCAAGGTGAATGATGCTCTTTGCAGTTGACACAGATGGGAGGTGAGGAGCATGGAGTATTGGGATGCGATGGATGTCCACTATCTCAGGGAGAGGGAGAAGAGCAAAAGAAAGGGATGAAATGGGAGAGGGAGAGGGAGGGAGAGAGAGGGGGGGAGAGGGGGGAGGAGAGGGGGGGAAGGAGAGGGGGGGAAGGAGAGGGGGGAAGGAGAGGGGGGGAAGGAGAGGGGGGGAAGGAGAGGGGGGGAAGGAGAGGGGGGGAAGGAGAGGGGGGAAGGAGAGGGGGGAAGGAGAGGGGGGAAGGAGAGGGGGGGAAGGAGAGGGGGGGAAGGAGAGGGGGGGAAGGAGAGGGGGGGAAGGAGAGGGGGGGAAGGAGAGGGGGGAAGGAGAGGGGGGAAGGAGAGGGGGGAAGGAGAGGGGGGAAGGAGAGGGGGGAAGGAGAGGGGGGAAGGAGAGGGGGTGGGGTGTTTTCACTTAATATTTTATTCATCTGTCGATGACAGACTGTATTCACAGCTGTAAATTCACTGATATGTCCTCAACAATAAACTGACTAATCAACAATGATTCACTGTCCTAATTGCCAATCAATCAGAAGTTTAACTGAAGTCCCCACAACTATCTGTGACACACTGGGCAAAATAATCAGATTCCAAACACTGGCAAAATATCTGTAAGTCCTAAGGGCTGCAAAATATGTCAAACACATACTGGTGCGACTGGACAACCACTCGTGCGACTTTTCCCAACTCAGATCATACTGAATCACCAATTCGAGACCAATTGACTGCCCTACTGCTGACAAAATATCCTACGAGACTTAGATGCTCAACTTATAAGGTCTCGGTCACCACCTCCAGAAAATTGTCGCCCTTCTCCCAATCTCGGCACCTTCACCCACAAAAAACCTGCCACAGATGTCACATATGGGCCATGTGTGATCATCAGTCCTTTTACTCAAATTTGATCAAAATTCTCTTTGTGCCATCAGCTAATGTGCTAAAATTTTACACTATAAACACATATAGTAACAATGTACAGGTGGCACTCATTGTAAATAGGAACAATTGGGTTACAGACAGGAATGACGAAAAGACTGTTACATATAAACTTTCGGCCAAAGCCTTCTTCAAAAATAAGAAAATGCACAAATATTTACACAAGCAAGCACACCTCCCACACATCACTGCTATATTCGGCCTCTTTGACCGGGGATACCAGTCGTGTGTGTGAGGTGCGCTTACTTGTGCAAATGTGTGTGCATTTTTCCTTTCTGAAGACGGCTTTGGCTGAAAGCTCGGGAGGCTAGCAAGGTTTCCTTCGGACGGTCCACAAACAGAGTGGCATCGGAGGGTGGCACGCAGGTGCCCACTGCCGTTTCTATACCTTCCCTTCAAAGAAAATGTAGATGTGTGTGAGGATAATGTTAGTGGTGTGTATGAGGAATGACGTAATGGGTTTGGAGTCTGAGGAATGTTGGAAGAGGTAACATTCAGTAGCAGCAAGATCACAGGCAAGAGGGATGTCGATCTACAGGGAAGTAGCACCAAAAGTGACAAGTACAGATCCAGGAGGTAAAGTGGTGAGGATGGCGGATAGTCGGTGAAAGAAGTGGTCGATTTCTTTGACGTGGAAGGCTAGATTTTGGGCAATCGGTCGGAGGTCTTCGTCAGTGAGAGCCGAAATTCTTTCAGTGGGTGCACAATAACCAGCCACAATAGGGCACCTGCGATTGTCGGGTTTGTGGCTTTCGGGCAGCACGTACGTGGACGCATCGAGAGTCAGAGGGGTCGGGACGGAACTGGATTCAGGGAGAGGTTCCGAGAAGGACCCGGCAGGGATTCGAGGTCACGTCGGACTGCCAGGACGGGATCACCCTCGCAGAGTTTACAAGTGGAGGAGTAAGAAAATCGGCAGAGGCCTTCTGCAAGGTAGTCGCTGCGATTCGTAACAAGAGTAGTGGAGCTCGAGCCCTGACAAATGGTGAAACTGTACATTTTCATCCATACTTGTCTCACTGTTATTTAAAACAGATAACAAATTGTTATCGAGGAAAACCGACGGCCTTAGATCAGACGATAAATACAATTTTTTTAAAAAAGAAAGAAACAAAGAGGAAAAAAGAGGTACTACCCTCTCCGAGCGCCAGAACTCACCCGACGGAGTGCGCTCGCGGTGCCTTCGGAGAGACGGCGGCCGTCAGCAGCGGCAGGGAGGCCGTGGCGGCGCCCCTCTGGCCCAGCCGGACCAGAGGGAACTGGCCGACGGTGCGATACTGCGGCTGATGCGTCACGGCCGGCGGCGACAGTGGGCGCCGATTCTCGTCTGGCGACCTGCCGGGACTGGCACCGCCCGTTCGGGAGTAGTACACGGACCGCTCGGCCAGGCCCGGGCTGTTGACGTCCGCGTAGAGCCTGCAAGTGCAACAGATAAGGTATCTGGAAACGTGGCAGCTAAAGTGGTTGGAACGCGACTTTACGACAGTGACTACCCAGACGCAATCGTGTGCAAAGATGCACACAAAAAGATTAAATACGAGGTTATCCCGAAACGTGCCTCGAGTTTCAAGACACTGTCGATCGACAAAAAATGGAGCACGAAGATGGGTGGAAAACGGAAAGTTAGATCGACTCGAAAACTTTAGAAGGCCACCTCGTGGCTCACGTGCACGCTATACGGCAGGCCCGTGACGCCACTCTGTACGACAGTGACAGTTCAGAAAAGGAGATTTCGTGTGTCGGACTGTGCGATAAGTCTGTCAGTTACGAGTGTTCGGTGTGTCCTACACGGCAAATATGGTAAAGCTGCACCTGATCACTAGAGCTTTTTTTACTGGTTTTACCTGTTTTGTGATTTGGTTACCTGTGTGAAGGGAAAAGGACAAGGTGACTGCACGTCTCACATTAGATCGTGGAGCGCGTACTAGAGAGCTCTGTGCACAGCCCACAAAAATCGACAATTCGTGCAGGCCCTAAACTAGGCATTCCGCAAAAAACTGTGAAATGTTTTGCGGCAGCACTTGCAATTCGAATGCTACCCTTTGCAACTGTTACAATATCTGACTACTGACGATTATGCCCACCGATTTGAGTTTTGTACCTCAATGAAGCAAGCAATGGAAAACAATGACGACTTTGTGAGGACACTGATATTCAACGACGAGGCGATTCACCATCTATTGGAAAATGTGAATCACCACAGTTGCGAGAGTGTGGGGTACTCAACTGGCACACACCCGTGTGGAGTTGGAAAGGGATTTGCTAAAAATGTACGTCACGTGTGCCATATCCGAGACATAGGTGTAGGGTCCCTTTGTTTTCATCGAGAAGGCAGTGACAGATAAAGTGTACGTGGATATGTTGCAGCCGTGGTTGTTGCCGCAACTGACAGCTAATGCCTCAACTTCTTTCATCTTTCGACACAACGGGGCTCCCCTCACTCTGGCACAATTCTCCACATCTTTGTCCACAGAGAACTGCTGTATCACTAGACAGGGTGCACTCTCACATAACGAAGTCGTGTGGTGACCTGGGGGGGACAGCACGAAAGGAACATTACCCAGACCGGGTAATGTTCCTTATTTGCTGTGTCCCCCAGGTCACCACACGATTTCGTTCTGTGAGATTAAGTAAAGACAAATGTCATTAACACTGCAAGAACACATCACTGCTGCTATGAGACATTGATGGAAACATGCTAGTGAACGTACGGACAAAATTGGATTAACGTTTGGATGTGTGCTGGGAGACCAACAGCGGACATGTTGAACATTTGTGTAACTTATCAGAAACTTGGTGAGTATCTATATTTTCATGTTGTATACTTGTTAATAAACAGTGTATTGAAACGCAATCAAATCATTTAGGTTAACTCTGTACAACAGTTAAAAACAATAACAACAAAAGCTAACTGAAAAAGTTACAAAATACAGGCTACAAAAGAATCAAAAATTGGAATGATTAACTATGAAATTAATAGAGGGAAACATTCCACGTGGGAAAAATATATTTAAAAACAAAGAGGATGTGACTTACCAAACGAAAGCGCTGGCAAGTCGATAGACACACAAACATACACACGAAATTCTAGCTTTCGCAACCAGCGGTTGCTTCGTCAGGAAAGAGGGAAGGAGAGGGAAAGACGAAAGGATGTGGGTCTTAAGGGAGAGGGTAAGGAGTCATTCCAATCCCGCGAGCGGAAAGACTTACCTTAGGGGGAAAAAAGGACGGGTATACACTCGCACACACACATATCCATCCACACATATACAGACACAAGCAGACATTTGTAAAGGCAAAGAGTTTGGGCAGAGATGTCACTCGAGGCGGAAGTGCAGAGGCAAAGATGATGTTGAATGACAGGTGAGGTGTGAGTGGCGGCAACTTGAAATTAGCGGAAATTGAGGCCTGGTGGGTAACGGGAAGAGAGGATATATTGAAGAGCAAGTTCCCATCTGCGGAGTTCTGACAGGTTGGTGTCAGTGGGAAGTATCCAGATAACCCGGACGGTGTAACACTGTGCCAAGATGTGCTGGCCGTGCACCAAGGCATGTTTAGCCACAGGGTGATCCTCATTACCAACAAACACTGTCTGCCTGTGTCCATTCATGCAAATGGACAGTTTGTTGCTGGTCATTCCCACATAGAATGCGTCACAGTGTAGGCAGGTCAGTTGGTAAATCACGTGGGTGCTTTCACACGTGGCTCTTGCCTTTGATCGTGTACACCTTCCGGGTTACAGGACTGGAGTAGGTGGTGGTGGGAGGGTGCATGGGACAGGTTTTACACCGGGACCCTTGTAACCGCCCCCGGTTATGGATTTCAAGATTCCCTGAAGAAACAGGATTCACAAGTCTTCTCCACAGCAAGAACCTCTGTCTTAGTGAATTAATTATATGGTCAGTCTCACACAGCACACGCTCCATTGCATCCGATTTCTCCAACTGTCCAAGGCTGAAATGCTGTTTATGTTCAATGACCCCAGTATCGATGGAACGTCCAGCTATCCCAACAGACTTTTCCATATGTACATGACACACAATATATTTCTAACACTTTGAGTGGATTCCTTCCAACAATCCTATTCCCAATAACTGCCAAAGATGTAGTTCACTTATGTCACTGAAAAGTTATCTTTGATTACTGAGTAAAATTATTGATAACCTACATTATAATTTCACTAAATACTGTGACATACCATAAAAGTGGCATTAACATTATAATTCCTGTACAACTGATTAATTAATATGATATTTCTGATGTGTTATCGACATGAAATGTAACTAACTTCATAAGGACAGTAATGGTATGTTTCCTATAAACAGTATAGTATGGTCTTTCATTGAGGAAACTATAATATGAAACTGTACTACTGCTGAGACGTGCATGGTAATTATTATCAATTTGAAAATGGTTCCAGCGTCAAAATAGCATCATCATACTACGAAGGAAATAAAATAGCAGTTAAATGACAAAAGCAGCATCACTTAGAAATTTTACAATGAGATTACATCTTCCTTTCTCCACAAAGATCAAAACTGGGTGTACCTCTGTGTCACAGATAAATGGATTTCAAGGACACTGTGGAGCAAACTACTGAGCAATCAAGATTGTCCAAATGTTTTCGATGTGGCTGGAATGCTGAAGAAAATTAAAAGGAGGAGCAGCAAACAGAAGCTGTCCTTTCAGACCTCTTGTGCAAAAGCAAAGAGGAAAGGAAAAATAAGTGGTTACAACATGTAGAAGAAATTTTTAAAGGTGCATCCACTGCAGTAAGCGAAGCAGGCAAAAACGAATACAAATGTCTGAAAAATGAGATCAACAGGAAGTGCAAAATGGCTAAGCAGGGATGGTTAGAGGACAAATGTAAGGATGTAGAGGCTTATCTCACGAGGGATAAGATAGATACTGCCTACAGGAAAATTAAAGAGACCTTTGGAGAAAAGAGAACCACTTGCATAAATATCAAGAGCTCAGATGGAAACCCAATTCTAAGAAAAGAAGGGAAAGCAGAAAGGTGGATGCAGTACATAGAGGGTCTACAGGGTGTTACAAAAAGGTACAGCCAAACTTTCAGGAAACATTCCTCACACAAAAAAGAAAGAAAATATGTTAAGTAGGCATGTGTCCGGAAACGCTTAATTTCCATGTTAGAGCTCATTTTAGTTACGTCAGTATGTACTGTACTTCCTCCATTCACCACCAGTTGGCCCAATTGAAGGAAGGTAATGTTGACTTCGGTGCTTGTGTTGACATGCGACTCTTTGCTCTACAGTACTACCATCGAGCACATCAGTACATAGCATCAACAGGTTATAGTGTTCATCACGAACGTGGTTTTGCAGTCAGTGCAATGTTTACAAATGCGGAGTTGGCAAATGCCCATTTGATGTATTGATTAGCACGGGGCGATAGCCGTGGCACGGTAGTTTGTATCGAGACAGATTTCCAGAACGAAGGTGTCCCGACAGGAAAACGTTCGAAGCAATTGGTCGGCGTCTTAGGGAGCACGGAACATTCCAGCCTGTGACTCACAACTGGCGAAGACCTAGAACGACGAGGACACCTGCAATGGACGAGGCAATTCTTCGTGCAGTTGCCGATAACCCTAATGTCAGCGTCAGAGAAGTTGCTGCTGTACAAGGTAACATTGACCACGTCACGGTATAGGGAGTGCTACGGGAGAACCCGTTGTTTCCGTACGGTGTACAGTGTGTGCAGGCACTATATGCAGCTGATTGGCCTCCACGGGTACACTTCTGCAAATGGTTCATCCAACAATGCGTCAATCCTCATTTTCAATCCTCATTTCAGTGCAAATGTTCTCTTTACGGATGAGGCTTCATTCCCACATGATCAAACTGTAAATTTTCACAATCGACATGTGTGGGCTGACGAGAATCCGCACGCAATTGTGCAATCACATCATCGACACAGACTTTCTGTGAACGTTTGGGCAGGCATTGTTGGTGATGTCTCGATTGGGCCCCATGTTCTTCCACCTACGCTCCATGAAGCACGTTATCATGATTTCATACGGGATACTCTACCTGTGCTGCTAGAACATGTGCCTTTACAAGTACGACACAACATGTGGTTTGTGCACGATGGAGCTCCTGCACATTTCAGTCGAAGTGTTCGCACGCTTCTAAACAACAGATTCGGTGACCGACGGATTGGTAGAGGTGGACCAATTCCCTAGCCTCCACCCTCTCCTGACCTCAACCCTCTTGACTTTCATTTATGGGGGCATTTGAAAGCTCTTGTCTACGCAACCCCGGTACCAAATGTAGAGACTCTTCGTGCTCTTATTGTGGACGGCTGTGATACAATACGCCATTCTCCAGGGCTACATCAGCGCATCAGGGACTCCATACGATGGAGGGTGGATGCATGTATCCTCGCTAACGGAGGACATTTTGAACATTTCCTGTAACAAAGTGTTTGAAGTCATGCTGGTACGTTGTGTTGCTGTATGATTCCCTTCCATGATTAATGTGATTTGAAGAGAAGTAATAAAATGAGCTCTAACATGGAAAGTAAGCATTTCCGGACACATGTCCATTTTCATTCTTTGTGTGTGAGGAAATGTTTCCTGAAAGTTTGGCCGTAGATTTTTGTAACACCCTGTATATAGGGGCAATGTTCTTGAGGACAATATCATGGAAATGGAAGAGGATGTAGATGAAGATGAAATGGGAGATATGATATTGCGTGAAGAGTTTGACAGAGCACTGAAAGACCTGAGTCGAAACAAGGCCCTGGGAGTAGACAACATTCCATTAGAACTACCGACGGATGTATGAGACAGGTGAAATACCCTCAGACTTCAAGAAGAATATAATAATTCCAATCCCAAAGAAAGCAGGTGTTAACAGATGTGAAAAATTACCGAACTATCAGTTTAATAAGTCACGGCTACAAAATACTAACACGAATTCTTTACAGACGAATGGAATAAGTGGTAGAAGCCGACCCCGGGGAAGATCAGTTTGGATTCCGTAGAAATATAGGAACACGTGAGGCAATACTGACCTTCCAACTTATCTTAGAAGAAAGATTAAGGAAAGGCAAACCTACGATTCTACCATTTGTAGATTTAGAGAAAGCTTTTGACAATGTTGACTGGAATACTCTCTTCCAAATTCTGAAGGTGGCAGGGGTAAAATACAGGGAGCAAAAAGCTATTTACAATTTGTACAGAAACCAGATGGTATTTATAAGAGTCAAGGGACATGAAAAGGTAAGCAATGGTTGGGAAGGGAGTGAGACAGGGTTGTAGCCTATCCCTGACGTTATTCAATCTGTATATTGAGCAAGCAGTAAAGGAAACAAAAGAATAATTTGGAGTAGGTACTAAAATCCAGGGTGAAGAAATAAAAACTTTGAGGTTCGCCGATGACATTGTAATTCTGTCAGAGACAGCAAAGGACTTGGAAGAGCAATTGAACGGAATGGACAGTGTCTTGAAAGGAGGACATAAGATGAACATCAACAAAAGCAAAACGAGGATAATGGAATGTAGTCGAATTAAGTCGGGTTATGCTGAGGGAATTAGATTAGGAAATGAGACACTTAAAGTAGTAGGGCCTAAAGGAGTTTTGCTATTTGGGGTGCAAAATAACTGATGATGGTCGAAGTAGAGAGGATATAAAATGTAGACTGGCAATGGCAAGGAAAGCATTTTTGAAGAAGAGAAATTTGTTAACATCGAGTATAGATTAAAGTGCCAGGAAGTCATTTCTGAAAGTATTTGTATGGAGTGTAGCCATGTATGGAAGTGAAAGATGGATGATAAATAGTTTGGACAAGAAGAGAATAGAAGCTTTCGAAATGTGGTGCTACAGATCGGTTGGTAGGACATGTTCTGAGGCATCAAGGGATCACAAATTTAGCATTGGGGGGCAGTGTGGAGGGTAAAAATCATAGAGGGAGACCAAGAGATGAATACACTAAGCAGATTCAGAAGGATGTAGGCTGCAGTAGGTACTGGGAGATGAAGGAGCTTGCACAGGATAGAGTAGCATGGAGAGCTGCATCAAACCAGTCTCAGGACTGAAGACCACAACAACAACATTGCATACTACCATCCGCTACGCTACGATCATCAGAAATGAACTGCGTACAGCAGCAGGAAAGCTGCCAACACTGTAAGGACACTTTCAACACTGACAGAACTCCCATAATGAAATCTAACTAATTTTTTCATCCACACATTTGCTAACTACTCTTGAGAAAGGGGGCATGCATAAGCATAAGTAATTTACATCTTTATTTCTACTCCGGAATGAAGACGGTGGACAAAATTTACTTCACCGAATGCTTGTAGTGAATCTACACTTGCTGTAAAATACGGTGACTATCTTAGTTAATTTATGTCACTGTGTGCTGTAGCAGTACTTTGTTTACATACTAGTTAAGGAAAATACCCATCACACACTGCATAATCTTTACCAAATTTCTACAAAACTAGTGAAAAATTTAAGACAGGTCAGAAAAGGAAACAATTAGCATAATGCTGCAGGGGTCATTCCATATCAAATCACCCAATAAAAAATAAATTTTACACCCACCTCCTTAGCTGCAAATTTTTTTTTGCTGTATCTCTTATAGTTTTTTTAATAAATTTTTAAAGTTTTTATGTTTTGCGTTTTCCGAACCTTCGAAAATGGTAAATTTAATTTGTATTCAAAACTTTAAAATTGCTTATCTTAATTACTCTTTTAGATAACATCATGAATTTTTGCAGCAAGTTTATTTATTATACATATTTGAAGATAAAAATGATACTATTAAAATATATTACTATTTTCTATGAAAAAAAATGTATATGTATTTTTTTCTTTTTTTAACGGATGGTTAGGTTTATAAGAATTGCAATATCTAGAGTCTCAGATTGCAATATCTAGAGTCTCAGACCTGATAGAATGCTCAAATTTGTTTTAATTTACTCTTAAACATATTCTCTCAAGTTACACAAAATGACTCTTTGTTGCATGTACACAATTTTTTTTTAACACTTACTTTGTCTTTTGTTCCAGGTACCACTCTGGAACTTTCATCCTTTTCATAAAAATCTGTTACAAGTCTTACTGTATTTTCAGAAAGAGTTTTACCTTTTTTTTTGGACCAGGAGTTTCCAAAATACCCTTTTCAGATTTTTGCTTTCTAGCTTGTCGCACAATGTACTCACTACATTAAATTCTTTCATCACTTTATTTCAACTCCAAGAATCTGGAGCCAAGGTCAGAATCTGGATATTTCTAGACCTCCCAACAGATTAAAGCTTCTCTTTCATAAGAGAAATCATTCTTCAAAATCCTTTGCTTTGTCAACCACACTTGTATCTTCTTCATCGTCATCAGAACTTGGTGCATCATATTTTAATGCTTTTGAAACTGCCTTTTTTGCAGTCTTTTCAATACTGCTAACCTTCCTTTTAAAATAAGACCCTTTACTTTGTTCTGGCAAGCCATGAAGCTTTCAGTGTTAAACCTAAATTATCAAGAGCAAGGTTTGTTTGTACGAGGGATTCATTTCTGGATTCCAATGATTCTAATTCAATTATGACTTCATCATCTGTTTCACTTTCATTGACTTCAACTCTTCATTATTCCTCACAAAAGTTACGGCATGTTCAGCAAAGCTTTTGTCCAGGTTTTATGCTAATATTTTTGTCAATAATTGTTTAGAAAGATCCAAGCCTACACTTCTCAACGATTTTCTGATGGGCTTTTTGTGTTTTTTTTTTTTTTTTTAGTGGGTCTACACATGTTGTATGATACTTTTCAAAAACATTTAAAAAGTAGTAGCTGTGGTGTGAACATATGTTCTTAAATTCACACAGATTAATTCCAGATCGTAAGTGGATCAAATCTTTTCCTTCCTCACTCAATTCAGATATCGGTTGTAACTTTTTTGAAGGTGTGTAGGCTGTTTGGAAACAGTCAGATTTTTTTAATAACCCTACGCTACAGGTTTGAATATCTGACATACTGATTTCACTTTTGGTCTGATTACTGTTCTGGTTACTTTTATAGGATATTGGAAAATAATCTCTGTAAACTAAGTAACAGTACTTACTAAAAGTTAGAATAAACTTAATAAAAATACTATCCAAGCATTATTTAACACTGTAATAATTTTTTTACTTCAAAACACAGGAGTAACAAAACAAAATCCAAGCGTACATTGTTACTCCAAGAAGACATAAACTTATTTTCAGTGTCTAAGTCACTTGGTACTTTTTATTTTTAAAATATAATTAATATTATTTTAAAAATTAGATAACTATTAAACAGGTTAAAAAGCCAACATGATTTTTCTTTTATCTAATAGCCTATACAATTAAGAGTATTTTAAAACAAATTTGAGCTTTCTGTCAGGTCTGAGACTGTAGATATTGCAGTTTTTGTAAAACTAAACATCCGTTAGCTAAAAAAAAAAAGAATAAAAAAAACTTGTAAATTTTTTTTCATTTGGAAGATTTTAATATATCTTTATGGTAATAACATTTAGATATAAAACACAAACTTATTCCAAAATTTCATACTGATATCTTGAGAATTCTTTAATATACAATTTTTTTTAGTTGTGAGGACACGTTTAAGTTACGATTTCCGACTGCTGAAACAACACCAAATCTAAAAAATTTAATAATTTATTAAAAAAAAAACTATAAGAGATAGAGCAAAAAAATTTTACAAGTGCTTTCAGGATGATAAAAGAAGTAATTGTACCACGTTTCATCAAAATCTGACATGGTTGGTGTCAAGGCCTGGGCGACTTGACATGGAATGACCCGCAGATCAGCTGTCAAAAAGACATAAAAATCTTAATAATCATATTTTCTGTGCCAAGTCAGTCAAATGGAATGGACAGCACCTGCAGATCAACTCAACCTGTGATACCAGAGGTCAGGTTCATACTGTGACGTAATGAAGTTGTGGCATCGTGCAAATGAGAAGTAGGCCTAATAGAAAATTGACAATTTTTTTGAAATGTAAGTGTTGGCGTCAGACTGATTTGTTAAGTAACTCAACTTACACATTAGGCTGAAATTTGACAATTTGATTGAGAGTTGGCAAGGCTAATTATCTGAATACAAAAATTTTTGTTGGGGGAGACATATTGCTCTAACATAGACTGAGGCCCACATTATGTTGAAAGGTGACAATCTGGTTTTGAATTGGAGAAGGAGTATAAAGATTTCAGTTAATCTACACTTCCAGCCTGCAATGGCCCATGTTGCACACTATGATATTGCCTCCATCAGAGGCTCTAAAGAAGGTGGCAACTGCACTTAACTACCTTGCCCACAGTGGGCAGCTTTAACTTTCTACAAAGACAGTGGTGAAAAAGTGAGAGACATTTCAGAAGAAACTGCAAGATTAATAGCATCTCTGAGTGCAACATATTTTTGTACGATATTACGAAATACAGAATGCATGAGTCAAAATAGGAGGCAATGTGGAAGGAAATAGGCGGAAATCCAAATAAAACAGGTATTAACTCCATAAATTTATAAGTAAACACACTTATAACTAATTAATATTACTGTGTAAAATAGTGGTCAGCTGATCACACACTCATGTATTAGACCCAACAATCCCATGTCATAACTATTCCTGTGCAGAAACTAGGTCTGTATATGGTAATACCTAATACAACCTGATTCTGGAGGATGATTTAATAATTTCTCAGATAGGCCTATGTAATTACTTTCCCTGACTAGATGAATCATCATGCCCAAGTGGAATTAGGATTTTTGGTTCAATGAGATTATGAGATTGTTCCCTTCAATCTAAAGACTGAATTATTGTAGCTCTCCACATTAATTTTTTTCAGAAATGCCTTTATTGCTTTCCGCAGCAGTGGAATTAAATCATGTGATTCTGTCGAAACTGAATTAAGAAATGAGAATAGAAGCGGTAGACAAGCTTTGTCATTTGTGCAGCAAAATAACTGATGGTGGCCCCAGTATACATACATGAAATACAAAGTAGCAAAGGCAAGCAATGCATGTTAGTTAACAGATCAGTCTTTTATCTACAACAACTCTACCAGACTAAAACCCCACTTCAAATTTGTTCGTGCAATACTACTCATGAGCCTGCCAACACAGTACGGTGTAGAGGGGGAAGGTGGCGCGTCTTCTGTAAAGTTGATGCACTATGAAATATGGAACACAAGAAGCATCACAATGAAAATCAATTAAAGTCCTCACTGACTTTCGCTGCAAAAAAAGAAAAGATCTAACGAAATACACACACACTACATACCTGAGATCGAAAGTCTTGTTTATATTAGAACGAGGAGACGCCAGGAGAGGTCCACCCACATTCTGAACTGTTCTCACACTAGTGTTTTTGGGCGACCTAGCCTTCTCGGAAAGGGGAGAATGGGCATTTCTGTTCCACGGTGATGACTTGTAGGCATAACCCATAGCTTCATTGTATGACTGTTTCTGCGGCGACCTGCTGTCACTTCTATTACACACGTCCAATACACTTCGATTCGCAGGGGAGAGACGATATCTCGTTGGGCTGGAAACACTACGACTAATGTTTAAATCACTGTTTCTTGAGTAACGGCTTCCATTCGTTGCGATCGACACACGCCTCAGCCTTGAAGTCACTGGTGAATCTGCCCGCGAAATACTACGGATTTCACTTTTCGGTTCATCACTCACCAACCCTGATCGCTGTTGAAGATTCCTAACAAATGAAGACATTGTTGACTGCAACCAAATTGATGTACTCAAAATCGCTGACTTCAGTACCTCCACATGGAAACCTAGGTTGTTAGCTTCGTACTCCAAGTACAGGTACGCACACACACCCAAAAACGCTAAAAACACTGCCAGGTACGCAGACAATACACCAAGAGCGATTAGAATAAACAGTGCAATAAAAGTCTCAGCTCGATTTTTGAAAGGTTGCATGTTCACGAAATTCCGTCCATGTTTCCTTTGCTACTAACATGGCGTACGTTATTTTACTATAGGTGGCAGCACCGGAATGCAGGCGCGAACAAGTTGAAAAGTTTTCCTCAAAGAACTCCTCGACAGAGATCACTGGATAAAACCAAAGATGTTGGAATGTGTAAGCATGAGGCACCACACTACTGGGCTACATGAAATTCTTATTGTTATTATAATCACCACGAAAATAAAAACGAAAATTTGTGGCAGAATGGTTATTTGTATTGCCTACTGACATTTACAGAAACGGAAAGTTAGCAGTTACTTTCTGCTGGTGAATGATTCATCTAAACTATACTGTAATATGCACTGTTCATTTCGATGTGGCTTCAAACCTGTATGTTTATAATACGCCCACGAAGGACAGTGAAAGGAATGGGTTGTGTACAAAGGCACTGTAACGAAACGCATGGATAATTCACTAAATACTTTACAGCATGTCCGGGGCGTTTCCACGAAGATGACACATTCCCACTATCAACGAATAGATGGCCAGTTTCCTGGCTGTATCCTACGCATGTCAACTTTGTGACTTCTTATCCCACTTCTTGCGACGAGGTTTCGGAATGTGAACTGTTGAACTCCATCTGAAAATCCTCGTGTGTGCTAAAAAGGGCTTTCTCCTACACCAGAGTTCATATGGTGTTTCATCTCCATGTGTGGAACAACTTGACAGGCAAGCAGCTGTAGAACAGCTCCTTTGGCAAGTTGGAACCGAATATCATTCTATGGGCTTTTCCTACCATTGTTTCATTAGCTCTCCTCAGCAAGACAAATTTGCTGTGAACCATTTTGTACTGTAAGCTAGTGGATGATACCTTCAGAATTCAGAAATATTTTTGTTGATTGTTGACATATTCAGCCTATGCGCTTTTCCACCATGACTTGGAATTTTTTATTGGGCCTATCTCTGTGACCTCAGACTTTTTCCTCAGAAAATAGACAAACATTAATCTTGAAAAAAATCATCATTAAATGGGAGAAAATAAAAGTTTCCAGCAGTAGACACTGTCTCCATTGACAGTGTACTAAGTCTAAGAAGTTTTTAAAATGCATTTTGCTATCTTTGAACAACAGGCATGACTTGATCGTTTTATCATGCTGAACAGCTCACAATGCTCCTTGACCACACTGTCATCATTTAATTCCATTGAAACCTTTCCCAACTTCAGAATACTTTTCCAATTCATATTACTAGTCTGTGAAGCCATAGGAATCTGCTACCTTCTACATAGTAGCATTGTCTCATTTCACTTATAGGACTATTTAGATAATAGATGCCATTCTTATGTTATGCAGTAGCTGCCATTATTAGATGATCTTTGGGCAGTTAGTTCACCTTCTGGATCGTAGGTGAATTATTTCTTTTAATAAAGGTCATTTTATGCCCTTTGCTTACAATTTTAATAACAGAGCAAATTCACAGCTGAGTTTAGGATGTGAATGGTGTCAGATGCGTCTGCTGTTTTATAAGAGGTCACATCAATACTTCCAGAAGTCTTTGATAGTAAGCCTTCACCTCCCGCACTGACCACTGAGCTATTGTGTGGCTTGGCATTATGAAGCTTCCCTCGATTGTTAGTGATACAAGTTGAGGCACAAGGATCTAAATATCACATTTCCCATTTGTGAGACTGTATAGAATCTCCAGCAAGAAAGACTTTCTTGTGTTCTGACTATTTTCTAGTTACATTTCCTTTATTGTTATTTTTCAATGACTTTCCTTCTTTTTTTGCTCTTTTTAGAATGGTATTTAGCTACATGATATGATTTGTTGCAATTGAAGGATTTAATAATGTTTACTCAGACATAATGCTGATTCTTCATTTCCATTTTGATCTTCAGTTTGACATTTTGTATTAGTTTTACTTCAATAGAATGTGTGGTGATACTTGTGCCACTGTTTTTAAGTGCCATAAACATAGATTGATCATGATTGGGTAAGCCAGCCAAGAACAAAGTTCCTATGCACTCTTCTGTCACTGTGAACATCATTTCATTTAGGGCTTAACCTAAACTTAGACATTATGATTTTATTGCAGTAGTAGTCTACTGACTTGGATTTATCTAATTCGGTTGTGACTAATGTTCTAAGCAATCCCACTCTGTGTGTGAGTCAAAATCTTGGAATTCTTATTCCAGTGCATCTGGGCTTCTGCTGCTGTATTTGCCTCACTTTTGTGGGAATAATTTGCCTTTTCAGTTAAGAATATGGTCTGGGAATGTACTTTTCTGTCTCTTTTCTTCCAAGAGTCGTCCAGTTTCATCAGACCTGAAAGAGAGTTTTCTGTAACATACCACAACTTGTCACAGACTAACAGTACATCATTGTGGCAAATTCCCACATTCAACAGTTTTCACATATGATCAATTGTTTAGCTACTGGAAGTCCAGATGGAGCTGTATCACTAATTTTTAGGTCTGAATGAAAAAAATTATTGGCAATCTGCGCACACAATGAAAATAAAATAAAAAATATCAGCTTGTACATAATAAATAACAATAAATGGTTTATTTGTCCATAATAACTTAACAGTCGTGGACATAGTCAGTTTACCAACACAATAACATTAAAAAAAAGTTTAGAAGTAAAGATAAATTATACACAATAACATTAAAAATCCAGTTATCAATTAACAGTAGCTTTAATTTTGTGTTGAATGTGTTTCCTTTTAACAGTTTTATATTATTTGGCAATCTTTTATAAAAATATCTTCCAGCAGAAAATAGACTATGATCTGTTGCTCTTTTATTACTAAATTTTATGTGGTAATCCTCTCTTTTTTTGTATTATAATTGGCTCATTCCGCATGAAATGAGCCAAGTGGTCATTTTTTAAAAATCAGTACAGTAAAGATTTAGGCGTGGTAATATACTAACAAAATATCTAATTTAATGACTTGAAACTCATTTTCAAGATATTTAGTTATGAATGGCTGAACTGATATGCTGTCTATGAAACAAATGATGCAACAATAAGCACCTTACTGTTTAACAATATCTTTTCTTTATATCCTGTGTCCTGTGCTGAATATTTTTTTCTGGTAAGCTTTCTTCTTAATTTTTTCCTCTTTTTGAAAGTGATAGGGATTACTGTCACACCCTGACAAAAAAGAAGATAAAGTTTGATTCTTGTTTGAACAAATACTTCAAAATTTTTAATATTCTAGGAAAGTGAGGATAAGAAAATATATCGGTTCCTAAACCTATTAAGTTTTGGAAATAACTGTATTTTATCCAGGAATGTTGTTATGGGTGTGACAGTAATATTTGTCACGGGCGTGACAGTATACACACATTTTTAAAGATATTCCAGCATAATGAAATACTAGTATATAAAATTTAAAGCAAGCTGTTTCTGTTCATGTGAAATCTTATACTGCTGAGATTTCAAATTAATACCAGGTCTACTGACATTAAAAATAAATATAAATAATGTATCTGAATATAATAGAGGGAAACATTCCACGTGGGAAAAAGATATAAATAATGTATCTTGCATTCCCAGATAATGAATACTTCAACAGAATGAATGAGAATGCTGCAGGATAAAATGAAGGAAGATCCATTGAAACATGAAGAACATTTTAAAAAGGAGAGAGGAAGGGACAAAATGAGAAGAGTGAAGAACATAGAGCAACTGCTGATGAACCAACACGGTCTACTAAAAAAGAGAGAGAATGACAAAACTAGACAAAGGTTGTGTAGAGAAAGGAAACATAAAAATATGGCAGAAACAAACCATACCACTGAATTAGGATCTTACAAATGTTCCCAGATATTAGGCAAAGCTGCACATAAGGCAAAAAAATCACTTCCAAACAGTCCAAGGAAACAGACTGCTGTTGTCAGGAAACTGGTTAAGGAACTGGATCTTGCTGATATTAAAAGAAATGTTCCAAAAGGTTCAAGAAGTTTGCCAACTGAAACAAGAAATAAAGTAGTTGAGTATTTTTGTCAAGATGATGTTAGTCGAGCTACTCCTGGTATTCATGATGTAAAACCTGTTAAAGATAGCAGAAGTGGAAAAGGAGGACATGTTCAGAAGCGATATATGATTGTGACTGTTGGTGAGGCCTGTGAGGAATTTAAGAATTCAAACCCTGATACTCTGTTAGGAAAGTCAGCATTTTATGAACTAAGGCCAAGTCATGTACTATCAGTTTCAGAAACACCTCATAATATGTGTGTATGCAACTACCATGCAAATTTTAAATTTCTAACTGAAAGCATTTCACATTTGGTTCCAGATTTTCCTATTTCTACTAAAGAGCTGCTTCAGAAAGTTACTTGTGATGTAGAAAATGAGGATTGTATGACACGAAAATGCAGAAAGTGCAAACATGATCTGTCATTGTGGTTGATTAATGAAAATCAAGATAAAATTCTGCCCTGGAAGCAGTGGAAGGACTGTGATGGAGTGCCAAAGTCGGTGGAAAATACATCAGCACTGAAAGCAGACACTGAAGAGTTAGAGGACCAGATGTCAACATTTAAAAGGCATTTCTGGATAAGAGAAAAACAAGCCAAATATTTTGAATCTCGTAAGAAGGAGTTTACGAAGGATGATGTTGCCATGCAAGTTGGCTATGCCGAGAACTTTTCTTTGATATCACAAGACGGAATTCAGGCTGCACAATGGAACCATGAAGAAGTAGCCTAACATTATTTATGTGCTGTGTATGGGATAGTCTAAAGACTATTTCTTCTTATGCAATTGCAAGTGATTATCTTTCACATGACAAATTTGCAGTTTGGTGCTCTCTTCAAAAAATTATATCACATCTAAAACAGCAGAATCAAAATTTACAAAAAGTTCATATGTTTTCGGATAACTGCACCCCACAGGTTAAATATAAATTTACGTTGTCCTACCTCTGCTGCACCAAATCCTGTTTGGTAGTAGAAATTGAGTGGTACTTCTTCGCTGCTTCACGTGACAAAGGGGCTGTTGATAGGATAGGGGGAACAGTGAAGAGAACTGTTTGGAGAGGGATTAGATGTCGGACAGTAGTGGTGATGATGATGATGTTTGGTTTCTGGGGCGCTCAACTGCGTGGTTATCAGCGCCCGTACAATTATCCAATCTTTGCTCAGTCCAATTTCGCCACTTTCCTGGATGATGATGAAATGATGAGGACAACACAAACACCCAGTCATCTCGAGGCAGGTGAAAATCCCTGACCCCGCCGGGAATCGAACCCGGGACCCCGTGCCCGGGAAGCGAGAACGCTACCGCGAGACCACGAGCGGCGGACAGAGGACAGTAGTGGTGAATAAGGCAAAGGAATTTTCAGATTATGCGAGTGGTAAATTGAATGAAGTTCATGTTATTTTCGTTTCAAGCAGTCATGTAGACAAGACAAAGGAGTGGCAGTCAAGGCTTTGGGAAGATGTCATTCCTATTCCTAAAGTGCATTCTAACCATTATTTTAGAAACCATGACAGTCGCCATGTTTTAGCTGCGGAAACATCTGGCAGTGAAATGACAAGATATGAAATCTTTCGGGAGATCCCTAAATCCAAGAAACAGCTGAAATTTTCTGATGCTTATTGGGATTCCAAAGAGTCTAATATTCAAGATAACAAAGCTACACCAGAAAATGAAGTACAGGCAACCATAAATCCAACTAAGGAAATTAAAGCTGGAACCTTTTTGATCATCAAGCAACAGAGTGAGAGGGGAAATGGACAGAATTTTGTTGCTGTTTGCCAATAAGTGTGTGTGGCCGATGAAATCAAGGTTGTCTTTAAAACCATGTGAGAAAGAAAACAAACTTTTTTGCTAATGAAAATTGTTTCTTTACAAAATGATGTTAAAATGTTGAATCCTCCTGCGATTCAAATTAAAGGAAATTGAGTTTTTTTATTACTTTCGTGAAACTATTTAAGTATGTATTTCTGTGTATATTTCTTTAGTTAGCTAGTTTAGTATCCATTCCTTTAATTTTTTGAACATGACAGTGTTTCATTCTTCATATTGTGTATTATGTTGAGCTAAGAGAGTGTTCCAGTTGTCTGTTAGTCTCTATTAAAGAATGGAGTTTTTTTTTTTTTTAATTTAACACCAAAACCACTTTCATTAAGTAATGTGATTTTTTTTGTACTCCAAAAATGTAATGAATCCATTATCACCCTTTAATTCTCTGAAATACTGAGAGAAATATGTACATGTCACACCCATGGCAACAGAAATTATGTTATTTCTTTGAAAATAATGTATGTTTCTTTCTGATATTTTCATGGCTAATGCAGTAAGTTTTCAGTATTATACAGTTATTTATTTGTTTACATAAAATCACTCAATTCACAGATTTTTCCCTGTAATGGTCAATGTTCTACATTGCACTTCTGAATTTTGTCACACCCCTGACATATGATTTTTGTTTAATAATATAGGTTTCCATCAATTACAAAAAGAAAATTATATTCGGACTTAGTAATGTAATCAATTACCTTTCAAACGATATATATTAAAAGAGGAATCCTATAATGGGACTTTATAATAATTTCAAAAGTTCATATATAGAGTTCAAGTGTCACACCCGTAACTATGGAATCAGTCAATTATGAATTTCACTATTGGTTACACTATCTCCATATTTTCTATTATAAACAGTATAGTTCTGAGAATATACAATGAATATACTGTTAGTATGTTATACTTAATGAAATATTTTCTACAGGACTGACACCTAATAATGTTAGCTATTATCCTAATTGTTCTTTTATGGGCTCTAAAAGCCCTTTCCATATACACCATTGATGCCCCACCCCAAATCTTGATACCATGCTGCAGATGGGAGTGTATAATTCCAAAGAAGATTTGTCTTAAAACAGGTTGTGCTATTATGCTAGAAAGGCGTTTTAGCAGGTAGGTATTACAGGAGATTTTTTTTCACATGTAGCTGATGTGCTCCTCTCATGTAAGATGTTAGCCTACTTCAATACGCAGGAATTTATGTTTATCAATTGTTCCAACTGATAGCTCTGGTTCTGTATCCACTTGTCTTGATTTATAATTTAGCAGAAACTCCATCAAAACTGTCTTGTCCTTAGTTAGTGCCAATCTGTTTTTGGTGAGATATTCTGTGATGAAGCTAATATTCTCTGCATTATTTTGTACTGCTAACTGTCTCGTAGAGCCCCAACTTATGAAGGAGGTATCATTAGCATAATTTACTAGGTTTGAATTTCGTGGAATTATTGTATCGTTGATGTACACAATAAACAAAAAAGGCCCGACAATGCTTCCCTGAGGGATTCAACAGTTAAGAATTTAATAAGATGATTTTACTGTTTGTGTATGTCTCCCAGTTGTATAATACAGCTTTACACACTGTCTCTTGTCAGCAAGGTAAGATCTTAACAAACCTAATGTTACTCCTCTGGATCCGTAAGTTTCTAGTTTATGTAGAAGAACGGAATGATTTACAGAGTCGAAAGCCTTGAATAGGTCTAAAAAGGTGCCAATAACTTTGTTTCCATCTTCAAGTTTATTCAATACCGCTTGCAGAAATGTAGCTACAGCTGTTATTGTAGACCTGCCCTTCCCGAAACCACGCTGACAGTTTTTTTAATAGATTGTACTTACAGAAAAATGATTCAAGTTGATCAAGAAGTAGCCTTTCCAACAGCTTCCTGAGTATTGATGTCAATGAAATAGTCTTATAATTTTGTATATCTGCAATTATTCCCTTTTTATGCACCAGTCTTCTTTCGGCGACTTTTAACAGGTCAAGAAATGACCCCTGACTGAAAGAGCCATTTATTAAATGTTGTAGTGGCTTTATTAATTCAATACTGCATACTTTCAGAAATTTCGCTGCGGTGTCACCCCAGCCACTGGATGTATTTGCTTTTAAGTTGGAAATGGTTTTCAGGATTTCTGGTTCTGTAACACACCTCAGGAAGAATGAATTACTAACATTACTGGGGCTTAGCCCCTGTGGTGTGTCGATCATATCGCCCCTAATCATCTTACTAAACTGGTCAATGAATCTCTCACATACTTTCTTTGGGTCACTCAGCAGTTTTTCATTGTCACTTATTATTATGTTATTGCACACTGTGATGTTGCTCCCTCCCCTTTCCTTATTTACTACACTCCACACTGTTTTGGTAACAATACTAGATTACCTCATCTGTTCAGCATACACCTGTGCTTTCACTGCATAACCACTTACAAACTGATTCCCGATTTCTGTGAATTACTTCTATTTTTACATTTATAAAACATTGCTTTCGCACCCACAAAGTGTTGTAATAGAGGGTTCTCGTGATAGAACTGCTCCTAACAGCTTCATGTATAGATCCATCACTGTGATGCTGTTTGTAATAAAAATTGCCTTATTCAGTCTCGAATACCCACGTATTTTCTTGGCGCTGTAATCCTGCTAAGCAGTGCCACTAATTTTGACTGCTCAACTTCATTTCCATCTGTAGAGGGCCAAGGGGTGTAAGAGAGCTTGTACTTTCTAGCAACTCTATATGAAATCATGTAACCACAATTTAAAAAACTCTCCTGTATTTAATTATTCTCATAACTCTTTATAATACGGAGTGAATAGATCATTTATTACAGTGTGCTTGTAGCTGGTCTTTACATCGTACTTCATCGCCTGACAAGCAGGTGGTGAGTTAGTGCGAAACCACTGTCATTCAGACATCTTCTCTGGGATCCACAGCATCACCGCGCTGTGACAGCAAAGTGTAAACAACTTCTCCATTACGAGTAAATCCACTCACTCACACTGCATCTTGTTAATGCATTGTGCTCTCATTTCTCCTTTCATATCTGCACATAAATTCAAAAAATGTGCACACAGTAAGCAACAAACTACTTAATGGCTACTAAAATACATTTTCAGCTCCCACAAAAATCTTTTGTCGGCCTAAGAGGATAATAGTCGAACATGTTATTCCAGAAATTTAATGCTACTCTACACCGAGTACTGGGCTCATAATCTTTTGTTGAACATTTGTAGTATAACTAATGTGAAAGTTTTCTGAAAGACCATTTCGTTAAATGAAAAGTAGTAAGTGCACTACAATGACTAAACACATACTATAACACAACCACCACATAGTAACAGTAATACAAATGTGTCAACAGGAAACTGTCAATCTCAATTTATGTATCCCAATATATGTGAGCAAATACACACATCAAAAAAAGTTTCACATCACCTCGATTCCGAGAGTTCTGGAACCTGTACAGAAATTGGAATAGAGATCAACATAAACATCATTTCTGCCCCTTTTATAGCTCATGAAAACCACATATTGCATGTTGTACCACCATACAGCAAGACCTTCTTCAGAGGTTGTGGTCCAGATTTCTGTACATACCAGTACCTCTAATACCCAGCAGTATGTCCTCTTGCATTGATGCATGCCTGTATTCATTGAATTTATGTGCAGATATGAAATGAGAAATGAGAGCACAATGCATTAACAAGACACAGTGTGAGTGAGTGGATTTACTTGTAATGGAGAAGTTGTTTACACTTTGCTGTCACAGCGCGGTGATGCTGTGGATCCCAGAGAAGATGTCTGAATGACAGTGGTTTCGCACTGACTCACCACCTGCTTGTCAGGCGATGAAGTATGATGTATCATCGCTAAAAGAACATTCAAATGAGTAGAGATCTTTCATCTGAGGAATTCAACCACCACCTGATGCAAGAACAGGGTCCCATATGCCACCAAATTATTACTGACATGTTAGTGTCTATACAGCCCATGAAACACATAGATAATACTTGTTTCAGTGGAATATTAGAGCAAGTGGAATATTAGATCCTTTTAAATGACTTTTAAAACGTGTTCCTAATTATTGAATCTTACTTAATCTGCACACAGTCCCAGTGTTTCAAACTGAGTTTCATTCAGACTCAAGCACTATTTTTGTAAGCAACACTAATGTCACATGAAGGTAGGAGACGAGATACTGGCAGAAGTTGAGCTGTGAGTACTGGGCGTGAGTCATGCTTCGGTAGCTCAGATGGTAGAGCACTTGCCCGCCAAAGGCAAAGGTCCTGAGTTCGAGTCTCGGTTGGGCACACAGTTTCATATCAGTGCACACTCCACTGCAGAGTGAAAATCTCATTCTGGAAACATCCCCCAGGCCGTGGCTAAGCCATGTCTCCACAGTATCCTTTCTTTCAGGAGTGCTAGTTCTGCAAGGTTCACAGGAGAGCTTCTGTAAAGTTTGGAAGGTAGGAGACGAGATACTGGCTGAAGTAAAGCTGTGAGTACCGGGCGTGAGTCGTGCTTCGGTAGCTCAGATGGTAGAGCACTTGCCCGCCAAAGGCAAAGGTCCTGAGTTCGAGTTTCGGTTGGGCACACAGTTTCATATCAGTGCACACTCCACTGCAGAGTGAAAATCTCATTCTGGAAACATCCCCCAGGCCGTGGCTAAGCCATGTCTCCGCAGTATCCTTTCTTTCAGGAGTGCTAGTTCTGCAAGGTTCGCAGGAGAGCTTCTGTAAAGTTTGGAAGGTAGGAGATGAGATACTGGCAGAAGTAAAGCTGTGAGTACCGGGCGTGAGTCGTGCTTCGGTAGCTCAGATGGTAGAGCACTTGCCCGCAGAAGGCAAAGGTCCCGAGTTCGAGTCTCGGTCAGGCACACAGTTTTAATCTGCCAGGAAGTTTCACTAATGTCACATTTTTTTCTGCATGTAAGCACTCATGTCTCAATAGACACAGCTGATACAACAGAATATATGGTAAACCTATGCTCAGTTTCAAATGTTTTTCATGCTTTTGGTGATTCATAACTTCACACTTTGTTTCTGTCTCAAATGTTGTTCATGTTGATGTCTCCCATGGTAGAGTCTGGAGTCAGGAAGACAATACCAAAATTAGAAGTTATCAAGCACAGATATGGTTACAATTTCTATTCAAATAGCATACATAAATATCACACAAACCGTTTTAGCAAACGTAAATGAGTCCTTTACTTCAGGTATTTTTACAGAGTACCTAAGGTACACACATGAATCGTTCCCTTACTATTTATTTATTTAGCATTCTTGGTTTTCATTATTGTCTAATAATATAAGATATGTCATACATGATCTTACATAGATAATAGGGCATGAAAGATTTATAATTATATGTTGGCTGATAAAATATTCTTACATATAACATGAAGCATTATACATAATGTCATAACACATTAAATTAGAATAATAAATGAATACATCTTATTTTTCAAATGGGCACTCATGTCACTATGATGAAGGAAATGTGCTGCTCTATTGTGAATACTGATGATTCAAGTGTTCCTTGACAGTATAAAAGCTCTTGTGAATTACCATTTTTTTAGTTCTTTTCTAAATATGTGGAATTCTGATATACTTTTAATTTTCCTTGGTAGTTCATTAAACAGAATTTTAGACTGATAAAGAACACTTTTCTGATATATGTCTTTTGCATGAATTTTTCTATGAAAATCATCTCAATTTTTTATTTTGTAGTTATGGACTTGACTGTTTACCACAGAATGTTTGTGGCATGCCTTCAGAAAACATATACTTTCATAAAAATAAATATATGATAGGGTTGTGATTTTTAGTTCCTTAAAATACACTCCTGGAAATGGAAAAAAGAACACATTGACACCGGTGTGTCAGACCCACCATACTTGCTCCGGACACTGCGAGAGGACTGTACAAGCAATGATCACACGCACGGCACAGCGGACACACCAGGAACCGCGGTGTTGGCCGTCGAATGGCGCTAGCTGCGCAGCATTTGTGCACCGCCGCCGTCAGTGTCAGCCAGTTTGCCGTGGCATACGGAGCTCCATCGCAGTCTTTAACACTGGTAGCATGCCGCAACAGCGTGGACGTGAACCGTATGTGCAGTTGACGGACTTTGAGCGAGGGCGTATAGTGGGCATGCGGGAGGCCGGTGGACGTACCGCCGAATTGCTCAACACGTGGGGCGTGAGGTCTCCACAGTACATCGATGTTGTCGCCAGTGGTCGGCGGAAGGTGCACGTGCCCGTCGACCTGGGACCGGACCGCAGCGACGCACGGATGCACGCCAAGACCGTAGGATCCTACGCAGTGCCGTAGGGGACCACACCGCCACTTCCCAGCAAATTAGGGACACTGTTGCTCCTGGGGTATCGGCGAGGACCATTCGCAACCGTCTCCATGAAGCTGGGCTACGGTCCCGCACACCGTTAGGCCGTCTTCCGCTCACGCCCCAACATCGTGCAGCCCGCCTCCAGTGGTGTCGCGACAGGCGTGAATGGAGGGACGAATGGAGACGTGTCGTCTTCAGCGATGAGAGTCGCTTCTGCCTTGGTGCCAATGATGGTCGTATGCGTGTTTGGCGCCGTGCAGGTGAGCGCCACAATCAGGACTGCATACGACCGAGGCACACAGGGCCAACACCCGGCATCATGGTGTGGGGAGCGATCTCCTACACCGGCCGTACACGTGGTGACCGTCGAGGGGACACTGAATAGTGCACGGTACATCAAAACCGTCATCGAACCCATCGTTCTACCATTCCTAGACCGGCAAGGGAACTTGCTGTTGCAACAGGACAATGCACGTCCGCATGTATCCCATGCCACCCAACGTGCTCTAGAAGGTGTAAGTCAACTACCCTGGCCAGCAAGATCTCCGGATCTGTCCCCCATTGAGCATGTTTGGGGCTGGATGAAGCGTCATCTCACGGGGTCTGCACGTCCAGCACGAACGCTGGTCCAACTGAGGCGCCAGGTGGAAATGGCATGGCAAGCCGTTCCACAGGACTACATCCAGCATCTCTACGATCATCTCCATGGGAGAATAGCAGCCTGCATTGCTGCGAAAGGTGGATATACACTGTACTAGTGCCGACATTGTGCATGCTCTGTTGCCTGTGTCTATGTGCCTGTGGTTCTGTCAGTGTGATCATGTGATGTATCTGACCCCAGGAATGTGTCAATAAAGTTTCCCCTTCCTGGGACAATGAATTCACGGTGTTCTTATTTCAATTTCCAGGAGTGTATAAGGGGGGCTATGCTCCAGACTGAACGCTGAAAGGCATAATCAGTCTTAAATGATGATGATAAAATTTTTTGCATGTATTGCGAAATATGGGAGAGAATGTCACAGAAATGATACAGGATTTGGGCAGGCAATCATTAAAAGAAAGGTGTTTTTCATTGCGATGAAATCTTCTCACAAAATTCCAATTACCAACTTTCTCCTCCGAATGCGAAATATTTTGTTGACACTGACGTACATAGGGCAGAACGATCACCACAATAAAATAAGGAAAATCAGAGCATTTACGGAAAGATATAGGTGTTCATTCTTTCTGCGTGCTATACAAGATTGGAATAATAGGTTCGATGAACCCTCTGCCAGGCACTTAAATGTGATTTGCAGAGTATCCATGTAGATGTAGATTCTTCATGTGTTAACTCTTTTATTATTCTTATCGCTCTCTTCTGATGCATAAATGTGTGTTTTCTCAGACTGTTATTTTCCATAAAATATGATCCGATATCTTACTGTGCTATACATGAGTGCAAAGTATGAACATAACACTGCAACAACATTCAGATGTTTTTAGCCTTTTGAAAACATAATGACATTTCTGTATGTTTATTCCAGATTAAATTTTCATCTAGCCATACTCCTAAAAATTTAGTATGGAGAGTTTTCTCTATCTTACACTGCCCAAGTATAGACGGTTAATGCAGAGAACAGCAAAACTATAGGCCTGTTTCACAACTGTTAGTATTCTCAAAAAAATCAATCATGACAGATATGCCAATGAATTATATAGATGAACTCAACCTTTTAATCAAAGCACAGTGGCTAAAAAATACTTTGTTAGTGATGCATGCTAGACAGTTAAAGGTTACTTAGAGGGCTCAGAGTAGTTGTTAATAAAGTGAGGGACAACTAAATCACCCTGTCACATTACAACGCATGACAACAATGTAATACTATTACAAGAAAACTATTATTTATAGTGTGTGACAGTAATGTTTTGTCATTCTCCTGACCTCAGTATCTCACTGATCATGGGGGTTTGAGGGGTGGTGGCAGTGCTGTCTCAGTTTTCCAGATGGACTGAAAGGAGGAGATGAACACATGCATTGGGCTTAGTGACATGTTTATGAGCCTCGAGTCAGCTTCCTGACTCAAGTGGAGAGAGTGCAAGGGGCAAAGCGTCATGTTTGTGGTCCGAGTCGCCAGTGGGTGTGCGTAGTGTGTGCAGTGATACACTGTGTTTTATATAGTAAGTTATCTGTTACAAGCAATAATGTAACTGGGTAGATTTAAAAACTGTTCACCAAGTGGCAGCAGGAGAATGCACATGTGAATTTTAAGGAAATTTGCACGCTTTCAGAGCCAGTGGCTGCTTCTGCTGGGAGTAGGTTTGAAGGGGAAGGAAGAGGGGTGAAGGAAAAGAGCTGTTAGGTTTAGGAAATGGGAAGAGCATGGGAAAAATCACCCAGAATTATGAGTTAGGGGAGACTGACCGGATGGATTGAGAGGGGAAGACCGATTGTTGGGGACTGCACCGGAGGAAATTTGAAAAGCTGGGAGCTTAGAAATGAAAGATAGGGTAACACATGAAACAGAGATCAATGACAAAATATCATGCAAGAGCTAATGAGAGTGAAAAAGTAAATGCAATTTATGTGGTAGAGGTGGGAGAGGGGGAAAATAGATAGGTCGGAAAATGAAAGAAACAGAAAATTAAAAGAGTGTGAAGAGAGGGATAGTTACTTTGAAGAAGTGCTGAGACTAAAGAAATTAATGTAGATTAAGGTCAGATGGGATGTAAGAGCCAAAGATGTGTTGTAATGTTGGCTCCCGCCTGTGCAGATCTGAGAAGCTAGTGTCTGAGGGAAGAAACCATAAAGTAACACATAACAGCTGAAAAACAACATTTTTGTCCTCATGAATACCAGCATCTATGTATTTACTTTGAAAATCACTATGAAGTGCATAGCAAAGGGTACTTTACATTGTAGCAGTTATTAGGGCTACTACCCATTTCATTCATGTATATAAAGTGGGGAGGTAGATTATTTCAGTGCCTCTGTGTAAGCTGTAATTAGTCTAATCTTGTACTCATTATCCCTGTGGCAGTGATACTTAGTCACTGTAGTATATTTCTAGATTCATCACTCAAAGCTGATTCTTCAAACTTTGTGAGAAGCCTTTCTTGGGAGAGTTTGTGTCTATATTTAAGCAACTTTCAGTTCAGTTCATTCTACATCTCGATGACACCCCTACAAGTTGTTACATTCATGTATATGTATTAGTTGACAGATTCCTGAGGTACAGAACATGGAACTGAGTAACTATTGAAAACATGATGGTTGAATGAGTTGTACAGCAATATGTGTGACCAGAAATGACAATTTTACACCCAGAGTACCTCATGAAGAGCTGTCAGAAAATTGCAAAAAGAAAAAAAGAATGTCTGTAAACCTTGTCAATGTCAAGGAGCCTGTTATCAGCGTGTGGGTGAGACTGAATTGATCAAAACTACTAGTATTCAGAAAAATGAGGTTACAGCTGATTTTTTGCATCAATGAGTGAGTGTGTGTGTGTATGTGTGTGTGTGTGTGTGTGTTGTGTGTGTGTGTGTGTGTCAATCAGAATGTGATGTGATCAGTGATTGACTTAGACAACATTAAACTGTACTGTCAAATTTCTAATTCATCTATTGAAGAAATGCAGATAAAATAAATCATGAAACTGTGGGTTACCCATCAGCTAAACTGAAAAAGTGTAAGCAACCCAGATAAGACATTAAAGCCTTCTCCCTAACAATTTAAAGAGAAAGTCAGACATTGTACTATGATTTAAAAGCCACACATTAACCACCTCATCATCAGCTATATTAAAGGGCTGATCAGCTGGTGAACTAATCCCTATCCTTCTGTATGAATGTGAACTACAATCAGTTAAAATGTTGTGCACTGAAATATGAATGTATTAAACAGTCTAATAACTGCTACAATGTTAAGTACCCTCTGCCAGATCAGAAAACTGTGTGTCCTGAGCTCAATCTGTGGACTAATGAAGCAGGCTTCACCTGCCTCAGAAGTAGACAGCAAGAGGTATGACTGAGCCAACTGTTTCTTTTTATCTGTCCCTTCCAACTAGTCTTCCTACCACCAAAATGTAACTCTGTACCACAACAGAGAGGATATATAGGGTACAGCACATTGAGTTGTGGGATCTTAAGTACATGCTTCTTAGGCTGACACAATTAATAACTGAGTTGCCTGAATTAAAAGAGTGATGGTTTGGGCTGGCACTGGATACAACAGGTGATGTCCTCGCCTAAGTATCAAGAGAAATTTGAATACCAATGTCTACATTTCTTACTGAGTATTGGAACCAGCTTCTGTGACTGAATCCTGGATGTCTTTCTAGACAATTTTCACCTTGTTCTTGTTGATGGGACAAAATTGACAGCTATAAAATTAACTTTGGGAGTGCCCTGAGCTAGTGTTATAGGAGCAATACACTTTAACCTTGATTTATGAATTGTAGATGTAGACGTAGATCAGAGTAATTAGACAGCCCAAGCTGCTACTCTACTTAGTAACTGTGGATGCCATACACCAGTATATTTCTAGTTTCATCACTTAAAGCTGATTCCTGAAAGTTTGTGAGAAGCCTTTCTTGGTGAGAGTTTGTGTTTATATTTAATCAACTTTCATTTCAGTTCATTCTACATCTCTGTGACATTCTCCCATGAGTCAGAATAACCTTTGACCATTTTTGTTGCCCTCTTCTTTATATGTTCAATGCCTCCCCTTAGTTCTGCTTGTATGGATCCCGCCCACTTAGGCAACATTCTAGGGTTGATCATACAAGTGTTTTATGAGGACTCTTCTTTGCAGACTGGTTGCACTTCCCTAGTATTCTGTCGATGTACTGAAGTCTGTCACTTGCTTCTACCTATGACTAAGGTAATGTGACTGTTCCATTCCTAATCCCTACAAGTTGTTACATTCATGTATATGTATTAGTTGACAGATTCCTGAGGTACGGAACATGGAACTGAGTAACTATTGAAAACATGATGGTTGAATGAGTTGCACAGCAATATGTGTGACCAGAAATGACAATTTCACACCCAGATTAGCTGATGAAGACCTGTCAAAAAAAAAAAAAAAAAAGGTTCATAAACCTTGTCAATGTCAAGGAGCCTGTTATCAGCATGTGGGTGAGATTCAGATTGATCAAAACTACTAGTATTCAGAAAAATGAGCTTACAGCTGATTTTGAGCATCAGTCAGTGAGTGAGTGAGTGTGTGAGTGTGTGTGTGTGTGTGTGTGTGTGTGTGTGTGTGTCAAGCAGAATGTGATGTGATCGGTGATTGACTTTGTCAACATTAAACTGTGCTGTCAAAATTCTAATTCATCTATTGAAGAAATGCAGGTAAAATAAATCATGAAACTGTGGGTTACTCACCAGCTAAACTTAAAAAGTGTAAACAACCCAGATAAGACATTAAAACCTTCTCATTTCTTACTGAGTATTGGAACCAGCTTCTGTGACTGAATCCTGGATGTCTTTGCAAACAATTTTCACCTTGTTCTTGTTAATGGGACAAAATTAACAGCTGTAAAATTAACTTTGGGAGTGCCCAAATGTTATAGGAGCATTACACTTTACCCTTGATTTGTGAAGTGTAGATGTAGACGTAGATCGGAGTAATTAGACAGCCCAAGCTGCTGCTCTACTTAGCAACTGTGGATGCCATCAGCAGGGCAATTCCCAGACACATGCAGTGAGGAAAGTGCAGGCATCTCAGAAGAATGATGATTTTCACTGCTTTCTGCAACCACACACTCTCCTGGTGTGCCACTGATCCTGTACATGTGAGATGAAGCTGATTCACAACACGCTCACAGCAGTCCTCCAGAAATCACTGCCAATACTTGCTGGACACATATTTGAACCATGTCAAGGACATCACAGGGAACACTATCTGGCCACCTACAATTGCACACCATAATGTTTGGAGACACATTAGGGCTCACATAGTACTGAGTTATCGAATTCTCAGATAATGTACCCATCTTTGCTTGTAACTATCTGTGTTTGGTTAGGTGTCCAACCAGTTTATTCAGTCATTCATCCATCATGTTCCATAGACCAAAAAACTGTATGATCTGTAGACCAAAAGAAGAAGGGGGCTCCACGGGGATATGAAACGAATCAAGGCATACATTAACCAAAGACAAGCAAATCACAGAAATTTGGTCCATATACCACCCTGTACCAACAATAAATTATAACCATACTACCTGACATTATACATGCTAATGCCAGTTAAATTTAGTCACGTAATTCAGAAAGAAAGCTGCTACTTCAAAAATACTGCTGCATCACTAGTTTGATCTCATACTGGTGGCTTAAAATTTACTTGATATCACTGGTGTTTTTCAAAGAAAATAGTTGCATGCAATTGTAAATACTGGGTCCTGTTTTCAGTACATTACTACTTTACTGTGAAGACTGCTACTAGCACTGCAGCAAACAGAAATTTTCAGGCCTTGAATATAGACATTTAGATAATTTCTACAAGAAGTGGCTAATGAGGTAAGTTTTCTATATTCTTTTGAACTGGCTGGGTTTCCCAGTTTTTTGCTTTACGTTAGATGCAAGCTTGTTGAGTACTTTTGCGGATCTTCAGAAATTTTTTCAAGAGGGAACAAAATTCTGAAAAAAGGTTTTTTATATTATTAATTCAGTGAGACAGGACACGTGTTGTGACTAAGCAACCAAATTTTACAAGAATTGCACAAAATTTATTATACCTCAAGCAACTGATAGTTACCTAACTAATATTTTTAAGATAAATTACTTTGATATTTTAATGTACTGGTAACCATTTTGAATTATATATCTAAAACACTTTCTTTATCTTATTAATATTAATATGGATGCTACTTTTTTGATTTGACAATCTAAAGTTACATCCTCAAATGATTAAATTCAGCATATCCATGAGTTAAGAAATAAAGCTTTAGAACATTTACAAAACATGTATTTATAGCTGCACAATGTATGAAATGAAAATTAAAATTCTGGAACACAAAAAATTACAAAAATTGAGAAAACACAGTTGAATATAAAAAATAACCAACATTAATACTCCTGAAAGTGCAAATTTGAAAAAAAGTCTCTTTAGGTGTTCTGCCTTCTACAACATTTTCTTTGCTTGCAAAACACATCTGAGCATCGTAATGGTTTTATTTCATCACTATTATGCTTCTTTTTGTACTGACAGGACTGAAGTTGAGCAAAGTGTATTTTGATAACTATGCTTTTATGACTTGGAAACATAAAGTGTAATCTAGGGCCTGTAACCGACTAGAGATATCTACAATAGGTTACAGTAAGAACAGGACCTAACTCGGCTGCATATCCAGTATGGAATCTGAAAGCAATTACATCAGAGCCTGGAGCTTTGTTCAATTTCAAAGATTTCAGCTGTTTGTCAACACCACTGACACTAATTCTTATTTCATTCATCTTTGAAATTGGTGCAATTCTCCTAGGTTTTCCTTTGTAAAGAGACATTTGAAAACAGAGTTAAGAATTTCAGCTTTTGCTTTTCTACTCTCAATTTCACTTTCTGTCTCATTCACTATGAACTAGACACTCACTCTGGTGCCAATGCATATCCATCTACATCTACCACTATTATGAAAAGCAAGGTTGCCACTCACCATATAGTGGAGATGCTCAAGATAGGCACAACAAAAAGACAGTCACAAATAAGCTTTCGGCCAGCAAAGCCTTCATCAAAAATAGACTGAAGCAAACAGTTGCCAGAGACTGCAGTCATGTGTGTGGAGGTTGCATTTGCATTTATGTGTGTGTGTGCGTGCGTGTGTGTGTGTGGGGGGGGGGAGCTATTTTTGATGAAAGCCTTGCTGGCAGAAAGTTTACTTGTGACAGTCTTTCTGTTGCGCCTGTCTGCGATTTAGCATTTCCACTTCATGCTGAGTGGCAATTTTCCTTTTCATAATATTGTTACATTCCATCCCATATTTTTCATCTACATCCACATAGATACTCCACAAGCCACCATACGGTGGATAGCAGAGGGTACCCTGCAGCAATGCTTGTCATTTACCTTCCTGTTCTACTTGCAAATAGAGCAAGGAAAAAATTGCTGGCTATAGGCCTCAATATGAGCCCTAATTTCTCATATCTTGTCTTCATAGCCCTTACACCCAATGCATGTTGGTGGCCTTTACATGTGACCAAAATTTCCTTGGATTTTGTTAGGGCATCACACACTGCTCTCTTGACAGCCAAATGTGTTTCATTCAGCATCTCTCTATATATAGCCCTACACTTTGTTTCACTGTCCTCTGCTTCCTCAGAAATGCAATCTCCCATGAATGAACAACATAATCTCAGTAACAGATTACTGTTCATCTGTCAAACAAGAAAGACTAGTGATACATTTCAAATTCTAATTTCGTAATTTAATCGGATAGATAAGAAATCTACTCACCTTGAGGCAGCAGGGGAACACACATAAGAAAGGTATTACATATCCAAGGTTTCATAGCCAATGGCTCCATCTTCCAGCGGAATGGTTGATGGGCAGGGAAGATGGGTTAAAGGAAAGGACTGGTGAGGTTTAGGAAAAGGGTTTGAGTTTGGAAAAGTCCCCCAGAACCCCAGATCAGAGAAACTTACTAGATGGAATGAGAATCTTATGACAAGCTTATGGTCTTTCCTACTCATCGTGTCCAGTAAGTCTCACTTGTTCTGGAGTTCTGGGTGACTTCTCAACTTTACTCCTTTTCCTAAACCTAACCAGTTCTTTTCCTTCATCTCTCTTCCCTGCCTATCAACTATTCTGCTGCAAGAAGGAAACACTGGCTCCAAAAGTTCCCACATGTAATACCTTTTTTGTGTGGGTTCTCCTGTCACCACTTGGGAAGAAGATTTTTTATTTATGCTGTTATATTATATTTTCAAAAATTTTATTATTTTTTTTTCGATAAATTCTCGTTTCAGCTTTACATGGTAGAGTTATTGCAGTGGTGCCTGAAGAATGCACCCACCTGTACTTAATCTACGACCCCAAATGTTTCAGTTGGAACAGAAAATCTGATTCTAAGTGCTAATAGTGAGGAAAAAAGTGTAAATTTTCAAGATCATAAAGCTACTGCTTCCAGAGCTTGAAATTTTCTTATTCCAATGCATTTTAACATGGAGTGAAGTACAGTCATAGAGCAACAAATTCTGGTGTGTAGTTGTCCAGCTTGCACAATAGTGCGATGGCCTAGGTTCTGTCCTAGGCTCTTAAAAATAGATTGTCCCAGCCAATTTGACTATCCACAAAACTGTCATCCAATGTACTTGACACTGTTTTGTTGTGGGATCTTAGAACACGTTCTGAACTCAAATATAATGAAGTTCCTTGCACAGAATGACCTCCTCAGTGCCAACCAGCCAATCATGTGAAGCCCAACTCACACTTTTCTCAAATGACATACTGGAAGCTGTGGATCAAGGCAACCTGGTGGGTGCAGTGTTTCATGATTTCCAAAAAGAATTTGACTCAGGAAACAACATGTTATCATTTATTTATTAGTTTATTTATTTATTTATCCATCTGTGGAAGTTTTAAAATGTATGGATGTTGTCATCATCAGACATAGAAGTAACTTTCAATGTGCCCCAGGTGAGTGTGTTGGGACCCTTGCTGTTCACGTTGATTATTAGTGACCTAGAAAATATTAATAGTAAAATTAGTCTTTTTGCAAATGATGTAGTTACCTATAATTAAGTTGTAAAGGGACACCCTCCTCTAACATCACCTTCAGAAGTAATCAATATGAAAAATATTTTCGAATATTGTATAAGTTGATAATATCTCAGCTGTTTAACTAAAAGAATTTCATATGATTTTGTATATGATGTCATACATTTCAGGCTAAAACGTATAAAAAGAAATTACTTTGTTACAAGTGATATGTACTAACTCTGTATGTACAGTTAAAATTACTCTTCTCTTGAAAACATTTGAAATTACAAAATATTTGGCACACTTAAAATTCCTATTATTAATTACGCAATCTGACACTAATTATTAAATTTATTTCTGGATGTATTTACAAAATAATGATATAACTTGGTGAAGATTCTTCTTTTGTCAAGAAAGTTTGTAAACTGTTTTGTTTTGAAAACTCTTTGGAATATTGTTAATACCTCAGAATAAGGTAGTAGCAGGCATGCCACTGATGTGATCAGAAGTTTCTTTTATGTTTAGCAATAACAACGTAATTTGTGGTGATATCAAAGTGAAAATTGTAAAGATAGTGTGGTATAGAATAATGTGACATAATGAAAAAGGAAAAAAAAGAAATTTGGAGCAGGCTTACTTAAACATGATTATGTCATATGGAAACTAAAATGTCAAAAATTTCAGCCTCATGAATCAACCCCTAGACATAACAAACTGGAGCTAATGACAAGAAAAGAAGATAAGTAAGAAAGTTTATTTGTAAATCTTACTCCTCTCAAAGCTCATGAAATGAGTCAATTATGAGTTGAGTGAAAATCAACTGGTGATGTGAGCAAGGGTAAGATTACCTGGGTGTAACACTGTGTAGGGATATGAAATGGAATGATCAAATAGGTTCAGTTGTGGGTAGAGCAGCTGACAGACTTCAGTTAATTGGTAGAATATTGGGGAAGTGCAACCAGTCTACAAAAGAGACTGCTTACAAATCACTTGTGTGACCCATCCTAGAATATTGCTGAAGTGTTGATTAATCCAGATAGGATTAATAGGTATGTATACAGACAAGGGCAGCATGAATGGTCACAGGTTTGTTTAATCCATGAGAGAGTGTCACAGGGATATTGACGGAACTGAAATTGAAGACTCTTGAAGACAGATGTAAACTATCCTGAGAATGCCTGTTAACAAAGTTTTGACTATGGGCTTTAAATGATTACTCTAGGGATCTACTACAACTCATTATGTGTCATGTGAGTATGAGATTAGGAAATTTACTGAGTGCACAAAGGTATTCAAACAATCATTCTTCCCACACTCCATACATGAATGGAACAGGAAGAAACCCTAATAACTGGTTTAATGGGATGTACCCTTTGCCATGCACCTCACAGCGGTTTGTAGACCATAGCTGTAGATGTAGATGTAGACAGATGACAGGCACACATAGGGCTGCCATGATTATGTTTTGCTGGAATCCACACCACAGGGTACTGTGTCAGTTCAGAGATAGAGGCATGAGAACGAGATAGAGAAAACATTTTTGACACTATTACAGTACTCTTCTGTGCTGATTCACATCCATCTTGACTGCAGATGACATTGGTATAATAGTGAGGGATATTAAGGAATCTCTGCCCGCTACAACTGATAACAGACATCAAGTCCTCACAGTTAAAGGTTCAGTGTCAATAGGCTGACCCTTAGTGTGAAGAAAACAGACTATATACAATTTCGAAAGGTGAATCAAAACCAAGCTCTCTCTCTGGTATTAGATGGAAATGAGTTAGAAAGGGCATGATGCATAAGACTTTGAGGAATGTGTATTGACCAGACAAACTATGAAGACCTTGTAATCAAACTTTCTCAGAGACTCAGTTCTGCAAGATTTGCTCTGGGAATTATTTCTAACGTTTGTTCTCCAGATGGTTCCAGAATGGCTTTTTTGGGTACCTTCAGCCCATTTAGCTTATGGAATAATTTTTTGGTGTTTAATCAGTAGTCTGTCAAATGAGATTTTTAGATTACAGAAAAGGGCTATTCAAATCTTATCACATAGCTCTGCTAGTGCTAACACCAAAAATAAGTCATGTTTGCTTACTGTTCCCTCCTTGAACATATACAAATGTGTATAGATGCCAAGAGATGGAGTTGGTGACAAAAACTAACTCTAATTACCACAGTTATAATACTTGTAACTGTGGGTCCATCCACATAGGAGAAGTTAGAAAGACCAATGTTCAAAGATATCTGAGCCACTTTTTTGTCATTCTTTTTAATGCACTGCCAACACATATAAAAATGTTGGGATGGAAAAATGCTATTAGAGCAAAGTTAAAATAGTTTTTTGTTGAGAAGTGTCTCTACAATGTCAATTTTTTTTCTTTATTCTGGTTTCACTCCCCTGCCCCATATAGGCAGGGGAGGGCTGTCAGCAGCACAATCTGCCGCTCTTCAGCCGAGTGACATGACAAGAATAAAATGTTACATATGAGGTGTTAGAAAAGGGGGACATAGAACAGAGTAAGGGGAGATAATGGAGGTAAAAGTACAGTGACATGGAGATGTTCATGAGGGGATAATTAAAAAACTTGACATAAAGTTAAAAAACACAGTTGGCGATTTTTAAAACACAAAGAAGACACTGAAGGCACACACACAGGTTAAAAGTCGGCCACAGTATTAAAAACACTCCAGAACGACACATTTTAAACCCACTTGGAGCACACACGGTGAAGAATAAAACTGCCAGGTGAGACCTAACGAGGGAGAGGCCTGAGAGGATGGAAAAGGAGGGGAGAGCAAGGTGCAGCAGGGGAGGGGATGGGATTAAAAGAGCAGGGGTGTCAGGGGGTACACCAAGAGGCAGGAGACTGGTGGGGCAGGAGATGAGGAGGGAAAACAAGGCAGGACAGTGTCAATGAATATTTAAGCTTGTAGGGATACTAATCCCTCATTACTTGTTGAGTTCTTTTGATTTTCTTAATTGATGTACTGTCTATGCTGTGTTTTTCCTTCCAAAGAATGTTTCCCTGTTGGTTTTCTGTGCCCCTGTTCAGACGCATTGCAATGCACCTCCTCTGAAAACGGAAGTGGAGCCTGCCCAGTTGTGGTGGATATAGTGTCAACGGGTTTTTATGTGTTTGTGCATTATACTTTTTGGCAGTGTTATATAATGTGTTCAGATGATTTTATTTTGTCATGAGGCTTTTTAGATGGATGTTTCATGATTTAGCTAGATCACTGATTTATTTATTGTGCATCTTGTACTTTTCAGTGGTGCTATGTAATGTGTTCATGTGTTTTCACTTTTTCAGCAGAGTTTTTATTTTCAAAATTTCTAGGTCATTCATTAAGTTCTTTTGCATATTGCAATCACAATACAGACAATGTTTCTGTGAGTCCCCTTATAATCATGCACTGAGCGAGGTAGCTATACCAGTCTAGTATTGGACTTGTATTTGGGAGGAGTTAATTGCCCATCTGGCCATTCTGCCTTGGATTTTCTGTGGTACCCCAAGCTGCCAAGATGAATGGTGAGATAATTTCTTGGCTTAGACCATGGCTAACATCCAGCCCTATCCTCACCTAATTGTCTCCTAATGTTTTATATATGTACATATTATTTGTGTATTGTTTCTTCACACATCAGATACAGTTGTATTATATCATCTATGGGTGAATAAAAAATATATAAAATGGAATGGCATAAAAACTGCCGCTGTGCCAAGGAATCAGTGTAATTTGTTGCAAATTATGTGAAAACCAAAAATATTCCCTAGACAGCTTGTCATCACAAAAGTCACAGTATGTCCTCTTATGCCAGGCAGTAGAGAATCATTTGTAGAAGCTCTAGAGAATTCTGTACTGAATAAAAAGCCTGTACCCAGACTCCAAGATGGAAGAGCTGCCGCTTCTTGCTGCCCCTTGCTGTTACCTGTGTCAGAGTACATAACTCCTCTCCGAACTCAAGACACATAAGAAAAATCTATGTGACAATTATTTTCTATCTGGTAATGTGGTTATGTAAATTGTAGTTCTACTGAAACTTAATTTTTACTGTAACAAAAACTACTAAGAGGAGTTAGTGCAAATATCCCAAGATCCTCAAAATATCTTCACAAGATGTATGGTTATCTACTTTATACAATACTGTCTGTGGCCACTCTGCTGGATAAACACTATATTTACCTGAGTTGCACTGCCCAGGAAGAGAATTCTGTAGGAGTGAAAGGAATGAAAATATGCAGTATAAGCCAATAAACTATTGTTTAGACCAAGACAATAAGAGATGCTTCTAAGAGCAAATCATACTCAATTGTACATCTTGAGCAGTTTATTTATATGTTTACTCAGTTTTAAATTGTTATCAAAAAGGACTCAAAAGAAAAATCAGGAGGTTCTTGGCATAATTTCATTTCAGTCACATGTATCCTTGGAGCTGCCATTTTCTTCAATTGTAATGTACAATTGTCAATTACTGGCAGTGACATATTGGCTATAGAAGGCCTTACATCCTCCATAATGGAATATGATGTAGCTCTGTGGCATTGAGGCATGAGATTTGACAGGTCTTAGCAAACCATTCCACACTTACGTAATTACAAACTAATACCCCACTGTTGGATATCTTAATAACCTCACTCATAACAACATTGTATAACACTAATAATTTTGTTCTGAGGTACTCAGCAAAACAAATGGTAGTGAAATATGCTCCCACACTTTACATTGCCCATTTGTGTTACCAAAACTTTTGATATAATATACCCCAGCAACTCGTGAAGCTTTCAACTGAATAGCTTTTTCAGAGCCTTTCAGCAACTGCTGTAACACCACCAAAACATCAAGTCTTGCTTAATATGCATACAATACCATAATTTCATTTAAACTTAACCACCCCCTATATTGTAAGTAACAAAAATATCTCATGTTAAGGGAAAGGTGGAAGGAATAAATAGAAAAGGAAAAAGGGAAAACAACTTGAAAGCAATATTTTAAAAAGACTGGGGATGCAGATGAAGATCAACTAGACATTCTACACTGTGACAAGAATCTGGCAGAACTATGAGAAACCAAAAATGAAACATGACACCTGCAGTGGACAACATTTCTTGAGAGTTACTAAAATTCTTGGGACAGCCAGCCATGAAAAAGCTGTTTCACATGGTGTGCAAAACATATGAGAGAAGGCAAACCCTTCAGACTTTAAGCAGAGTGTAATAATTTCAATATCAAAGAAGGCAGATGCTAACAGGTGTGAATACTACTAAACCATCAATTTTATAAGTCATGATTGCAAAATATTTACATAAATTATTTAGAGAAGAGTGGAGAAATTGGTAGATGGTGACCTCAGTAAATGTCTGTTACAGATATGAAAAAAGGTAGGAACACATGAGGCAATAATCTTCCTATGACTTATCCGAGAAGACAGTTTGGAGGAAGCACACCTATGTTCATAGCATTTGTAGATATTGAGAAATCTTTTGACAATACAAACTGGAATATGCTCTATGAATTTATGAAGGTGCCAGAGATAAGATACAGGGAGCAAAAGGTTATTCACAATTTATACAAAACCAAACTGCAGCTATAGGAGTCAAAGGACTTGGAAGAGAAGCAATAACTGAGAAGGGAGTTAGACAGGGTTGTAGCTTATCCACAATGTTATTCAACCCATATGGTGAGAAGGCTCAGAGGGAACCAAGGAGAAATTTGAAAAGGGAATTTAAGTTTTGGGAGAAGAAATAAAAACTTCAAGGTTTTCCAATGACACTGTCATCCTATCAGAGACAGAAAAGGACCTGGAGAGCAATTGAATGCATGGACACCCACAGAAATTTTTCCAGTGAGTGGGGGGGTAGGGGACGTCAAGACTCTAAAACTGTCGTTCTTTATAATAATGAGCTGGTCAGTTTTGATTCAGGTCATGCCATAAAAACTAATTTTTACAGGTGGCACAAAATAACTTATTATATCCCAAAGAGTTCATGTTTATCCAATCAATGTATGAATAAAATCTCTGGATCCAGATCCACGGGGGAAGGGGGGTTTGGGGGGCAGTACATGTCCCCTCTTACCACCTTTGCAGATGCCTATGGTGAACATAATGGATAACATCTTGAACAGAGATTATAAGATGAATATCAACAAAACTAAAACAAGGGTAATAGAATGCAACTGAGTTATATCAGGAGATGCTGAAGGAATTGGATAGGAAATGAGAAACTAAAAGTGGTCAATCAGTTTCCTGTTTGGGCAGCAAAATAATTGATAATGGCTGAAGTAGAGAGGAAACATAATGCAGACTTGCTATAGCATGATAAAGATTTTTGAAAAATTGGAATTTGTTAGCCTCAATATATATTTAAGAGTCAGTAGTATTTTATGAAGGTAGTTCTTGGGAGTGTGGCTTTCTACTGAAATAAAACGTGGATGATAAACAGTTCAGGCATGAAAAGAATAGAAGCTTTTGAAATGTGGGGCTGCTGAAGAATGCTGAATACTATATTGGTAGACCAGTCTAGTTGAGGAGATACTCAAAGAGACTGGGGAGAAAAGGAATCTATGGCACAACTTGAGTAAAAGAAGGTATTGGTTGGTAGCACACATACTGAGCTACCAAGGAAGCATCAGTTTGGTAATGGAAGGTGGTATGAGTGGTTAAAATTGTAGAGGGAGATGAATACAATAAGCAGCTTGAAATGGTAGTAAGTACAGTAGATATTCACGGATGAAGAGGCTTGCACAGAATTAGACTAGTGTAAAGACTTGCATCAAACCAGTCTTCAGATGGAGGACCACAACAACAAAGTCTCATTTTTCTCTGCATTAGAAATGAGTTTCACTGTCTCTAACTGATATAGCAGGATTTGATAAACATCCCCTGAGATGTGTTTGTTTCCACAGATTTTGTATATGCTGCTGTTTTGGTGGTCCGTAAGTATAATGAACTCTTCTTTAAAATGTTGTTGCTGTTTATCTATACTTTGATACTACATAAAAGTCAACTAAATACATTTCCTAGATAATGTTTAGTCATCACTAAAAACTCTACATTGACATTCTAAATATGTAAAATATACCTGGAAAAGCATTGGCCTATGAATTTAGAGAACAGCCATTGACCTCCTTAATCTTGCTGTTGTAGTAGGTATATGTAGCGACAAGAGAATAATTACATTATTTTAACTATGTTTTGCTATATTTTTAATTATATTTGGTGTCTGAATCTCTGAAACACAATTAAGGTATGCTTATAAACTGATCACTTGGGTTGTGCTGTGCATTCATAGAAGTGCAATCGCTGTATGTAAGACACGGTCACTGCCTTCTCACCGAGCAAGGTGGCGCAGTGGTTAGACACTGGACTCGCATTCGAAAGGACGATGGTTCAATCCCGCGTCCGGCCATCCTGATTTAGGTTTTCCATGATTTCCCTAAATCACTCCAGGCAAATGCTGGGATGGTTCCTCTGAAAGGGCACGGCCGACTTCCTTCCCCATCCTTCCCTAATCCGATGAGACCGATGACCACGCTGTCTGGTCTCCTTCCCCAAACCAACCAACCAACTGCCTTCTCAACCACTGTGTGCCAATTCTCCAGCACATCATTGATCAAAGTGCTCACAGGAGGGGCGGGGGGGGGGGGGGGGGGGTGGGGGGGGGGTGGGGGGGGGAGATGCAGCAGTTATACTGCTGGAGTGTTTAGAGGAGACAAACTTTTGCTACAGACATGAACACAAGTCATTACACTGAGTTATGTTACACCTTGTTTTCAGAATAAATTTGCTAAGTTGTAATTAATTCTGACTTTCCATTTAGTAGTTTGTACCTGGTACACAACAACTTGTTGTTCTTATTTCATTAAAATTTGTATCTTCAATTCAGAAAATTCGAAAAAGATTCAATTAATAATTATACAACAATGTTTATTTCAACTTGTGTCTCCTACAATTACTGTCATGTGGAAACCATTCCAGGGGCAGCAGTGCAGATGCAGTAAGTGAAGTGGCAGTCAGCAATTTTTTTTTCTTGCAATACTTTAAAAAAGTTTATTTATCTACTATGCATGCTGCTTTTTACTCCAAACATATGTCCTTGTTTGTATGCATGGAACTCTCTTGTAGCAATAAGAGGGTTTCCTCTCCCATGGCCCAGCCTCATGGTTGGAACCACGGGCCAAACTTGTATGGTATGCTATGGCTATTGTGACATCACCTGCTTGACTTCGTCTGTGGAGGGGTCATGCAGTAAGACAGATAGAAATTTTATCCCCAGCTACTTCTGGTTCCAGATGGCAGACTGTAAAGCAGTGGTTAGTGTGTACTTGGAGCATGCTTCCATCTGTAGAGTGTTTAGTGCTGTATGTTTTAAATATGAATCCTGCTATACCTGGGCTGCTGAAATATGTCACTTCAAGGTCACTCCCCAAGCGCCGTAGAAATGGTAGTATAACTAACAAACAAGTAAGGAACGGGAGGCACTGCAGCTTTTGAACCAATAACAGCACCAAACAAAAGCCGGTTCCAGCGTCGATGCTACCACGTTGCTGGCTTCCATGTGAACACTGTATGTTAGTGTGTGAACACCTGCTGTTGTGTTGTGTTACCACCTTGATTACAGTTTTTGTTTATTAAACAATGTCATTCACCAAGTAACAATCTGTTGCACTGTGGAGTCCCATTAAATAGTTAGGCTTTGGAATTGCTACAGAGGATGCATAACAAGCAAGAAAAAGAATTTGTTTCTGTTCATGGGCATGCGTCAATTCCTGCCGTTAAAGAGTGTACCTCAAAAACTCTAGGACTCAGTGAAAGAGGTGCTACTTCAAGACTTACAAGACAGTGAAGTAAACAGTGTGGAAGAAAGCTCCTGTGGAAGTAACAGTGTGTTTTTATGTACTCTGGGCAAGAAAAAGAGGCAGCCTCGTACTCTTACATATATTGATTCTTTCGAATCCGATGCAATTCATTGACACATTCATGGATACTATAAACAGAAAGAACACCCCACAATAGTGAAGTTTCTAATTTCTTTAAAAGAAAGTGAACATTTCTCAGGGGGGAAAACGTCCTTAAAATGATATTAAAAAGTATTGGCTTCCATTTTAAAATGTGAGATGGACGAAAACTGTTACTAGAAAAAGCTCATGTCATTGCAGCTTGTAGCATTTTCTTACACAAAATTGTAGGAAAGGACATACACTCAGTCACATGGTTAGACGGAACCTGGGTCAATGCTGGAGAATCAGTTAAGAAATACTGGACAGATGATACACCGAATAGCAGTGGTCATCAACCAACAGGAAGAGGATGCTGATTAATCGTGGCCCAAGCAGGATCTTCAAACGGCTTTGTGCCTGAAGGACTTCTAGTTTTTCGACCCGTGACTATCATGAGGATATGGACCACCCACAGTTTCTATAGTGGTTTAAAAATTTGTTGCTACAGTGTAGTGTTCTGACAGTATATGTGATGGAAAATGCATCATACTATTCAGTGATTTTAGATAAAACTCTGACCACTAGTGACTGTAAAGAAACTATGGTGCAGTGGTTGCAAGTGTGATACATTGCTATGGACATGAGCATGACAAAGCTGCTGTTATACTCACTCGTGAAACAAAATAAGCCTGTGTCACCTACATACATTGCAGATGAAATTGCCAGCAAACAGGGTCACTTGGTAATTAGGCTACTGCCTTATCACTGCCATTTTAATCCAATTGAATTGGTTTGGAGTGAAGTGAAGGCATACATTAGAAGCAACAACAAGACTTTTACTATAACAGAAGTGGAATGACTGCTATGTGAAGGTCTTGCTACTGTAGATGCTACCTCATAAAGGAAAAAGTAGACCATGTTGCTAAGCTGATAAGAGAAGCACAGACTATAGATGGTATTATAAATGAAAATGAACAATTAATGATTTCTCTTAATGATGATGATGATGATGATGAAGACAATGGTTTTGGCACCAATTCCGATGATAGTGAAGGAGAACTAGATGGAACTGCACCATTGACATTGTAAATTGGTGAGTGTAAATGTATGCAGAATTAATTCTTTTTCTCTCTGCAGTTGGGTAGGCTATGCATGTTTTGCTTTATTTCTTTCTATGAGTGTGGATAGTGTGTTATTTGGTATGCTTAGATTTAGATTATTATACAACATTTCTCATGCAGCTTTACTGTAACAATTTGGAATGATATATTGTCATTAGCTTTGAGTGTTTTTATTTCTCGGTTTTATATACCATCAAATGCCTAGTCTCGTCATTCTCTCCATTGTTAGAAAAACGTACTTTGTTGCACTTATGTATAAACGTTGATTGTAGCTTACATTTACAAAACGTACTTCGGAGTCATGGGCTTGTGCAGTGGCAGCTACTGCAACCTCACAATCGCAGTGTAGCCATCCACATGTGAGCTGTCAAGTGACATGTTTCACCGACCTGAGTATAATGTGCTAGTATGTATTTTGTTAGAAATGACCTTTTGTTATTGTATCAAGCTTTGTCAGGAAATTCTGGATAACTTTTTGATGGAAATGTATGACAGATGTGATTCAGTTTGTTCGCCTTGCTTATACCACAAAATAATGTAAAGAATGCCACACAGTTTTCTTCTAGTCTACTAGAAAACCTACAAAATTTCTTTGTGCCTGTGTTTTTCAAGACACAATGTTTATGAAATGAACTCTCTATTTCATATGTTGATGAGAAGTAAACAAAAATTTCCACCAGAAAGATGTTCAAATTGCTTAATGATGATAAGGTCATTTTTACATATCTTATATAGTATTCTCCTTTGTTCTGTCAATTTCTTCTATGCAAAAATCCGGTATCACTTCTTCCTGCTTCCTCCAAAATATTAGAGAAACTGATGAAATTGAGAGTCACTAGTTACATAGACAATAATAAACTTTGGAATAGTAATCAACAAGGTTTTCATGCAAAACGAAGCACAAGAACTGCAGTCATAGACTTCGACCAAGAAATAATTAAAAATTTGGAGAAAAACAAAAGTGTAGTAGGAATCAATTTAGATCTATCTAAAGCTTTCAATACGGTCTGCCATGAAATCCTCCTTGATAAGCTGGAAGCAGTAGGTGTTAGAGGAAGAGTTAAAATGTGGTTTGACTCATATCTCAAAAACAGATCTCAGATGTAGAGCTCTAAATTCAAATAAAAAAATAAGGTTAGTTTCAGAAGTAAAAGAAGTTCCTGTAAGAGTACCCCAGGGCAGCATCTTAGGGCTACTACTCTTTCTCATATATGTCAGTGATTTACAGTTACAATATGATACAGCCAAAATTGTACTATATGCAGATAACACAAGTCTGATAGTGAGCAACTTTAAAAACTCGTTACAGTCAACTATTGACAAAATCCTAAAACGTATTGAGACTGTTCAGTGCAAATAAACTTACACTGAATGCAAAGATAACAGATTACATACAGTTTGGTAAAATGATTCAGGATGAAGACATTAATCTAGAACTGGTTGACAGACTAATAGAGACAATGCTTTTTGCCAAAGTGTTAGGAATGCATATAGATGAAGCTATGAATTGGAAACACCATGTAAAATTTCTTACACACGTTTGGAATAGTGTTCTGGGCCAGCTCAAAATCTAATTTGAAAGACATGTTTAATTTACAACACTTAAATGTGTACTCTTAACCAAAGCTAATCTAAGCAATCTCCACACAAATGCAGACTGTCACAACAAGGAACAAGAATGATCTCCACATAGAACAAGTAAGAAGAACACAAACTCAGAAGTATGTAAGCCACATGGGCATTAAGCTCTATAATGCACTGCGTCAGTACATTAAAGGTTTAAAGGACAATACAAATTTTAAACTGGAATTTGGAAAATTTTTAACTGATAAATGTTTCTACTCAATAAATGAATATCTTGAAGGCCAAGAAAATGACTTTACAAGCTAACCTCCAAAACTTTCTATCTTTGTATGTTTCAGCTTTTATTATGCTTTACCATCTATAGTACTAGTTATATATTGTTACTGAGAAACAAATTACTATACACTATTTATGAGGAAAGAAACTGTAAGTTTGCTGTCATTTATTATAGACAATTTCATTTTGTACATTCTATATTTTAATTTCTGTGTATGACAAATCCAACTGTAGACAATATCATTTTGTATATTCTATATTGTTAATTTCTATGTATGACAAGTCCAATATTGTTTGTAGGATGATACGGATGCTAAATAAATTAATAAATAAAATAATCCTCTGTATTGACTCTAATGTCTTCAATCTTTTCATCAGGCTCATTACATGAGATGTATGTGGGAGGAGGTAACATGTTGTCTGACTCTTCCCAGAAAGTGTTCTTTCAGAATTTCAATTTGCAAATCTCTCCATGATTCACAACACCTCACTTGTAACATCTACCAATGGAGTTTGTTAAACATGACAGTAATGCTCTCATACTGGCTAAACAATCCCATGCTGAAATGCATCACTCTTTCTTGCATCTTCTCTCTCTCTCTCTACCCCCCTCCCCCACCCCCCTCTCTCTCCCCCCTCCCTTTCTCTTTCTCTCTCCCTCACTCACTCTCTCTCTCTCTCTCTCTCTCTCTCTCTCTCTTTCTCTCTTCTATCAGTCCTATCTCCTAAAGGTCTCAGGCTGATGAACAATTCTCAAGAACTGGTCAAGGAAGTGCCTTACAATCCACTTCCTCCATGGTTGAGTTACGTTTACTTAACATTCTTCCTATGAATCTTGAATGACCTTGAAACCACTACTAATTGGCCTCACTAGGCTGACTGCATCCCATACCACTTTGTACTGACTGATATCAGTCCCTGATCAAATCATTGACTGGACTGCTTGTCACTGCCAGCCAAACAAGTTGTTATTTTGCCTTCCCTGATGGTCCAAATTTGAACTGTTAATTCAGAGTCCTGTCAATTGTGAAGCTATAAATATTGCATGATTTTTGAGCACTTGGAAATTGAAACCTGCAGAAATTTACAGCCAATAAAAGGAAATGTATGCTGGTAGAGTAATGAAGAAACAAAAAATGAGAGAATTTTGTGAAGCAATTGCCAAAGAATGAACAAATGTGCATGATGGAGCTGGACATCCAATGTTTGTTACAAACAATTTCAGGAATCAAGAGAAGAACAAAATTGTGGAAAACTCACTTTTGAATAAATCTCAAAGCTATTCTGAGTGGGACACATTTTGGAAGTGATACCAAGATGAAAAATGCAGCGTCTAATTGGCTTAATGGACTGACAGCAACTTACCACAGCTTATGGATGGACAAGAAGAGATTTAAATATTAGAGGTGATTAAAAAAAGAAGGGAAAACAGAGAACAGAAGCAGTACTTGCTACTGATGAACCAAATATCTTTATAACAACAGAACATGGACCGGTGGAAAATGAAATACAGATTTACAATCTACAAGCTTATAATAGTGTGTCTTTTTTTCCACATTTCAACATAACAGTGGTGAGATAGATTGTATGTGGATAGCAGTAAAAAAGAATGTGTTCAGAGGCCATTTATTAACTGCATAAAAATTCGTTTTAAAGCATCAGTACTCAAATTTACTGGTGGTCAAATGTCTGGTGTTAGGGATTAGAGATATATCACCCTCTGACTGCTATGATAAAAGATTTCGTAGCAGAATTTTAAATACTATTTTACAAAGCTATTAATGAACTTCCTTTATGCAACAGCAGTTGGTGAGCTAAATATAAATACAATGAAACTGAGCAGTTGTAGAAAATATTTTGATGATATTGTTAATACACATAACATGAAGCTGCAAGTAATACCCAACAAAGAGCATTGAATCATCAGACTTGTTAATAGATAATGATTTTACAAATGTAACTTTACACAAATTAATGGTACACATAATTAACACACTCATTCCAGATCTCCATGGTAAGATAATTGAACTACAAAATAATAAAAATGGAACTGGAAATAGAGTCCTTATTAAGTACACTGCAGAGGGTATTTATCATTCTACCACTTATTAATGTTTTTTTTTAATTCTATTCACATACACTGTTGTGACTCGCCGATTATTCAAAGTGCCGCCGCGCAATTATGCACGTCCTCTACGTGCGGCGCTGTCTGCCAGCCATGCAGCAGCTGCGCCACCTAAGCGGCCAGCCGAGCAGCGGCCGCTAGACTGGGACTCAGTGCTTATTCGAATGCTAACATGTACACATGTCAACTTTCTCTGTGACTTATATGTGTTGTTGTGTCGTTCCAAAATATGTGTGTTAAACTTGAAGTTCTAACAATTGGCGACGAGGTAGTGGATTTTTTCTTTTCACCGTCGACTCACAGGGTTCCATGGCTACTGTCGAGCAACTCTTGCAAAATCTCCTTGAACAGCAAACGCTCCTAACAGCGGCGATTCGCGATTTTGTTGCGGCGTCAAATGCGGGGCATTTCTCGTCGTTGGCTATACCTCCTTTTCCTCCTTACGACGAGACGGCGGAAGACTGGTTTGATTATGAAAAACGTCTTCGACAGCACTTCTTGGCATTTCATGTCACGGACGAACAAGCATGTAAGTCTCTGTTCCTTTCCTGGATTTCACCTCAAATGTATCGGTTGTTGTCGCAATTGGCTCCTTTGGAGGATCCTGTGTCTTTGTCCTTTGCTGAAATGTGCTCACTTCTGTCTGTCTATTTTCAAAAGCAAACGCATGTGGTAGCCTCTCGTGTTGCCTTTTATCGTTGTCAAAAACAACCAAATCAATCCTATCGCGCTTGGGCTGCTGAACTTCACGGCCTCAGTCGAAAGTGTCAATTTGTTACTGACGTTCACAAAGAATCCTATGCCGATTCCATGGTGCGGAATGCTATTATCCGCTCGGCGCCCGACAAAGAAGTTCGGCAACGTGCCCTTCAGTTGGCGAATCCGACTCTAGATGAAGTTCTCTCCATTGTGCAGTCTTTTGAAATTTCTCGCTCCGCTGGGGCGCAAATAGAAGCGTGGGGTGACATCAGGGAAATACAACCTCTGTGCGCTGTTGATGACGCGTGCGGCGTGTCCCCGCCGGCCGACGTGGCCGCAGTGCACTCCCACACGCAGCCTCGGCCTAGTCGTAAACAACCCACTAAGAAACTGCAGCAAAATCCCCGGCAACTTCCTTCATGTCCGCGGTGTTTTACAAAACATTCACGCGAGGATTGTCCCCAACGTTGGGCTGTGTGTCACAATTGCAAAAAGAAAGGTCATGTGTCTTCCGTTTGTAAATCCGACCACATACATGATGTTCATGAACATGACGCTGATTCTGATTCTGTGTTGTCTGTCAATTGCACTTCTTCCCTTTCAGGGAAGTTATTCCTCACTGTCCAAATCCTTGGTCGAGATGTTCGCATGCAAGTGGATACCGCTTCTGCTGCCACTATAATTAATTCTCAGACGTATCTTCAGCTGGGTTCTCCACTCCTGTCCCCTGTCACTCGGCAATTACGGACGTACAATAAACAGAAGATTTCTCTCTTGGGACAGTTTAATGCTGAGGTATCTTACAAATCCGCCGTTTGCACTGTTGAGGTCGACCAGAGCAACTCAGAAAATCTTTTTGGTTTCGATGCCTTTCGCGTTTTTGGGTTCTCCGTAGATGACTCTGTCAATATTGTCTCTGACGCTATTCCTTATGCTCAACTGGATTCCTTGTCGACGACATTTTCGTCACTTTTTTCTACTGGGTTAGGCCGTGCAAACGACTTTGAAGCTCATATCACGCTCAAACCCACTTCTCGGCCTAAGTTTTTTCGGGCTCGACCCATTCCTGTGGCCCTTCGTGATCGGGTAAAATGGGAGTTGGATCGTCTCACTACTTCAGGAGTCCGGCTGCCTGTCACTTCCAGTGAGTGATCCTCTCCTGTTGTTGTCGTTGCTAAGCCAAATGGTGATATTCGTCTCTGTGGCGATTTCAAAGCCACTGTAAATGCTCAATGCCTCATCGACACTTACCCTATGCCCCGTCCTGAAGAACTGTTCACTAAACTTGCTGGAGGCCAGTATTTTGCTAAAATTGACCTGTCAGAAGACATCTATCATGTACTTGGGGTTTCAACTCTCTCGGGATGGTATTCGTCCGCTTCAACAAACTGTCGCTGCGATCGATGCCCTTCCTCGCCCTACATCTGTTAAGGAACTACAGGCCTCCTTGGGGAAAATAGCATACTATCACAAGTTTTTACCGTCTGTGGCTTCGGTGGCTCAGCTGTTGCATCGCCTGTTGCATAAAAACGTGCCTTTTCACTGGTCCGCGTCATGTGCCGCGGCATTCCAGAAATTAAAGACTATGCTGAAACAGGCCCCGTGCCTGGCTACTTATCGACCTGGCCAACATCTTGTTCTTGCCACAGACGCCTCTCAATACGGGATTGGGGCAGTCCTTGCGCACTGTTTTTCTGACGGTTCGGAACAACCCATCACTTATGCCTCCAAAACGCTCACGGATGCCCAACAAAAGTATTCTCAAATTGATAAAGAAGCTTTGGCCATCATTTATGCTCTTCATAAGTTTGGTGTTTTTCTCTATGGCTCAAAATTTCATCTTGTTACGGATCACAAACCACTTGTTTCCTTGTTTCATCCATCAACGTCACTTCCCGACAAGGCTGCACACCGGCTCCAGCGTTGGACTCTTTACTTGTCCCGTTTCAATTATGAGATTCATTTCCGGCCAACGGCTCAACATGCAAATGCTGATGCTCTGTCTCGCCTTCCCACGGGTCCTGATCAGGCATTCGATAGGAATGAACTTTTGTGTTTCCACCCGGATGTTGCCGAGCAGCGGGTTGTGGACGGGTTCCCCATCACTGGGGACAGGCTGGCGGCTGCTACAGGTTCTGACCCTACCCTCTCCCGGGTTTTACGCTGTATTCAGAAGGGTTGGCCAGATCGCCCGTCCACTAAGACTTCTGATCCGTTGCAGAACTACTACACTTTGCGCTACCGCCTCACGGCTAGGGATGGTGTTATCCTCCTCTCCACTGACAATGCTTCGCCGCGTGTTGTGGTACCTGCGTGTTTGCGTGCTTCGGTCTTGCACCTCCTTCACCAAGGGGCATAAAATCTCTGGCGCGCCGTCATGTGTACTGGCCTGGCATGGACTCTGAAATAGAACACACGGTCGCTGCCTGCGGCCCTTGTGCATCACAGGCCGCTGCCCCGAAGTCATCTTTGTCATCGTGGCCTTCGCCTGAGAAGCCCTGGGAGCGCATTCGTGCTGACTTTGCGGGACCCTTTTTAGGTACTTATTGGCTCCTCGTAATTGACGCCTACTTTAACTTTCCTTTCATTGTCCATTGCACGTCGCCTACCACCGCGGCAACCACCAGTGCTCTCACCCGCATTTTTTCTTTGGAAGGCCTCCCCTCTACTCTTGTTACTGATAATGGTCCGCAATTTGCCTCTTCCGACTTTGCGGATTTTTGTGCTTGTCACGGCGTTACGCATGTCACGGCCCTGCCGTTCCATCCACAATCCGACGGTGAGGCTGAACGACTGGTCCGCACATTTAAGGCTCAGATGCGGAAACTTCTGACTTCTTCTGCTGCTGATGATACACTTCTCCAGTTCCTGGCGTCTTACCGTTTCACCCCCACGGGTGATCACAGCCCGATTGAGCTCTTACATGGCCAACAGCCCCGCACGCTACTTCATCTTCTGCGGCCTCCCACCTCACGGCCACGGGTGCCTTCACTCGGCCGGTTCACCGCCGACGACCTCGTCTGGGTACGGGGATATGGCAGGTGGCCAAAATGGAGCCCGGGCCGCATCTTAAGACACCGTGGCAGACGCCTGTATGAAATCCAGACGGACACGGGTGTTGCAGTGTGTCATTCGGACCAGCTTCGGCCTCGGGTACCAGCAACGCCTGTACCAAATGCCGCCACACCACCTTTGGCTCTACCTGAGGCTCGGGATCTTGGCATCTCTCAATACTCACAACGCAGCCCTCTCACCGTCATCACGATGCCAGCACCAGAACGGACGCCACCAGGAGACGTGCCCATGCAGGAACCGGAGGACCATCCTCTGTCAGAGTACATCTACTCGCCTCCTCCTCCAACGGATGCCAACACATCGCCCGTGTCTCCCGTCGTATCAACTGGACTTGCCGCAACGGGCAGATTGGTGCACGGGGCCCCAGCAGATTCGACCCCTACGTCTCCTGTCATCTAGACCCGTTATCGCCGGGGACACTTCCGTCCGTACAGGAAGCCTCCTCCTCGAGACTTTACGGCGAGTCAAACGACACCTATGGACGTTAGCCATCTACAGGACACCTCCATCGAGACCAGTGCAACAATTTCAAAGGGGCGAAAACTGTTGTGACTCGCCGATCATTCAAAGTGCCGCCGTGCAATTATGCGCGTCCTCTACGTGCGGCGCTGTCTGCCAGCCGTGCAGCAGCTGCGCCACCTAAGCGACCAGCCGAGCAGCGGCCGCTAGACTGGGACTCAGTGCTTATTCGAATGCTAACGTGTACACATGTCAACTTACTCTGTGACTTATATGTGTTGTTGTGTCGTTCCGAAATATATGTGTTAAACTTGAAGTTCTAACAGGGTCTACGGCATTCAGCCTGACCAGGTTGGCTCCAAACACGTCTCGGACAATTGTCTGGTTGAAGGCATATGCGACACTCATCAGTGAAGAAAACGTGGTCCCAATTCTGAGAGGTCCATTCGGCATGTTGTGATTGCAAAGATGGACCTCACCATGGACATCAGGAGTGAAGTTGTGCAACATGCAGCCTATTGCTCACAGTTCGAGTCATAACACGACATCCTGTGGCTGCACGAAAAGCATTATTCAACATGGTGGTGTTGCTGTCAGGGTCCCTCTGAGCCATAATGTGTAAATATCGGTCATCCACTACAGTAGTAGCCCTCAGGCAGTCTGAGCGAGGCATGTCATCGACAGTTTATGTCTCTCTCTGTATCTCCTCCGTGCCCGAACAACATCGCTTGGGTTCATTCCGAGATGCCTGGACACTTCCCTTGTTTAGAACCCTTCCTGGCACAAAGTAATAATGCGGATGTGATCGAACCCCTGTAGTGACCGTCTAGGCACAGTTGAACTACAGACAACATGAGTCGTATCTCCTTCCTGGTGGGATGACTGGAACTGATCGGCTGTCGGACCCTCTCCGTCTAATAGGCGTTGCTCATGCGTGGTTGTTTACACCTTTGGGCGGGTTTAGTGACATCTCTGAACAGTCAAAGGGACTGTGTCTGTGATACAATATGCACAGTCAACGTCTATCTTCAGGAGTTCTGAGAACTGGGGTGATGCAAAACTTTTTTCATGTGTGTAATTATGTCAGAGCAACATTTGATACTTGCATGTCTTATCCTAATACAATAATTAAGTAGTATCGAAGTGCAGATGTGACACTTGGTTGCAATATGTACGCCTACAGAGCTGTGTTGTTTTAATTGTTAGTGAAGCTGTGTGTACGTATGTAATGAAGACTTTATTTCTGAACTTGAGTACGCACATGTAACATGATTTCCACTTGATAATCACTTCATATTATTTATGAAAGCCACTGATAAAGAATATTTACTGTCTAGTATGGCTCATGTGGTGAGAATTCTGAGTAACTTTTTTCACAGAAACAAAATTTGTTGGAAATACAATAAACTAATTATCTTTGAAAGGCAGTGTACCAACTGAATACGATCTCTCAGGTTTTCTCTGTGTGATTAGTCATAACTGAATATGTTTGCACTAGTGGTTGCAATGGTAAATTGAAATCGTGACCGAAATATGGGTAAGAGTTACATAGTGGATACCCCTTACACTTTGTTGTCGTCTATGTACGATATATGTAGGCCTATGTAATAAGCATCAAAATACTCATTGGAGACTTGTCCATAATCTGATATAGGGTTGCTGAATTTAAATTGCAATTTTAATTTTATAAAGAAAAACGCATTAAATATGCAAGATACAATAAATATGATGTGATTGAAGACATTAGAATATGCTACAGATTAATCTGTTACAACAAACTTTATTTTGCATTTACATTCATTGGCTTCACTGACTCCCAGCCAGATTACCAATTTATATCTTAATATGTATCGGATAAGGTGTAGGAGCTCAGCGAGGGATTTTCGTACAGAGATGTTGTGTTCCTCTGAGTGAGCATCTCTTCTGTGCTAACATTCTGACAGTGGGACATTTTGATAATGAAATGACTGGAAGGCTGTTTTGCCATTCATACTGTAATCTCATACACGAAATAGTTCCACTTTGATGAAAAGGGGAATAAAATCATTAGCTGCTATGCCTCGTGGAGTCCATGCATACCAAATGGAATTACGCACAAGCAAACTAAGTTGTCGACTTTCAGACGGGTAGTCTGCCACGAAAGTACATTGAATCAAAGTACAGCCTTTGACATGGCTTTCTGGTCAGTGATTTTAATCTGAGGGGTAAGTTACACAGAAGGGCTTAAATGGTTGAACCCTTGGTTTAAGTCTCTCAAAGGTGGCAGACAGACATTTCCTCTGGCTTCAGCTAATAGCTGCTCTCAGCATTGGATCACAGAAACGTGATTGTAAGTATATGTTCATGTACTGCTGAAAGGACTACTAATATTACATGTCATTGTGCTGTAGCAGCCTTGGCAAAGATTTTCGCACTGTAAGTACAGCCCAATATGCTCTGTGTTCCACCTTCCTCCACAGTTGCACTATTCTTAGCAGGTGTTTGAATGAGGCAGCTATATGCTGAAGGCTACACGTCGGGAACCTTAGGGAGGCATGTCTACAACACATTGTGACTACACAAAAGAGACAAATATTGAAGCGTACTTTCATAAGCAGAATTTCTTCACGTCTACGTCTATACTCTGCAAACCGTGGTGAGGTGCATGGCATAGGGTATGTCCCTTTGTACCAGTAATTATGATTTCTTCCTGTTCATTCAAGTTTGGAGTACAGGGAGAGTGATTGATTGAATCCCTCTGTGCAAGCAGTAACTATCCTAATGTCCTCACGATTCCTGTGTGAGCGATACACAGGTTGTTGGAGTATATCTCTAGAGTAAGCATTTAAAGCTGGTTCTTGAAACTTCGTTAACAGACTTTCTCAGGATAGTTTACATTTCACATGTGTTTATTTTAAACTTTTTATTTGTCTGACAAAGCAGTAACTTTTATTACTTAATTAAATAAGTACATTAGGCAGTGATAATACTGTGGGCAGAAGTGCAAAAAGCTTTTCATATAGGCATTTCACGTTAAGGTGTGACATTTATAAATTTATGTACATTTTGATTTTAGAATTTGTAATACGAGGGTGAGTCAAATGAAATTTAAATATTATTTATTGTGCAGAAGTGGTACGAAACTGTATCACTTTTCAACGTAATCTCCCCCACGCTCAATGCAAGTCCTCCAGCGCTCACAAAGCGCATAAATTTCTTTAGAAAAAAATTCTTTTGGTAGTCCGCACAACCACTCGTGCACCACGTGGCATACTTCTTCATCACAACGGAACTTCTTTCCTGCCATTGCATCTCTGAGTGGTCCAAACATATTGAAATCACTTGGGGCAAGGTCTGGTGAGTATGGTGGATGAGGAAGACACTCAAAATGCGGGTCTGTGATTGTTGCAACTGTTGCACGGGCAGTGTGGGGCCTTGCATTGTCACATTGCAAAAGGAAACCTGCCGACAGCAGTCCACGTCCCTTTGATTTGATTGCAGGCCGCAGATGATTTTTTTAGGAGATCTGTGTATGACACACTGGTGACAGTGGTCCCTCTAGGCACGTAATGCTCCAAAATGACGCCTTCTTTGTCCCACAAGAGTGTAGGCATAATCTTCCTTGCTGATGGTTCAAGTGGAAGTAAATGCAGATTTTGTCCCCAGTAACGATTCTTGCAAGGAAGCCATCAACTTCTCATTCAAAATGCCGAAGAAGTTCTTCACGAGCATCAACATGTCGTTCTCTCATTTCAGGAGTCAGCTGCCATGGCACCCATCTTCCAGACACTTTGTGAAACTGGAGCAGATCATGCTACAATGTCATTCAGTATCACTCAGGGATTTCCTTCATTATGGCTTCAACTGCTGTAATGTTCTGTGGGGTCACAACTCGTCGTGCCTGTCCTGGACAAGGAGCATCTTCCACTGAAGGCACACCATTTGCGAACTTCCTAGTCCATTTGTATACTTGCTGCCGTGACAAACATACATCACTGTAATGAACCTTCATTCATTGATGAAGTTCAATAGGTTTCACACCTTCACTACACAAAAACCGAATAACAGAACACTGTTCTTCCCTGGTGAAAGTCGCAAGTGGGGCGGTCATCTTTATACAGATACTGCGACGGTACGTGTGCATCTGCACTGTGCTGCCACCTACAGGTCATTCTGCTCGCCGTTTGTAGCACGCTTGCCAACTTACAGGATAACGGCGTGAAATTTCTATTTGTTATTACAAATTTAAGGTTTCCGTTTGACTCACCCTCGTACATCTGCAACTACGGTTCTCGACACGGTCGAAAACGTGGAGCCACACCAAACACAAGAATGGTCTGACAAATAAATCAAAATCAGCCTTCAAACATCCAACATCTTGTAATCTCTTTGAGAACTCGTGATGAAATGTTTCAATTACTGAAACGTATTAAGTCGTGTATAGTACACAGATGGCTGCTTTGAGTTTTGGGAAATGTTCCATGTCATGAACTTTAAGCTGATTTGTCCATACTGTTATTTATGATTATTTTTATTATCATCATTATTATTATTACTATTACTATTGTTATTGTGTTTTCTTGTCTGCCATATCTGTTACCAAACGATTCCCTCCTTTCTTTAGACACTTCATAAATTCAAATAATTGTCGATGTGAACCGTGAAAGTTTTTGTCACCACTCTACATATGCTTAACTCAGTTTTTTCCTTAATGGCTTCACTGTCGTTCATCAAAAGACGAGTGGATTGTGTCATCTCTGTTGCTAGTGTTGGAACGACATTTCCGTAACTCCTTTTCCAGCTCGTAAAAGTGCGACGCCATATCGAGGAGCACTTTGCCCGACCTAGAAATGATACAAAAAGTACAGCATTTCCCGTTCAGCATCGAATGGTGTGGCTTCTCCACTTTATCATTTTTGGACAATTGCATAGATGCCACAGTATTTCTAATACAGACTGTAAATCTAATTTAACACGAGCAGTATTCTCAACGATCTGCTCGGCGACTGTCCGGCAGTAGTGGCATCCGGCTGCAGCCTTCCGTTTCCTTTTCCCCCTCACCAGTCAGCCCCACTTGCCGCCGCACTCTGGACTCTAGGCAGGAGTGCAGCCGGTGCCAACGCACTCGTACGTGGCGTTCGGCCAGATAGCTTTTGGAAGACCTATACGGCAATACAGGCTACAAATTAGTACAGCGTGACGTGCTGGTGTTCCTTCAGAGGGGCAGCACTAGTCGTATTTCGAACAATCAGTTCGTCTCTCGTGTTTACTTTTTCTTTGTAGACTTCACCTTTCTGCCATTTCACCTTCTGAGGGATGTTAGGTTTCACGGCCACTGAGGCCCGTGAATGTTATCCCTTAGATTTTTGCCTGTGTGCATAGTTGAAAGGCAAAGTCTACAGAGGAAAAGTAAACACGAGATACAAATTGGTTGTTCGAATTACGAATAGTGGTTCCTTCTTAAGAGTATGCCAGGATGACCTCAGAAGAACTACACGTGTTGTGATCGAGAAAATTCAAATCTGCATTAAAGTGTGAGAAGGAATTAATGAAAACTAATTTTGAACTTTAAAATTCAGTTTATTAAAAAAGAATCTTTTACTGCCTGGATGACTTTTACTTAAGAAACTCATGTCTTTTACTTTGAATGGGGACAGTCTAGTTAGTTCAGCTGGACATACAAGCATTTCATTTCATTGTTGACAATTTGTGTGATGAAATGATGGTGATTTCATGCTTTATTTCAACTTTGTCAGCCACGGTGTAGAACCATCCTGTTTTTGTGCTGTTGCATAAAAGTTTTTTGCTGAACTTGCCTCTCATACTATTAATGACTGAGTAGTTTTTACTGGTGTGACCAGTTTATTTCAGCGTGTGTCTCATACAAGTATAATGTACACCCAGGCTCAATTTTGTTGCTGTCTTATTTATGTTGGTTTCTCCAAAAAGGCAGGTTACTGCATAATGATAATTACTGGTATGTTCATTTTTTGCTAAACCTACATTAAGTCAGCACGATCTGAAGATATAAGGCGATATGATATTGCAGAATTATTATGCAAAGTTCCTTCAGATACGCACGCGTGTCCAAAGGAACAGACAGTGGCGACTGAGGCCATTATGAAATATGTGAAATGTATTCCCAGTTACAAATATAGACAGCTGTGTAATGAAATGACAACAATGAAATTTTGTGCCGGACTGGGACTCGAACCTGGATTTCCTGCTTATTAGGAGCGGTCGCCTTACCATTTCGCTATCTGAGCGTAACTAATGGCCAGACCCAAACTTCCATATGTCGTCAACTGTGGGTCTACAATCTGTACTTGTACATCCATTATATGTATTCTCGTACAAGGGCGACATTTTACTTCAAAATTGCTCACTTTGTGTCGGCAGATAAATATGGTACTGCAGTGCCTGTGTTATTCTGAATTTGAGGCAAAGTTCGTTTGGACATGCCAAGTGAGCGACTTTTAATTAAAATGTCTCCCCTGTATGAGAATATACATAACGGATGTAGTGCAATTTGTCGACACACGGAAATTTGGGTCTGCCGTGACTCGTGCTTGGATGGCCAAATGTAAGGCGAACACTCACAATAAGCAGGAAATTTAGGTTTGAGTCCTGGTCTGGCACAAATTTTCATTGTCGCCATTCCATTATACAGCTCATGGTTACCCATATTCGGAACTGAGAATACATTTTGTGCGTATGAACTGTAGATGGTTGCTACTTACAAAAGAGGCTAGCTAGTCACGAAGATGATGTGCTACAGAAGTGAAATTTAACCGACTGGAAGAAGATGCTGTGATATGAAAATATTAGCTTTTCAGAGCATTCACACAAGGTTGGCGCCTGTGGCGACACCTACAACGTGCTGACATGAGGAAAGTTTCCAACCCATTTCTCATACACAAACAGCAGTTGACTGGTGTTGCCTGGTGAAGCGTTGTTGTGATGCCTCGTGTAAGGACGAGAAATGCGTACCATCACATTTCTGACTTTGATAAAGGTCAGATTGTAGCCTATTGTGATTGCGGTTTATCGTATTGAGATATTGCTGCTCGCATTGGTCGAGATCCAATGACTGTTAGCAGAATATGGAATCGGTGGGTTCAGGAGGGTAATGCGGAAGGCCGTTCTGGATCCCAACGGCCTCGTATCACTAGCAGTCGAGATGACAGGGATCTTATCCGCCCGGCTGTAATGGATCGTGCAGCCACGTCTCGATCCCCGAGTCAACAGATGGGGACGTTTGCAAGACAACAACCATCTGCACGAACAGTTCGACGACGTTTGCAACAGCATGGACTATCAGCTTGGAGACTGTGGCTACTGTTACCCTTGACGCTGCATCACAGACAGGAGCGCCTGCGATGGTGTACTCAGTGACGAACCTGGGTGCACGAATGGCAAAACGTTATTTTTTCGGATGAATCCTGGTGCTGTATACAACATCACGATGGTCGCATCTGTGTTTGGTGCATCGCGGTGAATGCACATTGGAAGCGTGTATTCTCCTCACTATACTGGCATTATCTACAGGTGTAATGGTATGGGGTGCCATTTGTTACACCTCTTGGTCACCTCTTGTTTGCATTGACGGCACTGAACAGTGGACGTTACATTTCAGATGTGTTACGACCCGTGGCTCTACCCTTCATTTGATCCCTGCGAAACCCTACATTTCAGCAGGATAATGCACAACCGCATGTTGCAGATCCTGTACGGGCCTTTCTGGATACAAAAAATGTTCGACTGCTGCCCTGGGCAGCACATTCTCTAGATCTCTCACCAACTGAAAACGTTTGGTCAATGGTGGCCGAGCATCTGGCTCATCACAATACGCCAGTCACTACTCGTGGTGAACTGTGGCATTGTGTCGAAGCTGCATGGGCAGCTTTAGCTGTACACGCCATCCAGGCTCTGTTTGACTTAACGCCCAGGCGTATCAAGGCCGTTATTACAGCCAGAGGTGGTGGTTCTGGATACTGATTTCTCAGGATCTATGCACCCAAATTGTTTGAAAATGTAATCACATGTCAGTTCTAGTATAATATATTTGTCCAATGAATACCCGTTTATCATTTGCATTTCTTCTTGGTGTAGCAATTTTAATGGCCAGTAGTGTATGTTAATTTTTCTATGTAAATGTGATATAAGCAGTATATATTTTGCGACATTTGCCTTTTAGCCAATTATGCCACTGGCATTCCACTTAAGAGATTTGCTGTGGGCCCAGGATGGTCACAGCTTGGGACAATCCCACTGAAATCGTAGGAGGACAAGAAGTTGACTTTGGCTAGCACACAGTTAGCAGATTAGATAGACAAAACCATATCGAGAATAATTGTAATATCTGATTCTGAGTTGGATATAATATGGAACGAACAGCTGTAACAGAGGTAGAATATATGTATGTTCGAAAAGAAGACGTGCTGAGTTCATTGAGCAGTACTTGGAATTTTTAGACTAATACTCAGCTGGTACAAGCAGAGCCACTTTCAAGAATGGGGTCTGAAGCCTGAAGACCCTATTCACAGTAATCCAAGCAATGGTTACAAAACAAGCAGTCTACATTTATCAACAATAGTGACTACAAGACACTTCTTAAAAACCAACCTCCTTACAGTATCATCGCCTATGACAAGTTCCATTCCAAGGTTTTCATGTATTTAATGGTATAATTAAAAATGGGTATTTGAAAACTGCAACAGAATTTTTTTTGCATGGTTAAAATACAAGAAATTATGCTCGATGTATTACTGAAAAGTGAAAGGTGAAAAAAATATGTCAACAGATGTTGCACTTATCAGGGGATCATTTGGAAAACTGAGTAATGTAACTGAGGCATCTGCATAAGTATAAGCTGCTATAGTATTATTGCATGTCTAATATAGCCAAGGAAATGGGCTGTGGATCTAGACCTCTGACTTAAACTGAGATTACATTTTTGAACTGCTCATGACTCCTGGCCTTCAATAAAAGATGAGACTTTATCCATCATATTAAGTGTGCATGAACAGACAAAATTTAACAATAAAATTAGCAGGCAACCAACAACATTCAAAACTGTAGTTTTATTATATAGCTGCTTCCTCAATGTTTACATGATCACTTTGATATTAGTCAAAGGAAAATATTTATCTGCACCTGTGACAATACAATACCTCTTACAAAGGCCAGTGCTACTTCACATGGCTTTTACCACAAACACTGCTACTTGTCTTGTAACTGTCAGGAATCTTCAATCCTTAAATGTAGATAATCAAATTATGAAAATATGACTAAACAATATCAGAACATGGAGACTGGGTGGTTAACAGCTGGAATCAGAGCATCTTGTGCCATGAAAAAAAGTGCTCTGCCTAATTCGTAGGACAAAGTTTAATCAATAAACTTCCACTACAGCTACCATCACAGTAAAAGCCTCCAATCCAGTAACAAAAGATGAAACAACCAAATGCAAATACCTTTGATTTACTCATGAAGATATGTGTAACACCAATATCCACAAATTTACAACAATACAAGCCTAAGAAATGGCAGTTCTTTCAGCTACTGTGAAGTTTCTGACAGAGTATTAAAATCTTATTCTGTATAGAGAGGACAACTCCTAACCCAGCTTTGCAGTCATTTAAATAACCTGATCCACTAAAATAAATTATATTGAATGTTAACCTAAGTTATAGTAGGAAATAATATAGGGGTAAAGGAGACTACTTTCTGAATAGGGGAGGTAGTGAGTTGTTTACAGGTGCAAACAAAAGAGAAAGAAAATGTGCTAGCTTTCAGAATAAATTCTGTGATGTGTATTACAGTAGCTTAGATTTTCATAATTCTGACCACTTTGCCAGGTGGATTCCTACATTCAGCTGTGCTATAAATAACCAAAGACGTTCTGCAGAAACTAACTCAGGGTATCTCAAACATCAGTGCCTTTCAATATGAAATAGTAGAGAAATGAGATTCTGTGTAGCGGGTGAGAGAGTCCAGTGAGAAATGGAATTTATTCTATTCTACTGTGTTGAGAGTTTCTGACTATTGCTGCCCTGTTGGAGAAATCCAAAAGGTAGTAATACGTTGCCAATATGTAAGTAATTCTGTACTGGAACTCCCACCAAGTTTGATTAGGCTCTGATAAAATATGCATGATATTTAACCTCCTTTACTAAGTCTTTAATGACCTCAATGCTGACAGAATGTTCAAACTTGCCTCCCTCCTTTATAAAGCTACTACTCTGGCAGATTTTTTAAGGACAAATACAGTTGGGCTAAGAGAACTTTTAAAACTGCAAGTTATAATATTAGAAGCCAGACTAATTTCATTATCTTCTTTAAACCATTTAATGAAATCGAGCCTCTCTTCTTTCTGTCAGCGGCACTGTAATTGCTGACATCCACATAAATTCATTGATAATAAATTCAGTTGGGAGCAAGATACCAATGAACTGCTAAAGCGCCTAAACAAGTCTGTGTTTGTAATGTAAATGATGTCAGACACAGGAGATATAAAAAAAAAAACCTGGCATATTTTACTTATTTTCACTCCATTATGTCATATGGTATCATATTTTGGGGTAATTCCAAAAACAGAGAAAAACTTTTTAGAGTACAGAAGCGTATAATAAGAGTAATGAAAATCCAAGAACATCATGTCGAAACCTATTCAAAGAATTGGGCATATTAACCACAGCTCCTCAGTATATTTATTCCTTAATGAAGTTTGTTGTAAATAATACATCTCTTTTTCCAACTAATTGATTAGTACACAGTATCAATACTAGGAATAAAAACAATATACATAAGGATTTAAAATCACTTACTCTTGCCCAGAAAGGAGTCCAGTATACAGCAACGTATATGTTCAATAAGTTACCAGCAACCATTAAGAGTTTAGTTTCAGACAAGGCACAACTTAAACATAATTGAAAAGAATTTTTGGTGGCCAACTCCTTCTATTCCATCCTCGAGTTTCTCAACAAGTGCAGTAGACCATTTTAATGAAAATTTATTATACTTTAATTTTTGATTATACTTGGTTGTAACAGCCAAGTAACTACCTACTGTGTGAATGATGGATGTATGGAAAGCAGATGTAAGTCTTAAGTCTGTAAATAGTGGAAGTTTAATTTTAAATCTTGCACATAATCTGACTGTTCTTAACTGAGGATCACTGAAATGAATAATTTACTTTAATTTTTGACAATACTTGGTTGTAATAGTCAAGAAACTAGCTAATGTCTGAATGATGAGATTTAATGAAAGCAGATGTAAGTATTAAACCTGTAAATATTAGAAGTTTAAATTTAATTCATGTACATAATTTTACTGTTTATCGACTGAGGATCATTGAAATTAATAAAACTCAAGTTTTTCTAATTACATTTTTGTAATGTGTTTATCTGACATGTTCCACACCCAGGACGATTCCTTCTTTTATGGGTCTGTGGAATGGATAATTAATCTAATCTAATCTAACAACATACGGTTGCTCTTCTCAATAACCCTACCATTCACACGTCGTGGCTTGTCAAATGACAATGTGGATGTCATTCCATCATTCATACAGTGTACAGTGCCAGATTTGCACCTGGTGACCAAAATTGGAACTTTTTTTTTTTTTTTTTTTTTTCCTGACATAAATCAGTTCCACAATAATGCGTTAGAATATCTACCGAGGTTTGATGATAATTACAGTCCACACTAGACCACCATTAGTAGCTGCACTTCAAATATAATGACCGACTAGTACCACCATTGAATTGTAATTTCTGACCTTTGTGTCTGAAGATATCAGAGTACATAAAAGACTCCTTGTACTCCTTATAAATAACTTAGTCTTGAAAAAACTTTCAAGGAGTGCTTGGAAATCCTTCTATGAACAAAATACTCCTTATAAACTTCTTATACACACATCAAAAAAAGTTTTGCATCATCTTGGTTGCAAGAGTTCCGGAACCTTTTTATTGCTCATGAAAACCACACATTGCATGTTGTACCACAATACAGTGAGACCTTCAGAGGTGGTGGACCAGATTTCTGTACACACCGGTACCTCTAATATCCAGCAGCACCTCCATTTGCATTGATGCATGCCTGTATTCATTTTGGCATGTTAGCCACAAGTTCATCAAGGCACTGTTGGTCCAGATTGTCCCACTCCTCAACAGCGATTTGGCGTAGATCCCTCAGAGTGGTGGATGGGTCACATCATCCATAAACAGCCCTTTTCAATCTACCCCAGGCATGTTCAATAGGATTCATGTCTGGGTAACATGCTCACCATTCTAGTCGAGCAATGTTGTTCTGAAGGAAGTCATTCACAAGAGGTGCACAATGAGGGCGCAAATTGTCATCCACAAAGAGGAATGCCTCATCAATATGCTGCCGATATGGTTACTTTGTCGGTCGGAGGATGGCATTCACATATCGTACAGCCATTACGGCATCTTCCATGACCACCAGCGGCGTACGTTGTCCCCCCCATAATGCCACCCCAAAACAGCAGGGAACCTCCACCTTGATGCACAGTGTGCGTCTAAGGCGTTCAGCCTGACCGGGGGTACCTCGTAACATGTCTCCGATGATTGTCTGGTTGAAGGCATATGTGACACTTGTCAGTGAAGAGAATGTGATGCCAATCCCGAGCGGTCCATTTGGCACGTTGTTGGGCCCATCTGTACCGAACTGCACAGTGTTGTGATTGCAAAGACGGACCCCGCCATGGACATTGGGAGTGAAGTTGCGCATCATACAGCCTATTGCGCACGGTTTGATTCATAACAATGTCCTGTGGCTGCACGAAAAGCAATATTCAACACGGTGGCATTGCTGTCAGGGTTCCTCCGAGCCATAATCCGTAGGTAGCGGTCATACACTGCAGTAGCAGCCCTCGGGTGGCCTGAGCGAGGCATGTCATCGACAGTTCCTGTCTCTCTGTATCTCCTCCATGTCCAAACATCATCACTTTGGTTCACTCCGAGATGCCTGGACACTTCACTTATTGAGAGCCCTTGCTGGCAGAAAGCAACAATACAGATGCGATTGATCCGTGGTATTGACCGTCTAGGCACGGTTGAACCACAGACAACAAGAACCGTGTACCTCCTTCCTGGTGGAACGACTGGAACTGATCGGCTGTCAGACCACCTTTGTCTAATAGACACTGCTCGTGCACGGTTGTTTACATCTTTGGCCACGTTTAGCGACATCTCTGAACAGTCAAAGGGACTGTGTCTGTGATACAATATCCACAGTCAACATCTATCTTCAGGAGTCCTGGGAACTGGGATGATGCAAAACTTTTTTTGATGTGAGGATTATCGCAATGCAGAAATAGTGTGGCTTCAAACATGTGCATTATTTCAATGGAAATTTTTTCCAACGTATGACGATTCTAGGAATACACTGCAACCCCCTGCATATTGCTCACATAGGGATTGTGAGGAAAAGATTATAATAATTACTGCATGCACAGATGCATTCAAATCCATCTTCCTGCACTCCATACACGAGTGGAATAGGAAGAAACACTAATACCTGATATAGTGGGACGTACCCTCTGCCGTGCACCTCACGGTGGTTTGCAGAGTGAGGATGTAGATGTATCAGGATTGAAAAATGAATGGGAATGCTCTTAGCATGTCATTGAGCTCAGGCACAGCAGTCATTGACTCAGATCACCCTAATAATCACACCTCATCCTCCTCCCTCTCCTGTGGAGATCCAAAATGTGATTAGCAGCAGTGTGGGTAATTATTCGAAATTCTGGTATTTTGAGGGCTTTACGTAAATTACATGCCATATCACTAGATGGCCCTACATAATTCTAAACAGGCGGGTATTTCGAGGGTAAAAACAAACTTTCAATTGGCAACACTGGTTAACAGTGTAGTCTTGCTGTTCTGTTATTCCCTGCAACACCTTTCTGTTGATACAATTATCTTCTTCACGTGTAACAGAAATAAATTACATAAACTAACAGAAGGATAGAAGAACACATCCTTAATGATTATAACATTCAACTAATAAATATCTGAACTTGTATATTACACATTATGTTTTCAGGCAAGGTTATGAATCATTAGATTGGGGCACTGGTTTTTTTTTTTTTTTGCATTAATCAATTATTAAATTTTTTTCCAGCTAGAAGAGAGGATTTTAGTACCATTAACAGGACGTGCTTCCCTTTGAAATTTGTTTCCCATCGATGGTTAGAAAACATATCTGTATTCAAGAGAGTACTAGAAATTTTGCCTGCACTGTAAATATATAGAGAAAAAAAAGTTTAACGAACCACTGGCCAAATCATTTCAGAATATCTGGAACTGTATCAAAGATGATTCGTTTCCTGTGAAGCTTAACACTTTTTTTAAGTACTGCAAACATGCACGCTTCCCCTTAACATATATTAGATTGATAAACCTATGCTTCTGTAAATGAGTGACAATATTAAAAAAGTAAGTTTGCATTAACACAAAGATTTCTGAAACCAGAATTGTTGAATAATTTAATTACAGTTGACTTAATGAAAGTCAACCTTGTTTTTCCTGGTGAAACCTGCTTAGAGAACTGTATTATTATAATAAAGTTTCTGATGGGGAACTACAGACTTTATGTATGGTTGTAAATGTGCTAATTAAAATGGTGTAAGTTATAATTTCAAAGTGCGTGCATTTTTCAGGATTGTAAAAATTTATTGTGTTTAATAACAATAAATTTAGTGGAAGAGAAACAAAATCATATGAGAAAGATGATATGTCTTCTAAGTAGCTTATCAGATTTAAATATTATGAAAACTTCAAACTGTGAAGACATTCATGCAGATTTTGTCACACACCATTTGTGAAATTGCTGAAGAATTTTTAAATTTTCACAAAGAAACTGTGAAATTGGACAAATTCTTTTCCTCTCACTTAAAAGTGAATCATTTAGAAGTTTGACCATGTACCCAGAAGCTTCTCGTACTAAGCCATGATCAAGCAACTGTGCAAAGAAAAAAAAAAAAACGAAGTTGAAAATCTTAAAGAAGAATCATATGTAGCTTTGAGAATAATTTGTGATCATATAGATACCTTAGGTGAAGATGCAACAAAAGTTGTTATCACAAAGATATAATAAACACAGAAAATGCTGGGAAAAGAAATGGAATATTTGAGACTGATGACCTTAATGAAAATAAATTTAAAAAGGAAAGAAAATTCTTACAACACTCAATGCTGCATACATTATCTTACAAAATTTGCAGATGAATTCGCTGACCAGGCAGATAAACAATATGATATGACTTTGTTAACAAAATCAAATAGGAAAATAATAAAATGGTAGCCAAGATCGCAGGAAGTCTTTTTATGCCACAATTATCCCGTAATCATGGAATAAAAAGATTTCCTGTGATCTTGGCTACCAGTTTATTGTTGTACAATCATCTAGATCGCTCCTACATGAGCACAATGTGCTCCCTACAAAATCAAATAGTTTGGCAGGGGAAAAAGCCTGTAGAAATTGCAAGAAACACATAATTTCGAAGTGACAAATTAGCTTTAATACATTGTTCCACACAAAACATACTTGTGCCCCCAAAATGGTTTTATAGTTATTCCAATTTTTTTCTTTATTTTGCCATATCCTGGTTTATCATTTATTCTAATTTTTGAATGTATGGAGCACACGGATTACTTTCCCTATGTTATTGCTAATCTTTGATTTATACTTTGAGTACGTATATGATTTAATTGAAATATTCAAGAGTAGGAAATTTAGACTCACATCTTCGATGAATAAAAGTAATACGGTTTTTAAATAATTTTTCCTAAGCACGTATGAAATGAACAGGATTCACCTTCAAATAGGAAGTAAAATACAAGTATCATGCTTATACAAAGGTTCAATTGATTATTTCTGTTCTAAAATGAGAAATTAAGTTATATTTCTTCCATGTATGCAGTGATTTTCCCTATTTCACAATTTACTTAAAAAAATCATTGTGCACAAGACACATGAGTGTTTAGGGTTTATTTGGTCTGCATATATGACGTTCACAATGATTTAAAAACACGGTTGAATTTCTGTATTTAAACTTATGGAACCAAAAACCAATATTGTGAATAGTGCGCAGTTTTAAGACTAACTATTAAACTCTAATAGAATAAAATTTGTCCAAAACTTTTCTCCCCTAATGGACCATTAAAAATTACTGTGCACATGCTCGTGTTGCATCACGAAGTAATACGGGATGGAGACTCCTTGGATACTTTTCTTGCCAACTCCGTATGTACCTTGAGATATATTCCTTTTCTTGTATCCTGGTCATACAGGTCAACTTCATCTTACTCATCCTCTTTATTATTACTTCATTGCTCTTCTTCCTGCCTGTTTATATACAGGGGTTGATCAAGAATATGAAATCATCATGAGAAATGCACGCTTAAACATAGAAGCAGATACCAGCCAAGCCTGCAGATTATGCTGTTTATTTGACCAAGAATGGCACCTGTGCAATGTCTTGAATGTACTGCAACTGTCTGTCGTGGTCAGAAAAGTGTTCTGAGTAATTGCGAGTGCATTACGTCGGAACTAAGTGAATTCAAACGGTTGAAAATTGTATGTGCTCGCACGGCGGGTGCTTCTGTAGCCAAAGTAGCTGAAGTATTTGGTAATACCAGAGGAACCGTATTGAAGATTTACGCTGCCTACAGGAAAGCAGACAAATCATCATCCACTAAGGTACAACGGGGACAAAAGCACGTTTTCAGTGATACTGTAGCCTGCAATCTTCGGATATAACAGCATCATCATTTACGATTGTATTATACTGCATTCCTTATCACAAAGGTGGACAGCACATCCTTTTTCTAGTACCTTCCGCCGCGGAAGTCTAACACGCGCCAGAACAAATGGACGTGGTCAGCCCACAGAGGGCTCTGCCTCCGCAGCTGCTATTCCGCGCAGCGGCTCTCGCGCAGCGAGGGTGCCACCGCTATACCACGTGCAGACAGCGGCCAATAGCCGCTCCCTCAGGTTTCGTATATAGGGACCCGCTCTGCCCTAGTCAAGTCAGTCTGGCATTCGCTCTGGATTCCGTTTCTCGGCGGTACTGTGTTCTGGTCGTTGCTCATTGTCAACATTTGCCTGGCTCTGGTTCCGAGTGGATTTACTGTTCGTGTTCGGTGTTGTGGTTTCCACAAGCCTCCGTCGTTTATCTCTTCCTCGTCGTGTCGGTCACAGTCAGGCGTGGTCGGTTGTTGTCAGTTGTCGGCGGTCTGTCGTCCGACTTGTCCTCGTGTTTACCCGGTGCCCGGTGGTGCGTGCTCCACTACTGGCGGCTTCCCCGCCTGGCGGCTACGATCCGCAGCCCGAGGCGTTCCCGCAGTTGGTTTCGGTTACTACACTTTTGTTCGAGAAAGGAGAGGTAAATACCACTATCTTCAAATGAGAGTTAATATATCAATCAGTTCAGACTGTTACAGTGGTAATGCACCGAGAGACTGTAGAGGGTCGAACTTAGATGTGCAAGTTGCTGCTGGTGAAAGCACCTGCCAGCCTCGCACCTCAAAATAATCTACATTAATCGTACCGTAAAAAGGACAGTGCCAGATATAGATAATAGAAGTAATTAAAGGTAATAAAACATGCTGTAAATTTTTTTCCACTGCATTAATTACCTTTTGATTTCCTTGCTACATGAAGTGAACAATATTGCCAAGAGAAAGAGGGGAAGGATCATGAAAGAAGGATATGCATGGACAGAGAATAAAAGTTGTATGGAAACTACCAGAAAAAAGTGCAACCCATCAAGAATGTAGGAAGATTCTAACTTAAAACATGCGTGGCTGTGCTTGGTAGTGCCTCACTCGTGGTATCTCCCTCCTCCCATCCTAAAAATTGGAGCATTTTAAATTGTAGTGAAGCAGTTTAGTAAAAATCATTTTTGGCTGAGAGTTCTACGAGAAAGTGTGACAACAATGAGTGAAAGTATATGTATATAACATGTCACAGGATAATTTAGAAAATTTTTTCAGAGTAATTCAGAAAGGGATATTCATTTTAATATTAGTAAATCACAAGGACAGAAATGAATACAGCAGATAAAACCATTGTTAACAATCTAGTAATTCATCCCACGTAGGCTTTCACGGCCGGCGTCTTCACAAATCTAGTAATTAATGTGCACGTACAAAATGTCACTGCAACTAGCACGGTGACAAATGATAGCGAGTCAGACGGCAACCGCAAGTATTATTTATGATCGACTGTGACTGAAGATAGCAGTGTTGTGATTAATGACGTGATTTTACTTACAGTAGATGAAATAAATTTGCAAATATCACAGGGAAGCATTTTTTCAAATAGACCTAGTAAAAGGAGCAGTAGCACAGATTCTAGTAGATCTAAAACTTCTGCATCAGGCGCAACCGAACTGAATGTGATCAGATATGACTCGGTAGGTTCAAAATGGTACCCCATCACTGATACAACTTATGCAAGGGATGATGAAAACTCTTAATGACTTTAAGAATTAACAAACACACACCTTTCTAACACAAAAATTTAATAAGTTAACATCAAATGTTGAACATTCTTCAAAACAACAAAGAAAAACTTTTAATGATTTTGGGAATCATGTGACACAAAAATTTTAAGAACTTTCAAATGAACAAATTGTGAAAATCTGATGACTTAAGTAAGACGATGTGCACTGACCTGTAAAATGATTTAACATATAAGTTTTCCAAACTGTGAAGAGAATTAAAAGTGGAGTTATTCACAGATCTGTCTGAGGGAACAGATAAGCTAGGTAAAAAGATGTCAGATGTTGACAAGGCACAGGACTAACGGGCAGGTAAGCTGAAAAACATGAGCCATGGACAGATTAAAAGGCAGGGGACTCAATCAAAAAGTAATAGAAGTGTAAAGGAGGTGCAAGATATTCTTACTGAGTTGTAAACTATACATAGACTTGCCTGAGGAAGCACAGGAACTGTCTGTAGAATTGAATAATTCAAAATTGAGCAGTAAGTTTGTAAAGAAAACCCGAGAAAGAATTGATAAGGACACAAAGAACTTAATGGCGAGAGCCAAATCGGGATTTCTAGATAAAGGTACAATACTAGCACAGGAGGTAGTTCAATACCACTAATCGCTGGCAATGAGGTGCAGTCAGACAGAATAGAGAGCTGCAGTACCTACTTGCCGGTTACCGCTTGTCTTTCAGGTGGAGAAGTAGGGGAGTATAAAATGCAACAGATACTACCAATGTCAATACCAGTTGTACTAGCATACACGGAGTATGTCATGCAGCCGAACAATGCAATGGCAGTAGCAAACGGTACCTTCAGCCTGTCTACTCGTCTAGCTGACAAAGGGTTACTCCAGCATAGGCAGTTTCCGATTTGTACTACAGAGAGAAAAGAACAAATCCCTTGTGAGTCACCAGAGCCTTTCGTAGCTTGTTACCATCCGACGGGACCGAGGTACAGAAGATCAGGTTCATTGTGGGGTACACCAATGGCCAAGCGGTGCCATACTTGTGAACAGTTTGAGCATGCCTTCTTAGACAAATTCTGGTCAATAGCATCCCAAGAGAGGCTACAGCCAGAGGTATTTAACCCAGCACTATTCACTAGTAAACAAGGGGAACAATGGAAGTATTTTGAAAAATACCTGAACAAAACAAGATATTGGACAACTATAGTCAGCACACATCGAGGAAGAATTAATCGAAATACGTGAGAATGATGTAGAATACTTTTCATCCGTTCTGGATGTAATTGACCCGATTTACAGAGGGGCACTCGTGAGCGCAGAACGATCACGTGCAAAGTGAACCTCCGCAAAATAGTGATCTGCAAAGCAGTAATGGTGGAAGTCTCCGACGGGGGAGGGGGTGTAAAGAAACCGAGGTATTAAAGGAAATAACAATCCTAATCACAACAGACCAGCATATAACGAACAGAGGGGTTTTAGACAACAGATTCAAAATGTAATCCTGGCGGGCAGTAACAAACACTATAATAATTGGCAAGGGCCAACCAGTGATAGATGGCCGGTCTGTCCTCCTCTTGGTAGCTGGTGGAGGTCATGGTCAAACAGAATTTAATTCACAGACATACAAGACACAAACTGGCAAAGTCAGGACCATACTGTGCATATAGTGGAGGTGACCCAGAATGAAGAAATTACCCTCCCAACTAATCAGGAAAACCTAAACAGGTCACTCTCCTTTCTGCAGATGGAGTAAGGAGATGAGGGCATTAATAATAATAATAATAATAATAATAATAATAATAATAATAATAATAATAAAGATTTTATTGTCTTTAGGCCATTACAGCAATTGACAACGTCAAATGAAGATACAATTTTTTATACAGTGTGATATGGTATTGACTACTGAAATATTTTAACTTACATTACAATAAATGAACAGTGGGTCATCTGTTTGATTACTGCATTTTACAGTTGAAGAATTCATTGATATCATAGAACGGGTGGGCAACAAACCATTCATGCAGTCTTTCTTTGAATGTATGTTCAGGAAGATCCTGTATAGCATGTGGCAGCTTATTAAATAGTTTGTGCCCTGTGACTTCATAGCTATTTATTGATTTTGATAATCTGTGGTAAGGCGTGTATGTGTGTTTGATGCTGCCCGTGTTGTAACAATGTACATTTTCTGTACGTTTCACATCTCGTAGGTTCTTCTTCGTAAAGATTAAGACATTGTATATATAGAGGTTTATTACTGCCATAATTTTTTGTTTAGTAAATAAGGGTTTGCAGTGAGCCTTATGTGAAGAATTTGTAATTATCCTAAAGGCTTTCTTCTGCAATAATAGGATGTCATGTATATGACTACAGTTACCCCAAAAGATAATGCCATAGAATATCATACTTTGGAAAAATGCAAAATAAGATGATCTGATGTATGTTTCAGGTACACCATTTCTGAGTTGTCTTAATAAATTATTCTAGATAGCTTACTACTAATATAGTTTACATGTTGGCCCCAGGATAACTTTTCATCTAAATAAACTCCCAGGAATTTAACAGAACTAGGGTCATAAGATAGTGGCTTGTCTCTTACAGTGAAGATTATCTGCTGAGTTTTATTTTCATTTAGCAGGAAACTATTTAAATGAAACAACAAATTTACTGTTACCAGTCACCGTTTTATTTTTACTTTTTCCACGACGCGTTTCGAAGGTTTAAACCTCCATCATCGGGTGGATTTACATTAGTTAGTATTTGTTTACAAATGTGGCAGTATACATGTGATGTGTTACGACAGCAAAAGGAACCTGTGACCACTGGAGGCAGTGCCCCAAGTTCCTCCAAAATCGTAACACAACACACACACATATGTAATAGTAACTAATGTAAATCCACCCGATGATGGAGGTTTAAACCTTCGAAACGCGTCGTGGAGAAAGTAAAAATAAAACAGTTACTGGTAACAGTAAACTTGATGTTTCATTTAATGTCAGTAACAGTTCTACCGTATCTTCCTTCGCTGTCGGCGTTGTCGTCGTTACCCTGAGACACCGTTATACCGAGAGGAAATGCGCGTCGATCTTAGAGCACGAGATATGATGACCTTAAGCCATTGACAACACACAACGGTCACGTTAGCACCTGATTCCAGAATAGCTGCAGTAGCTAAGATCTACGAACTATCCCCTGTTGACCAGGTCCCCAAAACTTAACTCGTAACGAGCTCCCTTCAAAGCAAATGGTCATAACGATCGTCTATAAGGGCTTCATACAACGAGAAGAAATGTTACGGTTTATGGAATAATAACAGATACGACCAAACTGTCTTGTCTCTTCTGCTTTATTTAACATAACTTTGTCCACAGTTTCATTTCGCATTCACCACTCATTCACCGAAACCCTTTGATGAACAGTTTTGGTTGCTTAACACCAACAGTCAATGATAATGATACAGCTTTTCTCCTTTTTATAAATTGAAGCCCGCTCTCCGTGATATAATTAAAAAAAACCGGTCTCAATACCGCGTCCCTCGTGAGATGCGAATAGACTTATCCCGGAATTGACCGCCCTGTAGGAGTACTCAATTTAATGACCACACTTCGCTGTCCGCTATTTCGCGTAACTGAATGTCCATTTGTTAGTCTGATTATACACTGTAGCTATTTAAAATTCGCCCCTATATTTTTCACAACGCACAATTAGCACTTCGTTACTTATTTGTTTTTTTTTTTCTAAGAGTAAACGAAAAAAAAAGACTTCCTGGCAGATTAAAACTGTGTGCCCAACCGAGACTCGAACTCGGGACCTTTGCCTTTCGCGGGCAAGTGCTCTACCATCTGAGCTACCGAGCTCTTGCCCGTGAAAGGCAAAGGTCCCGAGTTCGAGTCTCGGTCGGGCACACAGTTTTAATCTGCCAGGAAGTTTCATATCAGCGCACACTCCGCTGCAGAGTGAAAATCTCATTCTGGAAAAAAAAAGACGCCATATAATCGGCTTAGTCGACATAAAGCAAAACACCTTAATATGCCCAATTTCACCTCTTCTTAGAGGATCAGCTACCTTACTCATTAATTTACTACATATTATTTCCAATAACACTAAACAGGTATCGCCGTTATATTTTAATTGTATTCAAAAGCATGTTACTACTATTATGACCAACCAAATCGTCACAAATCGCGCGGCGTGCGTTTTTAATGATAACTTTACGCTATTCAATTAAATCTCGCGGCGTGCGTTTTTAATGATAACTTTACGCTATTCAATTTCCGTTACAGCACAGTCACGGTAAAGCCTAACCTAATAATGTTCGCATTTAAAGGAAACTGTTTGCTCTGAACCAATATGCTGCATGAGTGAGTGTATTTTCAGCACAGGTTTTAAGATCATTAAGATTGTTACTGCTATGAATAAAAGTCGTATCATCTGCGTACAATACAGTGGCGGATATAATAAACGAGGGGAGGTCATTGATCATTATCAGAAACAGGAAGGGGCCCAGTACAGATCCCTGAGGCACTCCAACTTTAACATTTTCTACATTTGACATTTCCTTACCAACACAAACTACCTGTTTACGGTTGTTGAGATAAGCTTTTAACAGTCTGAGACTGTTTCCTTTGATACCGTAGAATTCTAGTTTCTCTAGTAGTGGCATGTGCTCAACACAGTCTAAGGCCTTGCTTAGGTCACAGAATGAGACCTGAGCAAAGCCTTTGTTCTCAAAAACTTTGAGGATGTAACTGACTACCGTGTCGATTGCATCAATGGTCGACGGATTCTTCCTAAACTCGTATTGTGTAGCATTAATTATTCCTAGATTCTCAAACTGAGATGATAATTGTTGGTACATGACGCATTCTATTACCTTGGAGAATGCGGGTACTATTGAAATAGTCCTGTAACTAGATGGAGAGTCTCTATCTCCCTTTTTGTATACTGGGACGATCATAGACAGTTTTAACTCGTCAGGAAAATATCCCTCAAGTAAGCACTGGTTTATGCAATGGGTTAAAGGGTACAGAATGCAATCACACACTTTTTTTAGCAGGTTGCATGATATGCAATATATATCTAAGCTATCAAATGATTTCAGTTGTTTTATGATCCCTTATACAAACAAATCTAGGCGATACTTCGGAGAGGGTTAGCATGCTTGTATTTAGTGACTATCTACCCCAATTTTGGGAGAGTAACTCTGATGGACTAATGTGGTTTGATAATTGACTCTCCTATTTCTTTCACTGAATTAATAAAAACACTCATTGAGTGTTTGAGGTGGGATATTAATTTTGTCTTTTTTAGTATCTGTAGCAGCACTGTTAATTACTTTCGAAGCGGTTTTGCATTTATTGGTGGAATTATGTGTGCTGTTGGCATAGTAGGTTTTTTTGGCTTGCAGGATGGCTTTTTTGTATTCATTCCTGCATTCCACATAGGCTGGCTTGACTTCATACTATTGTATATGTTGTACAGTAACAAAACTTGTTTCTTTAGATCTGTCAGCTGTTTAGTGTACCGTATATTTTGTCTGTTTTGAGATCTGGATTTGTGGCTGCCACCCATTATTTTGATTTTCTTCATGGGAATACTATGGTTAAATAGGGTCAAGAATGCATTAAAAAACCTATCAAATATTATTTTGGCTGGCAGGTCATTACTTGGTGTGTAATGTCCATCGACACTACAATGGCCAAACCAGCAAGGGAATTACGAAATGTGTTAATTTTATCCTCAGTTACGGGTCTGGTAATCACAACTGTTGGGACAGGTCTGTTTGCATTGCTCCAATTGAGGGGAATTTTACTTGCATAATTTAGAGATATGGAGTCATGGTCAGAGAATGGGAACACTACAACTTTGCATGTGTTTTCAGTGGTCTTGAAGTTTACAAAGATGTTATCTAAACATTCTTTGTTTCTTGTGGACCTGTTATTGACATGATGTAAATTGTCTTGTCTTAGTAAGTTTTCCAGATCTGCAACACTACCTTACATTTAGTAACATCAAAATCAGCATTCAAATCACCTCATATTGCTATATTAATTCCTAATGGTTTTCTGAGACAAAGCAGTATATACTGAGGATGACTTCTGTCAGGAAAATGTGTACAATTTGGAAGATAAAAGAAGGGAGTCTGTATAGGCCTCCAAAAGCGAACACACATACCGACCTTCCCTGTGGACAACTGTCGAATCCTGACTGCAGTACAGAGCAAATCTAGAGGGGTGAAACTTCAAGCATTAACACCAATGTCGATCAAAAATATTTCTCTAAAATGCATTTTTCTAGTGGTGGAAAAACTTAATTAGTTGTCTTATTTGTATGGACACCTTCCAACACTGCAAGGTACAGATGGACATAGGACAAGGAAGGTTATTAGTAAATTTAATCAAAACTAGTACCATAGAAACCAAACATCTTTCCAGTATGGTCATTACAGTACAATGGCCTTATTCAGCTGTATTGTACCACAATGCGCAAAAGGATGCACAGTTACATGAAAAAAGAATGGATCCAGCACTAGTACAAGCAACGGTAAGTGAATTAATTTGTTTGTCAGAAGACCAGAAAGAGGAGCTACAGGAATTAATACTTCGGTACGAGCATGTATTTGAAAGCACCCAGGAGTAATAAAAGGTTACATACAGTTGTGTCCCAGCTATCTTGTCCACCCAAAATATCTCGGGAACAATAACAGCTATTGGAAAACGACTTTCACCGGTATCAATGTAGGGCTGGGGCCCATGAATGTACATATTTGGAAACATTCTAAAACGAAAGCATGTGTGTTTTTTAACACAAACTTAGGTTTTTTTAAATGGACCTCCTATATTTTTTCTTCAGCAATCCATAGCATGACAAAGCACATACACAATGGCGTCGATTGCATCGCAATATTCCCATTACATCCCGAGATATTGAGACGTGAAGTTGACGCTTTAAACACCCGACATGCGCTGCTAGCGCACGTCCTGAGGCTCAGGCGTGAACCCCATGCTGCCCGTAATCGCGATGTGATTGCCATGTGTAATCACACCTCCATTCTTGTCAAGAGGTCCGAAACGAATAATACGGTCTGCTGCCATCAACTCTCATAAGCACATAATGATTTCCCTCTTGCGCGTTTTACGTATCTACGTACACAATATGAACCAGTACCGATCGGTGTACACCCGTCAGGTTGTCTTATTTATCCTGCACACCCAAAATAAGGTTTATCTAATGCATTATATGACCCATTGTGCCCGTCGCGCAGGGCCTGGCTCTACCTAGTCAAGTGTCCAACGTAGTTCCCACTACTGCCACAGTTATCACTTCGCCTTGTTTATGGTTTGCGACCCATGCAAACTCCTGTACTCCACCACCCTCCGGGCATCCCATTTGTTGTTGCTTTGGCATGCAGTACACCGCTTGCCAGTGTAGTCGTGCATCAGAGTAATCTAGTGACAGCACGGAGGTAGTACACATTGTGAATAAACGTTATGTTGTGGAACTTATACTGTACAGTATAATGTATACACATGAAGATATGGTAGAAATGCTGCTGATCTATGGAGAATGTACGTTGACGGAAATACGTTATGAGATTGCTTGTTTGTTGATAGTACTGCTAGCGAACATTATGATTGTTAAGTTAATATGTCTGTTTTCTACCCTACTCTACATATCTGTGGTAGGTGGACGAAATGCTGTTCAGGCAGAACGACTGTACAGAAGTCGATTCCCTGACAAGCCATCACCTTCACGCCGGATGTTTGGTCGTCTCACATCTTGTCTACGTGAAACGGGAAGCTTAAATCCAAGACCTCGACATCGTCCTAGAACACGCACAGATGAACGTGCTGAAGTTGCTGTGCTCGCTACCATAGCTGTGAATCCTCAAATCAGCACACGTCAAATTGAACGTGAAGTTGGTGTGTCGAAATCAAGTGCACAGCGTATTCTTAAACGTCAAATTTCATCCTTACCATGTTCATTTACACCAGGATCTTCATGGAAATGACTTCCGCAATAGGGTAACATTTTGTCGGTGGGCTCAGCAAAAACTTCTGACTAATCCTAATTTTTTTGCAGATGTTCTCTTTACCGATGAGGCATCATTCTCCAACAAAGGAATTGTCAATATGAGGAATATGCATTATTGGTCTGCAGACAGTCCAAAATGGGTGCGTCAGGTAGAGCATCAATGTCCGTGGAAAGTTAATGTTTGGTGTGGGATTATTGGAGATACCATTATCGGACCTTTCTTTATAAATGGCAGACAATAATCCAGATTTATACGAGACAATCTTCCTGTTCTGTTGGACACCGTACCTCTGAACCGGAGAATGGTCATGTGGTATCAGCATGACGGATGCCCTGCACATAACGCCTTACGAGCACGATGACTTCTGAACCGTAAATTCCCTGGTAGGTGGATTGGACGAGGTGGCCCAGTTAGGTGGCCTGCCTGATCTTTGGACCTTACACCGCTGGATTATTTTCTTTGGGGATCAGTGAAGGATTCTGTTTACCAACATGAACCAACAACACCAGAGGACATGAAGCAACGCATTATTGATGCTTGTACAGCCATCAAAGAGGAAACAGTAGCACGAAGTAGTGCGCAGAGTGACCCTGTGTGTGCAAGCCAATGGGCATCACATTGAGCATGAGATGTGAACACTATATTTAGTATGTAGTGCTGGTACCGCAGTGGAAGTTTCTACAAAGGGCCATTTTACCCAGTGATGTTAAGAAACATTTGTTTGCAACAATTTGTCATTTAACGCATTAGATAAACATAACATTGATAATTATGTGATAATAAAACTAATTGGTTACACATGTTTACATTCATCTTCTATGTCCTACCTGAACTTCCCAAATCAAAACACTTTTACCTAAACAACGGTAAAACTTTTAGTCCACTTGCTCGTTTTACTAAAACCATCAACATGAATTTTACTATTACGAGTGAATGATTAACTGTCACTTGCGCTAGATCTTCAGTAAAGTAAAGTTTTAATGTTGAACGGCATTACCTTTTTAGTAACGGATTAACGATAAGCGAAGTTAACTTTGTGACTAACACAGATATGTTACAGAACCGCATCACCCCTAGCCTACGGGATAAATACCTGCTGGAATGTACGACGTTAATGAAGGATGGCAGCAGACCGTATTATTTGTTTCGGACCTCTAGATAAGCATGGAAGTGTGATTACACATGTCAATCACATCGCGATTACTGGCAGCATGGGGTTCACGCCTGAGCCTCGGGACGTGCGCTAGCAGCGCATGTCGGGTGTTTCAAGCGTCAACTTCGCGTCTTAATATCTCGGGATGTAATGGGAATATTGCGATGCAATCAACACCATTGTGTATGTGCTTTGTCATGCTATGGATTGCTGAAGAAAAAATATAGGAGGTCCATTTAAAAAAAAAAAAAAAAAACATAAGTTTGTGTTACAAAACACACATGCTTTCATTTTAGAATGTTTCCAAATATGTACATTCATGGGCCCCAGCCCTACATTGATACCGGTGAAAGTCTTTTTCCAATAGCTGTTATTGTTCCCGAGATATTTTGGGTGGACAAGATAGCTGGGACACCCTGTATATAAAATGGACGTTTACCCACACAAAACGTTCTGTTTTTCATCGCACATCATATTCTGGTCAGATGAGGCAGCGATAAGGAAGGAGATGAAGAGGATGGTAGACAGTGTCAGGTAACACTCATATTCGCTGTAATGTAGCCCTATTTGAGTTGTCGCCAAACCCGACAGTAGTGTCAGGCTTGTACTCGATGCCCACAGTATAAACAAGATCACTGTGTTAGGACACGTCCCGACAACTTAGAAGAACAGTTACTGAAGTTCCATACAGTCAAATACCTTACTGTAATCGATTTAAAGGCACCGTATCGGCAGATATCTCTCCCTGAAGACAGTATAAGTACACAGCCTTTGTATGTGAGAGCAGAAGCTATGAACTTTGCATCTTGTCTTTCGGCTTAAATTTGAGCACAGGTGTCTTCACTTCCGCATTAGACAAAGTTTTAGATCCAGTCACAGTCTACGTGGATGACTTGCTAATAGCAACGCCTAACTGGCAAGAGCATTTGTGACTTCTGGGACAAGTACTATACCGATTCTCAGAATATAGTGCTGCAGCAAATTTAAAGTAGTCTGAATGTGGGAAGAGAAAGGTCAAATTCCTAGGACACATCATATCATCACAAGGTATGTTGCCAGATCCGGGAAAACTAGATACAATCTGACTTTTTGCCCTCCTGGGAACAAAAAACAGCTCAAAGCTTATCTGAGCTTAGCACCTTTCTTTAGAAAATTTATCCCTGACCAATTGCTGAACAGAGATGCTCTGTTAATCTTGTTACGGAAGAATAACCGTGGATGCAGACAACTCACTGTCAAACTGACTTGGAAAATATAAAAGAAGCTCTCCTCGTGCAAATATATTTCATCACCCAGACATGTCGGAAGAGTTCTGTTTAAGCACTGGTGCATCTTTGCAGAGTCCGGGGGCATGTCTATTCCACTCACACAGATGGACAACAAACACCCAGTTAGTTTTGCAAGCAGAACTCTATAGAGAGTGGGGTTTTAAGAAATTTGATTATTATCTGTGGGAAAAACATAATGAAGGCTAATGTGACCACCAAGCACTTTCTTTCCTCTTGACGTGCAAACTGGTGCAGAGAAGAATAGCCAGATGGTGTCTTTACTTGCAGGAATTCAGTTTCAAGGTAGTGTACCTCAAATGTGAACAAAACGTTAATTGCTGACACCTTGCCGTGGCTACCCCGAAGGTTAAATGAATTTTTAAAATTCACCGAACAGAATTCTATAATCTCCATCCTACTTATGCAGGACAAAACATACCAACCTTGTTATGTAAAAAGCTGCAACAGCCTGAAGGAACTACAAGAAGATGATCCACTCTGGAAGATGGTAAGACTCAAACTATGTAAGGAGATGATGATGATGATGATGATGATGATGATAACTTCAGTTTTATAATATTTATAAATAAATCTTGTTTCACCGACATACGCATAACGAAGAACAGTGATGCGTTTACCTGAAAAGTTTGGAGATGAATGCATTCTTTACACTAGCAACATATAGGGTCATTATGATGTTTTCTAAGGGCAATGATAAGGACCACATACTGTTTCTTCCCCAACATGAGGTGCCTAATTCTCCTACTTGTCAGAACACTCCAACAAATCAAAATTAATTGAACTGCAACAAACAGTTACACAAAACCTTTAGAATTAGTACCATTGGATGCTGCCAGTCCTTATCCAAAAGGAAATGGGAGTGTTAAATATTGCCCAATATGATTTTTTCTCCAACTATGTTAAGTTGTATACAGAGGGATCGGTGACTGCTGGTGCTATTATTAGAAGACTGAATTCACAACCACAGATAAAGTAAAACACATACCGGTAACACGATTCCACCCTGAAGCAAGTTCCATAGGAAAGGTATTTAAGGAATGTAGTAGATTTATACACTACTACTCACCACAGAAACATACAAAATAGATCGAGTTTGTCTCGCCATTTCAGCAAATCGTTAGTAACTTGCAACATATTTTCACAGGCTTCACACTAACTGAATTAATGTTTAAGAAAAGGGAAATGTACGATTAGGAAAAACCACTGTCTAAAGTATTCACGGGAGAGATGTAATTTGAAGAAAAAATACACCAAACCTTAAGGCTAAGAAAAGGCCGAGCAGAGGAAAAAAGTCTTAGAACAAAAGTTTAAGGCTTCCTCTACAATTCCATACAGGACAACAAGCATTGCTGTGAATGCACCCAATGTCTACCAAACATGGAAAACTTAACCACAAACTGCAACTCTCATACACTTGCCCATTTGTAATTACGCAAGTCCCTCATTCCGGATCATACAGACTAGCTTATCCTGTAAGTGGAAAGGACAAGGGCCTTTATCCACACAAGATCTAAAGGAATTTGTATGCTGAATGGATCAGACAGAAGGTTAAACCAACTCAGAGTAGCTGTGCTGAAGTATAGTGAAAATATTTGACTATAAAATATGAAAGATGTTCACTTAGTTTTAGGACAAGTTCCTCTCTTGTTATTTATATGTGCATAAACAGAAATATTTTAAGTCATTAGTTATTTAAGATTTTGTTCACTGGTGAAAGGATGTTGTGAAATAAGCAATGAGCTGAATTTAAACGCCATTAGGCAAATTCACTACTAAAACAAGCATAAATTGATAAATGTTGTAACATTATGATGAGAGGCAATGCACAGAAACAGTAGAAATTTGAACTGCAGGAAGTGATCTCAGGGCAAAATGAGAAACACGCTGCTTAACATTCCAGGCCCGCAGCTAACAGTATTTGTATACCAAGTAGAATGTACCCAAAAGATTATGAATATAAATCAATTACTAAAATAAGTAATGAGGTCTACATTATAAGAATAAACCTAATATAAGAAAACAGAACTAAGATAAAGAAATATTTAGATGGAAGAAAAGAAAATGAACTAACTGCAGGAAGATATCTACACACTAGGTTATTATTTACAATACACAAAAATGATTATACACAAAAACTAAGCACTGTGGCATAAAAAATTCCTATATATACAATGAGAAATTCTGGGGATATGTTAATGCTCTGAATAAGCTACGGGAGGGGGTAATCGCAATGTGCCTCGTCTAGGAAGATACCTGGTAGTTGCATGTGCAATCATTGTACGAATATGGAAGACACGGGAAAAGGGTAAGTTGAAGTGCCAGACGAACTGTTAATATCACTCTCACAAAAAAGGGTTTAATTCCAAGAATCAGTCAGAAAATAATGAACTAAAACATCAGCATACGGAATGACAATATATATGTGATAAGTGAGATCAATATGTTGGCTGGCGTTGGAGCCACTACGTACTTAGTTTGCAAGTTTAATATTACATTTTTTTAGAGGGATCAAGGCAAGCACATGCCTTAGTAACCAGAAGAAAGAGAATTTAGGTAGCCCGGACCACACCGCAATATGAGTAATTATTTATATATAGATATGGGTATGAATGTAAAAGTGTGGCTGTCTTAAGTGAATATAAGAAGTTATAGTATGGAAAATGTGAAATGCAGTCCAGGTCCTGTACTAAACAAAGGTGCAGGTTTTCAGACTGTACACTGAATAATGCAAGTAACAGATGTGAACACTGAATACAAGTGTTCAAGACAATTACATAAGATCACGGCTTATCTGAATGTCCTTCTACAAACATTTCTTTTGACACAACTTTCGTAGCTAAGTATTTGCGTACATACATATTATATCACATAGGAGCTGTATCCCACAATGAAAAGTATAAATCAAGTACGCTGAAGAACAGTCATTACAGGTACTTTTAAGCAATGTCAATAATAAACTTTTACGACACAATGGCTCAAAAATGGCTCTGAGCACTATGGGACTAAACATCTGTGGTCATCAGTCCCCCAGAACTTAGAACTACTTAAACCTAACTAACCTAAGGACATCACACACATCCACGCCCGAGGCAGGATTCGAACCTGCGACCGTAGCAGTCACGCGGTTCCGGACCGAGCGCCTAGAACAGCTGGACCACCGCACCCGGCTACGACACAATGATGTTAGAATTTTATCTATAATGCTGCAAACACTGAATAAATAGTTCGTTGCAAAACACTAAGAAGAGTTCACAGAGAATTCGCTCAGTTATTGTATGCTGTGTAAATGATGGATTTCAGTCAGGAGATGATAAATGCTTCGTTCATTCCTTATAACTCCCTGTTGATTTGTAGACCACCAGCCGGTAGATTCAGATGAGGAGTATATAGCATTACACGAGTAGTGGGATCCACTTTGCGTAACACGAGTGTAGGGGAGTCGAAAAAAGTAGTGATCCATGACGCCATAGCAACTTGAGGTTTTTTTATACATGTAATTCATTTCTAAATTTTATCGATTATTCGCAGAGTAATGAATTTAATTATAAACAACATTTAACAATTAACGAGTTTTAATGAGATAGATATAAATATGTTTTGACATAGCAAATCACCTTGTTGCATTATGCACGATATGTTTTCTCCTTGTAAGAACAAAAACTTCCGTGTTGCTTAAGTGCACGATCAAGTAGTCCTAGAGTACGGATCTTCTGTAACTTTCACGAATGGGTACAGAATTGTTAATTTACAACCCAGAGTTTATTTAAAAATTATTCTACGAAACCACAGCCCGACTTTAGTGCAAACAAATCGCGTGCGAATTCTCAAATATCAGCGCGGATTTTAAGATACGTGGCTGGATATCGGGCGTTATCGTCACGTGTACGGTTCAGTAACATTAACTGCAATTTACGGACATTAGCTCGATAATAACTATCAGAGACTTTTACGAATGGCATAGTAATCTTCTCGATGCTTAAAGCAAGTGAGAAGCGATTTACTGTCAGGATACGACAAATATCAATCATTACATAGTCAACTTAGCAACTCATAAACAGACAGTGATAGAATTATTGAAATGATCTACATGCATATCAGAAACTAATTACTCTAACTGTGAGTGACTTGTGGATTGGACGAGTCTTTTATTTCAGCTAATTGGTATTAATAACTTCTTTTGAGGTTGAAACTTCATCAATGGTGTCTCACTCATTCAGTTTAGTAGAATGATACATAGTAGTAGATACACTACTATTTATAGTTTTAAAGGAAAAGAGAGCACATACCTGTTTTTCTTTTGAGAAATGCTCGTACTTCAGTCGTCAGTCTTCTCAAAGCATAGACACGAGTGACACTCCCTCACAGTATTACGATATCATGAACCGCCACACACGTGGCCCCTACCAACTACATTTCTGAACTGAAAACCCTGAGATATAGCCACATTATGAAGAAGGAACAAAGAAGAGGAAAGATCAGCCGAAGAAACGGAGCAAAGAGAGAAGGGGAGGTCACAAGTGGCTAGTTTAGTTAGGATTGCTTGTATTGGAGACACGAGAGTGAAGTTTCTGTTCCTTTCATTAGCAATCCGGAATTCCAAAAGCTCGAGTTACACGAGATGATGGTAATAGTTGTTGCAAATATGTATAGTGTTTTTTTTTTTTCAGTCCTAACATGTAAAATGTTTTTCAAGTAATTTGTGTAAACAATGATTATGTCACAAGTTTAAAAGTTACAAGTTGTGAACATAAATGATTTATTAATGATGAAAATTAATATGAAATAACTTGTCACAGTAATATTGCCTTATGAATTTTGAAGGGGAAAACAACTTCTCAAATATCATTCACTTCTATTTAAATATTGTCCTGCGAACATAAAAAAAATGGTGTGACAAATTCATGCATAAACTTGCATGCAAGTAAAACATCTTAGACTGTGTGTCAGCTAATATTAAAATGACACTTATGGGTAGTTATAAGGAGCAAATTTACATCATGTTTTAATTTATTTATGTAAGTTTTGCAAAATTTTAAGCACTCGTACAAAGACATAAGGGACACTGTATATGAAAAGGGTCTTCAAGAGAAACTGTCCACATATCAAATATTTAACGTGTGTTGAATAAGGAAAACACACACACACACACACACACACACACACACACACACACACACACACTTGTGAAGTAGTGGTCAAACTTTCATGTGCCTACAATGATGAAAACATTCTACGTGCCCGTTGTAGTCACGATGGACAATGAATTTTACTATGGAGGAGGAACTAAAGCAAGTAATTTATGGTCGTATCTGGAATATTTTGAGCTCTTGACGTGATGGCGATGATACGGAATGATCTTTCAGACACTGCAATGTGTGATGGACAATGATGTCTGTATAACCACAGTCAGAACTTTATGGCTTCTCCGTCGTGGCATTGAATTTTTTAACCACACACATCAACATGCATTTATCCTACGGACACTATAATGATGTGCAAGTCGGCGTAGTCTACAAAGTCACAGACCTGAGGCTGAATTATTCTCCATAGTAGCACCGATAGTACCACAAGGCATGTGCACAAAAGACACCAATTGACGAGCAGAGATGCGGCTGCAGAAACTATTGGTGGTGGTTGCACCTCAATAATGAGCAAAATGCTAATTCAACCATTTGTTGATTCATGGTCTCTTAGAAAATGAACCTCTAAAGTTTTGTAAACTTCATTTAAACTGTAATATAAATAAAGCTGACATGTGCAGGGGATAAATAAGATATAACCCTGGCCACAAGTAAAGGGATTTGATCCCCCAGCCAGGCCAAAAGGTAGTTATGTTAGTATGTTTGTAAAACGCACCACTAACCATGGACAATAGTAATCAAGGAAAACATCAGTATACAGTACGGGGGAGGGGGGGGGGGGTAGTTGTGATAGGTCTTATTTTGATTTAGCCATAAAGTATACGTCATTTAATAAGAATCTGAACACTGTGGTGCAAAGATGCAAATAAACATGCCTGTGCCAAAAAGAGATTTGTAAGAAAAGAGAGATTAATGTATATCTGTATTCCAACATTTCCTTAGGCCAATATCAAATTATTCACTCTTCAACTACCTGTCTCTTCCAGTCAGATTCCGGGTGTACATATTTTATGTATGTCAAACAACAATATATATTTGTGGAAAAGTTTTTACAATATATCTTTTGCAAAGGGAAGTAATTTCATTTCTAAATCAATTCATCCAGAAAATGATACCTGAATACACCGTAGCCGGCAAACTTTGGAACACACAGAGATTGTATTATTTATGGTTGTATTATACTGCATTCTTTATCACAGAGCTGGACACTGCATCCTTTTCTTCAAGAAAGAAGAAGTGAATATCACTCTGTTTAAAGGAGCGTTAATGTATCAATCAATTTTGACTGTTACACTGGTAATCATGGCAAGAGGCTGTGGGGGTGCAAACTTGACAAGTGAATCGGTGCTGGTGAAAGTAGCCGCCAGCCATACACCTTGAAGTAATGTAAATTATTCGCACCTCCTTATGGTGCCAGTACTTACCAACCAGTTCACTATGAGCAGGTAAACACACATTATTCCTTAAGTGGCTACGGTTAGTTTCCTCAGCTTAACTGAAACTAACCACAAAGTATGTTAATGGAGAACATTTAAGTTTACATACGACTGATACTGACTTAAAACATAGGTGTCACTAAACGTCTAAACAAATATCTTTGGTTGCCTATGCAATGGTGACAATCTACAATAACTATTACAATGACTTCCAGTGAAGATTACAGAAATTTCTCGTCCTGTTCGACATCAAGAAATATGAAGCCTCAAACCATTACTGCGGTAACAATATTTAAATTGAAAGGAATTAAATCTCTGTGGTAGTGTTTACATGGCAATACACTGTCAATGTAGAATTCTAATACGCCATCACATTTGGTACATCTACATTAGGTGATATAACAGTAGGCAGATCTATGCAAAAAATAACTGTAGCTTCTTAGCATATTGGTATGTCCGTTTCTTCATGTTTTTCCAACTATTCAGTAACATAGAAGTAGTACATTATTAAAAATAAAGTGAGCAGTTGCGTAAGACTTTATTTCAAAGATAAATATGGATACATAAATTCAGATCCACCCTTAACACAAATAGCTGATGCTTCCCACTACAGTACTTTGGACACAGTGAAGTCAGTCAGTCTGCCTCAGGCACCAAGCGGCTGGGTTCCTAGTCAGTTGCCACTCTCCGACACGTTTGAGGCCGGGCGAGAAGTCACTGCGGACGGTTCGTATTGCTGCAGTGGCCAGAGTGACCGCACCATTTCCCGTCTCCACACTGGCCGTACCGCTAACCACTGTTCACATGAGAAAAACTTCAATTAACATTTTATTTCTTGCCTTACATACTCTCATTTGGATTTATTGTTATTTACATGCAGCTGAGGTAAATAGTAGAGAATCTGATAATGTCAAATTTGTTCCCACGTTTACTGATGTATCACTACATATGTTGTGAGAAAATTGTGAGATACCTGTTTAAATGTAACGTCTGCATCAAATCTTTAAGTCCTCTAATAGTGTGACCGTAATAACAGTAACTATGAAAGTTAATTTAAAAATGCTGTAACTGAGAAGGAAACAGACACAATAGTGCAGGTTGAAATGGCTAATGGCTTTGCTCAGGCAGCAATTATGAAGATTGCAAGAAAAAATTTTAATAGAGTAGGAAACAAAGAAATGGCTAGCAAAGGAGGGGAAAAGTATATCTCATTGTCATACTTTGCGTCTGTGTCAGATAGGATAGCAGTTGTCTTCTGCAAATATGTCATTACAGTGGAATTTCAAATGGATAATAAACTGGGTCAGTGCTGTGACATAGCTTACAACCAATACTGAATAAATTCTGTAACGCAAGTACCTGTAAGATTTTCTGCAGTTCATGTGAGAAATATTACATTGGGTAAACTGGAAGGGAGTTTCAAATTAGATTTTGTGAATATGAATATGCAAGTAATTGAAGTGTGTTGGGATTTCATTTAAAGGAGAGCCAACATCAGCTTAAAAAAAAATACTGAAGGTGACATACAAATTTAGCATTTTGGTTGTGAAGTTACATTACTGATAATTTTAAAAGAAATAAATATATACACACCTAATCACGTAGACGAATATTAGAGAATCGTCTTTCGTAAGTTTTGCATATTAACATGGGCAACAATGTAGGAAACGACATAGTCCTACTTATTGTAAAGAAGACACGTCAAGTTGCAGACAGGCATAGCTGGAAGACACTTACATATAGGTTTCGGCCACAGCCTTCATCAGTAAAAACACACACGCACACCTCGTGCACACGACCACCAACTCCTCCATCTTGGGCCAGAATGCCATTCTGGCCAGGATGCTGAAGTTGGCGGTCTTTCACTTATAACAGCTGTGTCTGAAAGCTACATGTAAGTGTCTGTCTTTTTAGTAAGTAGCAATCTGTCTTTCCCTACATTATTGATATTCCTATCTGGAGTTTCCATTGCACATAACAGTTTTTCCATGAAATCTGTATTGTTATATTGTATTTTACTGTTTACTTCATTGCACAATTGTGTTGGTAAAAATGAAATAATTTTAATCACCTTCACTTATTTAAAAATAATTATTTTAATTAACTTTGCATCAGATGTTATACTCTCCACTGCAATTATGAACAAATCATCTAATGTGGATCCATATGACACTGCCATTAATGGAATGTCTTTTACTGTTACACTGTATTTTACAGCTGACCTTTGTGCACGTGAGTACTGATGCAACTTTTATTATTTTACATTATTATTTCTGTTGCACAATAAAGTCTGCATTACGGATTCATTAGCGGTTCCTCGACAATGCAACTGTAGTCGGCTCCTGTTAGGTCAACTCTTTGTAGTTGATAACACGTTTTGCTCGACCTTTGCATCGACATTATTCAGCGTCCTTGGCAATGCTCGAAAAGAACTTAAATGGTAAGTATTTGTGTTCTTCCAAAAATGAATACAATTAATTTCATTTGACGTTTACATAATCTCTTTTCTTTGATTACACTGTACTGTATGATATCATCATTTGCACTCTTCTATTATTTGTCACCAGGTCATGTGATGACGGGCTACGTCCAAAACGTCTAGTGATCACAAAATAAAAAATTCAATACCGTCTGGACCACTATTACTTATGCAACTTACCAGCATTTTTAAATTCACCTGCATCGTGAATAGTCTGTGCATGGAAAAACAAACAGCACTCAAACAAACAGACCAACAGAGAAAGCCCCAAATAAAGTAAGTTAGGAGACACGTGCATACACACACACACACACACACACACACACACACACACACACACACACACACACACACTTTTTACAATCACATTTTATCACTAAATTAGAATGAACACATTTTTAATCTCTCTCTCACACACACACACACACACACACACACACACACACACCACACACACACTTTTTACAATCACATTTTATCACCAAATTAGAATGAACACATTTTTAATACAGGCATTAACTTTTTTTTGTAAATGTTCTATGCTATTTGTTAACAGAACAGCACAGCTCCCTGATACAAATTATGTGATGTAAGTTTGACAGGAAAAGACACGTAAATTACACAGAGAACTTTAGTTTCAGTGTTCTTGTGGCCACCCAGATGCATACTGTCAGAAAGTTTATACTATTCTGCATAGAAACTTGTACCACCGAGACAAGATACGTGCGGCACTTGTCGAACTGTCCACAAACTTGCAGCACTGGGCAGGCCGATACCTGCTCTCTGGAAGATTTGACTGCAGTGCTACGGAACCTCTGCCTACACAGCTTGGGTCCGTGAGAAGGAATGTCGCAATTCGTTCACCGCTCCTCACTCGGCAATTCGTACAGACACTCGAATCATTATCAATGTGTAAATCACAATTAGGTGTACAATATTATTTACAAATGTAGAAGATGTAGACTGAGCATTAACTTGATGCAAATGTTAATAAGCCTCATTAATAAGGGAAGGGTTCACACACTAGTAAAATGCAACACACTCCAGAAAGCTGCCATACTTGCACTAGCTGCAGTCAATCCTCATATAAATTCAGATCAAACACAAAAATAGGTATTAGTTACACACTTATTCTTCGTATATATAAATATGTGACATCACTAAAATTAAACAAGGCTCTGAGGTGTGATTGAATCGTATACAGAATTTGCAAATGAATTAGTTATTCTTCCAAATTGTACAGGAGGAGCTAGATAGGATGAGGAGGGAGAAGGGGGTTGGGGAATGGGAGCTGGCTGTTGGCAAGAGATCTGCTAGGAGGAGGAGATTTTCAGATAGTTTTACTATTGGTGTTTGTAATAGATTTGACCAACTGTCAGAGTCTAGTGGAGAGGAATCTCTAGTAGCTGTAGATGTAGGAAGTATGCAGCAGACCTCGGCAGTTCCGGTGGCTAGGACAGTTGCAAAGTCGGAGAGGAAGAAGAAGGTTCTGCTGTTAAGTAGTTCTCATGGTAGAGGTGTAGGCCAGCAGTTGCAGGAAGTGCTGGGGAGTCAGTACCAGGTCACCAGCATTGTGAAGCCTAATGCAGGGTTGGCTCAGGTGACTTAACATAGGGGGGGGGGGGGGGGGGGGGGGGGGGGGGTTATGTAGGGATTTTACAAAAGAGGATCAGGTAGTGATTGTGGGTGGGGCTGGTAATAGTATTGATAGGGATGGGGAGTATAACATAGATGGTGACCTGGAAAAGATAGCCACTCAGACTGGCAATACGAATGTGCATTTCGTGGAACCATTTCAGCGTCACGATCGACCTCGTCTTAATACAGCCGTCAGGCGTAATAATGTGAGACTCGGGGGTGCGCTGATGACAGAAAGCACAGGTCACATTTCAGTGGTGTCGGTGGAGTCTATCGGCAGGACGGGTTTCACTAGACACGGCCTGCACCTCGACAGGTATGGGAAGGGGAGGTTGGCAAAGCTTATAGGTGACAGCATAGGTGGGGTTGGTGGGATCACTCATGGGAAAATTCCTGCAGTAGTGAGTGTTAGAGCTGCACCTTTATTAGATTGAAGTCCGCTGATAGGTATTCCTGCTTAAGGGAAGTCTCTCTTAACAAGGGAATCACTTTTGACAAAGCTCAGGTAGCTGAGTAATGAGGGAATTAGTATATTTCATCAAAATATACAAGGTATTAGAGATAAAGTTAGTGAACTGCTTATAGATGTTGACTCTGAAATTATTGGTATATCTGAACACTTCTTAAATAAGGAGATAATTCAGAGGCTTCCTTTACCAGGATACAGGTTGGCTGGCAGCTTTTCTAGGAGCTCTTTGCAGTGTGGGGGAGTAGCCGTGTATGTGAAAAACGGTATCCCATTTGAGTCAATTGATGTTTCAAAGTACTGCACTGAAAAGGTGTTTGAATGTTGTGCAGGTGTGGTTAAATTTAGTGGAGCTAAACTTCTTACTGTTGTTATTTATAGATCCCCAGACTCCGATTTCACACAATTTTTGCTAAAGCTAGAGGAGGTTCTTGGTTCACTTTATAGGAAATACAAAAAGTTAGTTATACGTGGTGACTTCAATATTAATTGTATAAGTGATTGTGCAAGGAAGAGGATGCTGGTAGACCACCTTAATTCATATAATCTTATGCAAACCGTATTCTTTCCAACGAGAGTGCAAGGGAACAGTAGAACAACCGTAGACAATATTTTTGTTCATTCGTCATTACTAGAAGGGCATTCTGTTAGCAAAATGGTGAATGGCCTTTCAGATCATGATGCCCAAATTTTAAGTCTAAAAGATTTTTGTGCTGCAACGCAGGTTAAATATAGTTACCAACTTTTTAGGAAAGCTGATCCAGTTGCTGTAGAGACTTTTGTAAACCTTATCACTGAACAAGAGTTGCAAGATGTTTATAGTGCTGATACAGTAGACGATAAATATAATGCTTTCCTCAAGACTTTTCTCGTGCTCTTTGAAAGTTGCTTTCCGTTAGAACGTTCAAAACAGGGTACTAGCACAAACAGGCAGCCTGGGTGGCTGACTAAAGGTATAAGAATATCTTGTAGAACAAAGTGGCAATTATATCAAAACGTTAGAAACAGTCACAATCTAAATGCAGTAGCCCATTACAAACAGTATTGTAAGGTGCTTAAAAATGTTATTAGGAAGGCCAAAAGTATGTGGTATGCAGATAGAATAGCTAAGTCTCAGGATAAAATTAAAACCATATGGTCAGTCGTAAAGGAAGTTACTGGTCTGCAGAGACAGGTCGAGGATATAGAATCAGTGCGTAGTGGGAATGTCCGTGTTACTGATAAGTCGCATATATGTACAGTATTTAATAATCACTTTCTGATATAGCAGGTGAACTAAATAGAAACCTAGTCCCAACAGGGAATCATATAGTGCTCGTGGAAAAAAGTGTTCCGAGACTGTTACCTGAAATGCTCCTCCATGATACTGACAAGAGGGAGATTGAGTTAATAATTAAATCACTAAAGACCAAGAACTCTCATTGATATGACGGGGTATCTAGCAGAATACTGAAGTATTGTTCCATGTATGTTAGCCAAGTACTTAGCCATATCTGTAACTTTTCCTTTAGGAGTGGTCGGTTTCCTGACCGATTAAAGTACTCTGTAGTGAAGCCACTTTATAAAAAGGGAGACAGGGATAATGTTGATAATTTTAGACCTATTTCTATGCCATCGGTGTTTGCTAAAGTTATCGAGAGGGTTGTATATACAAGGTTACTGCAGCATTTAAATTCACATAATTTGCTGTCAAATGTTCAGTTTGGTTTTAGAAGTGGCTTAACAACTGAAAATGCTATAGTCTCTTTTCTCTATGAGGTTTTGGACGGATTAAATAAAAGGTTGCGAACGTTAGGTGTTTTCTTTGATTTAATGAAGGCTTTTGACTGTGTTGACCACAAAATATTACTGCAGAAGTTGGAGCTTTATGGAGTCAGGGGAGTAGCTTACAATTGGTTCGCCTCTTACTTTAAGAACAGAAAGCAGAAGGTAATTATCCGCAATATTGAGAGTGGTAATGATGTTCAGTCCCAATGGGGCACTTTTAAGTGGGGCGTTCCCCAAGGGTCGGTGCTGGGGCCACTGCTGTTTCTTATTTATATAAATAATAAGCCTTCTAGTATTACAGGTGATTCAAAAATATTTCTGTTTGCTGATGACACCAGCTTGGCAGTGAAGGATCTTGTGTGTAATATCGAAACATTATCAAATAATGTAGTTCATGAAATAAGTTCGTGGCTTGTGGAAAATAATTTGATGCTAAATCACAGTAAGGCTCAGTTTTTACAGTTTCTAACTCACAATTCAACAAGAACTGATATTTAATCAGACAGAATGGGCATGTTATAAGCGAGACGGAACAGTTCAAGTTCCTAGGCGTACGGATAGATAATAAGCTGTTGTGGAAAGCCCATGTTCAGGATCTTGTTCAGAAACTAAATGCTGCTTTATTTACCATTAGAACAGTATCTGAAATAAGTGACACTTCAACACAAAAAGTAGTCTTCTTCGCATATTTTCATACGCTTATGTCGTATGGTATTATTTTTTGGGGTAATTCTTCTGATTCAAAAAGGGTATTTTTGGCTCAAAAACGGGCTGTTCGAGCTATGTGTGGTGTAAGTTCGAGAACCTCTTGTCAACCCCTATTCAATGGTCTGGGAATTCTGACATTACCTTCACATTATATATTTTCGTTAATGTCGTTTGCTGTTAGCAATATTAGCTTATTCCCAAGAGTTAGCAGCTTTCACTCAGTTAATACTAGGCAGAAATCAAATCTGCATGTGGAATGCACTTCCTTGACTCTTGTGCAGAAAGGAGTGCAGTATTCTGCTGCATCCATTTTCAATAAGCTACCACAAGAAATCAAATCTTAGCAGTAGCCTAAACTCTTTTAAGTCTAAACTGAAGAGTTTCCTCATGGCTCACTACTCCTATTCTGTCGAGGAGCTCCTGGAAGAGCTAAAAAATTAAGCAAATTCCAGTGTTACATTCTTGATTTCTTTATTTAAACTAATGATGTGTCGCCTGAATATGTTTCTTATATTTCATTTTATCTGTTTCTGCAATCGTGTTATAATTTCATGTATTGACTCGTTCCACGACCATGGAGACTTCTCCTTAATGTGGTCCCATGGAACAATAAATAAATAAATAACAGAGTTTGGCAACAATCTCCTGTGAGTATACAGAAACTAACTCAATTAAACTTTGGAATTTTCCTATAAGAATTAGTGATGCAAATCTTTCTGTGCCCTCGTAGTCTATAAATGAGCTAGAATTAAATGACAGGAAGACAATTTCTACTTACACAATATCCTGTTTTAGTCCAAAACTGTTTTGCAGTTTATTATTTGTTTGAAGTACGCCTCTGACAGTGTGCGGCAGTTGGAGTTTATCGGCAGAAGTGCCTACGTCGCAGCAGGTGTGCAAAGAGCTACCGACACTGCACAGAGTACCGAGGAGGACTTCAGAGCTACCACCACGAGGGATTTCTGTCAATGTAAAAATAAACAATGAAAATAAAGAAAAATCTACATAAAAGCACTTAACATTCAGCTGGGGCCTAGTATCCATTTAAGATACAAGCTTACACTTGATCGTCAAACAAAACTTTATTGCTAATTGATCCTCATGGAAATCATTTTTAACAACAATTTAAGATCACCGATATCGAAAAGTAGGTTTGGCATCCAAACCCTTTCACTTTAAATGATCAGAAACGTGAAATTGTGGACATCCAGACACTGAGAAAAAGAAGCCCAACCGCAATCAGTTGACCTCAAAAATATCTCTGTGTAGCAATCCAAAGGGATATAAAATGGAACAATCACACTGGCCCAGTCGCAAGTAAAACAAGTGGCACATTTTGGTTCATTGGCGGAATAGTGGGAAAATGCAGCCCATCTACAAAGGAGACTGCCTAAAATCACTTGTGCCTGATCTTGGTCCATTTTCACAAAATGGAGAAATCACAACAGCTGTCGAACCAATAATGCTTTATTCTTTACGGCCAACTTCACAATAATATAATTCCACCTTCTGGCATACACTGTAACAGGGGAAACACTATGTTATAATAACCCCAATTCAAAAATAAACACATAAGAGGAAACTGGTGACTCGAAATTACTCACATAAAAGCACAGACTGTTCTGGTGTAACCACAAGCACCAAAACGAAGGGTAAGAACGCAAGACCAGAGTAGGCAGTGAAACGATGTCGGCCGACGGTGCGCGGAATACGACCACACGACAGGAGCGCCCTTGAGACGAAGTGAATGTAAGTGCCGCTCCTGCCTGCCTCGGCACTCTTATCGGCCCAGTATATGGACATTAGCAAACAGGATTTGCAGAGCAGTATTAGTGACGTGTGTCAACTTGCAGGAACATTGCGTACAGAAGGACTGAATTATATTGCACGTCACCCCTCGCCTGCGACAAAATTTTCTACATTCAAGTTAAGTATTGTAAATTCTGCATTATAGAAATAAAACTAGTAATGTTATTTTTTTGAATTGTTGCATCGTATTCTGAGAACTCGGAATCCCTTAGGCACCCTATACGAGACGAGTGGGCAAGACCCGACATAGATGAACTAAGGAAACTCCAGATCGGAGTATCAACAATATACGGAAAAGGATAGCTAACTGCTCACCGTAAGGATAAAACACTAATTTGCAGAAAGGCACAATGAAAAGCATTCCAGTCCGAGCTACTGGAGATAGCAGTCACATGGACGTAAGGTGTGTTTGGATGCTCTAAACACTAGAGAGGAAGGGAACCTGTACATATAGCTATAAAACCAAAGCTGTGTAACCAATTTAAAAGAAAATAATCAGACCAATTAATAACACAGTTAAAACAGAAAATTCTCCAAACAGACAAAACACCGAAACAAACTTAAGCGGTAACTTTAAGTATGTCATAATCAGCTAAAATACTTCTGTAGCACAAATCTCTATGTTCATTAATAGTTTCAAGAGGGTGAGAATGAAGACTTTTTAAAATTTCTCTCTCTTTAAGAACATTCAGTATACAACTTTTTTTACCTCCAGTGTGCAAGATTACCAAATTATCATTAACCTATTGTAGCTCACACCAATTGTCAATCAAATGCACGACCTGGAATTACCGACATCTTTACGTTTGTTTAAATCTCGTAAGAGCGTCTCTTTGTATCTGACCAATGTAGCTACTATTACACACCTATCCTGCATTACCATCAACACAATATACAGCAGTGTTAGGAAACGGATCCTTCTTGTACAGGTCATAACACTGCACATTAAACTTAGGTTTGGTGTGGGCAATGGCAGGTTAGGCCTAAGCTGTTTTAGTTTCCCTGTTAAAAATGGGTCGTGACTTGTTAACGTCTACCTGACTGCCTCGATCCAAAGCTTTCAGTATGTCAGGTGAAAAATGTGCCAGATCCGTTTTCTCCACGATGTTTCTTTCAGAATTATGATGATCGGCACGGAAAAGGTCATTCTGTTCAAGATGTGTCAATGTTGAGCTCACAGTACGTTCTAAGCATCTACAACAAATCGATGTCTGGGAAATTGGATGGTAGTTTTGTCTATCACTTCTACCATCCTTCTTGAAGATGGGTGTTACTTGTGCCTTCTTCCAACTTCTGAGAAAAGTTTCTCGTTTGAGGGATTTGCGACAGATTACAGTTTAAGGACTGACTCCAGCCACAAATTCAGTATACAATCTAATGGGATTTTTCAGTTTTAACCATTTCAGCTGTTTCTCAATCCAATAATGCTAATACTGATTTCGCACATTTTCAGTGGTACAAGAATTAAATTGAGGCAATTATCCTGGAGTTTCCTTTGTTAAAGGAACATTTGGAAACAGAATTAAGCATTTCAGCTTTCACTTTGCTACCCTCAATTTCAGTTCCTGTCTCACTCTCTAGGGACTGGACACTAACTGCAGCGCCACTAATAGCCCTTGCGTATGCCCAGAATTGCTTTGGATTTTATGAAAAATCATTTGACAACATTCTGGTACAATATCTTAGTCATTTAAAGCTTCGTGCATCACTCTCCTGACAGTAAAATGTGTTTCATTCATTATCTCTTTACCTATAGTCCTATGCTTTGTTTCACACCTATTATGCAGTAGTCTGTTTCTTTAGTGACTGTGCACCACGGAGGATCCCCTCCCCCCACCATTATGAATTGTTCTACAGGGTACATATCTATCCAGAGCATGATCAATTATTCTTTTTAACATGAGCCAGAGAACCTCTACATGCTCCTGCCCTGTGCTGATAGTTTCACGTTCCTCACCAAGATACAACACTACTGATTCTTTTTATCTAGCTTACTGAACATATATCTCTTTCTACTTACTTTTGTTGTCCTTCGTACTTTGCTAATCGTCGTTGCTACAACTCGATCACAGTCACTGATACCAGTTTCAATGTGGACATCCTCAAAGAGGTCAGGTCTATTTTTTGCCATTAGATACAATATATTTCCATCATTAGTGGGGTTCCAAACTACCTGTTATGGATAGTTTTCATAGAAGGCATTTAGTAATGTTTCAGATGATGGCTACTACTACAAAAATTATAATTTTCGATTGTTGGATAATTGAAGTCTCCACCAATAATTACAGTGTGATTGGGGAACTTATTTACAAGTTAACTGAAGGGTTCTCTAAAGTTCTCAGTTACATTAGGAGAAAAATATGTTGGCAATAGAAGGATCCAATTTTTTATGCCCACCCCTAATGTTGAGTCTTGCCCAAGCAATCTCTCAATCTCTCGTGCATCCCTAAACATCACGAGTCAATCCAATCTAAAGGTAACAAATCTAGCAGTACGCTGTGACGCCATCCTTTACTCTGACCTGATGGGCTTTACAAACACTAAAGAATGGTCACACAAGTTTTCTGTAAGTGGTGTCCTTTGTAACTGAAATGCACTTTCCTAATACTCTCCCAATAAACTGCCGTCAACTATTCGTCTTCTCTACAACTGTCCATATTTTCACGAGTAATTGGGAAGTATTAATTGCGTTCCTCTCACAAGTACAGAAAAGCCTGCAGCTCCAATTGATGAAACCTTTCCCGATTCGGCCCATTGAAAGTTTGGTGTGTAGAACTGGTAATTCTTAATTTATTCTTTATATATCTAAAAAGAAAGATGATGAGACTTACCAAACAAAAGTGCTGGCAGGTCGATAGACACACAAACAAACACAAACATACACACAAAATTCTAGCTTTCGCAACCAACGGTTGCCTCGTCAGGAAAGAGGGAAGAAGAGGGAAAGACGAAAGGATTTGGGTTTTAAGGGAGAGGGTAAGGAGTCATTCCAATCCCGGGAGCGGAAAGACTTACCTTAGGGGGAAAAAAGGACAGGGATGCGCGCGCGCGTGGTGGTGGGAGGGTGCATGGGACAGGTTTTACACCGGGGGCGGTTACAGGGGTAGGAGCCAGAGGGTAGGGAAGGTGGTTTGGGGATTTCATAGGGATGAACTAAGAGGTTACGAAGCTTACAGGGGTAGGAGCCAGAGGGTAGGGAAGGTGGTTTGGGGATTTCATAGGGATGAACTAAGAGGTTACGAAGCTTAGTTCATCCCTATGAAATCCCCAAACCACCTTCCCTACCCTCTGGCTCCTACCCCTGTAACCGCCCCCGGTGTAAAACCTGTCCCATGCACCCTCCCACCACCACCTATTCCAGTCCTGTAACCCGGAAGGTTTACACGATCAAAGGCAGAGCCACGTGTGAAAGCACCCACGTGATTTACCAACTGACCTGCCTACACTGTGAAGCGTTCTATGTGGGAATGACCAGCAACAAACTGTCCATTCGCATGAACAGACACAGGCAGACAGTGTTTGATGGCAATGAGGATCACCCTGTGGCTAAACACGCCTCTGTGCACGGCCAGCATATCTCGGCACAGTGTTACACCGTCCGGGTTATCTGGATACTTCCCACTGACACCAACCTATCCGAACTCCGGAGATGCGAACTTGCCCTTCAGTATATCCTCTCTTCTCGTTATCCGCCAGACCTCAACCTCCGCTAATTTCAAGTTGCCGCCACTCATACCTCACCTCTCATTCGACAACGTCTTTGCCTCTGCACTTCCGCCTCGACTGACATCTCTGACGAAACGCTTTGCCTTTACAAATGTCTGCTTGTGTCTGTGTATGTGCGGTTGGATATGGGTGTGTGTGTGCGCGCGAGTGTATACCTGTCCTTTTTCCCCCCTAAGGTAAGTCTTTCCGCTCCCGGGATTGGAATGACTCCCTACCCTCTCCCTTAAAACCAAAATCCTATTGTCTTTCCCTCTCCTTCCCTCTTTCCTGACGAGGCAACCGTTGGTTGCGAAAGCTAGAATTTTGTGTGTATGTTTGTGTGTCTATCGACCTGCCAGCGCTTTTGTTTGGCAAGTCTCATCATCTTTCTTTTTAGATATATTTTTCCCACGTGGAAAGAGAGAGAGAGAGAGAGAGAGAGAGAGAGAGAGAGAGAGAGAGAGAGAGAGAGAGACCCCCCCATGAACCATGGACCTTGCCGTTGGTGGGGAGGCTTGCGTGCCTCAGCGATACAGATAGCCGTACCGTAGGTACAACCACAACGGAGGGGTATCTGTTGAGAGGCCAGACGAACGTGTGGTTCCTGAAGAGGGGCAGCAGCCTTTTCAGTAGTTGCAGGGGCAACAGTCTGGATGATTGACTGATCTGGCCTTGTAATAATAACCAAAACGGCCTTGCTGTGCTGGTACTGCGAACGGCTGAAAGCAAGGGGAAACTACGGCCCTAATTTTTCCCGAGGGCATGCAGCTTTACTGTATGATTAAATGATGATGGCGTCTTCTTGGGTAAAATATTCCGGAGGTAAAATAGTCCCCCATTCGGATCTCCGGGCGGGGACTACTCAAGAGGATGTCATTATCAGGAGAAAGAAAACTGGCGTTCTACGGATCGGAGCGTGGAATGTCAGATCCCTTAATCGGGCAGGTAGGTTAGAAAATTTAAAAAGGGAAATGGATAGGTTAAAGTTAGATATAGTGGGAATTAGTGAAGTTCGGTGGCAGGAGGAACAAGACTTCTGGTCAGGTGGCTACAGGGTTATAAACACAAAGTCAAATAGGGGTAATGCAGGAGTAGGTTTAATAATGAATAGGAAAATAGGAATGCGGGTAAGCTACTACAAACAGCACAGTGAACGCATTATTGTGGCCAAGATAGATATGAAGCCCACACCTACTACAGTAGTACAAGTTTATATGCCAACTAGCTCTGCAGATGACGAAGAAATTGAAGAAATGTATGATGAAATAAAAGAAATTATTCAGATAGTGAAGGGAGACGAAAATTTAATAGTCATGGGTGACTGGAATTCGAGTGTAGGAAAAGGGAGAGAAGGAAACGTAGTAGGTGAATATGGATTGGGGCTAAGAAATGAAAGAGGAAGCCGCCTGGTTGAATTTTGCACAGAGCACAACTTAATCATAGCTAACACTTGGTTTAAGAATCATGATAGAAGGTTGTATACATGGAATAACCCTGGAGATACTAAAAGGTATCAGATAGATTATATAATGGTAAGACAGAGATTTAGGAACCAGGTTTTAAATTGTAAGACATTTCCAGGGGCAGATGTGGACTCTGACCACAATCTATTGGTTATGACCTGTAGATTAAAACTGAAGAAACTGCAAAAAGGTAGGAATTTAAGGAGATGGGACCTGGATAAACTGAAAGAACCAGAGGTTGTACAGAGTTTCAGGGAGAGCATGAGGGAACAATTGACAGGAATGGGGGAAAGAAATACAGTAGAAGAAGAATGGGTAGCTTTGAGGGATGAAGTAGTGAAGGCAGCAGAGGATCAAGTAGGTAAAAAGAAGAGGGCTAGTAGAAATCCTTGGGTAACAAAAGAAATATTAAATTTAATTGATGAAAGGAGAAAATATAAAAATGCAGTAAATGTAGCAGGCAAAAAGGAATACAAACGTCTCAAAAATGAGATCGACAGGAAGTGCAGAACGGCTAAGCAGGGATGGCAGAGGACAAATGTAAGGATGTAGAGGCTTATCTCACTAAGGGTAAGATAGATACTGCCTACAGGAAAATTAAAGAGACCTCTGGAGATAAGAGAACCACTTGTATGAACATCAAGAGCTCAGATGGAAACCCAGTTCTAAGCAAAGAAGGGAAAGCAGAAAGGTGGAAGGAGTATATAGAGGGTCTATACAAGGGCGATGTATTTGAGGACAATATTTTGGAAATGGAAGAGGATGTAGATGAAGATGAAACGGGAGATACGATACTGCGTGAAGAGTTTGACAGAGCACTGAAAGACCTGAGTCGAAACAAGGCCCCCGGAGTAGACAACATTCCAGTAGAACTACTGACGGCCTTGGGAGAGCCAGTCATGACAAAACTCTACCATCTGGTGAGCAAGATGTATGAAACAGGCGAAATACCCTCAGACTTCAAGAAGAATATAATAATTCCAATCCCAAAGAAAGCAGGTGTTGACAGATGTGAAAATTACCGAACAATCAGTTTAATAAGCCACAGCTGCATAACACTAACACGAATTCTTTACAGACGAATGGAAAAACTAGTAGAAGCCGACCTCGGGGAAGATCAGTTTGGATTCCGTAGAAATACTGGAACACGTGAGGCAATACTGACCTTACGACTTATCTTAGAAGAAAGATTAAGAAAAGGCAAACCTACGTTTCTAGCATTTGTAGTCTTAGAGAACGCTTTTGACAATGTTGACTGGAATACTCTCTTTCAAATTCTAAAGGTGGCAGGGGTAAAATACAGGGAGCGAAAGGCTATTTACAATTTGTACAGAAACCAGATGGCTGTTATTAAGAGTCGAGGGGCATGAGAGGGAAGCAGCGGTTGGGAAGGGAGTGAGACAGGGTTGTAGCCTCTCCCCATTGTTATTCAATCTGTATATTGAGCAAGCAGTAAAGGAAACAAAAGAAAAATTTGGAGTAGGTATTAAAATCCATGGAGAAGAAATAAAAACTTTGAGGTTCGCCGATGACATTGTAATTCTGTCAGAGACAGCAAAGGACTTGGAAGAGCAGTTGAACGGAATGGATGGTGTCTTGAAGGGAGGATATAAGATGAACATCAACAAAAGCAAAACGAGGATAATGGAATGTAGTCGAATCAAGTCGGGTGATGCTGAGGGTATTAGATTAGGAAATGAGACACTTAAAGTAGTAAAGGAGTTTTGCTATTTGGGGAGCAAAATAACTGATGATGGTCGAAGTAGAGAGGATATAAAATGTAGACTGGCAATGGCAAGGAAAGCGTTTCTGAAGAAGAGAAATTTGTTAACATCGAGTATAGATTTAAGTGTCAGGAAGACGTTTCTGAGAGTATTTGTATGGAGTGTAGCCATGTATGGAAGTGAAACATGGACGGTAAATAGTTTGGACAAAAAGAGAATAGAAGCTTTTGAAATGTGGTGTTACAGAAGAATGCTGAAGATTAGATGGGTAGATCACATAACTAATGAGGAAGTATTGAATAGGATTGGGGAGAAGAGAAGTTTGTGGCACAACTTGACCAGAAGAAGGGATCGGTTGGTAGGACATGTTCTGAGGCATCAAGGGATGACCAATTTAGTATTGGAAGGCAGCGTGGAGGGTAAAAATCATAGGGGGAGACCAAGAGATGAATACACTAAGCAGATTCAGAAGGATGTAGGTTGCAGTAGGTACTGGGAGATGAAGAAGCTTGCACAGGATAGAGTAGCATGGAGAGCTGCATCAAACCAGTCTCAGGACTGAAGACAACAACAACATATATATGAGAGAGAGAGAGAGAGAGAGAGAGAGAGAGAGAGAGAGAGAGAGAGCTGAAACAAAATGTACTCACCACAAAACAGCATCCTGGATTCTGGACTCCATTATGCCAACAGCCATGATGACAAAATCGAGCATTTTCTTAAAGTATGTGCCGTCCCCGAGACACACTGAAAAAGCCAAGTTACAGTGAACATCAGACAGCATATATAAATCCAGCTGTGGAGATTCAGTGCATTAACGATAATTTTTTAGAATTGTGCATACGTAACAAAAAATTAATAACTGAGCATTGATAGGAATTTCTGGATTTCAGCCACTCAGATCTGGTGCCAGTTATCTTCACTGTTCATCAAAGTGGGGTCAATTGTCATCATGGCAGCTGAGTATCTTTTGGAATAGGAAACAAAGCTGGAGAAGGCAATTGTCTGATTATCTCAAGTAAGACCTACCCCGGACAGTGAGGGAGAAAGAGCTTCTCACAATTTAAGAGGGCACATATTTATGGAAATGAAGTACAAGGGTTGTGTTGTGCAGTCTCAGATATAATTGACTCATGTAGCAGGATGCTTAGGAGTAAGAAATCAATTACACTGCTAGCACTGTATTTTCTTAAACTGCACAACCGATTTCAAGATAAAAGCTATCCAATACTTTAAACTAAGCTGTACATACTTAAAACACTATGAGATGTTGCTTATCATCTAATAAGGCATAACGCATGGTGATGAAATTGTTTAACAAACTGCCATTTTATACAAAACAGTTTAAAAGGGAAGCTTCTCTCGCTAGTATTTTACTAAAAAGTATGTGAATAGTATTAAAGAATTCCAATGACAAACAGATATTCTTCATTAGCACCATATTATAAATGATTGAAGTATATTAATTTTTAATCTGATCCCACAAAGTTAAGACATTAATTGTAATGCTGTGAGTGTACAGAATTTTAAAAAAAATTAAATTAGTGATTTCTGCCATATGCATTGTAGGCGTGAAGTTTTCTGCACTCTTATCATCTACAAATGAGCAAGTGTGTGTGTGTAATGAATGTTGTTATGGTGGCTACTGTGATGTTTTGTGTTAGTTGAATACTTGTTTAGGACAGTATGGTGTGGCTGGAGTTCAACAGCAGATGTCCTTACATCACAGCACATGCTGCATGCGGCTACCCACACTGCACAGACTTCTTACAATGAACTTGGAATAAAGTAAACTATAAGAGTCACTATTTCAAAAACAAGAGTCACAATTTGAATCTAATCTTGTATTTTCTTACGTATAGTAAACAAATAAATATATGTATCTTGTCAGTCTTAGCTATAATGAAAGATGACATATGCTATGGAGAAGAGCTGCATCCAAAACTATTGGCAGTTTAAAATCATAGCAGTGAAAGACCCAACGAGAGAAATTTTTTCAAAAAAAGAGAGGAGGGGAGAAGAATGCTACAGTCAGTAGTGTATGCAGTGGGGGCAGCAGCGTTGTGGGGACAGGAGGGGAGGGTATCGACGAGATCTGCTCAAAAAATTCCAAAACATTCGTAATTTCGCACCAATGGAGAGTCGGAGCAAAATGCGATTGGCATTCCTGCACACGCCTGTGTTTAATATGTAACTGCCGGAAGTTTCATTGTTGTATGTCTATCAGTTATTGTTCTGTGCTGTATTGAGTAGAACATTGTGTAGCACAGTTTTTGAACTTCGAGATGGCAGTTAGAGGAGCAACACGTCTGCATTACATTCCTCAAGAAAACCTTTACAGAGACACGCACCAAATGATGCAGGAAGGCTACAGTGGTGAGTGCTGAAGCCATACTCAGTGTTACGGATGGTTCACACGGTTTAAAGATGATGATCGATCAGGACACTCTTCGATACCTACCGACGACAATGTCAGGAACTGTGTGAACCAATTGAAGACAGACTGTCAGAGAGATCGGAAAAAAATGTAGCTTTTCATTGGGATCATCTCACGAAACCCTGCCACAGCATCTCGGAATGTTTTGTACTAATTAAGCAGATAACATATTGATTTAATATTATTGCGCACTTTTAATTTTTAAGAGGTGATCCCAATTTCATGTCCGCCTTCCTTTAATTAACCTGCATTCAAGTAATTTACAGTGCAACAATCACAGCAGCCGATGCAGCCAACGATGCCATTATGTGGCAATATTAACTTATTAAATTTAGCGGAAGCGAAAAACTCGCCCACTATTAACACAATATACATTTTTTTCCATAGCCGCCAGACGTTGCAGAAAATCCGTAGCTTTAAGATTCTTATTTTCAGTATCACAGCCGAGAGCAAGAGCCAGGACTCCGACTACAATGCAATGGTTAACAAAGGTAAGAAGAAATTCTCTCTCTCTCTCTCTCTCTCTCTCTCTCTCTCTCTCTCTCTCTCTCTCTCTCTCGTGTGTGTGTGTGTGTGTGTGTGTGTGTGTGTGTGTGTGTGTGTGTGTGTGTGTGTGTGTGTGTGTGTGTGTGTAACTCAAGATTTTTTGCTTTAAAGTGAGCTGACTAGCCAAGGAAATTAATATGAAACGCTTATTCCATTGTTCAACTCATATGCTCACGTTTTAAGATTCAGCGAGTCTAACATTCATTAACGTAACAAAAACTTAAGATTAATATTGTTAAAAAGGAGAACTTCACAAAAGCATTTAATTGTAAATCAAAATTAAATGAAATATTTTGATTCAGGCCCACCACGTAATTCAATAACAATAAACATTACCGATAAATAATAAATTAAATTACGACGGCCGACGGATGCGAGACCGCTGAGTTCATCCCACAGCTCACAGGTCGAGTCCAGAAAGACCTTCCCATTGTAATCTATGAAGAGCTTTTGGATCGTGCATACGATAATGAAATAGTACTTAAGAGAATCTTAACTGGTGACGAGACACAGGTTTACGCATTTGATGTCGAGACCAATGTTAAATCTTCACAATGGGTCAGGAAAGGTTCTCTAGGGGGGGAGGGGAGAAAAAAAATCATCAGGTCAAGTCAGATGCCGAGGCCGTGCCGATAGTCTCCTACGACCTCGAAGGATTAATTTATCACGAATTCACACCACAGGGAAAAACTATCAATCGGTAGTACTATCGAGACGTGCCGTGGCCTCTGCGAGAAGGAAACGGCCCGAAATACGGCGAGACAATTCGCGGCTGTCGCATCCCTGTCTGTGTGCAACTACTGTACAAAAACAATATCACTACGCTGCCTCCCTCCGTACTCTCCAGACCTGCCCCTACGATTTTTTTTAAATTTCAAACTCGAAAACCCCACTGAAAGGGTGAAGATTTGCAACGATAGACGAGATAAAATTCGCAGATGGCACTTTGCACAATCCAGCAAGAAGTGCACCGAGACTGCTTCTGGGAGGGGAAACAGCACTGGGAGCGACGTATCCACTGTGACAGAGAGTATTTCGTGGGAGACCGTGCGCAGTAAGCAAAAGGTAAGGGTACAAAAACTTTGTGGACAAAGTTTCAGAATTTTTTTGAACAGACATCTTACATCTACACTACCGTGGCAGAAGGTACATCCCACTGTACGGTTATTAAGGCTTCTTCCCGTTTTATTTGTATATGCGGGATGTGGAAAGAACTTCACTGCTCGTTCACGATATTTGAATAAATGGAAGTCTGAAAGTTTTTTAAAGCACTTTTTGTATTTACAAATGTAAGTGGTGTGCGTGTGTGCAGTGTGGGAGGTCAGTGTCGTGCAATCCCAGAGAAATCTTCACACGAGTATTTCGTCTTTCACGAACTGAAATTTTTAGATCTAATCCTGCTTAGCACTAACAATTGAAACACTCGTACTGCGATCTTTTCTAAGAGTTTTACTCTAGTTATCGACAGAAAAATTGTAACGCATATAATATGTGGCAACTGCCGATGTTCGAGTCAGGGGTTATGAAATCATTACCAGACTATCTTCAATATCTGTATCAGTATTCTCTCTATTCGAGACATTTTACTGTATATCACAGAAGGTTTTATGGAATTAACAGTACATTTAACAATGTTACATACACCGTACTGAACAATACAGATAGGGAAAGTTTTGCAGCACAATTCGACAAATCAATAATTTAGTTCCACTAGGTTCAATATTAGATACACTGTTTCTAATACGTAAATTACCTCCCATTTAATTCCGATCAAATGCCACACGAAGCAAATGAGCTAGTGTGATTTGGCATAACAACATTAGCACCACACACTATATCCTCGCCACAAAGCAACTCACACTCGCTCGGATTTCGGCAATGCGTGCAGTCGGAAAATTCTTGTTACCTCCAGCTGCTCATTTGGATAATTTTTTGAATAATTGGGAAGCCTTTTCACAAGCACATACTGAATAACCTGCAGCTCCAATTTCTGAAACCTTCCTCAATTCGGTCTCCAGAAAGTTTGGCATGTAAAACTAGCTTTCTTTTAATTTATTATTTATTTGACTCCTACGAACATTCACTTCTGTGACATCAAACTTTCTTCCTGCTGCAATGATGTTTGTTGTTTGTACAAGACGAATAACCATTATCTTAAAAGCAGTTTTGTGTTGCCTGTGTGAATCGGCAGAAACTGCACAACTTTGGCCAAAAACCGTGCCTCGTCATTTGCTGTCAACCTTGAAAATCGACAGTGCTGTTGAGCTGTACTTGCTTTAGTGTTGTTCTCGAGTCTAACACTTCATTTTTTTATGCCCATTCCTAGTGTTCTGTGCAAAAATATTTATGTTAGAATTAATTTGTTTCTTGTAGATATACATACTACTGCTGAGTATTTGCCCACTTGTGAAGTCTGCATATAAAATCAGGCGAAATGCTATTCAGAGGTGGTAGATGTTCATAAAAGTGCACAGGACACGTGATGCCCTACCACGATTGGTAGCACGAATGAAAGTTGCTTCCACTGTGCCCCATCCTACCCTTCAAAATCATCAAACTGAAGCAGTGCATGTCATCAACTACCAAAGCTGCTTCTGTGAATACAAAATCCTATCCACAATTCAGTGCGTACGTTAAGTCCGGGAACACTTTCAATTATTTATTGCACAAGAGTCAAACACTGCACTGATATCATACATATGTCACTTTGAAGAGAAACCCTGAAAGATTTTTTCACTTATATCGCCACAGCGTAGTTTGGTAATTTGCCGATAGTCAGTGCTAATCGGAAACACGGTGAGTTCAGGAGCGGAGCTGTGTGTTGGAGCTTGCCAAAAGCAAGTGTGCTACAGCTGTTCAACTGATGTGTACAACTAAGTACGGAAAGAAGCCACCAACAAAGAAGACCATTTACCACGGGCACAACAAAATCGTTACGGCGGGTTGCTTGTGCCTGGCAAGGCCCAGAGTGAGTGAACTGAATGTGGAGTGCGTACGAGAGACATTCGTAAAGAGGCCAAAGAAATCTGTGCGTCGTGCATCCCGTGAACTCGAAATGGCTCCAGTGGCAGTGTGGAAACTCCTGCAACGGAAGCTGTCTATGAAACCATTCAAATTGGAGCTAGTGCAGAAGCTCAATGACGATGAGAAAGACAAGCATTTTGAGTTTTGTTTGCGGTTGCAACAACTGAAGGAGGATGGGGATGGCATTGTTGATTGATTGATTTTTAGCAACGAAGCCACTTTTCTCACTAATGGGAAGTCAACAGAAATAATGGTCGAATCTGGGGTACAAAGCATCCACACAAATGCACTGAATTCGAGTGCGATTCGCCAAAGGTAAATGTTTTTTTAACCTCGTCACGTCGAAAACTGTACAGGCCGTTCTTCTTCGCCGAGAGCACTGTCACCGGATATTCCTACTCGGACGTGTTGCAGCAATGGCTGATGCCTCAAATGCAATCGGACTCCCCGTTCATCTTTCAGCAGGCTGGGGGCCCACCCAATTTTCATCGTGAAGTTTGTGGGCACCTGAACACGGAACTGCCACATCGACGGATCGGCCGTGCTACAGAAGGGGACAGCTGTTTCACGAAATGGCCTCCCCGATCACCAGATCTCATTCCCTGTGACTTTTTTCTGTGCGGACACGTTAAAGATCTGGTGTACGTACCACCTCTACCACGTGATGTAGCCGAGCTCCGGGAGAGAATACGGGAAGCAACTGCCACAGTCTACGATGCCACGCTGGGACGGGAATGGCAAGAATTCGATACCGTATCGACGTATGCCGCGCCATTCGTGGCTCGCGTATCAAATGTTTGTGAAAAAACTGTGGGATAATTCGTGCCCATTTATATTTTACTTATGTTAGTGTCATTTGCCTTGTGCACATTAGGAAATCAGTTCGTATGTCTTAGATCGATTCTTTAGCAGAAAAGGAACCAAATGAAGCTTGTGGAAACTCATTAAACCATCGCAGTGTAGCACTGTCCACATCGTCAGCAGCAGACGTCTTCATTCTTTCCTTGAAGGGTTAAATTTGCCACCTACAAAACTTTCTTCAATTTCTTTTCATGTTTTAAGGAATGTAGCTAACATTGATTCTGCAAGTCCATACTTCCTCGCCATGTCTACTTGTTTCATTCCACTATCAATGTCTTTGAAAACCTCCATTTTTGCCTCCAACCTTATTTGTTTCCGAGTGCGAGCCACTGTCCAAACCTTAGCGAAGTCCAAAGTGTTTACATCAACTAAAAACATTCACAGATTGCAAAAATCACGGAGATAAGCTGCATATGAACCAAAAAGACACTTCTGTCTGCTACTGAAGCTCAACAATGGACAAACTAAACACTCGTTCAAACAAAGGAGCTCTCTGACATTGGTCGGTCAGGACAGCTCGCCCGCGGCTGTACGCTACGTATTCTCTTTACCGCTAGAATAAATACAGTATTGTAGCATGTAGTGAAGCTTCTAGAAATAAAGTGCCAAAAGTCTTGCCTAATCAACTAGGGCCATACAAAATTATCGCTGTACCCGGGTTAACGTCGTATTGGTAATCGTTATACGGAGGTTTGACTGTACAATGCATTGTATAAGATTAAATACCATGATACATGAAGTCATCCCCCAGAAACAAATCCACTTTAAGAAATTTTATTCCCCAAGAAAAACTTGGACAGTTATATGTAAGCTCTTCAGCTACATGATATTTTTTTATTTATTTACTCATGTCCAGGGTAGCTACATGATATGATAAATGGTTTAGCACATCTGGTGAATTTTCTGGATTTTGGGCACAGAATCAGGGACCTTAGCCTAACAAATTGCAAGATGCAGGTATGCCAACATTTTGCAGCTGAGAGAGCTTACTGCAATTGAAAAGTTGGGTTAACTTGTAAAAAAAAGGCACAAATATGTCAAGATGTTTTAATTTAAATGACCTTAAAGCTGCCAGATAAATCAAAAAGCTAGTTCCCTACTTTTACATCTCCAGCTCTGCCCAAAGGATGTTCACCCTTTTTTGTGCTACGATAGCTTTTTCATTGCAGTTCTCAACTTGTACTCAACCATAATTTCGACTTTAGACCACCATAGCTTGGCAACCAATGTCAATTATTGTTGACTAAGGCTTATACTGTGGTATTGGATGAAGCTTTCACAAGACAACATGACAATCATTAATTGCATTCATTTGTCTCTAACAAAATTTGGTCTGATTCGCCCAAGTTTGAAAAACAGAAACAACGCGGAAAAAAAATCATTGCACGTAGAATCTGACTAAAGCTAGACTTTTAAAGCAATGTTTAAATTTAATCATAAGAATGCATTTTTAATTTTTTTGAATCACTTTAAACCACTTCCACACACTAGTTCACATAAGAATGAATTTAACATGCTACACATTTAGCTCGATTTCAATCCAGCTGATCTCGACAATGGATAAATATTATGTGATAAAAAAATTTCATTTTGAGTTTATCCATTTATCTACCTTAATGCAAAGTTTGTACCAATTTGTAAAAATTTAAATGTAGACACGGCGTGGTTCAAAAACCTTCCAGAAAAACATGTTTTTGGCATGTAAAATCTGAACGCTGCACATGCAAACAGTGCCATTAGCTAAGCATTAATTTCAGCCCAATTAACATCTTTTGCAGAACAAATTAACCGAGTCCCACAATTTGCCTGGGCAGCATCTATGGCTCGTTGTTCAAACCTTGCTTAATACACTATAACATAGCTGCAGTAAGACATATGTTCAAATGGCTATACAAACTGCTGCTGGTACAGGCTCAACTGTAAATTTTTTTATCCCCTGTTCCTAGCTCAACTAGGACCTGAGCAGCAAGATCCCTCCCTCCCCACCTCCCAAACCGTGATTCTGCACACAGCATTTTCAAATGTATTTGTTACAGCACTTCCACACTTATTATTACGGTTCAGTGGAATATATAGTGAAAGAGTTTCCTATTAGTGAAAAGTGCCCCAATTAAGCTTAGGAAGTGTTACATCATTGAAAAACATTAACTTTCTCTAAAATAACGAACTATGAACAGTGAGCAAAATAGCTACATTTGATCGCTTGACTTCAAATTTAATCTCTGTGGTGATTTAAGTAATTGATATCACTATCTGAACTGATATCGCTATACGATGGAAAGCCAGCATTTCAGACCAGGATGTTGGAGGTGGCAGACGTGTTGCACACATTGTAAAAAAAAAAACTGACTTCTGCATCCAAAACTTTATCTGTGAATGCAAGATAATTCTGTATTTATCAAATGATACATTTGGGGCAAAAAATTTTGTTTTATAGTTGGGTAAATACAGTAATACAGTTGAGAATGTTAGTCATCATTTGAACCCATGTTCACTACCATTTCTCAAGATTTCAAAACGTACCATAAGTTACCCAAAATAAAAGTGTTATATGCATTACCTATATAGTGAATATAAATGTTTCATGTGCGCGCACGCACACACACACACACACACACACACACACACACACACACACACACACACACACACAGAGAGAGAGAGAGAGAGAGAGAGAGAGAGAGAGAGAGAGAGAGAGAGAGAGAGAGAATATGCTGAAATTGAATGTACTCACCACTGAACAGCACCCTGGACAATTTAATTGTTCTGGGCTCTGCGATGCCAATAGCCACAATGATCAATGATCGAACTGTGCATTTTCTTAACATATACAGGGTGTCCCAAAAACATAGATAACACTTAGTATGTTGTGCAGGAAGGCACAATGATCGGTTTTCAAGAAGGAACCCATATCCAGTAACACACGGCTCGGGTGCTGGAGAGTGTCTAAAACTGAGACGGGTACGTGTTCCAGTTACGTCAATCGGTCCAACATGAGTAGCACGTCATGCTCTCTACATTAGAAACAGGGTTTGCACTGTGTACCTCCTACGTCAATGCAGAGTGTACATTGGCGGGCTGAGCCTCACGCACACGAGCCCGTACGGACGGTTGTCTTTCGAGTATTTTAGTCGCTCTGCACTCCAGCAATAAGGTCCTCCACATTACACGTGCACTGTACACCGTACTCTTCATATTACCTAACAAAAACTAGTCTAAAGGTTTCAGATCTGCCTACTGTGCTGGCTACGGAACGGTTCACCCCTACAGATCCGTCAATAAGAGTACGCGATATTTGGGTGATTCTGCACGTCGGCATCTAAGTGTGCCGGAGCTCTGGCGTATGACAGCCACGAAGATTTAGTGGCACTACATCCGATAGGGTAGACAACACATCTCTACTTTATGTGAGGTAGACCGGTCCTCTTAGTCTGGCAGTAGTTGTGGCCCCACGGTAATACTGACCCTGTGTTGACGATTTTGAACCGTGTGCATATGGATTTTCATCTGCTCAAAAGTGCATGTTGTTTAGGCTTAATATGCCATACCTAGGAAATGTGCTTTCATCTAGAAATGGTACCAAGCTCAGGAATTGTGGCCGGAGTATGCATTGTTGAAAAATACCATTGCACGAATTTCATCCGTCGTGGCTAGTCTTCTGGCTGTAATGCCTGGACTTTTAGTAGACGGTACAAATTCACGGACAACACGTCGTGCAGCACCCTTACCCGTGTACAGCACCTGTGCCACCTGCCAATTGCCGGTGGCGGTTTCTCTTCAAAATTTGTCGGCAAATCCTCCTCCAATTTTAGTGTCCGAGCCGAGTGTTTAAGACCCACATTACATTTCGGCACCTACCAGAGGAAAAATAATGTACTGGGGATAGTATTGGCAAGTACCGAGCACAAAGTGCTACTACTTTATGAGGGGGAGGAGGGGGGCAGGGGGTCAGAAAAGGGGGGCGGGAAGAAAAAGAAAAACCACCACGAGAAATTCGTCACAACATTGGGAAATTTGTTGTAACGTCTTTATTTCTTACTATTTTTACACGACATTTTGATCGGATTCGAAGTATTCTCCACTGACCACACACACTCCCCCAAACGATCCTTTCATTGTTGAAAATGGTTTTTAAACTCACTTATCAGGATGTTCTTTATGACTACAAGTGATTTTTGTTTTAGCTCCTCCACAGCAGCAAAACAGCTTCCTTTCATGTCCGTTTTGAGCCTGGGGAACAAAACAACATCCAGTGAGTACTGGGGAGGAGGGGGGGGGGGGGGGGTTGCAGGGCAGGGGAACACAATAAGTGCTATGCCATTTTCGGTCAAAAACTGGTTTGCGGAGAGCGCAGTGTAGGCCGGCACGTCGTCATGGAAGAACCAGTCGCCTGTGCGCCGAAGAGTTGCCGTTTTCTTCCGGATACTCTCCGTCAGTTTTTCAAAACTTCTGAGTAGAAATGCTCTTGACAGTTTGACCAGGGAGAACTAACTTATGGGCACAACACCTCTGCTCCGTGTCTGACTTCACTCGTGACCCGTTTAGGGACGAGGAGAGCCGCTCCTCATCCACTGTCTCGACTGCTGCTTTGTTTCAGGGCACAGACGTAACACCACAATTCACCACCAGTAATCACCTCGGAAAAATTCAGGGTCCTCTTTGAGCCGATTCTGAAGCTCAAAACACGCCCGAAGTTCACACTCCCTTTGATCGTCTGTGAGAAGGCGAGGACAAATTTGGCTGCAACCATTCTCATACGCAAATCTTCGAATAAAACCCCCCGAACTGAACTCCGTCACATTCCAGACATCTCACAGAGTCTATCACTCGTTCGGTAACGGTCTTCACAAATGAGGGCACTGACTTAACGTTTTAGTCACTTCTTGACATTGAGGGGGCATCCTGGATGGGTCGGTATTCAATTGGCATTTCTCCATTTTTAAAACTTGAAATCCACTCTTAGACTCTGGTTTTACTAAGGGCAGCAGCCCCGTAGGCCGGCTTAAGCACTAAAATAGTTTCCACAGCCAATTTCCCTAACGAGAAACAAAATTTCACAGCCGCGTATTCCACTCGACAATCTGGCATCACATTTTTGCCAAAATGGAAAAAAAGGCAATTTAAAAAAAAAAAAAAAAAAAAAAAAAAAAAAAAAAAAAAAAAAAAAAAAACACCACCCCTCACAGGTGGACCAGTGCACTCACAGTGACAACTTCGCAAACTGACTCAGGTGGCATGACCGTAACGTACTTTGTAAAAACAATGTGTTCCCCCACTCTCCCTCCCACTGCAGCCCAATTGCCCCCCTCCCCCCACCCACACACACCTCAGGCAGAGAATACCCACGTGCAACTTTCCAGCTTCTCTGCAGTGTCTCTCAATGGCCATGAAAGTGGTATACATCTGTTTGGGAAACTTTCCACATACAATCTTGCAGCAGCTTCTCCACTGCAATCCGCTTTGCCATTTGCAAGCGCCATGTCGGTCATTTCCAGAACTGTCACACTGCTGTCAAGAATGTCACTGCACTCGCATACCACACAAGGTCCATAAAGGATGCACTCGCATACCACACAAGGTCCACAGTAGGATGCACACAAGGGCCGTGTGGAGGAATGTAGCGTACACTTTCAGGTCGTCCATCCGAACTACAGACGGCTCGAGGGTTGCAAACCTTCCGTATTCATATACCAAAAAGGAATCAGAACGAAGGATCACAACTGTTCGTTTTCTGACTGATGCACTCCGGCACCGAAACTGTGCATTGTCGGATACGGGTCCTTCTTGAAAAATGATTAGTTTGCCTTTCTGCACAACATAGTAAGTGTTGTCAGTGTTTTGTTTGGACACCCTGTATAGTGTACACCAGACGTGCTGCAAAAGGGAGGTAACAGTTAACATCAGAGAATATTTACAATTCCAGCTGTGCTGTTACTATGCAATAAAGATGATTTCTGAGCTGCTAACGATTATGCACACACAACAACAAAATATGTAACTAAGAACTAAGTAAGAATAACTACGAATCAGTAGTTTCTGGATTTCAGTCACTCAGATCTGGTGCCAGTTTTCTTCACTGTTGGTTTAAGCAGAGTCTACTTTGTCATCATGGCAACTGAATACTTTTTGCAATAGGAAACTGAAAGCTGGAAAAGTCAGTTATCTGTGTATTGAAAGTGAGCAAGATTCACAGCTACACTCTACAGCGAGGGAGCAAGAGCTTCTTACAGTTTACCCAGTGGATGCTTCGGTACCAATTTAAAGCTGGTCAGTCTAAATCTACATCTACATTTATACTCCGCAAGCCACCCAACGGTGTGTGGCAGAGGGCACTTTACGTGCCACTGTCATTACCTCAGTTTCCTGTTCCAGTAACGTATGGTTCGCGGGAAGAACGACTGTCTGAAAGCCTCCGTGCGCGCTCTAATCTCTCTGATTTTACATTCGTGATCTCCTCGGGAGGTATAAGTAGGAGGAAGCAATATATTCGATACCTCATCCAGAAATGCACCCTCACGAAACCTGGCGAGCAAGCTACACCGCGATGCAGAGCGCCTCTCTTGCAGAGTCTGCCACTCGACTTTGCTAAACATCTCCGTAACGCTATCACGCTTACCAGATAACCCTGTGACGAAACGCGCCGCTCTTCTTTGGATCTTCTCTATCTCCTCCGTCAACCCGATCTGGTACGGATCCCACACTGATGCGCAATACTCAAGTATAGGTCGAACGAGTGTTTTGTAAGCCACCTCCTTTGTCGATGGACTACATTTTCTAAGGACTTTCCCAATGAATCTCAACCTGGTACCCGCCTTACCAACAATTAATTTTATATGATCATTCCACTTCAAATCGTTCCGCACGCATACTCCCAGGTATTTTACAGAAGTAACTGCTACCAGTGTTTGTTCCGCTATCATATAATCGTACAATAAAGGATCCTTCTTTCTATATATTCGCAATACATTACATTTATCTATGTTAAGGGTCAGTTGCCACTTCCTGCACCAAGTGCCTATCCGCTGCAGATCTTCCTGCATTTCGCCACAATTTCCTAATGCTGCAACTTCTCTGTATACTACAGCATCATCCGCGAAAAGCCGCATGGAACTTCCAACACTATCTACTAGGTCATTTATATATATTGTGAAAAGCAATGGTCCCATAACACTCCCCTGTGGCACGCCAGAGGTTACCTTAACGTCTGTAGACGTCTCTCCATTGATAACAACATGCTGTTTTCTGTTTGCTAAAAACTCTTCAATCCAGCCACACAGCTGGTCTGATATTCCGTAGGCTCTTACTTTGTTTATCAGGCGACAGTGCGGAACTGTATCGAACGCCTTCTGGAAGTCAAGAAAAATAGCATCTATCTGGGAGCCTGTATCTAATATTTTCTGGATCTCATAAACAAATAAAGCGAGTTGGGTCTCTCACGATCGCTGTTTCCGGAATCCATGTCGATTCCTACATAGTAGATTCTGGGTTTCCAAAAACGACATGATACGCAAGCAAAAAACATGTTCTAAAAGTCTACAACAGATCGACGTCAGAGATATAGGTCTATAGTTTTTCGCATCTGCTCGACGACCCTTCTTGAAGACTGGGACTACCTGTGCTCTTTTCCAGTCTTTTGGAACCTTCCGTTCCTCTAGAGACGGTACACGGCTGTTAGAAAGGGGGGCAAGTTCTTTCGCGTACTCTGTGTAGAATCAAATTGGTATCCCGTCAGGTCCAGTGGACTTTCCTCTGTTGAGTGATTCCAGTTGCTTTTCTATTCCTTGGACACTTATTTCGATGTCAGCCATTTTTTCGTTTGTGCGAGGATTTAGAGAAGGAACTGCCGTGCGGTCTTCCTCTGTGAAACAGCTTTGGAAAAAGGTGTTTAGTATTTCAGCTTTACGCGTGTCATCCTCTGTTTCAATGCCTTCATCATCCCGGAGTGTCTGGATATGCTGTTTCGAGCCACTTACTGATTTAATGTAAGACCAGAACTTCCTAGGATTTTCTGTCAAGTCGGTACATAGAATTTTACTTTCGAATTCACTGAACGCTTCACGCATAGCCCTCCTTACGCTAACTTTGACATCGTTTAGCTTCTGTTTGTCTGAGAGGTTTTGGCTGCGTTTAAACTTGGAGTGAAGCTCTCTTTGCTTTCACAGTAGTTTCCTAACTTTGTTGTTGTACCACGGTGGGTTTTTCCCGTCCCTCACAGTTTTACTCGGCACGTACCTGTCTAAAACGCATTTTACGATTGCCTTGAACTTTTTCCATAAACACTCAACATTGTCAGTGTCTGAACAGAAATTTTCGTTTTGATCTGTTAGGTAGTCTGAAATCTGGCTTCTATTACTCTTGTTAAACAGATAAACCTTCCTCCCTTTTTTTATATTCCTATTAACTTCCATATTCAGGGATGCTGCAACGACCTTATGATCACTGATTCCCTGTTCTGCACATACAGAGTCGAAAAGTTCGGGTCTGCTTGTTATCAGTAGGTCCAAGATGTTATCTCCACGAGTCAGTTCTCTGTTTAATTGCTCGAGGTAATTTTCGGATTGTGCACTCAGTATAATATCACTCGATGCTCTGTCCCTACCACCCGTCCTAAACATCTGAGTGTCCCAGTCTGTATCTGGTGAATTGAAATCTCCACCTAAGACTATAACATGCTGAGAAAATTTATGTGAAATGTATTCCAAATTTTCTCTCAGTCGTTCTGACACTAATGCTGCTGAGTCGGGAGGTCGGAAAAAGGAGCCAATTATTAACCTAGCTCAGTTGTTGAGTGTAACCTCCACCCATAATAATTCACAGGAACTATCCACTTCTACTTCACTACAGGATAAACTACTACTAACAGCGACGAACACTCCACCACCGGTTGCATGCAATCTATCCTTTCTAAACACCGTCTGTACCTTTGTAAAAATTTCGGCAGAATTTATCTCTGGCTTCAGCCAGCTTTCTGTACCTATAACGATTTCAGCTTCGGTACTTTCTATCAGCACTTGAAGTTCCGGTACTTTACCAACGCAGCTTCGACAGTTTACAATTACAATACCGACTGCTGCTTGGTCCCCGCATGTCCTGACTTTGCCCCGCACCTGTTGAGGCTGTTGCCCTTTCTGTTCTTGCCCGAGGCCATCTAACCTAAAAAACTGCCCAGCCCACGCCACACAACCCCTGCTACCCATGTAGCCGCTTGTTGCGTGTAGTGGACTCCTGACCTATCCAGCGGAACCCAAAACCCCACCACCCTATGGCGCAAGTAGAGGAATCTGCAGCCCACACGATCGCAGAACCATCTCAGCCTCTGATTCAGACCCTACACTCGGCTCTGTACCAAAGATCCGCAGTCAGTCCTGTCGACGATGCTGCAGATGGTGAGCTCTGCTTTCATCCCGCTAGCGAGACTGGCAGTCTTCATCAAATCAGATAGCCGCCGGAAGCCAGAGAGGATTTCCTCCGATCCATAGCGACACACACATCATTGGTGCCGACATGAGCGACCACCTGCAGATGGGTGCACCCTGTACCCTTCGTGGCATCCGGAAGGACCTTTTCCACATCTGGAATGACTCCCCCCGGTATGCACACGGAGTGCATATTGGTTTTCTTCCCCTCTCTTGCTGCCATATCCCTAAGAGGCCCCATTACGTGCCTGACGTTGGAGCTCCCGACTACCAGTAAGCCCACCCTCTGCGACCGCCCGGATCTTGCAGACTGAAGGGCAACCTCTTGAACAGGACAAGCACCCGTGTCAGGCCGAAGGTCAGTATCAGCCTGAGACAGAGCCTGAAACCGGTTCGTCAGACAAACCGGAGAGGCCTTCCGTTCAGCCCTCCGGAATGTCTTTCGCCCCCTGCCACACCTCGAGACGACCTCCCACTCTACCCCAAGTGAGGGATCAGCCTCAATGCGGGCAGTATCCCAGGCAACCACAGTTGTACTCCGATCGGGGGATGCGTGGGACGAGCTGGCCGTCCCCGACAAACCCCCATCCGGACCCCCACAGTGATGCCCATTGGCAACAGCCTCAAGCTGTGTGAGCGAAGCCAACACTGCCTGAAGCTGGGAGCGAAGGGATGCCAACTCAGCCTGCATCCGAACACAGCAGTTCCAGTCCCTATCCGTGCTAAAAACTGTCGTGCAAAGAACATCTGAACTAATCTACAGAGAGCGCAAACAAATCGACACAAAATTTAAACGGTTATTAAAATACAAGATTGCCTAGTAAATGCAGTAATGCTGCTACTTGCGCACTGCTGACACACTGCTCAACGGCGGAAGAAGACTACGCGATTTTACACTATTCGGGTACTAAAACGCGATGCTACAACTCTCAAATACTATAATACGCCCGAAATTTATGAATTAAACAATGCAAGTACCAAAAACATGCAAAGAAATTAAGAATTAAACTATGTAACAAATGAGTGAGCTAGGAGTATACGACTTGCTGCTGCAGCTGCTTATCCAACGGCGGCAGGGAGCACCCTCTGTGGCGAGGTATTATAGTGTAATTTATCACTATCTTAAAGTTACATGTTGCACAGGGTATTTAGGATCGACAGATGATGACTGTCGACTGCTGAAGAAAGTTTATTTAATGTAATTTGGAAAACGAGGCATGCGTGTTTTTTTTTTTTTTTTTGTGGTTTTAGGGCGCACAACTTCAATGGTCATTAGCGCCCTGACTACTCTAAAAATGCACCGCGAGGCACAAGTTGACAACAACAACTAAAAGGGAAAAAACAATAAAAGACAGACGGACAGGCAGAGGATTAAAAAACATCATCAAATGTCCTTAGCGAAGTTTGTCAAATTGATAAAACAAAGAACACGAGCAGCTGCTCGTGGGTCATCCGCTAAAATGGCATCGAAAGTATTAGGCAGGTTAAGATCGAGGCGCAGTGTGGTAAGATCTGGACAGGACATTAAAATGTGCCTAACCGTCAGCAAGTGCCCACATGGGCAGAACGGCGCCGGCGCAGCTGTCAGCAGATGGCGATGGCTGAACCGGCAGTGTCCAATTCTTAACCTTGCTAAAACGACCTCCTCCCGCCGAGAAGGGCGTGAGGAGGACGTCCAAGCCACGGGAAGAGGTTTTAAGGCCCGAAGCTTGTTGTCGGTAAGTGCAGCCCAATCGGCATGCCACAGCGACACGACGCGCCGACAAATGACCCTGCTAAAATCGGACGAAGGGACACAACAAGAAGCTGTCCGAGGCTGGAGGACCGCAGCCTTGGCCGCGGCATCTGCAGCTTCGTTCCCAGGGATACTGACATGGCCAGGAACCCACAGAAAGCTAACCGGCGTACCGACGTCCACCAGCTGCTGGAGAGAGCGTTGGATCCGGTGTACGAAAGGGTGAACCGGGTACGGATCACTGAGGCTCTGGATGGCGCTCAGGGAATCTGAGCATATGACATAAGCAGAATGTCGGTGGCGGCAGATGTAAAGAACAGCCTGGTAGAGGGCAAAGAGCTCAGCTGTGAAGACCGAACAATGGCCATGGAGCCGGTATTGGAAACTTTGTGCCCCGACAATAAAGGAACACCCGACCCCGTCATTGGTCTTAGAGCCATCTGTATAAATGAAAGTCATGTTGATGAACTTCGAACGAAGTTCCAAAAAACGGGAGTGGTAGACCGAACCGGGGGTGACCTCTTTTGGGAGCGAGCTGAGGTCGAGGTGAACGCGGACCTGAGCCTGGAGCCAAGGTGGCGTGCGGCTCTCGCCCACTCGAAAGGTTGCAGGGAGTGAAAAATTAAGGTGTTGAAGGAGGCGACGAAAGCGAACTCCAGGGGGTAGCAAGGCAGAGACATACAACCCGTATTGAAGGTCAAGAGAGTCGGCATGCGTGTTGACAGCACGGACTTTCTCCACATGTGCATGGTTAACTGAATGGCAACGGGGATGGCATCACTGCTGCCGGCACCTCACATTTTACCACACTTGTTATTCTTAAAGTTTTCTCCCGGCAACAGATCCCTATCACGGAGTCGCACCAGCCCCCGTGGAAGAAGATGGCTGCGACAATGCATAAGGAAAGGTAACGAAACAAAAGGGGTCGGAGTTAGTAGCACCGTTATTAACTGACTGATCACTGCAAATGAATTTCAGGTAAATTTGTCAAGCAGACAGAACTGTTTGAAGTTGTTTACTGACTACAATTTTTTTTGTTACAATATATGTGGTTTACAAAAGAAGAAAGCACTGAGAAGCACGCCAGAAAGGAGAAGTAGTCAACAATACGAGATGCACACAATATAGCTGGATGCTGGTTTTTTTGCATGGGAAGGGGGTGGGGTAGGGAAGGAGGAAGGAGAGGCAGAGGGAGAGAGGGGGGGAAGGAGAGGGAGATGGAGGGGGTGAGGGAGTGATGGAGGGGGGAGAAAGTTTTTTCCTTTCATTTTCAAGTCAAGACACAGGTAATTAAAAAAGGTGTTTTGACATTAGCAGCGTATCCACCAACTGACGTATTACATCACTCAGCGAAACTGTCACTGTGATACACAGGAAATATTTCAATATAAGAACTGCCGTACGTCAGGTCTATCTGTCAGGTGAGTCACAACAGAGGCTGTCTACTCTGGCAGATACAAGATACACCCAATCGTATCCACTATGTACCACGAGGTCACCGTCACCTTCGCAACAGCGATTATACGCCACGGACACCGTAAAAAGCTGGTAAGAGCTACTTCTTCACAGCGGACTGCTGTGGAGTCGGTTGTAAAGAACATTTATACAGCGTGTCAATATCTAAGTTACAAGGTGTGGCATCGGTCAACGGGTACCGTGTGAGTGTGCTGGGCTCGTAATCTTATGCTTAAAAATGATTTGTTTGGGTGCTAGTACCTCTGAATTGTGGAGGATGACGGAGGCACTTTTGACCACTAAAGCTAGGCAAGGAGTAAACAATTTACATTACTACTGTCAGTATATACCAGTGTAATCCACTTACAGAAGATGCTCAATACGAGCACCCCCAACTTTGATACAATTTATGTATCGCCTGGTGACATCTTGCCGAACTCTCGGAAAGATTCCTGGCATACCACAGATGACACCAGCCAATACTTGGATTTGTGTCATCACAAGGCCTCGTGCCGAATCTACAGGTGTCCCGTACACCAGAGCCTACGATTCGGTCGTCTACGAAACCTACCCAAACATCGGCAGCCTCGAATTTGCAGTGTGTGTGAAGATTTTCTCCCATCCGAACATCACTGTTTCTGGTGTCGGACGTGCTGTCCCCGGTAGAGGCGCACTCATTAGAAAACAGGATACACTGTAGGAAGCGAGGATCCCGCCTACTTTATTCGAGCGGCAGTCGGCAAGACTCGACACAATGAGGAAAGTCGTGCAGAGTTATCACGTGAGCCTTCCGGAGTTTGTAAGAACAAAGGAACTCACCGTGCAGAACGTGCCGCACTACCACCTGGTGTGCACTACAGCTAGGGTGCTGGTAGAAAGCTGCTCTGCAAAATTGTGATGCACAGCTTCTTCAAACTCTGGTCACAGATGGCCAATTTAGTGCCCGTTAGGATTTAAACTGTCTGTTTAATGTAAACACCTCTCCAGTCTCGCACACATACTGTGGGCTCGGTGAAGCCTGGTGGGATAGTGTTCATCACAGAGCTGGTGAGCTCGTCTTGCCCCGCTTTGTGCTCCTCGTACACGAAAAGCATATCTGTGCATATTTCAGTGGCGTACACAACCACCATTGTTCGTAGCCTCACGAATGATGGAAAATTACGTTCGTTATGAAACTACGGAACAAGACAGTATTCTACTCTACCGTCGTCTACGCGAGACTACGAAGTACAGTGTGTGTTGTGTAGCAAATCGAGAAATAACAACAGTAAATGTTGTACGTAGTACACAATGTGCCGTCTACTGCATGTCACTGCTCATTTGTTTGCCTACAGTCCCATTTTGGATGCTCTAGCATGTCAACAGTCTCAGAATGATTGCAATTTACTCCTTGCCTAGCTTGTGAGGCCCAGACTGTTTACGTCAAACATTTCGGAGACACTAGCACGCAAACTAAGCATTTTCAAATATACATTTATCAGAAAAATTTGTTCACACAGTACCCACTAGCAACCCGCATGCCTCATAACATAACTTTCGGTACACACTGAAGGGTGCCTACCCAAACTTGGAAAAAAAGAGATAAAAAAAATAAAATAAAAAAAAAAAAAAAACCGTGAGAATTCCAGGAATGGGTAGCAAGATTGCATCGTAAGAAGTTAATGATAATTAATAATTAACAATTAGCTTGTGTGTGTGTGTCTGGGGGGGGGGGGGGGGGGGAGGATGAGTGGGGCATTGCACAATTAGTGACATTACTCTTTCCTCTCATCTGAGAACACTACAGTTTTTAAACAATGATAACTTAACGGAATAATCTTCGTATAATTCACATATTTTGACATATTAAGTATATTAAAATTTATGATTTATGAAACCAAATAAAATAATTCCAACACCAGGTTAAAAACAGAATCCCCGAGATTTTACGAAATACCTGAAATTTCCTTTACTTTTCTAGGAAAAATACAATTCCCTGAGAATTCCAGGTTCTTCAGAAGAATTGTCACCCTGACCCTGTATGCTTCCACAGACATGCTGCAGAAGGCATGTTACAGTGAACACCGCAAAACATTAACAATTCCTGTTGTGCAGCTGCAGTGCAATAAATGTAATTTCTGAGCTACTAACAATTATCCATACACAAAAAAGTAACTAAGCATTAACACAAATTTCTGGATTTCAGCCACTCAGATCTGGTGCCAGTTTTCTTCATTGTTCATCCCGAAGTGGGGTCAACTTTCATCATGGCAGCTGAATATCCTTTGCAATATGAAACTAAACCTGGAGAAGCCAGTTATCTGCTTATCTCAAGTGAGCAAGATTCAGACCTACCCTGGACACTAAGGGAGCAAAGCTGCTCTCACTATACCCAGCAGGTGCACAGATATGGAACAGAAGTATGGGTGTGTGTGCTGCAGAAAAGCATAAAGCATGGTAGTATTCTTATGTAAGAGAGATGGAGTTGGTCAGGGTTCCTTGCAACTTCACATAAGACGACTCTCATAACGGGGTGTTTACGAGTAAGAAATTACTTGCACTGCCAGGCAGTACATGGTTCTAAAACTGTACACCTAATTTTAAGACACAAGCTTTCCAATACTTTAAAGTAAGCTGCACGTATTTATAACATTAAGAGTAGTGATACAAAATGCCTGGGCATTTGTAAGTTGGGGCAAATGTCCAGGATAAATGCCCAAAATTCATAAATACCCTGGCATTTATTCATCTTAAAGATTAACTAATATGCAGCACTTACAAAAGTTTTAAAACTGATATTTTGTATTGGAAAAGATGTTTTGTAACACTGTTGTTTTGGTTGGGTAATCAAGCTGATAAAGCTGTTTAAGAGTTGTTACGAAATATAAATTGGACTGTAAACATAACTACACATGTTTAATGAGGTCAATTCTTGTGGTAGTACATAAAAAAAGAAAAGAAAACTCAAGTTTAAAAGTAGTTCTTGAAAGAAAGTATAGTTTATATTAAGTAGGTAACCTTAGGTAGTATTTTTACTTATACTACTGCAAAAAATTGGAGTAAAAAATGCATATCCATAATGATGTTAATTAAGGAGGATTCATGTGCCGACTCCGATTCGACGAGTCCAACAGTTGCCGATTCTCTAGGAATCGGCAAATATTAGAATTGAACGATTCCAGTGTCTTGGGGATCAATTCTTTGTTATTAAATCTTTTTTATGTTAGTGTCCTCATTTTATATTCATAGCAAAGCAGTCTTTCGACAGTAGATAAAGAAATGAGCAGAATAGAAAAAATGTCACCACATCCGACAAAAAAGCATTCTCTATTGTTTTTCACTGAAAACAGTTCAACATTCAAGAATACAGTTACTATCAAGAAGGTTATCAATAGTCATTCAGTAACATTCAGGATTTGACACAAATCATAATTATAAAGTGTGTTACACTACAAAGCTATGTGTTAAGGACAAGGTTTTTTTAATACCGGCTTATCACTGCACGGCTGTTCATTATTGTGTGGAGTGACAAATCATGGTACACAATGTGGCAGGGAGTGGGTGTGGTGAATGCCCGATGAATGATATCTGCCAGCATGTGTAGTGCCAAAAGTAAAATTCTGAGGTAGTGGTGTTGCGGTGTGGTCCTGCTTTTCATGGAGGGGGCTTGCATCCCTTGTTGTTTTGGGTGGCACTATCACACCACCGGCCTACATTGATGTTTTAAGCACCTTCTTGCTTCCCACTACTGAAGAGCAATTCGGGGATGGTGATTGCATCTTTCAACACAATCGAGCACCTGTTCATAATGCACAGCCTGTGGCAGAGCAGATACACGACAATAACATCCCTGTAATGGACTGGCCTGCACAGAGTCCTGACCTGAATACTATAGAACACCTCTGGGAGGTTATGGAACGCTAAATCCGTGGCAGGCCTCACCGACCGACATCGATACCTCTTCTCAGTGCAGCACTGTGTAGAATGGGCTGCCATTCCCCAAGAAACCTCCCAGCAGCACCTGACTGAAAGTATGCCTGCAGGAGTGGAAGCTGTCATCAAAGCTAAGGGAGGGCCAACACTATATCGAATTCTAGCATTACCGATGGAGGGCACAACGAACTTTTAAGTCATTTTGATCACATAGTGTACCAGCTGGTCAAGAGATGTTTTACAGTTGTATAACACATCCTCCCAGTCATGTCAGGAGCAAAAGTCAACTTTTCCTACACGATGATACAAATATTCTGAAGTCTACTCTTGCTAAGAAACTGAGAACTCATAATAAATTGTTAACAAAGATGACTATGTAATCAATTTCTCTAGCATCTTTCACCCACCTACATACCCAAACAATAAATGATAAGTTACTCTCATTTCAGTTTGTAATAAGATCAAAGTTCTTAGTAATATGCAGGGCAATTTTTGTGGAACTTGGCAGCACATCAAACGTCCTTGTTCTGCACCCAAACACCCATAGCAATTTGCCCCAATTCATCTACACTAATGCTGATACTAAATGTATCATAGTCATTTATCTGTGTGCCTATGTAGCCACTGCAAAGTGTTCCTCGTCACAACAATAGTCCAAATAATCAAACTTTTCACCCAATGCACTATATAACAGTCTTCACCACCAACACTACAGGAGACTATTGTTAAGAAGTAGCTTACCCCAGCCTTTTTGTATCATCCAGCAAAGTCCCTGGCACATGCTGACCGCTGGGAGGCAACAATGATCCGGGTGGCACGCAGTTGAGATGGTCCGGCACTTCTACAGAGCCTCAAACTTACATGTGCTGGCACCTGTATGTGTGTGTATATACAGGGTGATTCCGTGATGATGTTCCAAAATTCCAGCAATGGTGGAGAGGGGTTGGGTTGTTTGGGGGAAAGAGAGCAAACAGCGAGGTCATCGGTCTCATCGGATTAGGGAAGGATGGGGAAGGAAGTCAGCCGTGCCCTTTCAAAGGAACCATCCCCGCATTTGCCTGGACGAATTAAGGGAAATCACGGAAAACATAAATCAGGATGGCCGGACGCGGGATTGAACCGTCGTCCTCCCGAATGCCGTCTAGTGTGGAGAGGGATAAATGTATCCATTTGATGTCAGGATCCCTGTACCGGAAGTAAATGAGCCTAAAGTAATAATCAAAAACTGTTCTGATAGCTCTGAGAGTGGAATACATGTACTGGTACTGTTACTGCTACTGCTAAGTTGCAGGGTATGCAACTTTCAGAGGTGATGGTATGGACCAAAACAAGAAAAAAATGTCTAGTACACATGGACTCTAAAACGCATACCTTAACAGCTATGGCCACTTCTTCTGTAGAGAACACATGTTTCACACTAGTGAAGTTGAACAAGTGTTCATAGCTCTTGTTGCTGTTGTTGTTGTCGTCTTCAGTCCAGAGACTGGTTTGACGCAGCTCTCCATGCTACTCTATCCTGAGCAAGCTACTTCATCTCCAAGTACCTACTGCAGCCTACAGCCTTCTGAATCTGTTTAGTGTCTTTGTATCTTTGTCTCCCTCTAGGATTTTTGCCCTCCACACTTCTCTCCAATATTAAATTGGTGATCCCTTGATGCCTCAGAATGGGTCCTATCAACCGAGTCCTTCTTCTAGTCAAGTTGTCCCACAAATTCCTCTTCTCCCCAATTCTATTCAGTACCTCCTCATTGAATACATGATCTACCCCTCTATTATTCAGGATTCTTCTGTAGCACCACATTTCGAAAGCTTCTATTCTCTTCTTGTCTAAATTATTTACTGTCCATATTTCACTTCCATACATGGCTACAAATACTTACAGAAAAGACTTCCTGGCAAATCTATACTGGGTGTTAAATTTCTCTTCTTCAGAAATGCTTTCCTTGGTATAGCCAGTCTACATTTCATATCCTCTCTACTTCAACCATCCTCAGTTATTTTTCTCCCCAAATAGCAAAATTAATTTACTACTTTAAGCGTCTCATTTCCTAATCTGATTCCCTCAGGATCACCTGACTTAATTAGACTAAATTCCATTATCCTCATATTCCTTTTGTTGATCTTCATCCTATATCATCCTTTCAAGACACTGTCCATTCTGCTCAACTGATCTTCCAGGTCCTTTGCTGTCTGACAGAATTACAATGTCATCGGCAAACCTCAAAGTTTTTATTTCTTCTCCGTGGATTTTAATACCTACTAAAAATTTTACTTTTGTTTCCTTTTCTGCTTGCTCAATATATAGATTGAATAATATCGGCGATATGCTACAACCCTGTCTCATTCCTTTCCCACTCAATGCTTCCACTTCATACTCCTCGATTCATAACTGCCATCTTGTTTCTGCACAAATTGTAAATAGCCTTTCGCTCCCTGTATTTTACCCCTGCCACCTTCAGAATTTGAAAGAGTATTCCCGCCAACACTGTCAACAGCATTCTCTAGGTCTAGAAATACTAGAAATGTAGGTTTGCCTTTCCTTAATCTATCTTCTAAGATAAGTCGTAGGGTCAGTATTGCCTCACGTGTTCCAACATTTCTACTGAATCCAAACTTATCTTCCTCAAGGTCGATTTCTACCAATTACTTCATTTGTCTGTAAATAATTCGTGTTAGCATTTTGCAACCATGTCTTATTAAACTCTTAGTTCGATAATTTTCATACCTGTCGACACCCGCTTTCTTTGGGATTGGAATTATTATATTCTTCTTGAAGTCTGAGGGTATTTCGCCTGTCTCATACATCTTTCTCACCAGATGGTAGAGTTTTGTTAGGCTTGGCTCTCCCAAGGCTGTCAGTAATTCTAATGGAGTGTTGTCTACTCCTGGGGCCCTGTTTCGACTTTGGTCTTTCAGTGCTCTGTCAAACTCTTCACGCAGTATCATATATCCCATTTCATCTTCATCTACATCCTCTTCCATTCCCATAATATTGCCCTCAAGTACATCACCCTTGTACAGACCCTCTATATACTTGTTCCACCTTTCTGCCTTCCCTTCTCTTTTCTCCAAAGGTATCTCTAATTTTCCTGTAGGCAGTATCTATCTTACCCATAGTCATATATACCTCTACATCCTTACATTTGTCCTCTAGCCATCCCTACTTACCCATTTTGCACTTCCTGCCAATCTCATTTTGGAAACATTTGTATTCCTTTTTGCCTGCACCATTTACTGCATTTTTATATTTTCTCCTTTCATCAATTAAATTCAATATTTCTTCTGTTACCCAAGCATTTCTACTATTTTTTTTTTACCTACTTGATCCTCTGCTGCCTTTACTATTTCATCTCTCAAAGCAACCCATTCTTCTTCTACTGTATTTATTTCCCCCCATTCTTGCCAATCATTCCCTAATGCTCTCTATTAAACTCTCTACAACCTCTGGTTCTTTTAGTTTATCCAGATCTTATCTCCTTAAAATCCCACCTTTTTCCAGTTTCTTCAGTTTTAATCTACAGTTCTTAACCAATAAATTGTGGTCAGAGTCCACACCTGCTCCTGTAAATGTCTTTAAGACCTGGTTCCTAAATCTCTGTCTCACCATTATATAATTATCTGAAACCTTCCAGTGTCTCCACATCTCTTCCACATATACAACCTTCTTTCATGATTCTTAAACCAAGTGTTAGCCATGATTAAATTATGCTCTGTGCAAAATTCTACCACGGGGCTTCCTCTTTCATTTGTTACCCCCATCCCATATTCACCAACTACTTTTCCTACTCTTCCTTTTCCTACTGTCAAATTCCATACACCATGACTATAAAATTTTCAGCCCCCTTCACTATCTGAGTAATTTCTTTTATCTCATCATACATTTCTTCAATGTCTTCATCATCTGCAGAACTGGCTGGCATATAAACTTCTATTACCATGGTAGGCATGGGCTTTGTGTCTATCTTGGCAACAAAATACGTTCACTATGCTGTCTGTAGCAGCTTACCCACACTCCTACTTTTTTATTCATTATTAAATCTGTACCTGCATTACCCATATTTGATTTTGTACTAACCCTTGACCAGAAGTCTTTTTCCTCCCACTGCCAATCTTCACTAATTCCTTCTATATCTAACTGTAATCTCTCCATTTCCCTTTTTAAATTTTCTAACCTACCTGCCCAATTAAGGGAGCTGACATTCCACGTTCTGATCTGCAGAAAGCTAGTTTTGTTTCTTCTGATAATGACATCCACCTGAATAGTCCCTGCCTGGAGATCCAAATGGGTGACTATTTTACCTCCGAAACATTTTACCAAGAGGACGCCATCATAATTTAATCACACAGTATAGCTGCACGCCCTGGGGTTAAATTATGGCTGTAGTTTCCCCTAGCTTTCAACCGTTTGCGGGATCAGCACAGCAAGGCAGTTTTCATTACTGTTACAAGGCCAGGTAAGTCAATCATCCACACTGTTGCCCCTGCAACTACTGAAAAGGCTGCTGCCCCTCTTCACAGCTCTAAAGGTGTGCATTTAATAGTTTACTAAATTTTTTCCCTCGTTTTATTCCATACCAGCACCTCCAAGTTGTCTACCAAACAATATTAGCAAAAACAGTACCAGGACACACAGCCGACTGTTAGAGGTATCAGAATAGTTTTCACTTATTACTTTAGGCTTGCTCTTTTCCAGTACAAGGATCCTCACCTCAAACTGATACATTTCTCCTTCTCCATTGTCCTTCAAAGTCTGTTAAAATCATTATCAAATCACTCTGTATATACATACACTGAAATGCCCAAGAAACCGGTATAGGCATGCATATTCAAATACAGAGATATGTAAACAGGCAGAAAATGGCACAGTGGTTGGCAATGCCTATATAAGACAAAAAGTGTCTGGTACAACTGTTGGATCGGTTACTGCTGCTACAGTGGCAGGTTATCAAGATTTAAGTCATTTGAACGTGGTTTCTTAGTTAGTGCACTAGTGATGGGACATCTCCGGGGGAAGCGACAAAGTGAAGATTTTCCCGTATGACCATTTTACCAGTGTACTGTGAATATCAGGAATGTGGTAAAACATCTGATCTCTGGCATTGCTGCGGCTGGAGAAAGATCCTGCAAAAACAGGCCCAACGACAACTGCAGAGAATCGTTCCACGTGACGCAAGTGCAACCTTTCCACAAGCTGCTGCAGATTTCAATGCTGGGCCATCACTAAGTGTCAGCATGCGAACCATTCAACGAAACTTCACTGGTACGGGCTTGTGAGCCAAAGGCCTACTCCTGTACTCACGATGACTGCACGACACACAGCTTCGTGCCTCATCTGGGCCCGTCAACTATGATACTGGACTGTCGATTGGAAACATGTTGCCCGGTTGGACAAGTCTCATTTCAGATTGTATCTAGTGTACGAATGTGTACAGGTATGGAGATAAACTCACAAATCCACGGACCCTGCGTGTCAACAGGGGATTTTTCAAGCTGGAGGACGCTCTGTAATGGTTTGGGTGTGTGCAGGTGGTGTGATACGGGACCCCTGATACATCTAAATGTGACTGACAAGTGAGATGGACATAAGCATACCGTCTCTGATCACCTGCATCCATTCGTACCCATTGTCCATTCTGACAGACTCTGGCAATTCCAGGAGGACAATGCGACATGTCCAGAATTGCTACAGAGTGGCTCCAGGAACACAGAGTTTAAAGACTTCTGCCAGACACCAAACTCCGCAGATGTGAACATTATTGAGCGCATCTGGTATGCCTTGCAAGGTGCTGTTCGAAAGATATCTCCAACCCCTCATACCCTTACCGATTTACGGACAGCCCTGGAGAATTCACAACACGAATTCCCTCCGGCACTACTTCAGACATCGATCAGGTCAACGCCAAGTCGTGTCGTCTCACTTCTGCGTGCTTGCAGGGGCCCTACCCAATATTAGGCAGGTGTACCAGTTTCTTTGGCTCTCCAGTGTACATTTACAGGTGCCGTTGCTGAGAACTTTGACGCTCTGTAGCACTGCTGGACAGTACTTCCAGACATAGGTTCCTATTCAAAATATTTTGTATTCACTCCTCTTCAGAAGTCGTCGAAGTCTGTAATGGGAATTTCCGAAGGTCCCGTATACTGTAAAGTGCACTATTTTGAGAGCCCTTAAACGGTCACCATCTCTGTCTTCTATTCTTTTATTCCTCTTTCAGATCAAATGTAAACCCATTATTTCAGTGTCATTCAATACGAGAAAAATTGTAACTGCTGTGTTGTGTATGTAACTCAACTAGGATTCGCCAAATTCAGTAACACAGGAGTACAGTTCTAGAATCAATTCCGTGAGATTAAGACACAGAGGAATTACCGACATCAGCTGGAAGTGTGGATTGACTGACTGAAATTGACGGGGACAGTTGAAAACTTGCCCCGACTTATTTAAACCCAGGTCTGCTGCTTACTAGGCAGATGTTCTACCCACTAAGCCATCAGGACACAGTAGTCACACTACCCTCTCACACCTCCCACCAGACCCAAATTGTCCACTTATCCACACACTGCCGACGTAGTGCCCCTCGCCCACTATCCTCATTAATCGTGGCATTTTGCCGATTCCCGTAGGAGTTTGAGCCTGGTATGCATCCACACTGAAGAGATCACTGGTCATTTCGTCTTAATTATATGTATGTGGTGCCTGTTCTTCAGATATCTGAAGTCATTGAGCTCTCTCGACTGACCCATTCTGCTGTTACTCATTTTATACCGGTCGATTTGCCTCTCGCGACAACTGGTGGTCAATTCCAAATTATGTGAGGTTGTACGGATACTTCTAGTCAGATAACGTATGTTCCGTGTACCGTGCCATCCCAGTAGTGCACGCTGCTGCAATAACTTAACTTACAAAGCAGCAATTGGGGAAGAGGTGGCTTTAAAGCAGTTAGGGGCAACTCATAATATGTCACATTTGGGAATAATTGTGGTATGAGGCACATGGGCCATAAGAGTCCACACATATGCTTTCAGAAAGAAATGGCAAGTGAGTGCAAAAGAATATGTAGTAAAAATGTTAACAGGAACTTAAAAAGACTCCAATAGCAAATCTGCCTGTGGTACTGCACAGGGAAGGTGGGTGCATGTTTTCTGTAAGGAAAAGATGCATATTGACAAAAGATAATCTCGGTAACAGTGCCAGAAAGTTGTTCACTGTCACTGGGCTAACAGTTTTTTCTGACACATCGTATTGCAATTTACCACCATAGAATTTTGCAGCCTCTACAATACTTGGCAATATATGCTGTTCAGTATGTTGTACATACACATGTTGTTAGTAACTTGCAACAGCTGTAATTTAAAACTACAGAGTGTTTCTTTGCTGTATGGGCAATATATAGATGGAATGAGGGGCAAGGACCATTCTTTGTGTGGTACGAGGATTTCACGTCGCCAGATAAAACTTTCGTCAGGTCCACAACATTCTGTCACGAGAAGCAGCCCTAGGTTATGCAATCTTTCTGCTATGAGTGTTTTAGCAATGACGAAAAATTAATATGGAAGAAGTTAATGTAAGTGTTGACACTGACAGCAGTTAGGCTTGAGCCGTGTTTGCTACAATAATACCTGTGTGTCATTACTGGAGTTTCAAGTTTTCTTAATGTGTGGCAGGTGTTTTATTCTGTGGTGAATATAAACCTGTTTGAGGTTTTTGTGAAGATATACAATACTTTTAGTGTTTTGGATTGCTTAAAGTATATAGGATTCAGAACCTTTTTCATCTGTGGCTTCAAGAATACTTAACTGTCAATTTGCAAAACTGCCGTCCAATATCCTAGACATTGATTTGTTGTAGAATTTTAGAACACATTCTGAGCTCAAACAGAATGAAGTATCTAGAACACAATTATCTCCTCAATGTCAACTAGCACAGATTCCGGAAACACTGATCATAAGAAACCCAATTCGCTCATTTGTCATGTGACAGACTGAAAGCTTTGGATCAAAGCAACGAAGTAGGTGCAGTATTTCTTGATTTCCGGAAAGCAACTGACTCAGTATCACACCTGTACTTATTGTCTTAAGTACAGCCATATTGTGTATCAAGTGAAATGTGTGACTGGATTGAGGACTTTTTGGTAGGGGAGACCCTTGTTATCTCAGACAGAGAGTAATCATCAGATGAAGTAACTTTGGGTGTGACCCCAGGGAATCGTGTTGGGACCCTTTCTGTTAATGTTGTATATCAATGACCTAGCATACAACATAAATAGATATTATTTTGTAAATGATGCAGTTATCTATAATGAAGTACTATGTGAAAGAAGCTGCATAAATATTCAGTCAGTTCTTGACAAGATTTTGAAGCGGTGGAAAGACTTGCAACTTTTTTTGAATGTTCAGAAATGCAAAATTGTACACTTCACTAAATGAAAAAATATAGTATCCTACAACTGGAATACTGTCGGAATCATCCATCTCACAGAAATACCCGAGTACAACACTTTGTAGGGATACGAAATGGAATGATCGTATAGGCTCAGTTGTGGGTAATGCAGGTGGTAGACTGTGGTTTACTGTTGGAACACTGGGCAAGTGCAGTCAGTCTACAAAGGAGATTTCTTACAAATAATTAGGTCTACTAACAACATTTCAAGAACCAGCTTTAAATGATGACTCTAGGAATATATTACAATCCCCTATATAGGGATCGTGAGGACAAGAGTAGAATTATTACAGCACGCAAAGGGGTATTAAAACAATCATTCTTCCCACACTCCATATGTGAACGTTGCAGGGAGAAATGCTAAAAATTGGTACAATGAGACATACCCTCTGCCATGCCTTTCTCAGCGGTTTGCGGAGGTAGACGTACATGTAGTCAGTCTTAGTTATACGGGCCTAACTTTCTACAACCACATTTTGTGCAGTTCCTTACCACAGTATTGTCCGCAAATCACAGTTGCGATGTCCCTCACACCTTCCGTACCCCACAGTGGCTTATTCTCATTCGCAAGGTTTTTAAGGTTACTTCCACACATAATACATACTTAGAATATTATCAGTCACAAGCAGTGATCTATCAGTTGCCCGACTGCGTACGGTGGACCATCACCGACCCTCCATCCGTACCGAGATAAGCCAGCTGTGTTCGACCTTATTCCGAGAACTGCTCCGCCGGACAAATATATACAGTTCTGCGAGACGATTACTCCGAGACACTTCCAGATGTTGAAAATTCTCCACTATTAACTATTTCATTAACAGACTCAAAGTTCAGCAATTCGAGAATAGTTTGCAGACGCACCCCAAAGAGGTGAGCAGCTCAAGTCTGGTGTCAGCTTTCTCCACAAATGAAGATGAGCACTGCCACACTACACCTCGGGGACAACTAGCGACAGGCCCTCACGTGGTCAGCTCTGTCAGATGTCAATTACAAGGTGGTAAAAGTACAACTGCGAATTGCTAATTTTTTAATACTAGTGTACAATTTTATTAAGTGGCAATTTTTTCTTTTTAAATTATAGATTGACATACAACATTTTATACTACAAACCGTATCAAAAACGGAGAGAGCAAGCAAGTACTATGTGAAGAAGGGAAGCATGAAATGTGGAAAAAGCTATACAAATGAAGCAAACTTTGAAACAATATTTATCAAAAGAGAAGGAGTAGTAAATCAGGATGACATGAAAGATAAAGGGTGTGATCACAAAGTAGTACGACTGATTTTATTACAAATAATTTATTGCAGATATTGATAGACACACTCGATAGCCTTCGAAATAGGAACCTTGCTGCATCTACACGTACATCTACACTCTGCAAACCACCGTGAGGTGTATGTCAGAGAGTACATCCGACTGTACCAGTTATTAGGTTTTCTTCCCGATCCATTCACGTACGGAGCACGGGAAGAACGATTGACTGAATGCTTGCAGTAATTACTTTAACCTTATCCTCACGATCCCTATGTGAACACAGAGTAGTCATTTAAAGCCGGTTCTCAAAACTTCGTTAATAGCTTTGCTCGGCATACTTTACATCTATCTTCAAGAGTCTTCCAGTTCAGTTTCTTCAGTGCCTCAATGACATTCTCCCACATTTTAAACAAACTTGTGACCATTTGTGCTGCCCTTCTCTGTATACGAGGGCAGTTCAATAAGTAATGCAACACATTTTTTTTCTGAAACAGGGGTTGTTTTATTCAGCATTGAAATACACCAGGTTATTCCCCAATCTTTTAGCTACACAACACTATTTTTCAACGTAATCTCCATTCAATGCTACGGCCTTACGCCACCTTGAAATGAGGGCCTGTATGCCTGCACGGTACCATTCCACTGGTCTATGTCGGAGCCAACGTCGTACTGCATCAATAACTTCTTCATCATCCGCGTAGTGCCTCCCACGGATTGCGTCCTTCATTGGGCCAAAAAATATGGAAATCCGACGGTGCGAGATCGAGGCTGTAGGGTGCATGAGAACAGTCCACTGAAGTTTTGTGAGCTCCTCTCGGGCGCGAAGACTTGTGTGAGGTCTTGCGTTGTCATGAAGAAGGAGAAGTTCGTTCAGATTTTTGTGCCTACGAACACGCTGAAGTTGTTTCTTCAATTTCTGAAGAGTAGCACAATATACTTCAGAGTTGATCGTTTGACCACGGGGAAGGACATCGAACAGAATAACCCCTTCAGCGTCCCAGAAGACTGTAACCATGACTTTACCGGCTGAGGGTATGGCTTTAAACTTTTTCTTGGTAGGGGAGTGGGTGTGGCACCACTCCATTGATTGCCGTTTTGTTTCAGGTTCGAAGTGATGAACCCATGTTTCATCGCCTGTAACAGTCTTTGACAAGAAATTGTCACCCTCAGCCACATGATGAGCAAGCAATTTCGCACAGATGGTTCTCCTTTGCTCTTTATGGTGTTCGGTTAGACAACGAGGGACCCATTCACACTCGGTCATTCGATGATTGTCTGCCAGTGAAATGAGTTCCTTTTAGCAGAGAAATCTTTCTCTACGCTTTTGACCGTGTTACTGAAGCAGGTTCTACAGCAAACATCAACAAGCAAATGTTCAAAGTCCTATACGAGCTTGTAGTACATAATACTTCATCACAGAATCCTTCGATCAAAATTAAATACGTGCAATTACCTTTGAAAAGCAACAGACTGTATTATGGCCATTACTGAACTATACATTAACATTACATATCACTTGTGAATCTCAAAAAACACAAATTATTGAATACGGCACGTAACAACGACTGTTTCATTACACACACACTTCCTACACATCCCCTCGTTACCCTGTATCGTAACAAAGTCCAGTCACATTCCAATTTTCTTACTTTTCTTCGCTCGCCACGGAGCAACGCAGAGCCGAAGAATAAATCTTTCGCTCGCACAGGCAAAACGCGCCACCTCGTGATTTACCTTCACTTTAAATGAATAACAATAGAAAGGTCGTCACACTGATTTCTATCTGCTAGCACAGGCCAAGGGATTTATACTGCCTACCCTGTGCAGGATGCCTAGCTCTACCACTGACATGCCACTCGCACTCAAGTGGACGGGTAATGACAGACCCTGTACTTTCTGCACAGGGGACAGGTTGCACAAGAGAGGAGAGTACTCGAGGTACCTCTCGTACAGGTATCACAGGTACGACTCTCGGGAGTCAAAACGTCATCCCTCTGTATCCCATTTCTGGCGAGGGAAGAGAGAAGTCCGGCAGAGCCGCATCTGGGCTGTAGGGAGGGTGAGGCGACGCCGTACCGAGCCACCTGCTGCCGCACCGACGGCATCGTGTGGCACGGCACGACGTCACAGTGGAGCTTCCGGGAACGGACTGTCCGGCTACACCTATTTGACTCTTTTTCACTACCTCTCGATACCGTCCGGGTCGAACTGTGCATTCGTGGTTTGCCCGAGCGGTACAAACTGCCCATGGATAATTTCTCGAAGATCAAATAAGACCGGAAACACAGTTTTCACTCTAGACTCGCTCGGCCAGGTATTCTTCGGACGAGGAGACACGTACCTTGTGCCTTTCCGATCTTTGGCATTTCCTCTCAAAGTCACACAGTCAACACCAGCTTTTGCCGTCAGTAACGACGTCACTGTTTTTCCAAACACAGTTCGGAGTTTCTGTAGAAATTTCCACACAACTCACTTTTCGGTAATTAGTCTCTAATCTGGGCACCGACGACGTGGAAACATTTCTCGTTTTCGAATCTTTTGTAACTGTGGTTTGATAGGCTCTATAAAAAAGGCTTAACTAATTAATATCCAGACAAATCTATAACCAAGAATTAGGGCCTGTAAGTTGTTTCACTTTTGTCACTCGTGGTGGCATCCGTGTAGACCTACTTGGGCACATCGAAGGTTTCTGCAGCAGCTTTTCCAAGTTTGAAGCAAAAATTCACAGTGTAGCACCACTCCAGAGTACGTTCCATGCCGCACGTGACGACACTACTTCACAAAGAACAGTGTGCTCACCCTCCACAGGCCCACACACGATTGCAGAGGGTTACATTCTGTTCGTGAAGGTCCCTTCCGTAACTCCCAGCCAGTCGGCCACCCCTCCATCAGTTTGTCTGGCTTACAGAAAATCAGTCCTATTACTTTTTCATCATATCCTGTAAGATTGTACAATTTGAGAGGTCACCAAGAGACCCAATGTAAAACAAGGCCTCTGGAGTACATGGCACTCCCTCAGAATTAAAGCCAATCCACACTTCATAGAATGGAATATCATGTGACAGCATTCCACAAGCCATTCCAAAATGCAACCGTCGCAGGTTGTCAACGGTACAGGAGGAGGGGAGTGGGGGTGCAGTACACAACTGGACTAAACATCACGACGCCGTAAAGATTTCGCTAGAAGTTTTGACACTAACAATTCTAAGAGGGTGGGGTGGCGCATGTGCCGTCATTAACTACTAAAGAAAGTTAACCCATTTCACTGCACTCACACATTACAAAGAGAATTATGTGCTTTTCTATCTTCTTAATAATAAGCAAAATAATAATTTTGCTTCATTCTCATATCAAATCACAAATTTTCCATGATTGTTTGAATTTCTTTTTTTTTCACTTAGTGTTCTTCCATAAGTGTGGTGAGACATCTTGAAGTGAAAAATGATTTACGTTTTTACAATATCAGAAGAGAGTCGACGCAGATTCAATCTCGCAATAGCATGTAGTCATAATGTTTTGGCTCTTTAGTGTATACCTTCTGCTGTTCAGCATCCCCTTCTCCTTTGAGTACTGGCTTGCCATCTGAGCTCTTGATATTCATACAACTGTTTCTCTTATCTCCAATGGTCTCCGATTTTCCTATAGGCAGCAATTACATTGTCTAATCAGAGTAACGTGACCACCTATCAAAAGCCTGAACAATGCCTTTTTGCAGAGTAGACGACTGTGGGACATTATTATGCAACAGCCTCCCCAAGATTATCATGAACTGTCAGATACCACCATTTTATATGCATCTGCGTATTTATCATATGACTCATTGCTTCCTAGAGCCTTTTATGTGTATCTTTATAGGTATCGTACAGTTCAGTTTGCCCAAAGAACCTATTCTTCTTTGTAAATATGTATAGAATATTCTGGAATGACGTACTTTCTCGTGATTGTTAATAGAGTGTTGTCATTGACAAAATAATGTACATATGTCAAATTAAATATCAGATCATAAAATTGAAGTAATAAATGTTTAGCAACAAATATTAACAGGCTGCGGACATGTTAGCATAAACAATTAACACATCTAATTGCCATAATTGCAATTGCTAAACTAGCTAACACAAAAACCTCATTCTGGTTCAAATGAAAATAACTATTACCCAGTTATGTAATTTCATTCATTATTCATTTTTATGTAATTCATTGTAATTAACGGTGCTTGTAAATTGCGCAGATAATTGCCTCTTGTTATTTACATCACACAAATTTACAAAATTCCGGTAACTAAGAAAACACAGGTATTTAATTTATATAATCTGGCGAAGCACGATCAAATGTTAGCAATAAAATCCACAGAGTCACTAATTATGAAATTAAAGTAAAATCAAAATGTTGAAATCAGATTGTGAATTAATTTTCACATCAAAAACCAAAGCTGATGATAAAAATAATATATTATTCTACATCATATGTTATAACCTGTACAAATGTAACAGCAGTTAGTTTAGATGAAAGTGTTTTTATTGTAAGTTACATTTTGTAATAAATTAACAATGATAACAACTGTTAAGTTTGTACATAAAGCGACTCAGTGAGGAGGTCAGTCAGTGTTTCGTTTACTTCAGGAGTCGGTGCTGTTCGGTTGTCAACTAATGTCAATAAATAATTTTGTCAAGCTCAAAACTTTTGTGATGTTCTTATCAATGAATCACAGGCCAACACAAGTTAAGTATTAACGGTCCAAGAAATTGTTACAACCTGCAAGAAGAGAGTAAATGAGGTTCTGGAAGGAACTGTAAGGGTGTGGGCATATGTCGACTCTAGTGCCTTTGCCAGCTGCACTAGGATTCCCAGCCGAGGATCCGCGGAGTGAACACCCCGATCGAGACAGTCTCACAGATACTCTACCGGCTTCCGGCTTTACGTCCGAGAAGTTCGGTGGCCGAGGGAGTACGGTAAATCGATCTCCGAGCTCTTCGAACCGCGCACGTACACTGCCAGCTGCGCGACGTGTCGCACTGTGCACCTGGCAGATTCCACTCTGCACAGGAAAATCGAACTGCACGTGCGGGTGCGCACAGTCCCCGAGGATCGGCGCACACTCGGGTGGACCCACTGCGCCGTGCAGAACGACTACTACACCTGGAGGATGCCACGAACACATTTTCCAGACAATAATACCACCTCCTCCTGTCTGGACCACTGCGGGATTTGTTGCAGATTATTTTCTTTCGGAAGTGTCACGTCGACGGAGCATAAAATTTAATTCGTCGGAAAAGGCCACCCCTCACCACTCGCAGAAGTCCGACTGCGGTACCGGCACGCAATTTCCGGCCCGTGTCGCCGTCTGACGACATTCGGCACGCGCGAACCGGGCACTCGCCGCGGAGGCCCGCATGCGGCAACTTTCGCAGGACGGTCGTCGAGGAGACACTGTCGGTAACCCCTCGGATAATTTGTGTGGTCAGTTGCTAGACAGCTGCGCATCTGTTCACCCGTACACACCTCCACAGTTTCTGTTGCACGTCACCTACAGCCTCTCGTGCACCACAGTTACGTCGTCACAAGTTTTGGAAAGCCCCATTTTTCCATACACAGTACACTTTAACCACAGTCACACACAAACAGTTCTCAAACTTAGCCAATTCAGAAATGCTTCCACCGTCAGTCCGAAATCCGAGGATCGAACCCTTTCGGATGTCCGATAAAACGCTCCATTTCCACATTACGACCCACTGTATACACCCTCCACTGCTAGTGCTGCCAGCTACCTTCAGAGTGGGTACTGCACGGCGATGTCTAAAATATGCAGTTGTCGTATTAATGTGACTGGACTGTGTATGTTTGCTCCAGTCATTTATGCTGTCACAGCCTTTGTAGTGTCCCTTTCGCAACATTCACCATTATCTAGGTGAAACATAAATAAAAATGACTGTATGTGACTCAAAATGAACTGCACATATCGATTTATCTGCGAAAGGTAATAACACTAACTATAAAAATATACAATATAGATCGATAGATGCAGAGAAGACACTTTTATTGTATGAGATTATAATGTGTAAGTAATTAAAAGAAGTAGTATTATCTTTGTAAGAGTATAAAACACAATGCAATGCTCATTCTTCTGTGTAGTCTATTCTGTTCTGTTCATTCTGGTGTTAACTGGAATAAGGTACGCAAGCTATTGTGCTGCTAGCATTTGTTTCTGTTGTAACGTAATTGCAAATATTTACTGGTGTAAAGTGTGTCCTAGTAAGAATATATTAGTATAAAGTGATCTCCGTGTGTTATTTCAAGAACCTACACCACGTTTATCTTATGAAAAGAATATTTAATGAAAATTATTTAGCATGTTTCCAGTTGCTGCAGAGCGAGTAACAGTGATCTCTGACTGATAACAATTAGCCGTCATTACGCGGTACATTTCAAAATATTTTTTCACAGCACAATGTCTGATAGCCGGAGTGGAAGAAATTATGTAAAAATATTCAGTGAGATTAATTGAAGGAATCCAGTGAAATAATTTTATTAAAACTTGTCTATTTTCTGTGATAGTAATAATTTCAGATCAGTGAACTATAGCTGAATAATACTACGCTATTGCATTTACAGTAATTTGTAGGGAGCCTGGCGCTCGATAAAACCAGATATAATACGGAATTAGCAACCTACAAAATTCGTTAGTTTGCTTATTATATCTCTTCTGTATTTTTTTTGAAAGCTAAACGTAAAAACTAACTTCACAGATCACGATAAATCAAAGGACAAACAAATTTACTAGGAGAGTGTTTCCTCTAAATAAATAGTTACATTATTTTTTTAAAGAGATATAAATTGCATTTATGTTCTAACAATTCCTGCTTACACACGTCTGAACTTTCAGTCAAACATGTTTTACACATCTTTTTTCCCTTTCTCCTGCATTTTTTTTACTGTCCTCTTTTTATCAATTCAATTCCTCCTGAGTAATCCAGGCCCTGTTTTCTCCATATCTAATTCTCACTGCCTTCACTTTTCATCTCTCAAAGCTACTCATTTGTCTTCTGTTTTATTTATTTCTCCTCGTTTCAGCCAATCGTTGCCTAACACATTGTTTGAAACTATCAATAGCTTTCAGTCCTTAATTGGTGTATGTCACACCACCTTAATTTCTTACCTTTCTGTAGTCTCTTCATTTTTAATCTACAATTCATAACCAACATCTGCTCCTGGAAAAAAAAGAAAACCATAGAATTAATTCAAGCACAGCTTACCATTTTCAGTGCAATGAAGAAGATATAAAGTAATATCTGAGCTTACATTAAATAGTGAGCAATAGTTAAGTCTAGATTTAGAAGAAAAATATAGAATAAAATTATCAAGGATGACTATTTTCAATTTAATATCACTAAAATGAACCTACACTACTACTTACCCACCACACCTAATAAAAGCAATCAAAAGCTTATATCATGAAACAAAAATTGTAATAAATAAGAGAGCAAAGGACAAATGAGATAAAAATCAGTCAGGGAGTGAGACTCGTGTGTTCTCTTTCATCCACTCTTTATACAACTAATACCGACAATGTCATTAAAATGGGCATTATCAGATAATTATCCTGCAGTTAAATTATGTAAACAAATTAATCTAAGTGCTTTAATATTTGAAGAAGATAAATAATACAAGAAAGTGAAAACAAAGTAATAATATGAGAAAGTGAACACAACTTCCATTTAGCAGTTAAACAATATAATGCAGAAACGAAAATAAAACATGACCTCCCTTCAGGTAGACCAGTCATCTGGTAAAAGTCTTCAGGTGACACCATTTTGATGACTTTTGCGTTGAAGAGGATACGATGATGAAGAGAACAACACCCACTCCCCACTCAGAGAAAATCTCTGATCCAGGCAGTAACTGAGCACACATCACTAGCACAGCATTAAGCTGCACAAAATTCTAGCAATATGCAGAACAATAAACAGCACACTTAGCTATAAAACCTGGAAAGATACAATGTCTTTCATCAGGGTGTATACAGGGACAAGAAAAAAAAATTCCCGGATTATTCCGGGATTTCTCCCGGATACCCCGTTTAAAAAATATGGTTTTTCCCGGGCGAAAATACACTTTTCATGTGCTAAGTGACAGTAGGTTTTCCGTAGATTTTCCCTCGGAACTGTAAAACTTATGAATCCTTTGAATGGTTAACGTTTTATACAATCGCATAGAACTTCCCGGAAAAAAAGAAAAGACGGGGCAAAGAAGGTTTTGGAGAGACCTTTAATTAAAAAAAAAGGGAGAGAAATTTTGGAAAGACCTTTGATTTGCATCAACATATACGCTGCATATTTTCACATTACAAAAGTATAAATTCGAATTGCACCAAACACAGCGCGTTAGTTTCCGGAGCGTTGAAACCGAGGCTGCGATGTCCCAGCCAATAGCAAGATCACTGGTCACATAGCGCGAACACGCATATCTTCTAGAAAAGCTAAGCTTTCATATATAATGTTACTCTCTAAGATTAACACGCTACAACAGAAGCTAAGCTTTCACATGTAATGTTGATATTTTTTTGCGTGTGTTATACTTTTAAGACACATCACACAAATCTGCCAGTAAATTTAAAATTATGACATAAATGTCTCGGCTCGAAATTCTTGTAAGTGGCTGGTCCTCAAACTGTTCTATTTCGAACTCTCTGTGATTTAGATATCCATCCCACTTTCTCACACGTAACATAATTCATCTTGCGTAAAAAGAAATTTACTTTGAAAGTAACGCTTTTCTAACCACCGTTCGCAATACTATTCGTAGACTGTTAGAAATAGGTTCGATTTACCAGTTGCCAGAGAGCACCAGAAAACAGGCATAATTGTGCGTGTGCAACTGCAGTGGTGTAGGAAGCCCGTATGTTCGTGTGTATAAAGCACTAAGAGAGCTTACATAACACCATAAAAGAAACAGTGCATCAGAGGATACTCCGAGAGCAGCGGAATTTCGTAAACCATACTAAAATGCATAATTCGGCTTGATGCGCAAATTGGCTTTTTCCAGATTCACAATGAAGTAGGTCCCATCTGATATTAAGCTTTTCAGTGTGGTTTTAGGGATGTAAATTTTCTTGGAGTACCAGTACTCTGCGATCTCATTTTTGGTTCTACTGTAAAATGATCGCCTCGGCGGAAAGATTAATGAAGCCAAATTTCTTTAGCAAACTTGCAAAAATAACTTCACTGTTCTGCAAGGCGATTAATGCTTGACCGCTACTAACTTGGAAATAAAATAAAATCAGAAAACTGAAATTAATAATATATTTTTGTCCTCCGTAATTATGTGAATGTATTTTAATTCACTTGATACCTCCCAGCCACAGAAATCCGTATTGTTTTCATTTGACGTGGGAGCAGTACACGAAGAGAAGCAGCGAATTCACTTTACGTAAACACGGGTCACGTGGAGGTTAACCCCCTCCCCACTACAACTCAGACAACTCTGTGCAAGCGTGAATCTGGCAGCTAGCGCGCGCGAGAAAAAAATTTCTCGTTTGCATCTGGCTGCTTGCTGCTACTACCGATACAGCTAACAGCCAATCTTCAAGTAGCGGGAAGCGGGAGAAGGTACTGCTTATACGCGAGTCAAATGCGCATGCGCAACAGATCGCTGGCAATTGGTCAAACGAACCTAATGTGAACAGTTGTGACGTCATGCTCATGGCAAGCAGTTTATTGTTACGAAGAATTACAGTCTTTGCCCTACGTCCTTTGACATATTTTTGCTATTTGCAGACGCTTGTGCATGCACGGTTGTTTGTTGTTGTAAATTGCACATTTCCTTTGCCACTAAAGTTATTTTTTTCCCTCTCGTTTATATTTTATTGCTGCAGTATCATTCTCTAGTAGCAGGATACAATAACATCCTTTGCTAGAGAATCAATTCTGCAGTCAAAATTACAAAAATTTAACTGAAAGCTAAAACAATGAAAAATTCCTGGAATTCCGAAAAATTCCCGGGTTTTTCCCGGTTTTCTCCCGGATGAAAAAATTCCCGGGTTTTTCCCGGTTGTCCCGGGTCGTATACACCCTGTTCATGAAATTATGGTGAAACCATTACTGTTGTATGGAGGTGAGAGCTGGATAAAAAAGTACAATGATAATAAAAGACAAATAGCAAGGATGTCGGGCCTTGGCAGCCAGGGAAAGTGGTCATGAGAGAGAGAGAGAGAGAGAGAGAGAGAGAGAGAGAGAGCCACATTTGCGCGAATTGTGTGTATGTTTATTTCTGAAGAGCACCTTCTGGCCGAAAGCTTTGTTGTTGTGGTCTTGAGTCCTGCGACTGGTTTCATGCAGCTCTCCATGCCACTCTATCCTGTGCAAGCTTCTTCATCTCCCAGTACCTACTGCAGCCTACATCCTTCTGAATCTGCTTAGTGTATTCGTCTCTTGGTCTCCCTCTACTATTTTTACCCTCCACGCTGCCCTCCAATACTAAATTTGTGATCTCTTGATGCCTCAGAACATGTCCTACCAACCGATCCCTTCTTCTGGTCAAGTTGTGCCACAAACTTCTCTTCTCCCCAATCCTGTTCAATACTCCCTCATTAGTAATGTGATCTACCCATCTAATATTCAGCATTCTTCTGTAGCACCACATTTCGAAAGCTTCTATTCTCTTCTCGTCTAAACTATTTATCGTCCACGTTTCACTTCCATACATGGCTACACTCCATACAAATACTTTCAGAAATGACTTCCTGACACTTAAGTCTATACCTGATAACAAATTTCTCTTCTTCAGCAATGCTTTTCTTGCCATTGCCAGTCTACATTTTATATCCTGTCTACTTCGACCATCATCAGTTATTTTGCTCCCCAAATAGCAAAACTCCTTTACTACTTTAAGTGTCATTTCCGAATCTAATTCCCTCAGCATCACCCGATTTAATTCGACTACATTCCCTTATCCTTATTTTGCTTTTGTTGATGTTTATCTTACATCCTCCTTCCAAGACATTGTTCATTCCGTTCAACTGCTTTTCCAAGTCCTTTGCTGTCTCCGACAGAATTACAATGTCATCTGCGAACCTCAAAGTTTTTATTTCTTCTCCACGGATTTTAATACCTACTCCGAATTTTTCTTTTGTTTCCTTTACTGCTTGCTCAATATACAGATTGAATAACATTGGCGAGAGGCTACAACCCTGTCTCATTCCCTTCCCAACCACTGCTTCCCTTTCATACCCCTCGACTCTTATAACTGCCATCTGCTTTCTGTACAAATTGTTTTCGTTGTACCTGTCTGCAACTTGACATCTCTGCTATATGGTGGGTAAAAAATCTACATTTTTCTAACTAGATGAGATTTTTAAGGAAAGGGAAGTGCTGCACAACAAGATTAAATAAAGAAAGAAAATATTACAAATGAGTTTAATGTCGGTTTTTTTTTTTTTTTTTTTTTTTTGTGGTTTTAGGGCGCACAACTTCAATGGTCATTAGCGCCCTGACTACTCTAAAAATGCACCGCGAGGCACAAGTTGACAACAACTAAAAGGGAAAACACGCTAAAAGAGACTGACAGGCATAGGATTAAAAAACAACATCAAATGTCCTTAGCGAGGTTTGTCAAATTGATAAAACAAAGAACACGAGCAGCTGCTCGTGGGTCATCCGCTAAAACGGCATCGAAAGTATTAGGCAGGTTAAGATCGAGGCGCAGTTGGTTAAGATCGGGACAGGACATTAAAATGTGTCTAACCGTCAGCAAGTGCCCGCATGGGCAGAACGGCGCCGGCGCAGCCGTCAGCAGATGGCGATGGCTGAACCGGCAGTGTCCAATCCTTAACCTTGCTAAAACGACCTCCTCCCGCCGAGAAGGGCGTGAGGAGGACGTCCAAGCCACGGGAAGAGGTTTTAAGGCCCGAAGCTTGTTGTCGGTAAGTGCAGCCCAATCGGCATGCCACAGCGACACAACGCGCCGACAAATGACCCTGCTAAAATCGGACGAAGGGACACAACAAGAAGCTGTCCGAGGCTGGAGGACCGCAGCCTTGGCCGCGGCATCTGCAGCTTCGTTCCCAGGGATACCGACATGGCCAGGAACCCACATAAAGCTAACTGGCGGACTGACGTCCACCAGCCGCTGAAGAGAGCGTTGGATCCGGTGTACGAAAGGGTGAACCGGGTACGGATCACTGAGGCTCTGGATGGCGCTCAGGGAATCTGAGCAGATGACATAAGCAGAATGTCGGTGGCGGCAGATGTAAAGAACAGCCTGGTAGAGGGCAAAGAGCTCAGCTGTGAAGACCAAACAATGATCATGGAGCCGGTATTGGAAACTTTGTGCCCCGACTATAAAGGAACACCTGACCCCGTCATTGGTCTTAGAGCCATCTGTATAAATGAAAGTCATGTTGATGAACTTCGAACGAAGTTCCAAAAAACGGGAGTGGTAGACCGAACTGGCGGTGACCTCTTTTGGGAGCGAGCTGAGGTCAAGGTGAACGCGGACCTGAGCCTGGAGCCAAGGTGGCGTGTGGCTCTCGCCCACTCGAAAGGTTGCAGGGAGTGAAAAATGAAGGTGTTGAAGGAGGCGACGAAAGCGAACTCCAGGGGGTAGCAGGGCAGAGACATACAACCCGTATTGACGGTCGAGAGAGTCGTCAAAAAAGGAACGATAAGACGGATGGTCGGGCATTGACAGTAGCCGACAGGCATACCGACAAAGCAGTATATCGCGCCGGTAAGTGAGCGGCAATTCGCCAGCGTCAGCATGAAGACTCTCTACGGGACTGGTATAAAATGCTCCGATCGCAAGTCGTAAACCCCGATGTTGTATGGAGTTGAGGCGGCGTAAGATGGATGGCCGTGCAGAGGAGTATACGAAGCTCCCATAATCCAGCTTGGAGCGGACGATCGACCGATATAGACGAAGTAGGACGGTTCGATCCGCTCCCCACGACATACCACTGAGAACACGGAGGACATTTAAAGAACGGGTACAACGGGCGGCCAAATATGACATGTGGAGACCAGCTAAGTTTCCTGTCAAAGGTAAGGCCTAAAAATTTGGTTGTCTCCACGATTGGGAGAGCAACGGGACCAAGTCGTAAGGACGGTGGGAGAAACTCTTTGTAGCGCCAGAAGTTAATACAGACCGTCTTCTCGGCAGAAAAACGGAAGCCATTGGCGACACTCCAGGAGTAAAGACGGTCAAGAGAACGCTGAAGACAGCACTCCAGGACACGTGTATGCTGCGCGCTGCAATAGATGGTAAAATCGTCCACAAAAAGGGAGCCTGATACATCAGCTGGGAGGCAATCCATTATTGGATTGATCGCGATGGCGAACAGAGCGACGCTCAAAACTGAGCCCTGTGGCACCCCATTCTCCTGGCGAAAGGTGTCGGACAGGACAGAACCCACACGTACCCTGAACTGTCGATCCATTAAAAAGGAACGAATAAAAAGAGGGAGGCGACCGCGAAGGCCCCATGTATGCATGGTGCGGAGAATGCCCGCCCTCCAACAGGTGTCGTAAGCCTTCTCCAAATCAAAGAACACAGCCGCGGTCGGGCGCTTCCGCAAGAAGTTATTCATAATGAAGGTCGACAAGGTAACCAGATGGTCAACAGCAGAGCGGCGCCTACGAAATCCACATTGTACATTTGTAAGTAGGCGTCGAGACTCAAGCAGCCAAACCAATCGAGAGTTAACCATTCGCTCCATCACTTTACAGACACAGCTGGTAAGTGAGATAGGTCGATAACTGGAAGGCAAGTGGTTGTCCTTCCCCGGCTTAGGAATCGGGACAACAATAGACTCGCGCCAGCATGCGGGAACATGTCCCTCAATCCAGATGCGATTGTATGTACGAAGAAGAAAACCTTTACCCGCAGGAGAAAGGTTCTTCAGCATCTGAATATGAATAGAATCAGGCCCTGGAGCGGAGGACCGTGATCGGCCAAGTGCGGTTTCGAGTTCCCGCATGGTGAATGGGGCATTATAACTTTCACAATTCGAGGAGCAAAAGTCAGGTGGCCTAGCCTCCTCTGCCTGTTTGCGGGGGAGGAAGGCAGGGTGGCAATGAGCGGAGCTCGAAACCTCGGCGAAAAAGCGGCCGAAGGCATTGGAGACAGCCTCAGGGGCCACAAGGACTTCATTCGCGACCTTCAAGCCAGAAACTGGGGAGTGGACCTTAGTGCCAGATAGCCGGCGCAGGCTACCCCAGACAACAGAAGAAGGAGTAAAACTGTTGAAGGTGCTTGTGAAAGCAGCCCAGCTGGCTTTCTTGCTTTCGTTAATAATACGACGACACTGAGCACGTAATCGTTTATAATTAATACAATTCGCCACTGTAGGGTGGCGTTTAAAGGTGCGTAAAGCACGTCGACGAGCACGTAAAGCGTCTCTACATGCTGCGGTCCACCAGGGGACCGGTACGCGACGTGGAGAAGAAGTAGGGTGAGGGATGGAATATTCAGCAGCAGCGAGAATGACTTCCGTGAGGTGTGCGACCTGACGATCGCAGCTTGTGAAGGTTTGATCCTGAAAGGTCGCCCTGGAAGAAAAGAGCCCCCAGTCTGCCTTGGAGATGGTCCAACTAGAGGAGCACGGAGAGGGAGTATGCTGCAGGAGATGGATAACACACGGGAAGTGGTCGCTCGAATATGTATCAGCAAGTGCATACCACTCAAACCGGCGTGCAAGTTGGGGAGTACATATAGAGAGGTCTAAATGGGAATAGGTATGAGATGTGTCCGAAAGAAAAGTAGGGGCGCCAGTATTAAGGCAGACAAGATTGAGCTGGTTGAAAAGGTCTGCTAACAAGGAGCCCCTCGGGCAGGAGGCTGGAGAACCCCAAAGGGGATGGTGGGCATTGAAGTCTCCAGTTAACAAAAACGGTGCAGGTAGCTGAGCAATAAGTTGCATCATGTCTGCCCTGGTAACGGCAGATGACGAGGGAGTGTAAACGGTACAAAAGGAAAACGTAAAAGTGGGGAGAGTAATGCGGATGGCGACTGCCTGCAGGCCGGTGTGCAACGTGATGGGATCGTAGTAAATATCATCCCGGACCAGCAACATAACCCCTCCATGAGCTGGGATTCCTACCATAGGGGGTAGGTCAAAACGCACAGAGGTGTAGTGTGCCAAGGCAATGTGATCGCATGGGTGTAGCTTCGTTTCCTGGAGGGCTACGACGAGCGGACGATGCAAGCGGAGCAGCAACTTCAAGTCCTCTCGGTTGGAGCGAATGCTGCGAATATTCCAGTGAATAAGTGCCATCGTAAGAAAAGGAAGATGAGAGAAGGGGTCACCTCGAAGGCCGCTTAGGGCCTGGCTTCGAGCGAGCACTGCCGCCGCTATCAGTAGGCGGACAGTCATCGTCCATGGGGTCTATAGGGTCATCGGCCATCTCGGGAGGATGGCCGGGAGGGGGAGCTTCCTCCGCCGGTGAACGGCCAGATGTACGGCTACCGGCGGTGCGGCCAGGCGAAACGGAGGACGGCCTGGGGCGGCAACCGCTGGGTGGCGCAGGAGAAGAGATGCGCCGTGGCGGAGAAGGAGAACTGTGCTTCCTATGCGCCTTTTTGGAAGGACGTTTGGTGGAAGTATCGGTCGAAGGCTGGGAGGTCGAGGGACGGAGGAAGTCTGCACGGGATGGTTCCTTCTTGAAGGACCGTGCATCTGACTTCGGTGTCTTCGACTTAGCAGAAGCTGAGGAAGTGGCTGGTGTCTGTGGTGTGATGGGAGGAAGAGGAGACGTCGACCGCGCGATCTTAGCACTGGCCGAACGGACGACCGTGGTGCTGAAGGTCAGATCGCATGTCTGGGTTGCGACCTCCCGGGTAGTCCGAGGAGAGGCGAGGACAGTACTATATTTCCCCGCTGGGAGCAGCGTGGGCTTCCTACTAGCCAATAGCTTGCGAGCAGCCGAGGTGGACACTTTCTCTTTGACACGAATTTCTTGGATGCAACGTTCGTCCTTATAGACAGGACAGTCGCGGGAGGATGCGGCATGGTCACCCTGACAGTTCACACAATGAGGAGACGGAGGTGGACAGTCACCCTCATGGGCATCCCTGCCACAAGTGACACATTTAGCCGCATTGGAACAAGACTGTCGAGTGTGATTGAAACGCTGACACTGGTAGCAGCGCGTAGGTGTCGGGACATAGGGGTGAACAGAAATAACCTCGTAGCCCGCCTTGATGCGCGATGGCAGCTTAACACTATCGAAGGTCAAGAAGAGTGTCCGGGTCGGTACAAGGTCGTTGTTGACCTTTTTCATGACCCGATGGACAGCCGTCACGCCCTGCTCAGCGAGGAAAGATTGAAGCTCCTCGTCAGTCAATCCGTCGAGGGAGCTAGTATACACTACACCACGAGACGAATTCAAAGTTCGGTGGGCCTCCACCCGGACAGGGAACGTGTACAGGAGGGTGGCCCGAAGCAGTTTTTGTGCCTGAAAGGCATTCTCAGTTTCTAGTAATAAGGTGCCGTTACGCAACCTGGTACAAGATTTGACAGATCCGGCTATGGCATCAACGCCCTTCTGAATAACAAAAGGGTTGACAGAGGAAAAATCCTTTCCGTCCTCAGTGCGAGAAACTACGAGGAACTGTGGGGCAGGCGGTAGTACTTTTGTCACTGTTGGCTGGTCACGTTTCCGTTTTTGGGTCGAAGTCGAAAGCGATGGAGTAGAATCCATTGCGGAGGAATCCCCCATGATTGCCAGCGTCTCCGATGGCGCGCTCCTTCCTTGTGGGGACCCTCTCAGAGGGCACTCCCGCCTTAGGTGAATGTTTACACCTCAGGTCACACCTCCCGAGAAACAGACGGAGGGACCAATCGGCATGGTCAGAAGGTATCAGCTCAGGCAATCACCCCTCCCCGGGCCTGGCCTTTACCAGGGGGTACGCGCGTGCCTTACATGTCTACCCAGGGCGGGGACTTACGCGTTACCCCGTCACCGGCTACGCGTGCGAACGCGTGGGTCGGCCTTCAGACACGCACAGGGAGGAAGGAAGAAGAGGAAAAAGAAGAGAGAGAGGGAGAAAGAGGACAGACTGTCTCAAACGCCGAGGCGGAGACCAGAGAAGGCAAGGAGAAGAAGGCAATGAGAAGGCAAGGAGAAAAAGGCAATGAGAAGGCAAGGAGAAAAAGGCAATGAGAAGGCAAGGAGAAAAAGGCAATGAGAAGGCAAGGAGAAAAAGGCAATGAGAAGGCAAGGAGAAAAAGGCAATGAGAAGGCAAGGAGAAGTCAAGGGAAAGAGTAAGGAAGACAGTGAGGTGGAGAAGAGCAAAGAAAGGGACCAACAAAAGGAAGGAAGAAACGAGAAGTTTAAAACCAAAAAGACCACGATTATAGGTCGTGAAACCGTCCGTCTCCGGACGCAGGCGCTAACTACCCCCGTGAGGGGGATGGACTCCTTTTAGTCGCCTCTTACGACAGGCAGGAATACCTCGGGCCTATTCTAATCCCCGGACCCGCAGGGGGGTTAATGTCGGTGCTAGTAATGAGGAAATAACTGAATACAGAGAGAGGTGGAAACAACATGTGAATAGAATGAAGCATGGAAGACTGAGATAATCCTGAGCTGCAAACTGAAAGTAATCAGACACAAATGTCGGTTGAGGAAAAGGTGGACATAAGCTTCACAGAGACAGAACAGGCACAGGTCTATTCCCCCACACATAAGACGACTATGAACCTGTGTCACTTGCATGCTTTCTTTGATGTAATGGTTATGTAATACGAGCTGAACAGAAAATTGTAATCAGTATGTCTTTCCCTTTGTGCACTAACACACCATGTCACAATTAGCAGCAAGAGCTCTAGCCACCTGCTGGTACACTGATTCACAAATTGACTGCAGGCTCATGATAAATAGACTGATACGAGGACACACAGGGGACCGTCAAAGACCACTACTGACCCTGTGGGAGGGACTGACGAATGGGCACTGGGAGCTAACCGTGACTGCCACACTTATACCCATTATTATTCGAGTTCCATTAATTACAATTTCAAATACCTTCATACTGTACATAATCGGTCAGTCGGTTAATACCTAAACATTCTACAGAAGATACCACATAAGAAAGAGTCAGTATAAAGGAAATTGGCTAGAGTGTGATCGATCCATTACGAAGCCCGAGGTAGAGGTTAGGTCAAAAGATGATATTGCTCAGAGATGGGGGAGGAAATGAATGTAAATACCAAACAATGGTTGTGGTAACTTATGAGTCTGTAACCTAGTGCAATGTTGACATCCATGAAATATTTAAAAGCACTTCACCATTTTTATCACGTACGTCATCATAAAAACTGTATCTGCAAACCAAATTCAGAAAATAACAAAAGGATAGTTGCTACATACTATATAGCGGAGATACTGTGTCGCAGAAAGGCACGAGAGAAAGAGACTGTCGGAAAGTTAGTTTCCGGCCAATAAGGCTTTCGTCAAGCAACTATCCTTTTCATCATAGTGTTAAAGATTCCATCCTGGATTTTCCATTGTTTAAATTCAGAAAATGTTATGTTAGATAACAGACCAGTCTCCAACTAGTATTCTAAAACATTGTGCACATATATCCCTCAAACTACAAAAATTTCAAGGGATATCCACTATGTAACTTTTATCACAAAATTTACTGTAAGCTTAGCAGAATTGAAGAAAAGTTACTGAGGATATGCTTACAGGATCACATATCAATAACTCGACCAATGGCATAGCGGAAGAAAGCACTCTTTTTCACCCTTTACTACATCTACATACACAGGGTCTGTCACATCAACTCTACATTTGCTTGTATTACTTCAATACAATTGTTGTGTGGACACTACAACAAAGTAGTGCAAACAGATGAGAACTTAAGACTGCCCGAGGAGAAAGTAGCAGGCCTCCTATTCACAGGATTCAAAGTGGTTCTACGAAAGCAGATCTGACTAATTCCTTCTGGTGTTGTAAGGGTCATACCTAAATCTTCTCATGGACCAGAAGTAGTCTCTTCACTCATTTCAAAATAAAACACCATCCGAAGCATTCCATTGCAGTTACAGCGTAACACTCTGCTGAGGTCAGCAGTGTCGTATACTTAACAGTTTGGGCCCGAACCCTACCGGTACTTAACACGAGTGTAGAGCAAAGAACGGCTCCAATCTAAAACTGCCACATTAAAGTGTCCACATAATACAAAATCCACATGGTGATACCCAGCTGACATATCCAGAGAGTGCGAGCTGCTCAGATCTGGTGCCAGTTTTCTTCACACATAACTACAGAGCTAAGAGCATCATCATAGCAGCTCAACACCTCAGTAAATGTAGAAGAGAGCATTACAGAGATGCTAAGGAGTGCGCTGCCTTGTGAAGCATACAGTACGCAACAGCATAAACAGAGACGAAGAAATTTGGAAGATGGAGGGGACCATTGCAAACCAGTTTGATATAACAAATGTTTCTTTGGGTGTAAGAGAAAGAATACAAATAATATTCACGCCACTCATAAAAAAACTTGTCAAAATAATAACTTTTTGGAAAGACATACAAGGTACGCCACAAGAGATTTACATAGTGGTTGTCCCCTTGCAATTTTCACAGTACGAGAATGTACTAAAATGCACCAAAATAACTGTCAGAGATCTGTCTTATCAAAAAACAGGTTTTGGAAGACTTATTAAAACCATTTTGCTAACTGCTGGAGGCATTAACTTGCCCACCATTGCAACGGACCAAAAACCAGATGAAATGTCACAAAATTAAAAAATTACACATACCAACTATTCACTTTTCTTAGTCACTTCTGATTATTAAAAAAGGGGGACAAAATTCAGGCAGACTCCTGACAGGTAAAGAACAAAGATGTTAGTATGCACACTGCTCATTACCTTACATATCACACGATGTAATTTTCTCACAAATTAGCAAAAAATGATCAAAGCGCCCACCACAGAATGCAATGCAAACTTTCGCAGCTCACATCACGTGCCTCTTTCTTTTGAAAGTTCAGTGCCACAGCCAAATAGCGTCACAGGCTACTGACCCACTGTTCGACCGTGTGTCTACCACTGGTTCGGCAGACAGTACTTTCCTAGTGGCTCCACAAGTAAAAAGCACAGGTAGGTAAGGCCGGTGGTGATCAAAGTGGCTAGACACAAAGGCCTCGTCTCCTGGAGAACGTAATGAGGCGTTGACAAAAATTTGGAACTGGGCTGTCACTACACTGTGCATCAGCCACAATTACCTGTCATATTGCTAAACGTGACATCTCTGATTAAAGAGGAAGACTGTTCAGCAGAAATTCCAAACATATGTCCATTAAGGTGTTTGGGAGAAGAACTGACCACGGGAGAGGAGTATCCGAGCAGGTGGTCGCCGATAATACCGGTCCAAATAACTACGTAATGCCACTGTCAGTCACATTAATGTGAACATCTGCCAAAAAGCCCGAATACCCACATTTCACAGTGCAGGCCACTGAGGGGCGTGCAGGAAAAGTGTCTGTGAGGTTCTGGAAGGTACCGGCAGTGATGTGGAGCTTGCCAACTCCAGTACAGTGGCCAGCTGCGCTAGGTGCCTCAGTCGAGGATCCCCGGTGCGAGCAGCCCGACGGGGACAGCCCCTCAGATTCTCAACTGAGTTTACATCCGGGGAGTTTGGTGGCCAAGATAGTACATGTGGTGTCACCGCCAGACACCTCACTTGCTAGGTGGTAGCCTTTAAATCGGCCACGGTCCGTTAGTACGCGTCGCACTCGCGTGTCGCCACTATCAGTGATTGCAGACCGAGCGCCGCCACACAGCAGGTCTAGAGAGACTTCCTAGCACTCGCCCCAGTTGTACAGTCGACTTTGCTAGCTACGGTTCACTGCCTACTTACGTTCTCATTTGCCGAGACGATAGTTAGCATAGCCTTCAGCTACGTCAGTTGCTACGACCTAGCAAGGCGCCACTACCAGTTACTATTGAGATTACGAAACATGTACTGTCAAGAGTGACGCTCATCATTAATGGATTAAAGTTAAGTATTCCACCAGCTTCGTCCGTTTTTCAAAAGTCTAATTTCCTTGTCTTGTTCCAGACATCACGCCAGCCTGCGTGAGCTAAAACGCGTGCCTTTCGGCTTCCTCTAGTATACCGGTGTTGGCTCTCCTGCCTCCTGCCAACCCACAACAGTACAGTAAACTCTTTCCGGTGCTCTCCGAAGGTACAATTCGCACTGTGTGACAATGCATTGTCGTGCTCATAGATCCTTCGTGCAGAGAAAAAACAAAACTGCACATATGGACAGACACAGTCCCCAAGAATAGATTTATATTTGTGTCGATCCACTGTGCCTTCCAGAGTGAGGAGACCAACCACGGTACCCCACAAAATCATTGCCTAGACCGGCAGTCATCGACTATTTCACTCCAGACCAACACCGACATTGTGGGGCACCACACTGTGCTGCACATGTACCGATTTTATTATTAACTAAAGCCCGACTTGCTTGCAATGTCTATTTCAATCGTTTTGTAATTTATTGGAAGTAGGTACACGTAAATGAAGCAGACACTTATCTGAAGAGAATAAGTAGAAGAAAAATTTCTTCATCATTGCAGTGTATGAATAAGTCTATTCCAAGTGTTCTGGGGTATACAATAATTTTGGTCTTTCTGTCTCGTGCAGAAACATTTTTCTGCTGTCTCCCTCATGAAGCCTGCACATATAACAGATTCCAAAGCGTGCAATCTAGCAGCTCGCAAACAATCAGGCAAATTTTTTCGCGTGTGTCTGTCTTCCGATTCAGACGCACGTGTCCGAGCGACCCACACACGATCGATTCGTCGCTCGCCTGGCGATCCTCGCTTCCTCGAGAAACATCTATTTCTTTCTTTCTCTTGTGTGGCCGATAGAACTAGCAATTGATGCTTCTTTCAGTACTTTTATTTTTATAGAGAAAACAACAGCAACTGTACAAAGTTTCAGCTCAATCAGAAAGTCTGCTTACACACAACAAAAGGCTACTCCCTTTTGTTTAACTGTTACACAGGGCTAACAAAATGTGAGAGCCTACAGAAATCTCTCCATACAGAAGAAGGAATGTGGAGAATTGCAGCACTGTCTTTCCCTCAGTACATTGTGGGTGAAAAATTTTTGCAGACAATGCAGGTCATTTTGCAAAATCACACATAAATTGGCCTATTATGTTTTAAGATTATACATTCCTAACAAACAGGCAAACATTCATTTTTATTTAGAAGTTTCGTAACCGACATAGATTAGCACGTTATCAGCCTCCGACGTGTACGGTAAGAGTGCAATAGGTCAGTTGCCAGCCCACGAGTACATTCAGAACTCTTCACGCTGACTTACCTCTCCCAAATTGCTACCACCCTTGGCGACCACAAAGTTGTGACACAAACTGCCTGCTGAAGTATTGTAGCATTGTTTGTATGAGCAGATTAATAACAGTAATGGTACTTATATTTAAATGCTTTATGTAATATGATATATGATCACTAATGTTCACTACATGTTTTGAAAGTCCGTTTTCTTGCACTCACTATATTGTCTTAAGATACCCTTCATTAAATTAATGCTACAAATAAGTGCCACGTTTGAAGACGATGACCTCTGTACTGTACATTTCACAAATTCACGTAACTTCCGTGTGAAAATTTATACGTTACGAGCTGATCAAAGTGAGTGATACTCGCCAATGGGTTGTCAGTACTGAAGGAAGAAAAAAAGCCCTTACTTCCTCTAATCCCCCCCCCCCCCCCACCGTCGCACTACTTAATCCTCTGTCCCTGAGGTAAGCAGTCAACTATTTTTAGCTCACAAACGAATTCACTCTGTCAATTAAAATTAAACATATCTTAAAATATTACTGTCTCTCTCAATATTCTTGTTTGTGATGGTGCAGGAAAGGTACACTCTTAAAAGTTAGTCGGTGTTAGTTGCTGGGCTGCAGCTTGACCACCACTGCCCCAGACCGTAGCACTCCCTCCTCCAGCCTGCACCATTCTGACAACTGTTGCAGGGTGTTTGCTTTCAGACATTTCACATCAATGGAACATAAACTGATTCACCCAAAAAGGCTACCTGTGACCACTCACTCAGTGGACGTCCAGATGCAGCACCAGCGTACAAATCCCTGCCCCTGTCAGTGGCTCGGCTGGCAGCAGTCAGCACAGCTGCACGAGCCTGGCACCTGCTGCAGCTTCATTTGCTGGGCGGTAATTGAGGAGAGACAGCCCCTCGGTCTATCTGGGTGGTCAGCTGCTCATCAGTTGCACACCTATTCCCCCACGTATCTCTGCAGGCGCCCTTCACCCGTCATCTACGGACCTCGATGCACCGGTTGTCTCGGTGCCAGTTTTGGGTAGTGCCATTTTGCCGTGCGCAGTACGCTTTAGCTACGGTGTCGTGCAAACAGTTTACAAACTTAGCCATTTTTGGAAATCCTTCCACACTCGGGGCAAAAGCCAATGATGGCGATGTTTTGCACATCACACAAATTGCCGCGTTTCCGCATTACGACAACTGCACTCATTTCTGTATCACCTGGACAAGCTTTATATACCCTTCACTGCTAATGTTGCCACCTGCTGTCCGAGTGGTTATTGCACTGAGACTGAACGACCATTTGACTTTATATATCTTCTGCACTATCTAGATTTCGGCTTTTATGCCATTATCGAGTACAATGCTCCGAGTCCTCGGACCGTTAACATGTCGTAACTGGTAAAGTCAGTGCAAAGAGGGTAAACGAGACTAGCACACGCCTTTAAGATCGTGTGCGAGTCTCGTTTACCTGTGTGCACGAGGATAATGCCTTTGCACAGAGCATGACAAGAAAATGGCTTCCTCATTTTAAGGAGGATCACTTCACTTCAGGAAGACAGTCGGGTTTTGACGAAGATTGTTAGACACATTAATCCGTAATGATCCACAGCAGGATATTTGAGAACTGCAAGTGTGATTAACTGTGATTATCGCACTGTCACGGGGACGACAAGCTCTACTCTAAAATTACATAAATCGGTGGGCAGCCTTACGTGCTTTCTCTGCTCGCTTATCAGTTGGCTCGAGAGCAACAACAACTCCTATCGTTTATCATTACTTGTGACAATAAATGGAGCGTTTACGCTAACACAGGGAAACTGAAATGAGCGAATGGCATCGTCGGCCAGGGGGGTGGGCGGCATTCGGTGAAGTTCAGCCGCGAAGTGCAAGTCCTATTTCATTCGACGCTAAAAGAAAGGAATGGTTAAAGCAGAACTCGCCATACAATGACTGGTGTGCATCCACAAAATATAACGTTACGCATCTGGTGGAACAGCAACAGCGTGGTGTGTTACGAATTTCTTCCCTGCGATTTAACGAGCACTGGTGAAATTTACTATCGACAACTCAGACGTCTTGCAGACACAATCCGAGAACAACAACCAGGAAGACTGCTTGAAAAGATGCTACTCCACGTTAACATCCACCCGCATTCTGCTGGTCTGACAAAAACACTATCAGGAGTTGAACTTTGCTGTCATTCCACACCCACCTTTATTCACCTTATCTTGCACCCTCATATTTTTACCTTTCCAGATGAAAATGTGCTCCAAACACAGCTCATTGAGTTTTTCGCCTCAAAACCACATGATTTCTACAGTGACATAATTGAAAAGTTATCCCAGCACTGACAGACTGTTGTAAATACTGATGGAGAATATATTACTGATGACAAAAGTCTCTGTTATGTGTATCTTGTATTTATCAAACTTCTGGAAAAATACTATGAACTTTTGCATCAACCCAACAGCACACTTTGTTGATCTTGTGAGCACAATTTTACATTCTTGATTATTTAAACAAGACACAAATATTGACACGTTTGCAACTAAACATCTGATTGGATATTTGTACAGCTTTTTTCAGATGACACATCATTACAGATCACCGCATCATTGGTAAAGAGTCCGAGATTATGTTGTTTGGGAGGTGATTAATACAGTACATAGAGCAAAAGGACCCCAATACAATTCCCTGGGGCACATCTGAAGTAACTTTACTTCTATGAATGACTTTCCATCTAAGTTTACAAGCAAATTTTACATATGATAGTGCTTTTGTTAATAAATTTTGGTGTAGTACAGAGCCACTTGTTCTTCAGAAAGCTTGAACATGAGAACAGTGTGACTTGGGCTGTGCACTTGTGAAGGATGTTTCCGGAATTCACTGTGTGTGGTATGGAGAACACTGCATGGCAGTCAGCAGGAGACATATGCAATTTAGGAAACAACATGGCAGTCAGGTGACTCAGAGTGAGAAAGGAGTAGCGAATTCAATGAAGTAGACCCAGGAACCAGAATAAAACTGCTGGGGGCAGGGCACAGAGGGGCGGGCAGGTGGGGGGTGGGGGTTATCAGGCAGTGTGGCGAAGATAAGGTGTTCGAGACTTGTCCATAAACTACTACATGTTTTCTGAAATTATTTGACAGTTTTAGTTTTTGTAACATAAAGTGTGTATAAATATGGTGTGAAGATGAATATTAGGCTACACTACAGGTCAATTTGTTACCAGAAGCTTTATTTGCCATTCACATTCATTGACAACTAACAACCAAATCATCACTTTTAAACCTAAAATAGAAGAAATATGATTTAGGTGTAGCTCTACAAGAATCTACCTGATCAATTAATGATGAGCAGTAAGAGATTGGGAGGGGTGGGAAGTAGGGAGGGGGGGGGACAACATACCACACCAATGACTTTTCTTTCCTCTCAGCTGAGCTATATACCGCCACAAGCAGTAGTTTAATCACAGTTTTTAAGACACCAATAATTTATATGCAATAAGATTCATATAAATAACAAACTTTGAAATATTAAACATTTTAAAATTTGTGATTCATAAAACTCAATACAATTCAGTTTCAGTGCTAAGTTAAAAATGCAGAATTTCCAGAGATTTCATGAAATTCCTTGAATTCTCAGATTTTTCCAGGTAAAATGTAATTCCGTAAAATTTCCAGGTTTTCCAGAATTGCCACCCTGATATACTGATGGACTTGGTCCTGGAGTGTTCCAATATGGGGTTTCGAGTTAGTAAGGAAAATTTCTATTTACCTCTGCAAAAATCATTTGGAAAAAATGTGATATGGTATTCTTGAGAGAGACAAAGTCCTGCGACAAAATGATGCCGGATGTGAATGGGGCTAGAGGTTCTGTTACAGGGGCTTCTATAAGGGAATTAATCAAACTGTTTCTAGGCCAATTGTTCAATTTTTTTTTTTTTTCCTAATTTGTTTTCTATAACTTGTGTACATTATACACGTTTGTTTTCTTATGTGCTTGTATAAAGAACAAATGAGTTTCTAGCAAACTGATTCTACAATTATTTTAAGCCCGAGTTTTATCATAATATGAAGTGGCTAAATGTCTGACCTATCTTGAATTAATATGACCAAAACTTGGGAAATACACCTTACCATATTCAATTTTTTTTATTTCATTCTTTATAAAACTCAGAACATTTATTCCTACATACTTTATATGTACAGTCTTTGACAAAATAGATTTGATTTTTTTCACTTAACATGTACACATTTTCCCTTATATATATAACTCTGAGCAGTATGGGACTCAACTGCTGTGGTCATAAGTCCCCTAGAACTTAGAACTACTTAAACCTAACTAACCTAAGGACAGCACACAACACCCAGCCATCACGAGGCAGAGAAAATCCCTGACCCCGCCGGGAATCGAACCCAGGCGTGGGAAGCGAGAACGCTACCGCACGACCACGAGATGCGGGCCATTTTCCCTTAAGTAGACACACAATCTATCCTGAATTGTTCTTAACACGACCATAAGTGGTGCACTGAAACTATGGTTTATATGCAACTTGGATAATGACTAACCATAGATTTACATGGTACTAATTCAGTTTCCATCACTGGATCAGCTGTAAGTGCTGTTTAGCCACCATTAGTTATGGAAACACTAAAGAATGTTCTCCAAACAAGTATGTCACAGGCTTGACTGTAGCCGAGTCATATCGTTTAAGCAGATGACAAATACAGTTTAATGTAAACAGCATACCAAAGTATGACCTGAGGGGGGGAAAAAAACCAGATCAATATTCAATTTAACCAATTCAACAGGAACTGTGGAAAGACGCAGATTTTAGCCATGCTGCTCCACTGTCCTAGCTGCACCATTTGGTACAGCCTGAGGCAACACTCCATGTAACCACTTGGAAAGGACTGTGCTGTTGTAATTCAAAGATTACCAATGCAAATAAGAATTGCTAAGTTACTAAATCTTTCCACACCAATTGGAAAAGGAGACTAGTGAAAAATGCTGATAAAGCAAAGAAATGGCTAACAGTGGTAATCACAGTGTGCCACTGAACACATTCTCACTCCTTTGATTTACTGGTAACTCACTAAAATAGGTTTAACAGCAACACCAAAATGCATTGGGTGAGCATGTTGGTGTAATGCAATAAATGTTGATAAAATATTTGGACTAGAGAGTGATATCTTGAATGTGATAGTGGACTATCTATGCTGTAGCCCAGTTTTCAAGTTTCATACCTGTTTCACACACTTTTCTTTATAAAAGCTATGTATTGCAAAATAAATAATTCGAAAAGATGTATAACATGATATTTATTGCGTTACAATTACTTTGTCTTTTGAAGGAGTTTGCTTTAGGTTATACCAGTCCCATGGTTGCTAAACTTTGTTGGCATATTCTTGCCTTAATAATCTGACTCCACACATGTTTTCCAACAATACAAAACTCTTTGTTGTTGTCGTTTGGTTTTACAGTGAAACCAATGTTTATACTGCCATTTTGAATTGAGACTTTGCAGTGAGAAGATGGGCAGGTTAGTTAAATTAATGCCAGAAAAGAAAGCTGCTATACTTGCTTATTCATCTGCTGGTCTCAGCACCAGAGAGATAGCCTCTAAGAGAGGATTTAATCAGTTTACGATTTCGAGGTTACTGAAAAATATAGGGAAAAAGGAAATGTTGATCATGAGAAAGGGAGAGGTCAGAAAAGGGCGTCTGTTGCCAAACAGGACAGGGTATTGAAAAGGTATTCACTCAACGATCATCGCCTGCCATCAACTGAACTAAAGCGAGACTGGGAAGAAATGTGCGACATCTCAGTAACCAGTAGAACTGTAAGAAATAGACTACTGGAGGCTGGACTCCTAGCCCGTCGTCCCAGAAGGCAGCCTTCATTGACCAAGATAATGTGACGACAGCGCACATGTGACACAGACACCAGAATGTGGAACAAAGTAATCTTTTCAGAAGACTCCAAATTTAATCTGCATGGCTCAGATGGAAAAGTGTTCGTGCCATCATACATAACACATACAAACACCCACAAGAACAGGTGGTCTGGAGGTGCATTTCCAGTCACGGAGTTGGTCGTTTTGATTTCATCAATGGCACTGTCAACACAGATGCCTACATAAGCATCCTTGAAAGGAAGCTTATGCCAACCATTAGAGACCAGTTTGGAGATGTTTCCAATTGCGTTTTTCAGGGTGACTCTACTCCTTGCCATAGAGCTTTGATGGTGATTCCTACGACTAATATTTGTACCCAACATGAAGCAGATTTTTCTTTGTTATTCATCACATACTTCTCTATTTCAGGTAAAATCGTTCCTTCGACAAAATGGGGTTCGGGTATTAGAGTGGCCTGGAAACAGCCCTGATCTCAATCCTATTCAGAACTGTCTGAAGGTTATGTGAAATGCTATCACCAAAAAGAAGCCACTGAATAAATAGGAGTTGTTGGAGACCCTTGTGAGTGTGTTGTTTCATGAACTGAGTTAGGAATACATTAAAAAGTTAATTCACTCAATGCCTTCACGATGCCAAGCGGTGATTATGGTGCGTGGTGGAGCAACAAAGTATTAAATGCAACAATGTGTTCATATGAGGCAATACAAACACTAAAATCCATCAGTGTTATGTCACAACATTAATATGCAGTGCTTCTTTCAACATAGTATTCATATTTCACAATAGCAAACAGAATAGCTGACATATCCACATCCACTCATTTTCCAAGAAAGTGTTAAATTATTAAAAACAAACATTTTTATATAAACAAAAATTAAGGATAAATTAGCTCAGTTATTCAATGATTGTTAACAAAAATTTGTTAATTGTAAGAGGTGACGCAATACATATTTCCACCACTGTATGTCGCACAAAAAGTACAAGTAAAAATCGGGAGGAGATGAGATGGGGTAACAGAAACCCAAGTAAATCTCAGTAAACCATACAACCAATTTAATACACAACAAGGCTATTCTGGAAAACTTAATGAACAAAGTAATCAAAACACATATGCTGGGAACCCACCTACATGAATTTCATAGCAAAAAGTCGTTAGAAGATCGGACATTATAATGAAAATCGTAACAGTTCTTCGCACTATTTCCTCATACTTTCACTTGCTTTGAACTAACAAAAACGCTATTGCAACAAAATTTCAAAACGCAGCCACATTACGAAAATACACCCTTCACTCAAAATTGTGCGTTATAAATTCAAAGTGTGTCCTGTAACTGGATGCCAAAATTACAAACTCGTAGCTTTCTTATTGCATTTTAGGAACTCAAAATGTAGATAAAAAGTTTCGAATTCGAGCTGAAATAGTAATACGTCTTGGAAATGTTTACCTTCAATGTCAGAAATAATAACGATCACCCAAATCGTTTAAAATGAAGTGTCACTTTTCAATAAGAAAACTTTGGGCACTCGGCACAGAAGAAACACCACTACTTATCCATTATCCAGTAACCGTAAGAACCTGAGTCTTGAAGTCTTCTAACGGTACACATGGCAGAAGGAAAGAAGACCTGCGTCTGCGTGGACTGCAGGATGACCAACATGGGAGCTTCAAATGTCGCCAGTTTTAATATAAAAAATCTTCAGAAAGTCGCTAGATTTCTGACATTCAATAAACGACTTTGCCATGCATATAATAAATTTATGGGCGAAATATATAACGAAACATGTAACCGAATGTGTAATATACCAGCAGGGAACTATACAGGCAGCAAGTTAAAGTGGGCACTAATTTGAAATTAAACGTACGTGCCTGAAACGTATTGTTATCCTCTGCCGTCAGCACATCAAAAAAGAAATCGCAGCTCCAAAAATTAATTAATGTAGAATAATGAAATTCCCGGACTGCATTTGTCCAGGTAAGATACTTCAGTGATTAACATTGCAAGATCACAGGTTAGTGTAAGCGTGAGATACGCTACTGCAAATGTAAAATGCTGGTATATTGATAGCCGATGTAATCTCCAGACTGTTGCATGCAAACGTATGTAAAATTATGGGAACAGAATTTGGAAATGGTAAGGGAAATATTATTTAAAGGGTTAAATGATTTTTGAAGATTATTCTGGAATATGTCATCGGGTAAAGGAGAAGGCGTTCGAACACTGTTGCTAATGAAGAAAAAAATTGAATAATAAGATTTCATTATGAATACGTAGGAGTAAAAATTAAAAATATTCCAATTTCCATTCTTCAGAGGAATTCTTGTGCCTCTTCAACACTGCGATGATACGTTGGTGTTTCCATTATTACTGGAGCCCTTGCAGGTCCTCACGATCGTCCAAACATTTAATACGATGTACTTTCATGGACTAATAAATAAATATTCAGAAATCCTTTTAAAACTGTCGCGAATATATTTTCACACACAACCTTTAATACATTCACAAGGTTAATAATACTTGGCGTGCATATATTTTTTTTCACAAGTCATATGCGTCTGGTCTCTTTCAGATATCATCACAGACAGACAGCTACTAATTAACAAGTGGGATAAATTCTAGTGTCAGATTCCACTCTTTGACTTTAACCAATGACGTAATACCTAATGCAAAGTTGCTTCATAGAGGAAAGCTATGAAATGAACGGATCATACTTGTAAACGAACGAATGTAGCTTGCGATAAAGTTACACTCACATTTCACGCGATTACATCCAAGCAGGTTGAAGATAAGTGAAATAAATAAGAACAAGAGAGGATAAATTTATGTCTGTTTAGAATCATTATCATAATTTATGCAAGCAGAGGATCATTAAACTGCATTACAGTATAGCGTATTGTGATATCGTACTATTATAAACTTGCATTAATATTAATTATTCATTCAAAGGGGAGAGGCGCACGAAAGTTGGGATTTTGAGCGGTGAGAAACTAAATTACAACAGAACAACGGAAAAGTGAATGATATTAAATACGAATTACTAACGTAAAATACGGGGAAACAAACACCCTAAATCCTAAGAACAGCAGGTACACAAGCAAGGAAAATCCATAAAAAGTAACAAATATTGGAATCTATAACTGGAGCTGAGCTGTATAAGAAGTCAATTCTAGTTACCAATTCCAATATTACTAATTTTTCCGCAGAAGTTCAGAAAGCAATTACGAGTGAAGAAATGGTATTATATGTTACACACTTCCAGCGAAAACGATATAATTTATGATCCATCGAATAGTAGGAATCAGTAACTACAATTGACCTATATAGTAAGTCATTTCTAGTTATCAATTCCAATAGTACTGTCTCGTGGTACTTCACAGAGCAAGCAATTACAAGCGCAAAAATCTTATTACATTTTACAACCTTGCTTAAAAAACGATCTTGTTAGTGAACTATCAAATACGACTAGAACTGACCTACATAATGAACGATGGAATGTGTGGAATCTGTAACTACAATTGACCTATATACCTAAATTCCAGTTACCACTTCCACGCTTTCAATTGTACATAATATATAAATACAGGTCAGTTGTAGTTATCAATTCCACGAACCATTTTCAATAATAAATTATTTATTTGTCACGGAAGTACAAAGAGAATGTAAACTTGTATACCTTGGAATCGACAAAAGAATTCACTTATATAGCTCAAATTTACTAATCCAATTCAAAGAACACTATTGTCCAATGTAGTAAAGAAAACATTTCCAAAAACGAAAACTTTTACAAACATCACTGCACACCAAAAAATGACAAAACCTTGGAACCGATAACTGCTACACGTAAGTCACACTAGCTACAATACCTCGAAAATAACAGTAGAATTTATACCTTAGGAATGAAAGTAAAATTATCAGAAGTATAGTAAAAGCATCGAAAAGGAAAACATAAAATTGGCTACATAAAAAGGAACTTACCACATATGAACTTCCAAAGAAGTAAAAGAATGAGGCTAACAAGAAGAACAAAATAAGAACATAAAACTAAATAATGTTAGGCAGTCAAACTATAACGAAATATGCAAACACCAGACTAACTAATCAAAAAATTAATGAGAAACACAAGCTGCCAGGCACGAAAGAGACACCACCCAACTCAATTTTGAACTACCACCCACCCCCAACCGGACCCAAAATTTTAAAAATAAAAAAAAGATATGAGAAGTCAATCAAATGAACCCACTAGCACAAGACACAACAACCAACCCCTCGCCCCACTGTTGTACTCAAGAAAATATTAAAACAGAAAAACCTCCACCCAGAGAATTAAAAAAAGTACCAAACCCTCAGACCACAGTAACAGAAAGAAACAAGAAAAAATATGAAAGTCACCCACACCTAACTAAGAAAGTGAGGCTAGATATACGCAATAATGGTTAGGAGCATTCTCCCCCCCTCCCCCACCACCACCACCAGTATTCATCCAAATGGCCTTGCAACTCTGAAATCCTCTTTCCGCAACCGACAACAGATTTTACAGCCCCCCAACACCCCTCAATAGGATTGGTACATAACCCCATCTTGTAATCTTTAGACTCAGTACTGTGATTTACAACCAAATGATGATAACCTCTGGCACCCAAGCCCTTGTGAAAGCAAACCCATCTGGCATTACTATTGAAACTTTCTCCACACGTCGTTCTATTAAAGATGTTAACACTTCTTTCATATGATTTGGAACGACCCTAAATACATCGGCACAATCCCCTCCAGAAACTACTCCAAAAACCCAAAGCTCCACCTCATGCCCCTTTTATACTTTCTCTTTCTAAAATGCGACTGTTCTACTTCAGCTATAACCGTTGCGCCCCCCCCCCCCCTCCCAAAATCATAAATGAAAACCAGTGCCACATGCAAACCCTGTTTCGCGCATGACAGATTTAGAAGAACATTCATCCCAAAAATAGTTAACATGACTATTACTTCTAAATTCAGCCTCGATCTTTCGAACCAGGTCTCTCTGCATATGGATCTCCATATATTATTTTTTCTGCACCTCCACGTTTATTGATCGGCAGTACTTGAAGATGGAACCTTTGTCAACACCACATAATTACCACAAACACTGCATTGCTAAAATCCTGCAATAACCCCAGACCGTAACTCCACGTGTATGTCGAGTGTGTCTACCACACAGACAAGTTGGTTTCAGCCCTTAGTTGGGCTCTTTCTAACCAACACACACCATCACTGGTACCAACCCAGAACCAGCTTTCATCAGAAAACACATCAGACCTCCACCCTGCCTCCAATGAGCTCTTGCTTGACACCACTGAAGTCACAAATGATGGTGTTTTGCCGCCTCAGATCTGTGATATTTCCGAACTGAGCAAAAACTTGATAGTAGTGTCCCCCTGTGTGCATATTTTATAACAGAAGCCATCAAAACTAGTTTCAGGGTAGTGGAAATTAAAATGTGCTGTGGTGCCTCTCCTAATCACAGTCGGGCTATTTGATTTCCCACCCCCATTAAAAAAGCTCACAATTAATACTGTGTGGGATTATTTGTGGCTGGGAGAATAAGAACTCTTTAGAAAATTTGCACTTCTTATTGCCTATTAGTTAATAACTTTCTCTTTTGTGTGTTATAAAATTAAATATAGGAAAAATAAGACTAGTAAAGACAAGAGACAAGCAAGATAGTATATATTTCTCCAATCCTTAGACCCCAAAAAATTCTTCTCTCTAATCTTGCTACATTTTTACATGGCATGCTTTTCTTTCTGTGAAAGAGTCTACTACTTCATCAAAGTAGGTCAAACGTTTTACCACACGAAAAATCAAAATGCCATTGTCTAATACCGATTAATCTGTTAATACGACTAACACTCAAGACTGGTGTTGGTTCTCTATTGGATTACGTTCATTTTGCCACTGTGTGCTAGATAAAACGAAATAGGCCCTTCTAATATTGCAGTAGTTGTAAAAACTAAACTCCATCCAAACAGGCTTTGGAAGGCCCAACAGAACCAACTTGCCGCTGTGTCATACTCAGCCCACATGCGTCACTGGATGTGGCTATGGAGGGGCATGCTGTCAGCACACCGCTTTCCCGGCCATATGTCAGTTTACGAGACTGGAGCCGTCAGTTCTCAATCAAGTAGCTCCACAGTTTGCCTCAAGGGCTGAGTGCACCTCGCTTGCCAACAGCGTTCGGCTGACTGGATGGTCACCCATCCAAGTGCTAGCCCAGCCCGGCAACATTCAACTTTGGTGATCTGACAGGAACCAGTGTTACCACTGTGGCAAGGCTGTTGGCTGCAGTAGTTGTAACACACCCCAAATAAGCGTAATTGTTTTGGAACAAAAGGTCATTTTTTATCTACTTCATTTACATAAATAGCCTGACAGAATATAATTCACAAAGTATCTATTAGGTCAACTACAACCAAAAAGTTTTATGTTAGGAAATAGTTTCAGATTTCATTCATATGGTCCAGTTTCTCAAGCATGATCAGTTGTATGAAATTTTTATATAAATCTGGAATCGCCATAGTCTTCCATATAATTTGTGTGCTGTCCTGAAGTTGCTGTATCCCACGCTCATTACCAAATTTCCATTTTTCTTTGACAGACTGTTGCCACAATTGTATCGCCGACCTGGTAGCTGACGGTTCTAGGCACTGCACACCGGAACTGTGCGACTGCTACGCTCGCAGATTCGAATCCTGCCTCAGGCATGGATGTGTGTGATGTCCATAGGTTAGATAGATTTAAGTAGTTCTATGCTCTAGGGGACTGGTGACCTTAGATGTTAAGTCCCATAGTGCTCAGAGCCATTTGAACCATTTGAAACTTGTTCTAACAAACAATCATGTCATCAATAATTCCTGCCACTGTCGAAACTTATTCTGCGGTTAACTTCACTAACCCTGTCACAATCACCATTTCAGTTATTACAATGCGTTTTCCGAGCTATTCCAGGAATAGAAATTAAGTGGCTGCTAACCAGGGGCTTAATAGCGTAGCGACCTGGCAAAAATTTTCTGTCAAAATCTCATTTTCTTGTGTGCACTGAGAAGATAATACGTAATCTTTCTTAAATGTTATCCCTGTTAGTCCTTTATTTCCAATCTCGTAGTATGATTCTATAAATTTTGCTAATAATTATAACAACGGTTATCATTCGCCCACCAAATCAACCACATAAACAAACAGCATTTGGCATTCATCCTTCAGGTTTATCCAGCTCAGCTTGTATAGTCCTGTCGTCTTTTGCCTGTGGAGAAGATTTTTACTTCTAGATGTGACAGGGATTACTTATGGGTGTTGTGATTTTTTTTTCCATCAGTGTATTTCCTCGTCTTTGATGTCTACTCCCTCTTCAACGAAAGAAGATGAAGTTGCTGAAGCTGAAGTTGGTGGCTGAGAGTAACACTGCATGATCATTATCTTTTGCAACAACTCTTTTAGCAGTTCATATGAATGGCCACATTTATCTTCCCTGTTTGGTCGATATTTGACACAGAATATATTATGCAACATCCTCACTTTCATTCTGCATTTGTCTTTTTGATTTTTCATTATTAACAAAACTGAACACACACTCGACATCTCCATTAAAATGTGGGAATGACAACAAATTTAATGTGATATTCACCAATTCATGGAAAAGATTTTTTCCTTAGGAGTCTCTATAACAATTCACTTCTACCCAAAATTTAACACTGTTATTGACTTCATATCACTGTACGTTGCATAAATTTTTCCACTGTAAGTCAAGACTTGTTAATACTAAATAATAGTGTGAAAAAAATTTTGCTCTTTCAATTGGAGACCGTTTTACAGGCCTTCAATACTCGCAAGGCCAAAATAGGATAATTTCCCACAAAATTTCAATGTTCTCAAGAAGACATTAGCTGAAGTAGATGTTTGTGTGTGTGTGTGTGTGTGTGTGTGTGTTTGTGACTGTGTGTGAGTGTGTGTTTGTTTGATATACAAGTGTGTGTATATATACAAAAACTTTCGGACAGTGGACATGTATAGGCTATGTATCTTTTCAATATAATATGGTAAACAAGTATAAATATTCTAAATAAAAGCTCAATATTGTTAGCAAAAAGCTTGAAAAGTTCTTAACGCATTTAATTTAAATTTTTACATGATGCTCTAATGAAGATTCCAGTGGATATAGGCTATTAATTTTTTTATTATATATGATGTACACACACACACACACACACACACACACACATATATATATATATATATATATATATATATATATATATATATATAAAATCGCTAACAAAAATCTCAAAAAGTTTTTTACACAATACTCTTATTAATGTTCGGACAGATGGTAAAGATTTTGGCGGTTTGCTATGAATAGAAATTATAGATGTGGTCATGTCCACATGGATTTCGAGAGTAAATGATGATAACGACAAAGTTTCGAAATTCCTTGAGAATATAATTTTAAAAACATATGGTAAAAATTTCGACGATTTGCCAAGAATAAAAATTATAGAAGTGGCCAGCCCCACAATTGCTACTTTTTGTACCCAAAAGTCATGCTTTTTCAGGGTTTTCTCAGGACCAACAATAAACAGATGGCGCTTGTATAAGATGCCTCAGTTCCCCCTAGACTACACCTAACGATCGGTTTGCATAAATAACACTTTGTTAAATACTCACCCTGAACTGCAGAATAACTACAGTATGACTGTTCTACAAATAGGTATACAAATGGTCGCTAGGATAAGGGCTGTCCAAAACACTTGACCCTTATCCCTGTGATCAACAGAACTAAGACATGTCCCCATGAAAACTCTTATTTTCGACTGCAGCTTTTTGGAGCATATTGGTACCGTGCGCTACTGACTATTAATTTAATCATGCTAAAATTACTTGACAGTGATGTCACTTTTGTATCTTCCAGCCAACATTAAACTTATGAAATTACCATTTATTTAACCTATACTCAGAAATATCGTGCTTCTCTTGGTTTTTTAAATGAACTGGAAAGTAAAGATAATGCTCCATAAACCAGTCTCATTATGATAAGAACACTTTAAGAATGGAAATGTAACTTAATATGAATGACAAAGAGTTGAATAATGTTCGAAAATGGACAGAAAATGTTTCATTAATGACTTAATTAAAACGGACCATCAAAAAGTTTCTGTTCGAAGGCCATAATCGGTAAACCAACCAGGCAAATTCACCATGAGCATCGAGTCCATCGACCAACTAACACACATATTTGGAGATACCCATCCGTAACTGCCTGGCATATCCTCAAACTGCAGGAATCGTTGATCCTGTAGGGCGACTTTCGACTGACTTGCTAACACATGTACATATTTCTTACTTTGATGGATGTCACAGCATGTTTGTTCTGTTTGGACACATTGTGTAATAACGACACCACTGTTCACATTCTAGCATATGTGGTCATTTAGCGTATGGGTGGAAAGACACTTGCCACAGAATTCCTTGCTTACATCTCAGCACTTATGTGCCTGTATTGGAATCGCGCTACACTGTATGTGCCTCACAGCAATGCCCTCATATGGAAACTCTCAGATCATCCCTTATACATGGGTGTAATTACTGTGCCCACTGGGCCTGTTATCTGGGTGAAGAGGGGAGGCCACACTCCAATCCTATAGTTTGGTATTCCTAATTTTTTTGAGCCATCAGTCTCCTGACTGATTTGATGTGGTCTTCAACAGATTCCTCTCCTGTGCCACTCTCAACGCGACCATATAATTTTGCTGTCGATTCACATAGTATTTTTGTAACAGTTCTCAAGTGCTGCCAGCACTTTCGCTGGTATGTGACATGTGCAAATTATGCCTGAAAGCACGCAATTTTTGAGAGTATTTTCATTTTTTGTTTCTGAAGAACAGCAAAAACTGATAACATGATGAAGAAAACTGAAAACAATTGAACATGTTGAGATCACATAAATCCAGTATGGCGGAGACAACAGCAGTATGGTTTGTTCTACTTTTTTGTGTCGTCTCAGTAGAGAGTGTGGAAACGAGGTGGTAAGTACTATGGCCCATCACTCTGAGAGAGTTTTCGTGGGTAGAAATACCCCACAATGCCAACGACATTTGCAGCTCACATTACAATCTGACCGCTTACTGTGATGGAAATGATGCAACAAAGTAATACGGTATCCCGAAAACACGCGTTATATTGACATTCGTGTTCTCATGTGGTGTCTATTTGTATCTATGAATCTGAAATGAAAATAAATAAATTAAATGACTGTCATAGCACAGGGTCAAGCAGTTCACTATGTAATGACTAGTGCAGTGGCATTGAGTGCCAGCTAACGTAGATTGCCAAGTACAATGGCAAGTGTCGTGACAACTTCCACATTCTACACATCATACCATGATGTACCATGAGGCATTTCTCCAAGAAAAGTAGGACAAGTATCTCCCCCTCCCCCATCCTCCTTTTCCATCTACCTACTATCCTCCTACACCTTCCATGTGCCTTCTGCATCTCCCTCCTTTCTTTGTCCATCTTCTCCTCTCTCTCTGGCTATCTCCTCATCCTCTCTCTCTGTACATCTCCTGCTCTCCCTGCCTCCATCTGTCCTCTCCTCGCCCCTTTTTCTGTCCATCTCCTCCTTCCCCTCTCTGTTCATCACTTTTCCCCTTTCTCTACGTCCACGTCTCCTTCCCCACTCTCTCTCCACCACATCTTGCCCTTTCTCTCACAATCCATCTCTCTTCACATCTGTCTGCTAATGTGTGCCCATCCACAATGGTAGCCATTGTAAGACACGCAGATGCTACCCCCACAGCATGCCTACATGCCAGTGGTGAAGACTCCTTTTCGCCCATATCGTGGCTACAATGGGAACTATGAGATTCTAACCTTCACAGTGGTGATTCTTGTATAGCAAGTAGTACATGTACCAAATACATCTACATCTACAACTACGTGATTACTCTGCTATTCACAATAAAGTGATTTCTCTTATTTTATCGTGATGATCATTTCTCCCTATGTAGATGGGTGTCAACAGAATGTTTTCGCAATCGGAGGAGAAAACTGGTGATTGAAATTTCATGAGAAGATCCAGTCTCAACGAAAAACGCCTTTTGTTTTAATGATTGCCACTACAATTCACGTATCATGCCTGTGACACTATCTCCCCTATTTTGCGATAATACAAAACGAGCTGTCCTTCTTTGTACTTTTTCGATGTCATCCGTCAGTTCCACCTGATGTGGATCCCACACTACACAGCAGTAATTCAGAATAGGGCGGACAAGCGTAGAGTAAGCAGTCTCTTTGGTAGACCTGTAGCACCTTCTAAGTGTTCTGCCAGTGAATCGCAGTCTTTGGTTTGCTCTACCCACAATATTATCTATGTGATCGTTCCAATTTAGGTTATTTGTAATTGTAATCCCTAAGTATTTACAGCCCTCAGATTTCTGTGACTTATCGCATAATCGAAATTTAGCTGATTTCTTTTAATACTCATGTGAATAACTTCGCACTTTTCTTTATTCAGGGTCAATTGCCACTTTTCGCACCTTACATATATCTTATCTAAATCATTTTGCAAGTCGTTTTGAACATCTGATGACTTTACAAGGCGGTAAATGACAGCATCATCTGCAAACAATCTAAGACGGCTACTCAGATTGTCTCCTATGTCGTTAATATAGATCAGTAACAATAGAGAGCCTATAACACTTCCTTGGGGAACGCCGGATATTACTTCTGTTTTACTCGATGACTTTCTGTCTATTACTACGAACTGTGACCTTTCTGACAGTGGTTGTATATAATTGCTAAATATGGAGCTATTTTATCACCATACTCTGAGAGGAATCTGACTGGTATACAATCTGGACCGGAGGCCTTGCCTTTATTAAGTGATTTAAGCTGATTTGTTACACTGAGGATATCTATTTCTATGTTTCTCGTCTTGGAAGTTGTTCTTGATTGGAATTCAGGAATATTTACTTCGTTTGCTTTGGTGAAGGAGTTTCGGAAATCCGTGTTTAATAACTTTGCTTTAGTGGCACTGTCATCAGTGACTTCACCGTTGTTATCGCACAGTGAAGATATTGATTGCGTCTTGCTACTGGTGTGCTTTATGTATGACCAGAATCTCTTTGGGTTTTCTGCCAGATTTCGAGACAGAATTTCGTTGTGAAAATTATTAAAAGCATCTCGCATTGAAGTACGCGCCATATTTCGAACTTCTGTAAAACTTTGCCAATCTTGGGGATTTTGCGTCTTATAAATTTGGCATGCTTTTTTCGTTGCTTCTGCAGCAACGATCTGACCCGTTTTGTGTACCAATGGGGATCAGTACCATCACTTATTAATTTATGTGGTATATATCTCTCAATTGCTGCTGATACTATCTCTTTGAAAACATTCCACAACTTTTCTACACTTACATGATCAGATTAGAAGGAGAAGCTACCAGGGCAGCCGCCTCCTGTGTGTAGTGGACTCCGACCTATGAAGTCGAACCCGGAAACCCAGCACCCGATGGCGCAAGTCAAGGAATCTGCAGCCTACACGGTCACAGAACCTCCTGAGCCTCTGATTAAGACCCTCCACTCGGCTCTGCACCAAAGGACCACAGTCGGTTCTATCGACGATGCTGCAGATGGTGAGATCCGCCTTAATCTCGGTAGCAAGACTGGCAGTCTTTACCATTTCCGCTAGCCACCTGAAACCAGACAGAATCTGCTCCGATCCAAAGCGATACACGTCATTGGTACTGACATGAGCCACCACCTGCAGTTGGCTGCACCCTGTACTCTTCATGGTATCCGGAAGCACCCTTTCCACATGCGGAATGACTCCTCCCTGAATGCACACAAAGTGCACACTCGCTTCCTTCCATCCTTGGCAGCCACATTCCTAAGGGGTCCCATTATGCACCTAACGTTGGAGCTCCCAACTACCAGCAAACCCACCCTCTGTGAATGCCCAGACCTTGCGGGCTGAGAAGCTTCCTCTGGAATGGGGTGGACGACTGCATCCAGCTCAGAGACATCGTCAGCCACAGATAACGCCCGATACCTGTTCGTAAAACGAACCGGGGAGGCCCTACGATCGGTCCCACGGAACGTTTTTCACTGCCTGCCGGACTTTGGAATGATCTCCCACTCGACCACGGGTAAGGGGTCAACCTCAGTGCAGGCAGTACTCGGGGAGGTCACAGCAGTGGACCGATCGCAGCCTGAAGCTGTGAACAAAGGGTCGCCGGCTCAGCTCGCATCTGTACACAACAATCACAGTTCCTATCCATTACTGCAGTCCTCCTGTTTGAAGCTCGTAAAAATATGTAAAAAGCGAACTTTGTTCTCGCCTTGTTAGTAGCAGGAACTAGCGGTGTGCTCTCGCTGACGGTCTAACTGACACTGAGAGGGGTGAAATCCATCCATTTGTTTGGGAAGACATACTAGCCTTTTCATCATAGCTTCACCTACATATCCATTCGAAACATATATCGCATACACCTCCTCCAAACTGTGTCCATCTCTTTCTCCTTCTATGTGTTTGTACCCCACATCCTCCCAACTGCATTTTGTAGATCTCCCCCTTCCCACTCTCTATGTCTCTTCATCTCCTCCTCAACCCTCTGTTTGTCCATCTCCTCTGCCCTCTCTCTTCCACCAAATCTTCTACCCCATTCTTCCTTGTCCATCTGCCTGCTGCTCTACTACACCTTTCACCTGCCTCCTGCATCTTTCCCCCCTCTTCCATATCTATGACCATCTTTTCCTTCCCCTCTTTCTGACCATCTCTTCCTCCTCTTTATACTTCCATCCCTCTTCATCCCTCTGTCCATCTTCTCTGCCTCCTGCTATATCACCCTCTTGTCCTTTCTGCCCATCTCTTTCTTCAACTTTCTCTATCCATCATATTGTCCATGCTTCCCTATCCATCTTCTGCCCCCCTCCCTCACTCAGTTCTTCCCCCCCTTCCCCACTCTCTCTGTCCAGCCCCTTATAACATTACTGGTAGGAATGTGAGGAAATATAATTGTTTAAAACTGCTAAATACTGATGTTCACTTGGAAATCTCATTGAATAGTCTCACCAAAAATGAATAATAGTGAATAACAAAAAAGGTTCTTCCACCAGGTACAGAACGTTATGTGTTTGTACCTAAAATTTAAACCGAAATTAATAAGAACGAAAATGTCAATAATGTTCTTGATGTAAATTTGGTGGTAGAATTAAATACTCAATTTCTAGAGTTTCATACGTGCTTTGCTGGTGATGTCCTGTTGTCTGTAATATGTTGCTATAAGAGACTATAGCAGTCTTCCCACATTGTGGAAATCATCAATGAAAGTGTAGGAGCTGCATTGAATTATTTTATTACTGTGTAGCTGGTGTGTGGCAATGAACAATTTGCGTTACAAACTGACTACATCTTGACTCTCAGAAAACTGGCTATAACTTGCATAATGACAGTGCTGCTGGATGTCTATTTATACTTTTAGAACAATCAATGTTACTGTTTAAGATGGAAATTTACAAAATTACAATATAAGTTTAATACACAGAGATAAACTCTTGACAGAGTAATTTAGGTACTTTATTTCCTGCTGAGTATGTATAGGTAGTACATGGAATAAACAATTTAGAAATGTAAAACAAGATAATATATGGAATAAACAAAGCATATTATATTTGATTAATTTATGAGCAAAATATTAGTTGAATTGTGTTCCTAACAGAAACTGAAGTTACAAATTAAATATGTATTTAATTACAAATTGAATATGTATTTAATTTGTGTGTAATTAATATCAAATTGCAATATTTGAATGTTTGACAATATTTTATATTCTTATATGAGGCTTAAATGGATCTTCAGAGGATGTTCTTTAACACTCACCTGCCTCATCTTATTCTCCATCCCCTCCTGCCCCTCTCTCCTTATGCATCCCATCCTGTTCCCTCTCTCTGTTCATCTCCTCCTCTACCCATCTCAGCCTTCTCCCAGCCATGTCCATCTGCATGTGTAGCCCTCGAAAAAAGGCTGGTAAAGCTGGCCATTACTATTTCCATGTCACACCTGCCATGCAGAGCAAACTATTCATCACAGGCTAGAAAGCTGTTTCTAGCCCCTGACATATAAGCTGGCATGCAAAGCAAGTCCATAGCAAAAGCCAATACTGTTGCAGCACAACATGCCTGTCACATAGAGCAGCCTACATGTTGGATGCTGGAGGACTATTTCTTGCACCTCAGGTGTAGCCTACCCTGCAAAGCAGGTTGATACATTAGTCTGATACTATTCCAACACAACTCGTCTGTCATACAGGGCACCCTACAGGGCAGGCATTGTAAAAAATAGTTTTTGCCCATATCTTTGCTCCTAATGGAGCTAGAAGGTTGTAAACCTCACAGTGCTGATATTCAGGAAGGTTACTGTTTGTGTGCCAAATTTGGTCAAAAGCGATCCAGGAGTTTAGGAAGAAATCCTGAACTTACCAATTCACCCATCGAACAATACACTTAGTATGGATGTCGCCAGTACTTTTTACAATCCAGGAGTTTAGGAAGAAATCCTGAACTTACCAATTCACCCATCGAACAATACACTTAGTATGGATGTCGCCAGTACTTTTTACAATCATCAATAAGTGTAACAATTTCTCTGTTACAGTGCTTTCATTTCCCTCCACTAGTATCAGAATTTTCAGCAGATGCAACTTATTTTCCAATTCAAAACGTTGAAAAAGTTTCTGACATTTCAACTACTAATATCTTGGTATACTGCGTCGCATTAAGATCTTATACTTGAACAGAACTGAACACCATTCTCTCCCCCTCTGAGAAGAAAAAATTATTTATTCCCCTACACGTGAATATGGTTTCATCAAACATGCAAAACTAATTTTTCATCCTGTAAACTTAGTGATTACCATGAAGAGATGAACAGTGATGATGTATTTAAACACTGGTCTTTGGTTGCGTAATGTGGTTTAGTAGAAGGTTGTATGACAGTCATGGATAATGCTAGTTATCAGTCATGAAAAAAAAGAGAAAATTATTAATTCAAATACAAAGAAGGAAAAACTGAACAGTGGATGGAAGAGAAAATTATTTCTATTTTGGACTGCTATGCTAAAGTGGAGAAGATGGAGGCAGTCACACCACAAGCACTTTTACAATAATTTTGAACTGTGGCACCAAAAAAGGGGCACGTGGGTGTCAGGCTTTCTCCTTATCATTGACAATAAAACCTGACAGAAAACTTACAGTGAAAGATAAGGTCACATCCAGAAATTGCACATTTAGAACGATACATGTGGAGCATTTACTTGAGGAATACATTGACGATAGCACGCTGTAAGCCTGGATTACGTGTGTAAGACATGATGAAGATTTGCTAGAATATACAAAGAAAAGCATCTGAGAAAGGCACTAAACTGCTTTGAAGGCCTCTTCAATGACTGTGTTTATCGAAAATTCCTCAAAGCTGTATAGACTTTCCCTCCCACCACTCCCTTTCCTGTCATTCTCCGTTTCGTATCTCCCCCTAGAAATTTATCAATAAGAGGCACACCAGCCTCCAGGCATGCTGGTGGTGGAATGTTTGTCAATGTTACTTGTGTGGAGCAGAAGACTCTTATTTTCTCTTTTGCACAAAGCTAAGGATTTTCCCTGCCTCGAGATGACTGGGTGTTGTTGTGTCGTCTTCATCATCATCATTCATCCCCATCACAGTCGGATGAAGGCAATGGCAAACCACCTCCACTAGGACCTTGCCTAGTAAATCGGTGCGGGTCTCCCGCATCGTTCCCCTACACTCTGTTAAGAAGCATGGGACTTCATTTCATTTCATTTCAAGGAATGATTAAATGTTGTTGTAATCAGAAGTGAAGAATCTTTATAATTTAACATATGAGCAACAATATTGTATTTGTGAACCGTATCAGAATACTTTAACCTGAAGAGGCTGCTGTCCCACTATAACATTTTCTAAAAAATCATGATGTATAATTTTCCAGTAATAGTACATTGTTCAAAATATATCATTGTCTGCTTCTAGCTATAAATTTTTTATTGCAATGTCTTATCTCATGATTTCAGTAATCAATCATTTTCCAGTGAGCGCCTTGTAATGCATCGTGCATGCATGCGGTGGACATCATTACTGATGACACTGTATTTGGCTCGACTGTTGTAGGCAGATGGCTTGTAATAGCTGAGGTGCACTCTGAGAACACGAGTGACAGAGCACTGCAGATAAGGTGGAGGGGTTGCCTTCTGTCCATGCCTGTCCAGTTGTCAGTTTCACTGCTTCCAGGTATAGCTGACCTACGCATAAACAGCATTAATCTTTCTCTGTCCCATTAATTCCACTAGCTGAAAAATGTTCCTCCCAGAGCATAAAAAAGGTAAATATGCTCCTCTTGAATGGACTGACAGAAAAGTAGAGAAGCAGATGCTTCAATCGTCATTCTGCCTTCCTCATTATAAATTTTTACATATGCATATTCATGCTCTTTTAACACACAACATTCAAAATCCTTTTCCCCTTGTCCTTTTTTGTAGTGAAACACCTCCCTCTCACTGCCACTGACTATGTGTGTCTCTCTCCCACTGCCTTCTTTTTCTCTCACCCTTTCTGTCTCTCCCACTGTTACTGTCTTCGTCCCTTTCTCTTGCTCTTCTTTTCCACTGTCTCCTTCTCTGTCACTTTCACTGTCTCCCTTTTCTCATTGCTATTGTATTTATTCTATTGTTTTTCCCTCTCATTGCCACTGTCTCTTTTTCCCTCAATTACAGTCTGCTGTCTCGGTTTTCAACGACTCGTGTCCTCGACGACTGTTTGCTTGGAATTTTATTCCCTAGACCAGGAAACTTTATTAAGTGGATGTAGGGGATGGCGGACAATGGTCAAATTCTTTTGTGTTAATGTTCACTGGTTTGGCAGAATGTGGGGGTGTGGGGGGGGCCGTGGGTGATCTTTCCCACTCATTTCTTTTTTTCATTTCGGTTGTTTTTGTATTATAACTTGCATATTGTGATAGAATGCTGTTTTAAGAGAATGGCACGATGAAGATGTATAACTCTAGGAGCAGTTTATTATAATTAAGTTCAGTTAATGACATTTCATCTGTAGACATTTTAGAAAAATTTATTACAAACATTGTAAAGCAGTACCTTACGTGTCTTTCCGATGGTTATGCGTATAAAGTCGAGCTGTGGTAGAGTGGTAGAAGGCACATACATGCAAATATTTTTTTCATCTTTGCGTCTGTAACACATTCTGGGAGTTCCATATCCATGTTACAGAAGTGTATCTTTTAGTACTCGATGTTATCCGTACATAAGAGCATGCTCTATCAGTAATGAGTTCCTTCCACTTTGTGACTTCACCTTGATTAAAAAACGAATGACGACACTGTTGGGAAAGAAACAATCAGCAATGACATTTACAGTCCTTCTTGTCACTAATATCTCACTGTTTGTTCCAAATAAGTCGCAATTTCCGAGTGTGGTTAGTAAATTGCTGCGAATGAAACGAGTAGCAACCAAATTTATAGTCTTGCTTGTCACAATTATTTACCTGCTATCAAATCCTTAAGAAAGCTTTCGTAAATTTGTCGGTCAAGACAAAAGTCACATCACACAAGCAAGAGACATCATATGAACACTTTCCAATCGCAGCCAATTGCCAGTCGTAGGAGTCCACACAAAACACCGTTGCCGGTAGGCGCGCCGTCAGGAGTGTGGGAGAGGTAGTGCTGGGGGTTACGGACAGGCGCTGCGGGAGAAATGCCGAGCGCTGGCGGAGAAGTGCCGTTCTAAACTGAAGCTCATAATTTCGTAAATTGGTGATCCCTTGATGCCTCAGAACATGTCCTATAAACCGATCCCTCCTTCTAGTCAAGTTGTGCCACAAATTTCTCTTCTCTCCAATTCTATTCAGTACCTCCTTATTAGGTATGTGATCTACCCATCTAATCTGGAGCATTCTTCTATAGCACCACATTTCGAAAGCTTCTATTCTCTTCTTGTCTAAACTATTTATCGTCCGTGTTTCACTTGTGTACATGGCTACACTCCATACAAATACTTTCAGAAACGACTTCCTGACACTTTAATCTATTCTCGATATTAACAAATTTCTCTTCTTCAGAAACGCTTTCCTTGCCATTGCCAGTCTACATTTTATATCCTCTCTACTTCGACCATCATCAGTTATTTTGCTCCCCAAATACCAAAACTCATTTACTGCTTTAAGCTTCTCAAATGAAATATGAGGAATGTTGTGTATATTTCACATTGATTTTATCGCTAGTCCGGCGCAATCGCAAATGATTGTGCTCCACCGGATCAATTTTCTCGAAATTTGTGACAGATTGAGCCCTCCAGCCAAGTCGAAAGAAAAATTGGATATGTTAACTAAATTTCATATGCAGCAACATAGTGCGTAATATACACCAAACGGAAATTATAGCGACCCCTACTTTTCATTGCAAACTTTTTCGAAGTTCTCAGTGCCTGGAATGTAAATATACTATAACCATTAACGAAAGGACGGTTACTTCATCGTGAACCTGACATATAAAGCCAAAAGTAATGGAAAATGAAATTTTTTTAATGAAAAAATTCCCCCATAATCATTTGAGAAAGACTACAAGACGTGCGCCTTAATTCTGTCATCGCTGACTGGCAGAAAGGCGGCAAACAGTTTCGATCTCCCCTTCTAAACAAACGAATGAACTCGCCCAGCGCTTCCGACGAAAACTGGTCACTGCGATAGGCCACCAAATCTTGCGCGGACTCTACTTAAGAATTTTTAGTAACTCGACTTATAAGGAGGAACATATTTGCCATTTTTTGTGCTCCAATTGAAGCCTTTGTCAGCTAGTTCCCTTCTTTTCCCTGTTAGGGTACAGTGTGCTACTTATTTGAAACGAATTTTTTGATCAGTATAGTTTTGACAGTTTATTAATATGCTTCGACACATTTAAACAACAAATAAATACGGAATGCAAGCTTAACAGAAAACCCTAATTCAATGCAAGTTCACTTTACGCTATTTTACAAAAAAAAAAAAAAAAAAACGCGCAAAATATTTGGGCTACACCAAGAGTATACAAAAAATTGCTGTATTTGATTTTCAAGTACAAAGAATTTCGTATAACAAAACAATTTTTTGTAAGGTGCTTACGCCACCAGGTCAAGACAATCTTTATAGGCATGAAGTGCCCGTTATACAGAAACTGCGCGTGATAAAATTTCATTTATGAAAAAAATGGCGAATGGTCACCTCAAAACCCTTGCCATGACCCTATAACACTTCCCATGTGTTCACTACATTAGTTAAACCTACATTTGCGCTGCAGGCCGGATATCATGTGCATAATATGATAACATTGAATCTCTGTATCTTGGTAACAGATAATGGTACCTAAAAAAGCTTTTAAGGTCCCCAAGAACATGATCTTCAGAACAGATGGAAAAATTTCAACTGTTTACCACGAATAGAAATTATAGATGTGGCCATATCCACAATTAGCACTTTTGGCAATCAGAGCTTTCGGTGTACATCATGGCAATGGGTACAGATTTTAGAAAACAGAAAAATGAGGTTTCTACATGAATGTCTAAAGATGTACAGTTAAAATTTAAGCACTTTCATACGGGTAGTTATTTAGATAATTGCGCCCCATGATGCAAAACCAGGTAACAACCGGTTTTGCGGTTTTCTGGATAAGTAAGTTAACTCTGAATCTCTGGACATCAGTGATGGATAAAGATACAGAAACACTTTTATAAGTTTCTTCTATAATATACGGTAAAAATTTCGACAGTTGCCATGAATAGAAATTATAGGAGTGGCCATCCTAAAAATTGGTGCTTTTGGTACCCAAAAATCAATGTTTTTCTCAGGAATCACTCATAAGCAAATGGTGGTTTTAATAGATGTTTAAAGCCCACCCTTGACCACAGCTAATCAAAAAGAACCAACCGATTTATTCAATTTGCGATGTTTAAATTTTGATTCTGTACTGTAGGATAGATACGGTATGTTCGTTCTTCCATCTGGTATAGAAATGGTCGCTAGTCCAAGGACTATCCAAAACATTTGACTCCTTATCTCTGTTATCAATAGAGCCCAAGGTATGACTGCCTGTAAAACCACATTTTCGCTTGCTCCTTCTTGGAACATATTGCTACTGTGCACTGTTGTATAAGGCAAGTGCTATACCAACTCGGCTATCCAAACACAACTTGTCCTCACAGCTTTACTTCCATCAGTACCTCATCTCCTACATTCCCAAGTTCGAGTATCGGTCCTGTATACAGCTTTAATCTGCTGAGAAATTTCATATCTGCGCACACTCTGCTGCAGAGTGTAAATATCAATCTGAAAACTTGTAAGTTTACATACGTGGGGGAGTTGGAAAATAAGTTTCCCTTGTCGACTGTGGTCAGAGTTGTGTGTGAAAGGAAAAAGAAGAGAATGAGACATTAAAGATAAGACATATCTTTATTTTTCTACATAATTTCCAAGTACACTGAGGCATTTGTCATACCGCTTTATAAACTTCAAAAAGCCTTCCAGGAAAAAATCGGGACGTTGCATACGGAAGAAGTGTTGAACGGCTTGTTTGACGTCAGCATTGCTGCCAAAGCGCCTTCCACCGAGAGTCTTCTTCAAAGCAGAAAACAGATGGAAGTAATTTGGTGCGAGATCCAGACTGTATTTGGATGGTGTAGGCACTCCCAACCAAGAGTTGCAATACGGCTTTGCGTTGCCGTCGCCGTGTGTGGTCTCGCTTTGCCATCCAACAGCAGAACACTAGATCTGAGAAGGCCATTCCGCTTCTTCCGAATCACCTCTTTCAATTTCGACAGAGTGGCACAGTACCGTGCAGCATTGATGGTTTCATCCTCCAGAAAGTCCAGCAACAGAAGTCCTTTGGCGTCCCAGAAAACGGTGAGTAGCACTTTACCTGCAGACGGAGTGCTTTTGAACTTCTTACGAACAGGTGAAGACGGATGTTTCCACTTCATGGATTCGGCCTTCGATTCGGGTGTGTAATTGTGGACCCACATTTCATCCCCCGTCACAATCTGAAACACATCATTGCCAGATTCATGGTGTATTGGTGTCTTGCATGTGCGCGTTCACCTGCCATGTCGTCTTTCGCCCATATCACACAACTCTGCCCACAGTCGACAGGGCAAACTTATTTCCCAACTCCCCCTCGTACATTCATACATACATACATTAATCCTTCTTCCATAGATCATCATTAAGACATTTTGTAGTGATGTGGAACATGTCACTTTAACATAAGTTTTCTTTACACAAAATAATTAATTAATGAATTTTTTTGTAATATTGTCTGCCTTTCATATGAATGTAAACTGTATGTGTGGCTTGGATAGTCGATTTTCATATTTTTCATTCATCAGGAACATCATATAGATGAGATTAGTATCATGAATAATGATTTCATTTTCTTTCTCCAACTGCCGTAAATTTGCAAACATTATGTCTGATTTTAACAAAAGCCTTAAATCCTAACATCATACTTCAATCAGTTCAGAATTCAAATGAATATCTTTCTTAATTAATCTTTCTGTAAGTCAAATTATAAGGCAATATGTAAGTAAAATATACTATACAACTTTAAAGAGAGGACAACATGTTTCATATGTACAATACAAACTATTGTTGATTGCAACAATGGCAAAATAATGGATGTAACTGAATTTTGCACAAGAGCCAAAATTATGCTTTCCATCCACCATTGATATATGTTCATTTGCAAGATATTTCTACTGTTAAAGAAGCATGGGGCAAGCTAAAGCAAATTTATAAAAAACTCTGACCTCTTATGTCAAATAGACTATTAAAGTCATTGCTGACAAACGAACTTCATAATTATTCGTCAGTAGAAGAGTACGTGTCAAAGATAAGTTTTATGATATGATTTAATGTTTGAAGGTAAACTAGAATGAACTGAGTAGTAAACGAATATAAATGTATGATTATGAGCTTAGAAAATACAGATTTGCCAATTATGAGATACTACATAAAAATTAAATTACTGCAAGAAGTAAGCAACAACACCTGTCATAAACCAACTACTAGCAATGCTGTGAGCTTACAAACAAAAGACTGATGTTATGATCAGCAGACAGCCTAGGTGCTATAACTGCAACAAGTGTGAGGATCTGGCAAAAAATAACCGCAACAAGAACAAAACTTATGGCAAAGCTTCAACCAAGATGGCAAGCCACCAGAGGTTCTTTCCTAATGCAACTGCAGATAAAGATGCATGGGCAGAATGGGATGTAGAGTCAACTGTGCCAGAGGAAATGCCCAAATACAAATGCAACAAAAAAGTTAAAACAGTGGTAGGCTTAGAAGTTCTAATCTATTCTATTATACTGTATAAAGACAGATTGTTCTTTACCGATATTACCAAAACACTCTAAAAGTTCATGACTGATTTCTGATATATATATATATATATATATATATATATATATATATATATATATATATATATAGAGAGAGAGAGAGAGAGAGAGAGAGAGTGCTCTATTGACCGTGACTGTGCCAAATATATCACGAAATAAGATTCAAACGAAAAAACTACAAAGAACGAAACTTGTCTAGCTTGATGGGGGAAACCAGATGGCGCTATGATTCGCCCACTAGATGGCGGTGCCATAGGTCAAACGGATATCAACTGCGTTTTTTAAAATAGGAACTCCCATTTTTTATTACATATTCGTGTAGTACGTAGAGAAATATGAATGTTTTAGTTGGACCACTTTTTTTGCTTTGTGATAGATGGCGCTGTAACAGTCACAAACATATGACTCACAATTTTAGACGAACCGTTGGTAACAGGTAGGCTTTTTAAATTAAAATACAGAACATAGGTACGTTTGAACATTTTATTTCGGTTGTTCCAATGTGATACATGGACATTTGTGAATTTATCATTTCTGAGAACACATGCTGTTACAGCGTGATTACCTGTAAATACCACATTAATGCAAAATGATGTCCGTCAACCTCAATGCATTTGGCAATACATTTAACGACATTCCTCTCAACAGCGAGTAGTTCGCCTTCCATAATGTTCGCACATACATTGACAATGCGCTGACGCATGCTGTCAGGCGTTGAAGGGGTCACGATAGCAAATATCCTTCAGCTTTCCCCACAGAAAGAAATCCGGGGACGTCAGATCCGGAGAAGGTGCGGGCCACGGTATGGTGCTTTGACAACCAATCCACCTGTCATGAAATATGCTATTCAATACCGTTTCAACCGCACGTTTGCTATGTGCCGGACAACCATCATGTTGGAAGTACATCGCCATTCTGTCATGCAGTGAAACGTCTTGTAGTAACATCGGTAGAACATTATGTAGGAAATTAGCATACATTGCACCATTTACACTGTCATCGATAAAATGGGGGCCAATTATCCTTCCTCCTATAATGCCACACCATACATTAACCCGCCAAGATCGCTGATGTTCCACTTGTCGCAGCCATCGTGGATTTTCCGTTGTCCAATAGTGCATATTATACCGGTTTACGTTACCGCTGTTGGTGAATGACACTTCGTCGCTAAATAGAACACGCGCAAAAAATCTGTCATCGTCCCGTAACTTCTCTTGTGCCCAGTGGCAGAACAGTACACGACGTTCAAAGTCGTCGCCATGCAATTTCTGGTACATAGAAATATGGTACGGGTGCAATCGATGTTGATGTAGCATTCTCAACACCGACGTTTTTTAGATTCCCGGTTCTCGCGCAATTTGTCTCCTACTGATGTGCGGATTAGCCACGACAGCAGCTAAAACACCTACTTGGGCGTCATCATTTGTTGCAGGTCGTGACTGACGTTTCACATGTGGCTGAACACTTCCTGTTTCCTTAAATAACGTAACTATCCGGCGAACGCTCCGGACACATGGATGATGTCGTCCAGGATACCGAGCAGCATACGTAGCACACGCCCATTGGGCATTTTGATCACAACACGATATCGGCCTTTTCCGCAATTGGTAAACGGTCCATTTTAACACGGGTAATGTATCACGAAGCAAATACCTTCCGCACTGGCGGAATGTTACGTGATACCGTGTACTTATACGTTTCTGACTATTACAGCGCCATCTATCAGAAAGCGAAAAAAGTGGTCCAAGTAAAACATTCATATTTCTTTACGTACTACACGAATATTTAATAAAAAATGGGGGTTCCTATTTAAAAAAAAACGCAGTTGATATCAGTTTGACCTATGGCAGCACCATCTAGCAGGCCAACCATAGCACCATAGCACCATCTAGTTTCCCCCTTCAAGCTAGACGAGTTTCGTTCGTTGTAGTTTTTCGTTTGTTGCTTACTTCGTAAAATATTTGCCCGGTCACTATCAATGGACCACCCTATATATATATATATATATATATATATATATATATATATATATATATATATATATATATGGTGGTCCATATATACAGAGAGACAGAGAGAGACAGAGGAAACAAGATTAGCAAAAATCATGAAAGTTCTTGCCTGATTCATTTCAAATGATTAAATAATTCGCTAATACATGTTCAGACAGACATAGACTACATATTTTTTAAAAATATGTGTGACTATATACAATGAAGCACTAAAGAAACAGGTACAGGCATTCATATTCACATACAGAGATTTGTGATCTGGTAGAACGCGGCGTTGCAGTTGGAAACGCCTATATAAGACAACAAGTGTCTGGTGCAGTTGTTAGATTGGTTACTGTTGCTACAAAGTCAGGTTATCAAGATTTGAGGAGTTTGAACGTAGTTTTATAGTCGGTGCAAGAGCGATGGCACACAGCATCTCCCAGGCTGCGATGAAATGGGGATTTTGCTGTACGACCATTTCACGGCAGGAAAAAGATCCTGAAAAAATGGGACCAACGACAACTGAAGAGAATCATTCTACGTGATAGAAGTGCAAACCTTCTGCAAATTGCTGTAGATTTCTATGCTGGGCCATCGACAAGTGTCAACATGCGAACCATTCAACGAAACATAATCGATATGGGCTTTCAGAGACGGACGCCCACTAGTGTACCCTTAATGACCCTACGACACACAGCTTTATGCCTCGCCTGGGCCCGAAAACACCGACATTGGTCTGTTGATTTCTGAAAACGTATTGCCTGGTCGAACAAGTCTCGTTTCAAATTGTATCGAGTGGATGGATGTGTATGGATGTGGAAACAACCTCATGAATCCATGGACCCTGCATGTCGGCAGGGGACTGTTAAAGCTGGTGAGCTGATGAAGGCTCTGTAATAGCGTGGGGGGCGTGCAGTTGAAGTAATATGAGACCCCTGATACGTGTAGAAACGATTCTGACAGGTGACACATACTTAAGCATCATGTCTGATCACTGGCATCCATTCATGTCCACTGAGCATTCCGACGGATGTGGGCAATTCCAGCAGGACAATACGACGCCCCACACGTCTAGAATTGCTATAGAGTGGCTTCAGGAACATTCCTCTGAGAATAAACACTTCCGCTGGCCACAAACTCCCTGGACATTAACACTATGGAGCATATCTGGGATGCCCTGCAGAGGCTGCTCAGAAGAGATTTCCACCCCCTCGTACTCTTACGGATTTATGGACAGCCCTGCAGGATTCATGGTGTCAACTTCCTCCAGCACTGCTTTAGACTTTAGTCGAGTCCATACCACGTCGTGCGGCGACACTTCTGTTTGCTTGCGAGGGCCTTAGACGATAGTAGGCAAGTGTACCAGTTTCTTTGGTTCTTCAGCGTAAATGTGTATACAATGGTATATACAGAGGAAAGTGGGTAGCAAAAGTGTCGTTGAGTTCTCGACCGATTTACTTCAAATTATTACATAATTTTAATAAACGTTTGGACAGACCTAGGCTATGAATTTTTAATACATGCAACATGTTATAGCGAAATGTTAGCAAAAATCTCGAAACGTTCTTCACTGACTTACTTCAGATTATTACACCATACTCTAATAAATACTGAGAGGGACATAGGGAGTATATTTTTTGAACCAAAAATGTACAGGTTTTCTTTCAAAAGTGAGAAAGAAAATGCTGTGCTGTGAAAATATGTGACTTCGTTTCCTTCTCTCACAGTCAGTTTTAATTATACAGGGTGGCGCAGGGAAACGGGAAATTTTGAACATTACAGTTGGCAGCACTGTAGCCCCGGCAGATGTTAGAAACTTTGCACAATTGATGTTAACGCATTGCCACTTAGTAATCATGGAGAATTGGACTGGTGCGGAACGTGCAGTAGCTGTGAGAGGGTTTTACAAAAATGGTGATAGTGCGACTGCCGCACAGAGAACATTTCGTCAGCATTGCCAGCTTGGACGTCATGGACGTGTCCCTATAAGTTGCAGACTGTGCAACACTTACATGAACGAGACCCGGCGTCACGTATGGAGTTTAGTAGTCAGATGTTGGCTAAAATCAATGAGGACGCGAATTTCCTTGGTAACTTATGGATATCAGATGAAGCCCATTTCCACCTGAACGGATTCGTGAACAAACAGAATTTTCGTTATTGGGCACAGGACAATCCTTGTGAGTTTCATCAGCGACCACTACATAGCGCCAAGGTCACAATATGGTGTGCTGTATCATGTCATGGTGTTATCGTCCCTTATTTTTTTGAATGTGAGGATGGTAGTGCAGTGACAGTAACATCCGCTTGATATGTTGAAATGCTTCAAACATTCTTTACACCGAGACTGTACGAGCTTAATCTTAACGTCGAAAACGTGTGGTTTCAGCAGGAAGGAGCCACGTCTCACACTGCTCGACAATCGATGGCAGCAGTTCGTCAGTTGTTTGGAAGACGCATTATTTCACGTAACGGTGACATTGCATGGCCTGAGAGATCCCCTGATCTTAGTGTGTGCGACTTCTTCCTGTGGGGATATCTTAAAGGCAAGGTGTACCGTACACGTCCTGCAACAATCCATGAACTGAAGGAGAACATTGAAAACGAAATCACTGCCACATACTGAATAATGGCATACTGAATACATTCACTTTCGTTAATAAATTACTAGTTTTATGAATTCATTCATGGAAATGACGTTATTTCGAAATTTCCCGTTTCCCTGCGCCACCCTGTACTAGCAAGCGATTTAAGCCATTAAACAAATGATTTTCGTGTTACTTCTCCTTACATATAATTTTAAACGAAAATTTGTGTACACAACTATGAGCTGTTATGTTTTCTTCCACGCATTCAGCTTTAATGGAAAACAGGAAATCTGTATCTGTTGCTGTTGTTGTGGTCTTCAGTCCTGAGACTGGTTTGATGCAGCTCTCCATGCTACTCTATCCTGTGCAAGCTTCTTCATCTCCCAGTACCTACTGCAACCTACATCCTTCTGAATCTGCTTAGTGTATTGACCTCTTGGTCTCCCTCTACGATTTTTACCCTCCACGCTGCCCTCAAATGCTAAATTTGTGTTCCCTCGATGCCTCAGAACATGTCCTACCAACCGATCCCTTCTTCTAGTCAAGTTGTGCCACAAACTTCTCTTCTCCCCAATCCTATTCAATACCTCCTCATTAGTTACGTGATCTATCCACCTTATCTTCAGCATCCTTCTGTAGCACCACATTTCGAAAGCTTCTATTCTCTTCTTGTCCAAACTAGTTATCGTCCATGTCTCACTTCCATACATGGCTACACTCCATACAAATACTTTCAGAAACGACTTCCTGACACCTTAATCTATATTCGATGTTAACAAATTTCTCTTCTTGAGAAACGCTTTCCTTGCCATTGCCAGTCTACATTTTATATCCTCTCTACTTCGACCATCATCGGTTATTTTACTCCCTAAATAGCAAAACTCCTTTACTACTTTAAGTGTCTCATTTCCTAATCTAATTCCCTCAGCATCACCCGACTTAATTTGACTACACTCCATTATCCTCGTTTTGCTTTTGTTAATGTTCATCTTATATCCTCCTTTCAAGACACTGTCCATTCCGTTCAACTGCTCTTCCAAGTCCTTTGCTGTCTCTGACAGAATTACAATGTCATCGGCGAACCTCAAAGTTTTTACTTTCTCCATGAATTTTAATACCTACTCCGAATTTTTCTTTTGTTTCCTTTACTGCTTGCTCAATATACAGATTGAATAACATCGGGGAGAGGCTACAACCCTGTCTCACTCCTTTCCCAACCACTGCTTCCCTTTCATGCCCCTCGACTCTTATAACTGCCATCAGGTTTCTGTACAAATTGTAAATAGCCTTTCGCTCCCTGTACTTTACCCCTGCCACCTTAAGAATTTGAAAGAGAGTATTCCAGTCAACATTGTCAAAAGCTTTCTCTAAGTCTACAAATGCTAGACACGTAGGTTTGCCTTTTCTTAATCTTTCTTCCAAGATAAGTCGTAAGGTCAGTATTGCCTCACGTGTTCCAACATTTCTACGGAATCCAAACCGATCTTCCCCGAGGTCGGCTTCTACCAGTTTTTCCATTCGTCTGTAAAGAATTCGCGTTAGTATTTTGCAGCTGTGACTTATTAAACTGATAGTTCGGTAACTTTCACATCTGTCAACACTTGCTTTCTTTGGGATTGGAATTATTATATTCTTCTTAAAGTCTGAGGGTATTTCGCCTGTCTCATACATCGTGCTCACCAGATGGTAGAGTTTTGCCATAACTGGCTCTCCTGAGGCCATCAGTAGTTCTAATGGAATGTTGTCTACTCCCGGGGCCTTGTTTTGACTCAGGTCTTTCAGTGCTCTGTCAAACTCTTCACGCAGTATCTTATCTCCCATTTTATCTTCATCTACATCCTCTTCCATTTCCATAATATTGTCCTCAAGTACATCGCCCTTGTATAAACCCTCTATATACTCCTTCCACCTTTCTGCTTTCCCTTCTTTGCTTAGAACTGGGTTGCCATCTGAGCTCTTGATATTCATACAAGTGGTTCTCTTCTCTCCAAATGTCTCTTTAATTTTCCTGTAGGCAGTATCTATCTTACCCCTAGTGAGACAAGCCTCTACATCCTTACATTTGTCCTCTAGCCATCCCTGCTTAGCCATTTTGCACTTCCTGTCGATTTCATTTTTGAGACGTTTGTATTCCTTTTTGCCTGCTTCATTTACTGCATTTTTATATTTTCTCCTTTCATCAATTAAATTCAATATTTCTTCTGTTACCCAAGGATTTCTATTAGCCCTCGTCTTTTTACCTACTTGATCCTCTGCTGCCTTCACTACTTCATCCCTCAAAGTTACCCATTCTTCTTCTACTGTATTTCTTTCCCCCATTCCTGTCAATTGTTCCCTAATGCTCTCCCTGAAACTCTCTACAACCTCTGGTTCTTTCAGTTTATCCAGGTCCCATCTCCTTAAATTCACACCTTTTTGCAGTTTCTTCAGTTTCAATCTGCAGTTCATAACCAATAGATTGTGGTCAGAATCTACATCTGCCCCAGGATATGTCTTACAGTTTAAAACCTGGTTCCTAAATCTCTGTCTTACCATTATATAATCTATCTGAAACCTGTCAGTATCTCCAGGCTTCTTCCATGTATACAGCCTCCTTTCATGATTCTTGAACCAAGTGTTAGCTATGATTAAGTTATGCTCTGTGCAAAATTCTACAAGGCGGCTTCCTCTTTCATTCCTTCCCCCCAATCCATATTCACCTACTATGTTTCCTTCTCTCCCTTTTCCTACTGACGAATTCCAGTCACCCATCACTATTAAATTTTCGTCTCCCTTCACCACCTGAATGATTTCTTTTATCTCGTCATACATTTCATCTATTTCTTCATCATCTGCAGAGCTAGTTGGCATATAAACTTGTACTACTGTAGTAGGCATGGGCTTTGTGTCTATCTTGGCCACAATAATGCGTTCACTATGCTGTTTGTAGTAGCTAACCCGCACTCCTATTTTTTTATTCATTATTAAACCTACTCCTGCATTACCCCTATTTGATTTTGTATTTATAACTCTGTAATCACCTGGCCAAAAGTCTTGTTCCTCCTGCCACCGAACTTCACTAATTCCCACTATATCTAACTTTAATCTATCCATCTCCCTTTTTAAATTTTCTAACCTACCTGCCCGATTAAGTGATCTGACATTCCACGCTCCGATCCGTAGAACGCCAGTTTTCTTTCTCCTGATAACGACGTCCTCTTGAGTAGTCCCCGCCCGGAGATCCGAATGGGGGACTATTTTACCTCCGGAATATTTTACCCAAGAGGACGCCATCATCATTGAATCATACAGTAGAGCTGCATGTCCTCGGGAAAAATTACGGCTGTAGTTTCCCCTTGCTTTCAGCCGTTCGCAGTACCAGCACAGCAAGGCCGTTTTGGTTATTATTACAAGGCCAGATCAGTCAATCATCCAGACTGTTGCCCCTGCAACTACTGAAAAGGCTGCTGCCCCTCTTCAGGAACCACATGTTTGACTGGCCTCTGAACAGCTACCCCTCCGTCGTGGTTGCACCTACGGTACAGCCATCTGTATCGCTGAGGCACGCAAGCCTCCCCACCATCGGCAAGGTCCATGGTTCATGGGGGGAGGATCTGTATCTATAGCTTATAAAATAATGATAAGAATACTACTATGGAATATGAATCGACTGAAACTTAGTAATCCTACCCAGCTGCAGATGGTGTGAAATGCTATCACTGAAGATTCTACCCTATTCTATCAGCAGCAAGGGATGTCTCCTGTACCCCACGATCACGACCATTGTACTCATTTATTTTAAGCGAATTCAATTCCTGATTAAGGTTTTGTTGGAAATAACAATGAACAAATCTCAGGGTCAGTAAGAGGGGGGAAGAGGAGATTGACAGAGAGAGAGGAAGGAGGAGATGGAGAGAGAGGAAGGGAGAAGGAGATGGGACGGAGACTGGGGGGAGGAGGCAGAGGAGGTTGGGACAAATACGCAATTCCTATACATATTTAGCAATTGCAAAGCATTTCGGGTTTGCTAGTAGCATATAATGACAACTTACCTGTGAAATGAATAAATTCTTCATATGTAGATGTTCTCATGGGCAACAGGTGAGGTAAAATTAGAGGATATTCTGTACATACCTCAACTTAGCATAAATCTATTATCTGTTAGTAAAATAGCAGAAAAAGTCCATTAGATATTTAACAGGAAAGACTATCACATTTTGGACACATCCAAGAATGTGGTTGCCAGTGGGTCGTCAGCAAATCGAATATATCGACTAGACCGACAATAGGATAGCAACTTTTAAGCAAAATCAGTATTGTGATCAAATAGTGCAGACTAGTGGCATAAAAGACTGTGAGATATCTATTCTGAAGCTATGTATGCGTTACACATAGGTCTGTCTCGTGGCATTTTGTGTAAGGAAGTGAAAAATCCTTTTTGAAGCCAATTTATCAGATAAATTCAGAGCATAATCAGTCTCCACTGCAGTCTGTCTAACAGATCTCCAGATAAGGGCCAGCCGGGGTGGTCGAGCGGTTCTAGGCACTACAGTTTGGACCCGTGCGACCGCTACAGTCGCAGGTTCGAATTCTGCCTCGGGCATGGATGTGTGTGATGTCCTTTGGTTGGTTAGATTTAAGTAGTTCTAAGTTCTAGGGGACTGATGATCTTAGAAGTCAAGTCCCATAGTGCTCAGAGCCATTTGAACCAGATAAGGCACTAAAAAAAAAAAAAAGAAAAAAAAAAAGAAAAAAGACTCCAGAAGAAACTTGGGAAACATAGCTGCCACATCCTCAACATTTCGGAATAGGACCAAAAAGTACTGAATATACTAGGTCTGTCTAAAAAGTATACGACCTTTGATTTTTCCGTGCAAAATAGAGACGATAATGTGGCGTCACTGCACACAGTAAGGGAAGGGACCTTTATGCGCATGTGTGAATTTTGTGCTCACCTTCCAGCGCGTCAGTTGCTTCCTGTCATTCGCTGAGTGAGGTGCTACACAACATGTTCGTCAGATTACCGATTTTCTCTAGATGACTGAATGTGTTAAGCAAATATACTGCATCAAATTTTGTCAAAAGCTTGGTGATTCTCAAAGTGAAACAATTCGTAAGTTTCAACAGTTGTTTGGAGAAGATGCGATTGGTGGAACACAAATTAAGGAGTGGCTCAACCGATCCAAAAATGGCCGCACGTTAATGGAGAGTGTCCAGCGTTCTGGCAGGCTCCATACTGCTCAGAGTGCAGCAGTTGTTGAGAGAGTGCAAAAGTTGGTGATGACATATTGTCGTTTGGCTGTGTGGGAGATTGCCCAAAAGATTGGTTTGACTAAAGATTCAGCACATGTAATTTTGCATGATGATTTGAACATGCACCAAGTGGCTGCGAAATCCGTGCCGCCGGAACAAAAAGACATCCGTTTCGAGGTTCCACAGGACCTTCTGGTCACCACCAACACTGATCCTGGGTTTCTGAACACCATCATTATAACTGGAGATGAGTCACGGGTGTACAAAAAGACAGTTGTCGCAATGGAAGCATCCCGAGTCTCCGAGGCCAAAGAAAGTGCGGCAGGTGCGAAGCAAAATGAAGGTGATGCTGACTGTCTTCTTTGATGTCTGTGGAACTGTGCATCACAAATACGCACCGGAAGGAAAAACAGTGACAAAGGAGTACTATCGAGATGTTCTCCGGCGACTCTGTGACGCAGTTCAGCGCAAAAGACCAAACATGTGGAAGGCGAAAAACTGGCAACTACATCACGACACCGTCCCCACACATTCATCCCACTAGATCCAAAATTTTTTGGCCAAACATGCAATTCCAGCCGTTCGCCGACCTCTCTGCTCTCCAGACATGTCTCCTTGCGACTTCTGGTTGTTTCCAGAATTGAAGACGCTAATGAAAGGATCCCGTTTTGAGAGTAGAGAACAGAGATAATGCGGAACACGACGACGGAGATGAAGACCATTCCAAAAGAAGACTTCCAGTGGTGTTTCCAGCAGTGGAAGGATCGCTGGTCTAAGTGGATGCAAGCGCAAGGGGCCTACTTTGAAGGGGATTAGGGTCCCAACCCCGTCAGGTATTCTAAATATTTTTTCTGGCCAAAGGTCGGATACTTTTCAGACAGGCCTCGTATATTGATAGAATACTGTAAAGTATGAAAGTATATAGGTTTTTCGAACATAACCGTTAGAGAATCATAAACATTGTGAACTTCATTTTTAATTATGTAATTCTAAACAGTATAAAGAAGAAAACGGGCCACAGTAACCATTTCGACTGTTCATCTCACTGAAAGAAAAGAAACGGAATGAAATAAGGATGACTGAACTACAAGAAAATGAACCTGAACCTGAGGCTATCTGCATTAAGTAGATTTGGATGAGTACTAGCCATAATGAGGAATTAGGCCCAGACAATGCAAACAATGATAAGGAGCAACTGTACGAATGTGAGCCAATATGCAAGTCGTCAGGCATTCCAAAACCAAAGAAGCTACATGACTTGCCAAATTCTTAATCAAAACAGTGAAATGGCTCCAATCCTTTGTCACTCTAAGAAACTGCAACCTCGCTGAAGGTAATGCAGGAGAAGTTTAAATCTTACAAAGAGAACCACATACGAGAATATGTCGTTTTACCTTCAGACAAGAAGCCAATAAATGCAAAATAGATCTTTAAAACTATGGACGATTTGAAAGGACACATTTTATACTATAAAGTGTGGCTAGTAATAACAGGTTGAGGTCACGAGCAAGGCCTTGACTATGATGTACCAGATATAAGATATAACTATCAAGGTATTTATTTGCTTTGACTGCTAAACATGATCTTGACACTGATCACCTACCTGTCACAGCTTTTGTACAAGATTACTTACATGAAGAGATGTATATGAAGGTGGCAGAAATAGGTCCAGTTATGAAAACAACGAAAGATGCTGAAATTAAAGACTAAAAACGCAGTATATAGATTGAAGCAAGGTGGCTGCTGCTGGAACCTGAAATTAGACAGTACACTGTTGAATGTAGCCTTCAAAAAGACAACAGCTAACCACTGTGTTATGCAGATCAAGGTTCAGACATTTTAAAAGTTGCCTTTTATGTGGATGTAGTGCTACTTGGCAGTAATAACCCTGGAGATAAAGATGTTTTCAAAAACTGAGACAAAAATTTAGTTTGAAAATTGTGGTGATGGTGCCGGCTGGTAAGGTGTCCGAATTTCTAGGAACTGCAAAGAAGTTTGTTTAGGGACAGACCAAACACATTATATGGAGCCAATTCTCAACAGATTCGATATGAAAGAGTTTAACCTAATATCTACACCGCTGGACAATAACCAGGTACTCACTCTTGATATGAGTCCAAAAACAAGAGCAAGAGCAAGAAGTTATAGAGAACTTACCCTCTCATGAAGGAATATGAAGTTTAATGTATGCTCAATTAGCAAAAGACGTAGCTCATTCAATAGAAATTCTCAGCTGTATTTGTAATAATCTGGGCACACCCATTGGCAGGCAGCAGAAGGATCTTTAGATATCTAGAACGTATGAAGATGTCGATTTTCAAACTTGAGGACTCCCACTGTGATGTAGACTGGGCTGGAGATTCTGAAGACATAAATATGGATATCTGTTTAATAAGTCTCATGGAGCAGTGACATCCTGGCAGAGTAAGAAAGAGTTGACAATATACTGAGGCAGAATATATGGCCTTGAGTCCAGCATGACAGGGGCTCTATGGTTCAAAGCTTAGACAGTTAAATATTCCCTAACCCAAACTACTGTGTGGTAACAAAGCAATTGACCTCTCTAAGAATTTTGGCTACAAGAGTTGAACTAAAGATATAAACGCAAGTCACCATTTTATTAGAGAAAAATACTCAAATTCACCAGGCAGCACACACCTTAAAACCTAATCTGACAGACATGATGATAAAACGGTGGCAAAGCCTGGCTATCATCTGCTGATACAAGGATTTCGACTGAAAATGTAATTTTTCGTTTTTGTTTCGTGATTTTTGCAGGTGTGCTTCTAGTGGGGATGTGAGAATTCAGACTCTATGCCTTGATTTTTAATGTACTTTTGTATTACTATGGTTTAACTATGGACGTTCTATGTCTGTACTCCATGTAATGTGTTATATAAGAATTTATCTTCCAGTTTTACCTTGTTAATGAGTGTGTAATAAATGTTTTCTTTAGAATTAGTCTGTAAATTACTCTGCTAACATGGAAGGTCTACACAACGTCATTTCACTTCGATCAATGGCAAATGAAACTGAGTTTATGAAATACCATATGCGATACAAAAAGTCGTAAGATGGTGTCAGAATTTAGAATCGAGCAATGGTGATGTTTATAAATGGCAAAAGCAAAATTTAGTATAGATGTTCTTTACAAAATTTGGGTGATAGCTGAGAAGTGAAATGGATTGACTTGCCCATTGCCCCAACTTAAATCCCATCGAGCACATGAAGGATGCATTTGTGAGATAGATTGCAGCATCACCTCATACACGAATGGCTGTACAACAGTTGTCAATGCGCTGGTGGACGGATGGAACACTCCTACCAGAACACCACATCAATCCTGTGACCAGTATGGGACCACGCTACAGAGCTCGCATTGCCATCTGCAGTGATTACCTGTGGTGATCACGCACTCTATTAAGAACCACGTCCTGTCTTTTCTAACATCCAGAGCAACATCATAAATTTCGTTTCTTTTGGTATCATTGTTGTCCTTCAATAAAAGCAACATTTCTGTTCATCTCTTCGCGTTTTTCAGATATCTTCTGTGCTGTACTTTAACGGTTATTTATATATGTACGGTGCAAGTTTCACCGAGCTGTGTCGCTCTGCACAGAATGTTAAATTTACTTTCATCATTAAGTTTTGCACTCCAGTCCATATTCTCGAGAAAATTAATGTTGTTTTGAAAAGTCTAGACGACACTTTTTTTATTCTTTCACTTCTCAACAGTGCAAAAATTATTACATGCAAATTTTGTTAACAACATCCATACTGATTCTTAGAAAGAAAACGGAACAGAGTGAATAAAGTAAAGACTATTGGCCTCTAAAGTGTATTGCCCTTTAAATATTGTCTAATATTCTGAATGCATATACATACATTGCTGTGTAAAATTCAGGTCATGACATATAAAGTAATATATCATATCAGCTCTGCTGAAATGAATGAAAGTGCGGAAGGATGTTGCAAGATCTTCCATTCGTGCACATAAAGTTGGACGTCACATGGCATGTTGCAGTGCATTGTGGTGGTGTTCTTCAGTACAGCATACATGACTTCACATGGGGAACAATCATAGGGAAATTGGAAGGAGGACGAAATGCAACGAGTGTGGCCCAGGAATTTGGTATCACTCACAGCATTGTTTTGCGTGGATGGGGAGCATTCAGAACCAAAGGCACTGCTGCTTGAAGAATTGGAGGAGGTTGACCACAGTTAGCTACAGCATTAGATAGCCACTACATTCTGTAACAGGGAAGAAGGGTTCATGTCAATCAGAGGGTGCAATTGCAACCACATGTAACAGGACTGCGAGGCTTTCAATCTCATGACGAATAGTGACAGTGCAATTGCATCGGGGTAGCCTCTTTGTCTAATGAACTGTGTATTTCTGCTTCAAAAGAGCTGACCTTAAAAAGAATTATTAATTAAAATTATTTTCTCTATTTGTGTACCATAAAATCTAAATCACTATTTCCGTTTCAGATATATAGCCTCTTTTGAGAGGCACCCACATGCCTTGCTCATATTGTGGCATCAAGCAGTCAGGCCTGCAAGATGAGTGGTCTGCCAAGCGAGTGGATTCATTCTTATTTATCGAGTAACATGAACTCTAGTACTCACACTTAAGGTACAAGTTATCCTCCTATATGATTAATACGCAACGGAAATACACATATCTGACTATCAGTGATTTACAGAACTCTGTTCACTACGCACTGGCAATACCACATTTTCTTTTTGTCTTTTATTTAACGGCTTTTATCAACACGTGGCCACCGCACTCAATATGAATGGCGCACACATTATAAGTTCGGGACATCATGACAACATACAATTCGAAGGAAAAGTCCACCAATCTTTTTCTTTTCACTATCTTATTTATTCCGATAAATTCTATAACCTAAACACACAAATTCTATAATATACAACAATAACACATGAGAAATTCCACCCAGTGGGCATGGCTTTACATTGGTGAATCTCTATATTATGGTCTCGTAATTATTTAACGCTACAGTACACTTTCTGGATAGGATGGTGGATCTTTTATTATACCTCACACTTCGACTCTCACAATCATCATCACCAAACTTTCCTCCAGACCGAGCGGTACTGAAGGAACAGGCATAACCCACTAATCTTTTGAAACTACCTTGCTACTCTCCCGTGCAAACCACACATACCCAAATTACATGACATAAACCACACTACGACATGGAATACAAAACACTAAATAGTCACAACACTATCACTTTCAGCTTTCCCACTTCAATTAGTATTTATCCCAGTTTCACACGACACTGCCCCACTTTGTAATTCTACTTTCCTACTATGAACTCTGGAGATATTTGCACGTCTTCCTGTGCAATGCAAGCCAAGTGGCGTTGCTGGATAGACGGCCGACTCACCTTGCTTCATGGAATCATATCACGCAAAGTAATATTAAGAACATATTCATCACACACGCGAGTCCTCAACTGATACCATGGATGAGTACTTCTCTTTATCCTTTGTCTCATACACAGATTGAGACTCACACAGTGCTCACCATGTGGAAGTACTCGTCTCTAATTTCAAGTCCTGCACACGCCATTTCTTAAATATTTCAACTTACGGTACACACGCTATTTCTTAAATATTTCAACTTATTGTACACACGCTTGTAATTCAGCTTAACTTAAGCACACGTAAGTATTTCAACTTATTGCTACATGTGGTTTCATTGTGACTGTTGGTCACTTCCGAAGATTACTACAATCCCATTAATATTACCTGCCTGACATTTAATTCTCCCCACAAAATTTCCTGAAATAGAGAAATTATTATTTGAAACTACTCTTAAATATTCCACATGCATACCATGACTCAACTCTTTCGTCATTACGGAGCACAACTAAAACAGGTCTTAACAGCACAAGATCCAGCGGCAGAGTGCTGAAACATGGCCGTTCTCCAGGTCCTCTCACACCTCTGTCGAAGTGGGGGAGCACCTTGCTACCGTATTGGTCAGCCACATTTCAGGCGCTCAAAGCTCAGGTAAATTTCATCTCTTTGGTCCCACCAAAGGAGGCCAAAGGATCGTCTCAAAGATGATCATATATTCACATTCACTATCTGCGGTTAGCAGACGACCATACATTCATTCATTTCACAGATCTCACCAAACTGGATGTAGGGACTTTTTTTTGCGAGTGCGCATGTGATCAATTAAATAGATAAACTGTCATTCTTTCCCACACTGGTATCCAGCTTCGCTGTATTAATTGAAATTGAGTTAGTTTTACAAAAAAATGTGTTGTTCTGACAAAAATAATGAAGTATGTTGTACCTATTTTCAATGTCGGGCGGTACTGTACCCTTTCACTTTTACTGAAGAACATTCACAGGAAAAATTTCCAAATCCTCACATAACCTTTATCATGTATCACGAAAACAAAGCAGACAATAAAATAACGACGAAGAAGACACAATGCACAAAACCCACTACAATAACACGAGGGAACGCATCGAGAGTAGGTTCTGCTGCATCTATCAAGATTGTCACAAAGACTTTCATCCTCAGAAAACTTCACGCTGACGTGCTGCTCTGTTCTGCTGAGGATCTGTGGTAATACTGTCATTTCATGTGTATTGTGCAATTTTTTGCGTTCCTTTCCATCAAGTGTGAATCGACGATTAACAATTACTCTTTTATTAGGGTTTCACACTTCAACTAATGATTTATACGAGAAATTGATTTTCCTATCCAATTTTTGTGTTGAGCTGGTATGACATAACTGTCGACGAGTGGAATCGGACACTAGAATTTAACCAAAATCTACACATCTACATGTACCTCTGCACATATTAAGTCAGTAGAATAGAACAGAATCTTTATTGTCAGATGACATATCATATACACTCCTGGAAATTGAAATAAGAACACCGTGAATTCATTGTCCCAGGAAGGGGAAACTTTATTGACACATTCCAGGGGTCAGATACATCACATGATCACACTGACAGAACCACAGGCACATAGACACAGGCAACAGAGCATGCACAATGTCGGCACTAGTACAGTGTATATCCACCTTTCGCAGCAATGCAGGCTGCTATTCTCCCATGGAGACGATCGTAGAGATGCTGGATGTAGTCCTGTGGAACGGCTTGCCATGCCATTTCCACCTGGCGCCTCAGTTGGACCAGCGTTCGTGCTGGATGTGCAGATCGCGTGAGACGACGCTTCATCCAGTCCCAAACATGCTCAATGGGGGACAGATCCGGAGATCTTGCTGGCCAGGGTAGTTGACTTACACCTTCTAGAGCACGTTGGGTGGCATGGGATACATGCGGACGTGCATTGTCCTGTTGGAACAGCACGTTCCCTTGCCGGTCTAGGAATGGTAGAACGATGGGTTCGATGACGGTTTGGATGTACCATGCACTATTCAGTGTCCCCTCGACGATCACCAGTGGTGTACGGCCAGTGTAGGAGATCGCTCCCCACACCATGATGCCGGGTGTTGGCCCTGTGTGCCTCGGTCGTATGCAGTCCTGATTGTGGCGCTCACCTGCACGGCGCCAAACACGCATACGACCATCATTGGCACCGAGGCAGAAGCGACTCTCATCGCTGAAGACGACACATCTCCATTCGTCCCTCCATTCACGCCTGTCACGACACCACTGGAGGCGGGCTGCACGATGTTGGGGCGTGAGCGGAAGACGGCCTAACGGTGTGCGGGACCGTAGCCCAGCTTCATGGAGACGGTTGCGAATGGTCCTCGCCGATACCCCAGGAGCAACAGTGTCCCTAATTTGCTGGGAAGTGGCGGTGCGGTCCCCTACGGCACTGCGTAGGATCCTACGGTCTTTGTGTGCATCCGTGCGTCGCTGCGGTCCGGTCCCAGGTCGACGGGCACGTGCACCTTCCGCCGACCACTGGCGACAACATCGATGTACTGTGGAGACCTCACGCCCCACGTGTTGAGCAATTCGGCGGTACGTCCACCCGGCCTCCCACATGCCCACTATACGCCCTCACTCAAAGTCCGTCAACTGCACATACGGTTCACGTCCACGCTGTCGCGGCATGCTACCAGTGTTAAAGACTGTGATGGAGCTCCGTATGCCACGGCAAACTGGCTGACACTGACGGCGGCGGTGCACAAATGCTGCGCAGCTAGCGCCATTCGACGGCCAACACCGCGGTTCCTGGTGTGTCCGCTGTGCCGTGCGTGTGATCATTGCTTGTACAGCCCTCTCGCAGTGTCCGGAGCAAGTATGGTGGGTCTGACACACCGGTGTCAATGTGTTCTTTTTTCCATTTCCAGGAGTGTATAATCATTTGATTGAAACATTGGTGACTCATCAATGAATAATTTTATACCTACGTAGGTATACATCAAAACAAGATATATTAAAAGAAAGTGTATTCATGGAGCGCGAAGGACTTTAACAACATAAAAAGATAAGTACAGGTTACATTTTTTCTGTTTCTTAAAATATTCCGCAATGGGTTAAATTCTTTTTGTGTTAAATATATTTCATGTTTGTTTTTGTTGCTTACAAATACGAACATACATAAAAAGAACACATTCCTTCATAAACAGGGCACATGTATATACATCTAAATACTTAAATATATAGTTTACCAAGACACAGATTTTATGGCTGTGGACACATATAAAGAGAACATTTACCTTCATTGAGAGAGAACATATCAATACACATAGATCATAATGTAGAACTAACAGAAAAACAAGCCAAATTTAATATCTCCTACTCGTCTTCCTCGTTTATAAAATCATCCATACTCCACCAACATTTGCTTTTTAAATATTTTTAATGTTTTCTCCTATATGTTCTAGCTTGCAGTCCTTGAATTTTGACTTTGTTTATTGGTGGGTTGCAAAGCCATGTAATATGGAATATTTTCAAGTAATGTTAGTCTGTGGCAAGGTAACATGTAATCTTGTTTATACCTCGTTTCAAAAGCATGTGAATCGAAATGTCTTCAAAAAGTAATGTTTTTTTTTAGCTCAAAGAGAAGTGTCTAATCTATTAACATGGAAGGAATTGTCAATAACTCAAGGCTCGCTAATAGTTTTCATGACGGTCTATTTTTTGTTCTGGTCAGAGCTCTGATAATTTTAGCTTGAACACATTGAGAAGGTTTCCTTTCTCAGAACCCCAAAAAATTATGCCATGCCTTACAACTGATATAAAATATGCGTGGTACACAATCTTCTTAACAGCTAAGTCAATTACTCTATTTAGAACCCTTATCGTGCAAAAAAACTATTTAACCGCTTTCATAAGCAATCCACATGGTCAATCCATGGCAGGCTTTTGTTTATAGTCACTCCAAGAAATTTGACAGGTTCTGCAGTGATTATTTCTTTGCCATCATAACTTAATGGTGCTATATATTCAACAATTTGTTTGGCCCTGAAGTGTACAATTAGGATTTTTGTGAGGTCTAGTTCATAGCATTATGATTTATCCAATTTTCTAGTTCTTGAATAGTTTCTTGTTTTCTGTGCTAATTCTTCAGTGTTTTTACAGTAGGCTACTACTGTTGAGTCGTCTCCATACAGAACTGTATCTGAAGTTACCTTACCTGACATGTCATTTATATAATACAGAAACAGAATGGGCCTACTCTTATTTCCTTCCAACTAGAGCAGGCTTTCTCACCTTAATGTTGTATAACTACCTACCAGGCATTCATACATAACTACCCTCTGTTTTCTATTATTGAGACAGGATGAGAAACAACTTAAAGATTTTTCATGGAAGCCATAAGAAGCTAATACGAGGAGCAGCTGTTTATCGTTTACCATTTCAAATGTTTTCGTAAGGTCACAGAAGATACTGGATACACACTCCTTGTTATTGAGGCATTTGCTTACTTTAGCGATAAGTTCATTGTTGGGTACACAGTGCTTTGCCTCATTGATAGTGTACGCACTGCTTTGCCCTTTCCTGAATCCATATTGATTATTAATAATAATGTTTGTTTTTGTTGTATTTTCTAGTTGGTTATACACTATTCAGTGTAATATTTTAGAAAAAATAAGTAGTACTGATATTGGACGAGAATTTCCTATCTCCTCTTGTCTGCCCTTTTTGTGGACAGGTTGAAGCTCCACATATTTCAGCCTGTCTGGAAAGCAGCCCTTATCAAACGATTGATTTATTATGTGACGGAATCGGGGTGCAATATTATCATATCCTGCCATTATTATCTTTGTTGGAATTTCATGTCAGCACACAATTAAATATTTCTTACAGATTTTGTGTTGGCACTTCATAGGAGGTATATGCGTAAATTTGAATTCTCATGATCTGTGTCACATTATGTTGGGATGTATGTTTGAAGGCGGAAGGTTATCAAATTTTTTGCAGTTATGCAATACCTGTTGAATTCTTCACATATATGTCTGGAGGTTGTAATCTTTTCTCCATCAATTTCTTAATCTAGGATTAAAACTTTTTGTTTTTTCAGCACCTATTTCAGTCTTGACAATCTGCCACACAGCTTTTGATTTATTTGTGGCATTTGAGATGTACTTACTGTTTGCCATTGTTTTGCCTTTTTAACTACTCTGTCAAATATTCTTTTGCATTTGTTTAAATAACATAAACTCTGAATCAAGGTTGTCCTTCGCTTCCATGTGCAGTTTCTTCTTTCTCGCACTAGACATCCTGATGCCTTCAGTTATCAACGAATCTTTTCACTGTTTTTTTCGTGTGCTATTATAAAGGGGAAACATTCATTGAGAACACTCATGAATGCTGGTACAAAAGCACTGTAGTTTGTGTTATTGAATACCGGATGCTGAACGGCCAGTAAGCTTCGTTTAGTCTAGAGACAAATGTATTCACATTTCGATGGCTCAACTTCCTGACTCGTTTCATTGTTACAATTTATCTAAATTTGGCAAAGATAAAAAGATCTGAATTGCCCCCCCCTAATTTTAAGATGAACTCTTCTGTAGCACCATAATTGATATCTCTCTCTCTCTATAGTCTATACGTGTTGCAGAAGATGCTGTTACTCCAGTGTACTTGTTAAAGCTAATGTTAGGCCATTTGTAGATGGCAAGTCTTTTAGAGAAATGGCAAATCTGTCATCAGCTGCTACATCTGTGTAGAAGTCAGGGGAAATTGTTGTAGTTCATGCAGAGTAACGCAGATAAATGACAGGTAACAACTATTTCAGGGACAAAATAAACTTACGCTTTATTGGCACAACACATATTAATACATTTGACTACCAAATTATATTACGTTGCCCCATCAACAAACATGGAACATGTATATTCCATAGAGTCTAATGCACTGTGCACATCATATCTTGTGCGCCACTATGCATACTGGAAAATGTTTGTTCAGATATACCGAACACTCCCCCTTGAATACATATTTTTCAGCTACTCAACACTATACAACCCAGGTTAAACCATAATGCTTCACCAGCTTCTGAAATTTGTCACTGAGACGCTTGGTTAGAAGATCAGATAACATTTTTTCTGTGCATAGATAACTGAGGATTAAATTCCCCTGTTCCACATTATGTCTTATAAAGTGATACCTTATGTCAATATGTTTGGATCTTACCCTGGTGACATTATTGTCTGCAAGTTTAATAGCTCCCATATTGTCACAAAATATCACAGTAGGCTTTAATGTTGGAGGAGATTCTGTTTCACTCATCAGTGTACGGATCCAAAGAGCTTCTTGGATAGTGGAGGACAAGGCCATATATTCAGCTTCTACAGTACTCAAAGCAACAGTTCTTTGTCTCTTACATGACCATGATATCAATCCTACCATTAGTCTAAAACAACTTCTGGTGATGGAGTGTCTGCTTTCCAACTCATTTCCCCAGTGTGCATCACTGTATCCTTCCAAATTTACATTTCCAGATTTAGAATATCTTAACTTATAATCAGCAGTTCCATTTAAATATCTGAATATTCTCTTGACTGCCATCCAGTGCTTTTCTCTCGGATCACTGCAAAACTTGCTTACTGCATTTGTGGCAAATGCAATGTGTGGTCTGGAAGTCTGTGCTAAGGGCAGTAGACTTCCTACAGCTTCCAAAGAGGGTACACTTTCCTTACATTTCTTGTCGTCATCAGTTATTAGCAGTTTTGCATTGTTTTCCATAGGAGTAGAAATAGGTTTACAATTTTCCATATTGAACTTTTCTAAGATCTTGTAACACCATAGCTCTAATGCTCTACTTATTTATTTATTTATTTTTTAAATTTAATTTTACATCGTTAAGAACCTGTAAATGTTTTTGATTGAATAGATAACATAAAATTGTGTACTCTTTTCTTTGTCAAACCTTTGATGTCGTGATTTGATTCTATGCAAAGTAGTGTATCTGCAATTTATATTCTTTGTCCCATTTGGAGGGAACAAAACTTACTGTATATGATTGTAATTTTGTGTGAATAATTTTTTGTAGAGATGTCAATATGTGTAAATGTTTTGTTTTATTTAATGTATTTGGTTGCTGTTATGTAAATTGCTGATCTTCACTTAGGGTTCTTAGTTAATTTGTATGTAAAAGGTGTAGTGGTTCCCCTCGGGAACGGAACTGTGTAGCGCACGCAAATTGTGGTTGGCTTAGGTAGAAAAGGTGGAACTGATAGTCAGTCGGGGACGAGCCAGCAGTCGGAGACGAGCTACGAGTCGGAGACGAGCTACCAGTCCATGCACTGCCATGTAACAGATGCATATTGTGCTGATTCGAGAGAGGCTTTTCCTGCTTCTTTCCAAGGCCTCGGATGGATGGATAAATAGCTGGAACTATTCTGGAATTTGTATGAATCATCGCCACGAAGATATGATAGAGTCCGGCAATTCTACCTGCAATTCCACCTAACAACATGCAGTTGCCACCACATTGCGCAGTCATTACATCGGAATACTATAATGATGTACAGTGAAGGGTCAGCTTAATGGATGTGCTAATGTGCTGAAATATAAGGTAATTCATATCTGAATTTATGTACCTACCTTGATTTTACTCCTCATCATAACACCTCTCAGGGTCCTCTCCGTTTGAAGTAAAGTGATTACCGAGTGTCCTTACTGAAAGTACATTGAAACCCATTTTCTAATTGATGCCCTTTGAACATAGTAAAGAGAAAGTTAAAGTTAAAGATGCTTGCTGAAATAATTTTCCTAGTAAAACTGCTTATTAAAGTGTTATTGCCAACTTCAAATTAAAATTTCTCAAGACAGTGGCTTATAGAGTTTTGCTTAGTAAATAATCACACTACTGCCTGTTGTTAATATCAGAAAGTGGGTCAGTATCTTACATTAATGTTAATTTTATGTTTCACGGTAGTAAAAGTAGAAAACTGCATAGTAGGAAATTATATGTTCATGATCACTAAGTGTTTATCTCTCTTGTATGCATATTAACAGTATAAAGACCACTCAGTTTGTGTAAACCCTGAAAGTGATAGTGTTTTCTGTACGTGTTATAATTTTGCAAATAGTTTTTGTGTTGCTCCAGTTGTTAGCTTCAACCTTAAAACATATGTGTGTCAGCGTTCATTGCACTCGCGTGTGGCCAAGTCTAGGTTGTGTTTTGTCCGTTGTAGTTACTTATACCTATTTTCTTGAACGAGAATGTTAATCATTCTCTTGCCTAGTTAGGCTGGCGACCGTTTTCTTTATCAATTAAAGAGTGCAGATAAACAAAATTTCGTTTGTTACTATTCAAATATTTACGTAATTCTGACTTTCATTTCCGATAAGCCACCTCCGTTAGGAACAACACGGTCAACATAACAAAATTCCTCTCAGAGGGTAACACTGCTCGGTTGCTTTATACTATAATTGCTATAGCAAAATAATTCTGTTTTGCAAACTGCCTCCAGTTTCGAGGTTATGGTATGGTAGTAGCTAGAGATGGGCAAACTGAAACACGTAACTGTTTCGAAACAAATGAAACAGTACAATGTAATGTTTCGATACGCTGCTTCGAAACAGTGAAACAATTTGTGTTTTGTAATCTAATAAACCTACACATTTTATCACCTTGAATGTCTACTGTATAAGTATGTCCATATAAACACAAATGAGGTGCGAGAGCACTAATCATGTCGCAGAAAGTATGAAACTATCACTTAGGCGTCTTGACAGTTTCGTATTTCCTGCAGCACATGCACTGCTTTCGTGTCGTGTGACTTTTATACTTTTCAATTGGCTGAGGACAGCCATAGCTGAAGACAGAAGAACCACCACGAACAGAACTGGAGGTGGGAGCAAACTGCAGAAACAACGGATATGCTACTGGGGTTCCCACATTCCATTAGTATGGGTAATATACCCATCCTGCTTATTTCCATGCACACAAAGGGAATCATTGAGGATAATAGGCACAGTCACTATAGACTCACAAATAACGCCAAATAATTCGAATAAATAACAAAATATAACAAAAAAATTTTGTCTTTCAAGGTGTTTCGAACCATTACTATACATTCACCATGCTTCCTAGTCCTTCCCGTTCACCATTACACTATCAGTGATATGTCAAACAGATGCTTGCTATTATACCTACATCAAATTTATGTATGTCTAATAACTGTCACTCTACGCCTTTTTTATTCAAAATGTTATAGGCTTACTTGCGTTTTTTAATATGATTACAGTACATGAACAGAGAAGAATATGTTATAAAAAAGTGTAATTTAACTGAATGATTTTCACATATTTATTATTTTGAATGTGAATAGTATGCGTTGTTTTATTGTTTTGTTAGTGTTTACAAAGCAGATGTTACTCCATTTCGGAATAGGACAGTCAGCTAGAAACGAAGCTTTATTTTCGGACATCTTAAGCTTCATGCTATTGCTTGTCAATAAGATTTCGACACTCTTGAAAGTGTTTCACGAAGTGGTATGTTGTGTTTCAGTACCTGTGCCGAGCCCGAATCTCGTCCGACACAGAGCGGAATGAAACATCATTGTTTCGATACAATCAGTCCGTTCCAAGCACAGGTGGACTGAAACAGCCTTGTTTTGAAACAACGATACAGTTTCTGTGTCTGGCTCGAGATCGAGACAAGGGCGGAATGATACACCGCTGTTTCGAAACAGTGAACCACAGCCGTTCCGAAACACTGAAACAGTTCCACGTATCGATACACTGTAACGAAACATTGGCCAAGACTAGTAGTAGCAGAGGACAGGGAGTGTTATACGTGGCGACCGTGACAGGACGTTGTTCAGTTTGCACCTATAGACGGAAAAAATTATAAGTAGTTAGCATTTTACAAACATAGAGTGAACATAAAACGTCCAGCGGCACGAACCTGTACATTACTTGACAGAACTGGTAGTGGGAGTTCAGTTTAAATTAAAAATAAAAGGTATCAGTACTTAATAGTAGCTAAAATGGACAGGAAACTAGAAATAAATGTAGACACGCGAGAGCAGAATGCAACCGAGAGCAGTTCAGGCAGCACACCAACAGATGGCATGACGCGCGAGTTAAATTACGTACGTTATCACGCAGACGTTAATAAACAGATCGAAGCTATGTGTGTAGCGCGTACTAAGCAAGACAATGTAGGCGATGTTGTCGAAGACAGTGGCTATGCTGATGAATCGAGGGATATGTTTGAATCACCAAAAACTGAAAGGGAAGTAGGACTCGAACAAGAAAATGCGGTAGAAACCAAAAGTGAAAAGACACCAGATCTGACTGATTTACTTAGAATATTGTCTGCGCAATTTGCAGCGCAAAATGACAATATCAATGACAATATTAAGGCACAAATTACAGCACACAATGATAATATTAAGGCACAAATTGCAGCGCAAAACGCAGCACTAGGTAGTGATATTAGTAAACAAATGCAAGAGCAGGGTATCAGACTTAGTAAACAAATTGAAAAAGTCAACTCAAGGGTAGGAACAGTGAGTAATGAAATCAAAAGTATTAAAAGCGAAATTACTGTCATCAATGGCAATATTGCCAATGTACAAGGACAAATTGATGACATTAACGAAAGATTTGACACTGAAGTAATTAAAATTCAAGATTAAATAGAACCCTTAGTCATCACTAAAGTAGACGAAAAGGTATTCGGTATTAAATCCGAAATAGAAACAGAATGTAACGTGGAATTTGCACAGATCAAACAATCTGTAACAGAAACAAGTAGAGAATTAACCAAACAGATTGTTACTTGCGAAAAGAAGTGTGAACATAACGCTTCACAAATCCAAGGCAAAGTGTATGACTTGGAAAGAAAAATACAATCAGGACCTACACATTGTACTGAAAAAATTCCCTTCAGTAAAATATTAGAGGGCGAGGAAAAATTCGACCCTGCAAAGAGACATAACGGTTGGCACCCCCTTGATTTTGTAAAGAATTGCGAAAGAAATTTTCCTGAATATTTGACTGACCAGGAAAAAATCAATGTTGTGATCAGTGCATTAACGGGAGAAGCAAAAAGGTGAAGGTTGAATCTAGATACAAACCATATGTCTTTTGAAAGCTTTAAACAAAAATTTATTGACGAATACTGGTCAGAACAGAAACAAGACCAGTTGTGGCGTGAGTTTCTAATGGCCAGACTGTATGATATCAGAGGTAGGCAAATCATGAAAGAATTTTGCGAATCATGGTACAGAAAACTGATACATTTGAAGGCTAGAAGAACTGAAGCTGAGATCGTTTGGGTTCTTTGGCAGAAACTGCCTGAGGATTCAAAACAATATGTTGGGAGTACACACAGAAGTTTTTCTGCGTTCTTGGAAAGGGTAGAGGATGAAGATCACTGGCGAAGAAATCGCGAGTACCGTCCCCATAATAACAATAATTATTCGCGAGAAAGTAATGACCAAGCTGAACGACAGGAAAACGATAGATTTCGTGTAAACACGATTCAAAGTGGTCGTGCGAGAGGTAGAGGAAATTATACGACGCGCGGCAGAGGATACATAGCGCGGAATTCCCAAACTAGAGATGCAATGGAAAACTAAAAACCGCGTGTGTTATGGGCCGGATTCACGCGGAAACCGGTTTTGGGCCCAAAGAAAAGATGCCAAATATTAGATTCGAGAAGGAAAGATGTAAACTACGGGGCAGGAAGGTTAAGGGCGCGCCTATAGCAGACGGGCGCGGAGAGATACATAGTGGCGTTCCCAGTGCGAAGTCACGTGACCGTTCGTGCTCGGGCCAGCGGTTGCCGGAGCAGCGTACATTGCACTTGGCAGCAGACACAAATGGCAGACGTCAGAACAAGATGGCTGCCGTAGAGAGAGACAGAAGAGGCGGGATCGGACATTTCCGATGGCCGGTTTCAGTAGTAGATGAATGTAGAAATGAAAATAAAGTTAATATGTCATATGATAAAGATAACTCGGTATCGGACTCGTGCGAAAAGACTTTATTAAAGAATAAAAGGGAGCCAGAAAAGGTGAGTGAAAAGGAGAACATTTGTACTGTTAATGATGTATATGAGGTAAAAGACGTAGATGTGGGGGAGGTTGTGATGAATAAAGAGGAAAGGGAGGTAGAATATGCCACGCAAAAGACGTGTGCACAATTAATAATAGGTAAAAAAGAGGTAGAGGAGGACGTTAATAATCATGACATTATGAGCAGTGCAGATGAAATTATTGTTGATGGAAAGGTGTTTAATAGTTTTGATGCAGAAGGGTCTAGTAAGAATTTCGCACAATTACCTGAAAATGACAGCATGGAAGAAAATGAAATGAAAGTTATTGAAGCATGTGACGATTATACTAAGTATGAAGTTAAGGCTGAAATCGTTCAAAGTGATATAACAGAAGTGCCTGACTGTCCAAACGATGTGCATTGTGTAGAAAATGAGTCGGAAAACGAAGTGACTGAAACATCTAGTGATAATCTGCCTCACTGTTTAAAAGTTGCCTTATTGCTCGAATCTGATTACGAAAATGAAATCAGTGATAGTTCAGATGATGAGGGGTATATGAATACAGATAAGAATGAATATACTAACTTTCTCTGTTGTTCAAAAGTCGAGTACTTAAGTAAATCTGATGGTGAGGAAGAGAGTAGTGATGACTCCAGTGAAGATGAATTTTCAGGTGTAGATGAAAGTGAATCTACTTTTACTGAAAGGGGGTATGAAAAAATTAGAGACATTTTTCCAAAGCAAGATACAGAAAGTAGAACTGGGCCAAAAACCGAATGAATTATTCAGTAATGTAACACAGGAGCATAATTTGCAGGAACTTCCAGATGATACTATACTGGGGCAAGCCTTAACAAATGTTTTGAAAGAGAGTGAATTACAGGAACAAAAAGAACCACCTGATAAAATAACAGCAGAACAGGAAATGTTGTACCTTGCTAAAGACTTTGAAATTTCAAAACCTAAAAAGCCACCTGATGAAACAAAATGTTGGCAAGATCTGAATGGGTTAGTGAAAGATGTAGAAAACAGGAGGCCTAAAAAGCCACCAGATTTAAGTGACTATTTTATGAACCATAAAAGACTGCCTTGTTAATAAAGAGACTGGGGGCAGGCTGCTGTATTTGTATATAATTTTAATATAATGGATGACTTTATTATTATATCTGAGTGTTACCTGAAAATGAATTATTGTTTTGTTGATCGTGAGGCCTGTGGCAGGTTGTTGCTTATTTATTGTAGTGTACTGTTTGACTTTGCTTAGAAACTGTTTCATTTACAATTGAATACATATTGTTGCCAGCCTAATTATGAAGATAGGGGCATGTAGTATGGCAAACCTGAAAACTTTACGACTAATGATGCTTATAGTAACTTAACGACAGTGCAAAGAACTCCACAAGATAATAATTAATTTCTAATATTCTTAAAGACCAGAAAGGTCTTATGTTTGCACCATGTTGTGTATTTAAAGCTATATGTCCTCAGATGAGGGTTCTTAAGCCTCAGGGGACATGCACTCTTTGCATTGTCAGGTGCCTGACGAGCACCAGGGACCCGAGTCATTGCCAGCACTACTTCCGTTTCTTTTCGTGCTGCCAACCTTCCTCTTCATCATTCAGAACTTTTACTATCTTCTTTCCTTCTTCTCTATCAGAATAAACTGAAAAGTGTAGAAATAAGATGTAAGATACTGTGTGTTGTTTGTGGACAAGTAAATGAATAATTAAATTGGGTACACTAGAAAATGACCAAGAATAATGTAAGTATTGTAGATATTGTAAAGAGAAAATGTAATGTAAAAGTAAAGGGAAAAGTATAGATGAGAAAAGAATAGGTTACTGAAAACAAGGCAAATGAATACTATAATATGACTAAATGTAAATGTTTTTGAAAAAAAAGGGGGCAATATGGTGTTGAAAAACTGTATGTGTGTTTAAAACTGAGGAGATGAACCTGACTAATATGTATAAAGTAGATGTGAGATGTATGTGTCTAGTACCACAAAGGGTTGGCAGAAAGCACTTACAATAAGATATGAAATTATTGTCCTGGTCTTGATGTACGTAATGACCTAACAGTGTGTGAAAAACCAATGACAAATGAGTAGTAAAAATACTTTATCCTAACTTGATCCTGAATATGACATTTAAAATTTTCTTGATTAATGTATATGTTACCTGTCGTTATCATTTGAAAAGAAATGATTTTGTTAGATTAGATTAGATTAGATTAGATTTACTTTCATTCCAATTGATCCGTAGTGAGGAGGTCCTCCTGGATGTGGAACATGTCAGAAAAACAACAATACATGACAAATATTTACAACTAAAACAAATAAGCTAATGTACCATTCCACAGGTCCCAAGTGGAATGATCGTCATTTTTTAATGAACACTAAGAGTCATTTTACAAATACTAATGCACTGAATTTAAAATAAAAAAGTTTTTTATTTATTTATAAGGTAATAAACATGTAATACAACTACTGTAATACTTATTTACAATGAACACATTACTGCACTGAAATGGTGCAGAAGTTAGATTATACTTACACACACACACACACACACACAAATTTTCAGTGAACACATTACTGCACTGAAATTGTGCAGAAGTTATGTTGTACTTATATACAAATCAGTTGGTTTTACTAAGAAATTCATCAATGGAGTAGAAGGAGTTGGCCACCAATAAATACTTTAGGCTTCTCTTAAACTGAATTTCATTGGTTGTTAAGCTTTTTATGGCTGCTGGCAAGTTATTGAAAATGTGTGTTCCTGAATAATGCACACCTTTTTGTACAAGACTAAGTGACTTTAAATCCTTGTGAAGATTATTCTTATTTCTAGTATTGATTCCATGAATTGAGCTGTTGGTTTGAAAAAGTGATATATTTTTAATGACAAATTTCATTAAGGAATAAATATATGGGGAAGCTGTAGTTAGTATCCGTAGTTCCCTAAACAGGCTTCTGCAGGATGTTCTAGAGTTCACACCACATATAATTCTAACTGCACGTTTTTGTGCCCGGAAAACTTTAGCTTGGCTTGATGAATTACCCCAAAAAATAATCCCATATGACATTATGGAATGAAAGTAAGCATAGTATGCCAGCTTTTTCATTTTTATATCCCCTACGTCTGACAAAATTCGCATTGCAAACAGAAATTTGTTAAGACGCTTCAGCAGTTCTGTGGTGTGCTCCTCCCAATTGAATTTATTATCAAGCTGTAATCCCAAGAATTTAACACTGTCCACTTCTTCTATCTTCTTGTCATCGTATGTTAGACATATACTCTTCGGACACCCCTTACAAGTTCTGAACTGCATGTAGTGTGTTTTTTTCAAAGTTTAGTGACAAAGAATTGGCTAGGAACCAGTGATTAATGTCCACAAATATTTTATTGACTGATCTTTCTAAGACTACACTTGATTTGCTATTTATTGCAATGTTTGTATCATCGGCAAACAAAACAAACTTGGCATCTGGTAATGTTACTGATGAAAGATCATTGATATACACAAGAAAAAGTAAGGGCCCCAAAATGGAACCTTGTGGGACCCCACATGTAATTAGTTCCCAGTTGGATGATGCCTGATAGCTTGATACATGTCTCTTTCCTAATAACACCCTTTGTTTCCTGCCAGAGATATAAGATTTGAACCATTTTGCAGCATTTCCTGTTACACTATAATATTCTAGTTTACTTAAAAGGATATTGTGATTTACACAGTCAAATGCCTTTGACAGATCACAAAATATACCAGTTGCCTGCAATTTTTTGTCTAATGAATTAAGCACATTTTCACTGTAAGTGAAGATAGCCTTCTATATATCAGAACCTTTTAGAATCCAAACTGTGACTTTGACAGTATGTTATTTGAGATAAGATGGTTATAAAGACGACTGTACATTACTTTTTCGAAAATTTTGAGAATGCTGGTAACAGTGAAATTGGATGGAAATTTGATGCTATTTCTTTATCTCCCTTCTTAAACAGTGGCTGAACTTCAGCATATTTCAGCCATTCAGGAAATATTCCACTGATAAACGACTGGTTACACAGATAGCTTAATATGTTACTTAGCTCAGAATCACATTCTTTAATTAACTTTGTTGATATTTCATCATACCCACTAGATGTTTTTGATTTTAAAGATTTTATGATGGACATTATTTCTGTTGGGGTAGTGAGGGTCAAATCGATATTATGGAAGTTACTTGAAATGTCTGGTCTAAGGAAATCCATAGCAGCATCTACCGAACCTGACAACCCCATCTTTTCAGTAACAGTTATAAAATGTTTGTTAAAAAGTTCTGCAACACTGTACACATCTGTCACCAATGTACACTGACACCGGTGTGTCAGACCCACCATACTTGCTCCGGACACTGCGAGAGGGCTGTACAAGCAATGATCACACGCACGGCACAGCGGACACACCAGGAACCGCGGTGTTGGCCGTCGAATGGCGCTAGCTGCGCAGCATTTGTGCACCGCCGCCGTCAGTGTAAGCCAGTTTGCCGTGGCATACGGAGCTCCATCGCAGTCTTTAACACTGGTAGCATGCCACGACAGCGTGGACGTGAACCGTATGTGCAGTTGACGGACTTTGAGCGAGGGCGTATAGTGGGCATGCGGGAGGCCGGGTGGACGTACCGCCGAATTGCTCAACACGTGGGGCGTGAGGTCTCCACAGTACATCGATGTTGTCGCCAGTGGTCGGCGGAAGGTGCACGTGCCCGTCGACCTGGGACCGGACCGCAGCGACGCACGGATGCACGCCAAGACCGTAGGATCCTACGCAGTGCCGTAGGGGACCGCACCGCCACTTCCCTGCAAATTAGGGACACTGTTGCTCCTGGGGTATCGGCGAGGACCATTCGCAACCGTCTCGATGAAGCTGGGCTACGGTCCCGCACACCGTTAGGCCGTCTTCCGCTCACGCCCCAACATCGTGCAGCCCGCCTCCAGTGGTGTCGCGACAGGCGTGAATGGAGGGACGAATGGAGACGTGTCGTCTTCAGCGATGAGAGACGCTTATGCCTTGGTGCCAATGATGGTCGTATGCGTGTTTGGCGCCGTGCAGGTGAGCGCCACAATCAGGACTGCATACGACCGAGGCACACAGGGCCAACACCCGGCATCATGGTGTGGGGAGCGATCTCCTACACTGGCCGTACACCACTGGTGATCGTCGAGGGGACACTGAATAGTGCACGGTACATCCAAACCGTCATCGAACCCATTGTTCTACCATTCCTAGACCGGCAAGGGAACTTGCTGTTCCAACAGGACAATGCACGTCCGCATGTATCCCGTGCCACCCAACGTGCTCTAGAAGGTGTAAGTCAACTACCCTGGCCAGCAAGATCTCCGGATCTGTCCCCCATTGAGCATGTTTGGGACTGGATGAAGCGTCGTCTCACGCGGTCTGCACGTCCAGCACGAACGCTGGTCCAACTGAGGCGCCAGGTGGAAATGGCATGGCAAGCTGTTCCACAGGACTACATCCAGCATCTCTACGATCGTCTCCATGGGAGAATAGCAGCCTGCATTGCTGCGAAAGGTGGATATACACTGTACTAGTGCCGACATTGTGCATGCTCTGTTGCCTGTGTCTATGTGCCTGTGGTTCTGTCAGTGTGATTATGTGATGTATCTGACCCCAGGAATGTGTCAATAAAGTTTCCCCTTCCTGGGACAATGAATTCACGGTGTTCTTATTTCAATTTCCAGGAGTGTATCATTTACTTTTAATGCTATTTGTTCCTCTTCATGTCTGGTTCTACCGGTCTCCTCCTTCACTATATCCCATATTGTCTTTATTTTGTTATCTGATATGACTATCTTTTCCTTGTAATATATTTGCTTTGACATCCGTATTACAGTCTTTAATATTTTGCAGTATTTCTTATAATGTGCTATAGCATCAACATTGGAAATGTTTCGGATTGACAGATAGAGTTTTCTTTTTGTTTTACAAGATACCCCTATTCCTCGAGTAATCCATGGCTTCTTTGTAGATTTTCCTCTAACCTTGGTAAGTTTTGGGGGAAAGCAATGTTCAAATAAGGTAAGCACTTTTTTAGCAAAAATGTTATATTTTTCATTCATGCCATGAGTACTGTAAACATCAGTCCAGTGAATGTCTCTGAGGAGTGTCCTAAAACAATCAATTTTTGGCTTACTGATTACCCTCTTGAGCTCAGATTTAACAGATTTTATATCCTGTTCAGTATTAACATTTAACAGAAGGAACTGCATGTCATGGTCTGAGAGGCCATTGACTATTGGTTTTGTAATATAATTTTGTTCATTGGACTTTTCTATAAAGATATTATCAATGGCTGTTTGTGAGCAAGTGGCTATCCTAGTGGGGAACTTTACTGTGGGAATTAAGTTGAATCATAGTGTTACTGACTCAAATAAGTTCTTATTCGGAGAGTCTTTAAGGAAATCTACATTGAAATCACCAGGAACCACTATTTCTTTGTTTTTGGTTGTTAAAAGGGCCAGTACAGCTTCAAGGTGGTTTACAAACAGATTAAAGTTACCTGCAGGTGCTCGATATACACTTAATATTATGAAAGATTTTTTGTGAAAATCTAATTCTGTTGCACATGCTTCCATATGCTGTTCTAGGCAAAATTTATGAATGTCTATGTTCTTAAATTTATGACAGTTCCTGATGAATGTGGCAACTCCTCCTTTCTCCATTTCTGGTCTACAAAAGTGAGATGCTAACCTAAACCCTGTAACACTTAAAAGTTCTATACCAGTGGTCACATGATGTTCAGAGAGGCAGATTATGTCAGCTGGATTTGAAGACTCTAATTCATCTATGCAGATAGTTAATTCATTAATTTTATTTCTCAGTCCTCGAATATTTTGATGCAATAAAGATAGCTGACATTTCACATTGACTAAGTTAAAATTGGGTGGAGTTAAAATATCTGCTGACAGTTGAAAATTCTTAACCAATGGCTGTTTATGCTGATGTAATAAGCTGGAATTATGTTTTTTTATTTCTTTCTCAAACTGAAGGTTTGTCTCAGTTCTAACCTCTCTTAAAATTTGCTTTCTTTCTGTCCTCCCTACCCTAAAAAGGGTCTTTCCTGAATCCTATAACCACTGGTATTTTACCACTCATTACAGTGCCTCCCCCCTTTAACTTTCCTGCTACCAGTGTCTAATGGCTGTTTCAAAGTTGCAGGTTTTATGTTTTATACCACTAAGGCAAATTTTACCAAAGATGTGACATAATGATGAAAAATGTAAAGATGATGACAATAAACTGCTCAAAAGTATGTTGTTGGGCAGCAAAACAAGACAAGAGAATAAAAATGCTCTGTTCCTGAAGTTGGGAGCTACCAAATATGCTGTGTGAGCAGTAGCCAAAGGGCTTGCCATTGTGGGGCAAGAAATTGATAAGTGGTCATGAACTGCCAAACTTAGAGGATGGGGCAGTGTGTTAATTTAAAAATGTTTCTTTTAATGTTCTTAACCTAAATTGTGTTTTTGTGCCTAAATGTTTACATACAAAGACTGCCAAACCAATAATGGGCAGTATGAGTAACATGGACTGCTAGTACTGAGGCAAGCAGTGAACTAAGTTAGGTTTTTTGAGCAGTATGTCATGAACTGACTATTCTTATTGAAGTCAGTGAAAAGTTATTATAAAATATACATGCATTCTTACTCAAATGGATGTAGATGTTTTGATACTAGGTTTTTTGAAATAACTTAAAGTTTTGGACTGCCTTGTTTTAAAACACAGCAGTGATGATTAAAGATAGGCTATGAATGTGTTAGTGTGTTTATGTGCAACAAATATTTTGGACTGCTATTAATGAAGAGCAGTTTTAAAGTTAGTTATTTTGAAAAAACCTTGCAAAGTTACTTTGGTATTTAAAGAGTCAGTTGGAAAAAGGTTCTCATAGTTGTTTGTGTAAATATTTGTGCATATCTGGATGCAAACTGATATTTTCAATATTTCATTAATTGCTGAACCTTGTAAAATGTACCGTGATCATAAATATGCTTGTGTGTCTGTGAAATTTTACATTCCTTTAAAATTATTGAGAGACAAACTTCTGTTTTGCTAAGTTAGAATGTTCTGTGTTGTTGTATATGTGTATTTCCTTTATTTTATTTGTAGGCTATACCATATTCTACGAATATGCAGATTATTTTTGTACTGTTTGTCTGTTACTTGAACTGTATGTGTATGGAAAGAACATACTAGAAGATATCTTGTGTAATGATGAAAATTAGTTTCCTTAAACCAGTGTGAAATTGAAAATTGCTTTAGATGTCTTATTTTGAAAATATTTTGGAAGAATGGTATGAAGTTTCTTACTGTATATACTGTATGTTTGTAATATGTTTCTTTTTTTTGTCTCAACTAAAGTTGGATGGAATAAATTAATTTTTTTTGCATCCAACACCACTTAGGTGTTATAGATGTTTCCTTGAAGTATCCCTTACAGGAAACTTCAACGAAACATGGGGCATGTGTAACACCATAGCTCTAATGCTCTACTTATTTATTTCGTTTTTTTTTTAATTTAATTTTACATCGTTAAGAACCTGTAAATGTTTTTGATTGAATAGATAACATAAAATTGTGTACTCTTTTCTTTGTCAAACCTTTGATGTCGTGATTTGATTCTATGCAAAGTAGTGTATCTGCAATTTATATTCTTTGTCCCATTTGGAGGGAACAAAACTTACTGTATATGATTTTAATTTTGTGTGAATAATTTTTTGTAGAGATGTCAATATGTGTAAATGTTTTATACCTAAAAACAAAGATGATGTGACTTACCAAATGAAAGTGCTGGCAGGTCGACAGACACACAAACGAACACAAACATACACACAAAATTCAAGCTTTCGCAACAAACTGTTGTCTCATCAGGAAAGAGGGAAGGAGAGGGAAAGACGAAAGGATGTGGGTTTTAAGGGAGAGGGTAAGGAGTCATTCCAGTCCCGGGAGCGGAAAGACTTACCTTATGGGGAAAAAAGGACGGGTATACACTCGCACACACACACATATCCATCCACACATATACAGACACAAGCAGACATATTTAAAGACAGAGAGTTTGGGCAGAGATGTCAGTCGAGGCAGAAGTGCAGAGGCAAAGATGTTGTTGAATGACAGGTGAGGTATGAGTGGCGGCAACTTGAAATTAGCGGAGATTGAGGCCTGGTGGATAACGGGAAGAGAGGATATATTGAAGAGCAAGTTCCCATCTCCGGAGTTCGGATAGGTTGGTGTTAGTAGGAAGTATCCAGATAACCCGGACGGTGTAACACTGCGCCAAGATGTGCTGGTCGTGCACCAAGGCATGTTTAGCCACAGGGTGATCCTCATTACCAACAAACACTGTCTGCCTGTGTCCATTCATGCGAATGGACAGTTTGTTGCTGGTCATTCTCACATAGAATGCATCACAGTGTAGGCAGGTCAGTTGGTAGATCACGTGGGTGCTTTCACACGTGGCTCTGCCTTTGATCGTGTACACCTTCCGGGTTACAGGACTGGAGTAGGTGGTGGTGGGAGGGTGCATGGGACAGGTTTTACACCGGGGGCGGTTACAAGGGTAGGAGCCAGAGGGTAGGGAAGGTGGTTTGGGGATTTCATAGGGATGAACTAAGAGGTTACGAAGGTTAGGTGGACGGCGGAAAGACACTCTTGGTGGAGTGGGGAGGATTTCATGAAGGATGGATCTCATTTCAGGGCAGGATTTGAGGAAGTCGTATCCCTGCTGGAGAGCCACATTCAGAATCTGATCCAGTCCCGGAAAGTATCCTGTCACAAGTGGGGCACTTTTGTGGTTCTTCTGTGGGAGGTTCTGGGTTTGAGAGGATGAGGAAGTGGCTCTGGTTATTTGCTTCTGTACCAGGTCGGGAGGGTAGTTGCGGGATGCGAAAGCTGTTGTCAGGTTGTTGGTGTAATGCTTCAGGGATTCCGGACTGGAGCAGATTCGTTTGCCACAAAGACCTAGGCTGTAGGGAAGGGACCGTTTGATGTGGAACGGGTGGCAGCTGTCGTAATGGAGGTACTGTTGCATGTTGGTGGGTTTGATGTGGACGGACGTGTGAAGCTGGCTATTGGACAGGTGAAGGTCAACATCAAGGAAAGTGGCATGGGATTTGGAGTAGGACCAGGTGAATCTGATGGAACCAAAGGAGTTGAGGTTGGAGAGGAAATTCTGGAGTTCTTCTTCACTGTGAGTCCAGATCATGAAGATGTCATCAATAAATCTGTACCAAACTTTGGGTTGGCAGGCCTGGGTAACCAAGAAGGCTTCCTCTAAGCGACCCATGAATAGGTTGGCGTACGAGGGGGCCATCCTGCTACCCATGGCTGTTCCCTTTAATTGTTGGTATGTCTGGTTTTCAAAAGTGAAGAAGTTGTGGGTCAGGATGAAGCTGGCTAAGGTAATGAGGAAAGAGGTTTTAGGTAGGGTGGCAGGTGATCGGCGTGAAAGGAAGTGCTCCATCGCAGCGAGGCCCTGGACGTGCGGGATATTTGTGTATAAGGAAGTGGCATCAATGGTTACAAGGATGGTTTCTGGGGGTAACGGATTGGGTAAGGATTCCAGGCGTTCGAGAAAGTGGTTGGTGTCTTTGATGAAGGATGGGAGACTGCATGTAATGGGTTGAAGGTTCCCACCTGTCCAATGGCCAGCTTCACACGTCCGTCCAAATCAAACCCACCAACAAGCAACAGTACCTCCATTACGACAGCTGCCACCCGTTCCACATCAAACGGTCCCTTCCCTACAGCCTAGGTCTTCGTGGCAAAAGAATCTGCTCCAGTCCGGAATCCCTGAAGCATTACACCAACAACCTGACAACAGCTTTCGCATCCTGCAACTACCCTCCCGACCTGGTACAGAAGCAAATAACCAGAGCCACTTCCTCATCCTCTCAAACCCAGAACCTCCCACAGAAGAACCACAAAAGTGCCCCACTTGTGACAGGATACTTTCCGGGACTGGATCAGATTCTGAATGTGGCTCTCCAGCAGGGATACGACTTCCTCAAATCCTGCCCTGAAATGAGATCCATCCTTCATGAAATCCTCCCCACTCCACCAAGAGTGTCTTTCCGCCGTCCACCTAACCTTCGTAACCTCTTAGTTCATCCCTATGAAATCCCCAAACCACCTTCCCTACCCTCTAGCTCCTACCCTTGTAACCGCCCCCGGTGTAAAACCTGTCCCATGCGCCCTCCCACCACCACCTACTCCAGTCCTGTAACCCGGAAGGTGTACACAATCAAAGGCAGAGCCACGTGTGAAAGCACCCACGTGATCTACCAACTGACCTGCCTACATTTATTCACAGGATTATAAAATCTGTAACCTTTTGAGTCCTCACAGTAGCCAACAAAATTATGTTTTTCAGATTTTTCATCCCATTTTCCTCTTAATGGTTTTGGAATCTGAACCATGGCTTCACATCCAAACACTTTTAAGTGGTTTAGATCTGGTTTCTTCCCAGTCGAGTTAATTAAATACACTGCTGTTGACACAGCCTCAACCCAAAAACACTTAGGTAGTTCAGCATCACTTAACATACTTGCCTTTTCTACAATGGTTCTGTTGGCTCATTCTGCAACTCTATTCTGAGAAAGACTGTAGGGAATGGTAGTCTGATGCCTAATACCCATTCCATTCAACTGTTCCTTAAACCGTCTGTTTACATATTCTGATGCACTGTCTGATCTAATGATTTTAATTTTCTTCCCAGTCTGTCTTTCGACCATTTTGCAATAAACAACAAATAAAGTAAACATGCATGTATCCAGAAAAATCATCTATGAATATCAGGAAATAGAAGCTACCTCCTAAGGATTCATTCTCCATAGGTCCACAGAGATCTGAATGTATGAGTTGCAAGACTTCGGTAGATCTGCTCTGACTCGAGTTAAATGACAATCTGGCTTGCTTCCCTTACAAACACACCTCACATTGAACTTAATTCATTTCATAATTTTCCATCCTAGTTGCCATATTCTTCAGTAAAGTCATACTTTTCCTATTCCTATTCCTATGCCACAAGAAACCTTTTACAGCATAAACAGAATGATTTCCTGTTTCAGCAGTATTTTGAACTATATTGACTTTGCAAATACATCTTACATTACTTGCAGTGGCTACAAGTGTCTATCACTTGGCTCCCTCTATATCGAAGATAACTTTATTACCCTTCTTTACTATTTCGTTTTCTGACAACAAATTACTTGCGATATTCCTTACATAATGTACATCATGAGTAGTAACAATTTCCTTTTCCTCGTTCACAAGCAAATTAAGATCCACTTTTCCTGCGAGTTCACACCTTAACTTAGATCCGTCAGGTGTAGAAATTCCAATGTCAGACCTTGACTGAACATCATACAAACCTGACGGAGCTTTGGTAATGTGCACAGATGCTCCTGAATCCAGGAACCATTCTGCATGATCGTCACTCGCTTCATTAAAAGAGTAAAAAACAGAAAATGCCTTACCTTTATCGGTAGTCTTTCTCTCAGGAATACTAGAATTAACATGCTTTTTTTCTTTTATACTTAACTTTTCGTTACACTTTGAAGCAATATGGCCAATTTTCTGGCATCTGAAACATCTTATTCACTTCTTCTTCTTATACTTAGAGTATAAAGCCGACGCTGTTTCTTTTTCTTAAGCATTAGAATCTGGTTCATTCTTCGCGTCCTGTAGAATCTTTACTTTAACACTATCCACTGTAATGGATATTCCCGAACTTTCAAAACCTATAATCATTGGCGAATATTTATCTGGTAGTCCAGCTAACAATAAAGTTCCAATCCATTCATCCGCATTTCAAAACCAATATTCCTCAGACGATTGGAGATTGAAATTATTTTATTCACATATTCATCGACCCTTTTACACTTATTCAATCTTGTGGTTATGAGCTCACGAAGTAATCCTACTTTTCTGCTTAAACCACCTTCATCAAATGCGTTATTCAGTTTGTCCCTTACCTCCTTTGCTGACATAGCCTTTTCTGTGTGAAGATAATTCACTGTATCAATCAAAAGGATTAGTTTTGATTTCGCCTTCCGATCCTTAGTAGCAAAACTTGATTCCGTAGGTGCCAATTTACCGTTTACGACGTCCCATAAGTCATCCAAGTGCAAATACGCCTCAACGGCAAATTTCCAGGTCGCGTAATTTTCGTGCACTACAAGCCGCTCTATTTGCGGTATGTGTGCTGCACTCATTTTACAGTTACTTTCTTCTTCGTATAGCGTACATAATCCAAGTTTATACGAACTTCCGCGCACATTTTGCGCAAATAGTCACCTTAAAGCTTGTTGTTTCGCTTTAATCCAGCACCTGGGCCCATAACCTGTTGTAGTTTATGCAGATTAACACAGATAAATGACAGGTAACAACTATTTCAGGGACAAAATAAACTTATCCTTTATTCGCACAACACATATTAATACATTTGACAACCAAATTATATTACGTTGCCCCATCAACAAACACGGAACATGTATATTCCATAGAGTCTAATGCACTGTACACATCATATCTTGTGCGCCACTATGCACATTGGAAAATGTTTGTTCACAGATCAACAGAAATAATGATCTTTTCACATAATTTTTCTACCGGCAACCTACTCAGCGTGGCTTCAAATTTGTCTGGAAATGCGCATGTAGCTGAATAGACAGGGATATGATAATAATTAATAGGCCATATTCCAAAAGTTGAATACAACAGCTTTCAGTTGACTCCATCTTGAAAATGCGCCAGTAGAAATTCCGACCACTTTTGTAGTGGACTCTGAAAGCGATTTTAGTAGCCATATGGACGTGCAAAATTTTGGTTTCTGCGTAAATTCGATAATAGGGCTTCTCTCCGATGAGAGATCTTTGGTTTCAAGCATCTTTGACCAATACAAACTTGCTTGTTGCTATGGTTACCGCGTTATTCAAATGTGCGCGAGGGGTAAAAGTCAAAAATTTAGCGTTAGTTTAAAAATTTGGTGACGTTCATATTTTTCGATTTTCTTATTCTTGTGGAATTTTTACTGCAGGTGTCAGAAGACAATTTTTTGCATGCTCTGTTGCTGCGTTTAAGTTAAAAATAAATTTGCTGTTGTAGACGGTAGTTACTGTCGAGTGTCTCGTAAAGGATGGCAACATTCGCCGAAAAAATGAGTACTTTCGTAACAAGAGCTAATATGTTCTTCACGAAGACCGACATGTGTGTAATATTTTTCGAACCTCTCCTTCCATATCAAATACTTCTGCACTGGAATTCATACTTTATGGCTTTCTTTGTAGTGTGCGAAATAGGAACGACGGCGCTAAAAATTCTTTCCCTCCCGTGCCCACCAGATTATCTTTACACAAACTTGTTAGTTATAGTGTTTTTGACTATTACCGAAACAGGGAGGCTGTACATGGCAATGAAAGGAAATCTAGGGGAAGACGATTTTAAGTCAGTTATTTGTTCGTTATTTTTGTGTCCATTTTCTGTTCTTGGAACAGTTTATTTGTTAACATGGCAAGTTTATGTTTTGAGACTAGATTTTATAATATGCGTCATGGCACTCTCAATGCAATCTCTTGGAGCTTTGTGTGGTTTGTATACGCTTTGGATAATGTACAGAGACGCTTTCTGCTGGTACTGAGAACATATGATCTCCTTTATTATGCTGGATTATCCATATATTCCCCACAATTCGTTCAGTACCGGGAAAATGAATGTGCTGAAAAGATTTATGCAGAAGCTACAAGCTAGAATACAGTTGTAATCACATACTTAGATACAAGAAAAATTACAGACTGTTAATTAGTGCAGTGGGGTTGATAACACAGAATGTTATTGTTAATATGGTCTTAGTGCTTGAACTGTAAAGTACATGTAGGAGCCTGTCATTCTTGAAGTATGCACTTCTTGTAAGAAAGTGTTTATCTGTTTTATGTGAGTTGTAGATATATTGTACAGAGACTTCATTTACCTGCATGTAATGTAGTTTTATCCCTGTACAGATACTGCAAACAAGTTACAGTTAGATGTATGAATTTCGTAATTATTTACTGTATTTGTCGTTTTAGTTTTATGATATGGATTTTTCATATGTGTACAATACAAATTGCAACCCATAAAATTTTACAAAACCTGCACCAACAATATAGTATTACAACAGATTTTTATCCAGTAAACTTCCAAGACAAAAATCATTGAATTTTTGTATTTCATTAGTATTGTGTATGCATAGTGTCAAGTAATTGTGTGCTGTACAACTGGTATATGTAAACAATGAAAGTTACAGTAAAAAATATGGTATTCGTTGATGTAAAATATTTATAATAATAGCTTTAATCACAAAACTGAGTAATAAGGATATTGTCTAAGAAAATAACCACCCTTATTATAGAGAACTCTTCAAGTGTATTGGGAGTTTGATGCTCGATTCCTGGTATATTCATTCATCTGTGGAACTTGTAGCGAATAATAGCCAGTTTCATTTGAATTATGGTTTACACACAAATGATTTCAATGTAGACTTCGGAGCTTTTCTTTGGAGTTTAAGTTGGTGTCTACATACAGATGGAAATATTTTTAAGAAGCCATTGGTACAGGTAAAACAAGAAAATTACAAAATTAATTATTAGCTATTGCTTCTTTGTTTGAGTTCAAGAATGGAACACTGCTGGAAGCAGCAGGACAAGTAAATAAATTGATTAGAAAGAAGCCCTTTTTCTTTCAGTATGTAGGTGCCAGTTACATATAATTATCAGTGTGGTCTTGTAACATTAAACAAGCAGAAATCAGTGAACTCCATTTGTGTAACCATGGATGCAGCACCAACTTTTTCCAAAGTATTTGTTCTGACAATTGGCGATTTAATTAATAGGTCAGATTAAGACTAATACAATTACTATACAATAGTGGTAGCCTAGTTAATGAAAATACATGTTTAATACTGACAGTATTAATGTGAAGACAGAAACAATATACTTTAAGCAATAGCTAAACAAGTTATTCTTTAAATATGTGTACTTTTAATGTAGCCTATATTATTACTTTTGATACATATTGCAAAGAAGAAGGCATGTGTGCATACTGTAATCCTAATATTGTAAAGGCCTGTATGTGTCTGACACATATTTGTGCTTACTGTCAACGTATCTATGGTAATATATTATCATTTCAGCAATGCATGGCAGCTGATTAAAAAACTGAAGTTGTAGGTGGTTAATAACAATGCCCATAGGACCTTCAGCCATGGCTGTCCCTAAGGTCAAAGCAACCTCATTTCATAATTGTGGAGATACTATTGTATTCACTTTGCAGCCAAACTTCAAATTCGACAGTTATTTTCCTTTTAATGCAGAATGCCATGACCATCAACATTTGGAAGACTTTGCTAAGATAGGGAAATATACAAAGAAGTATGTTTTATGAGGGCTTAATCATAAAGTCTTATTTTGCATGTACAAAAACACAAATACACTGAAGAATATATAAAAATACATAAATAAATAAGGTAACGGTAAATCCATAAATATAAATGGAAATGTCGTGTGGCTAGGGCCTCCCGTCGGGTAGACCGTTCGCCTGGTGCAGGTCTTTCAATCTGACGCCACTTCGGCGACCTGCGCGTCGATGGGGATGAAATGATGATGATTAGGACAACACAACACCCAGTCCCTGAGCGGAGAAAATTTCTGACCCAGCCGGGAATCGAACCCGGGCCCTTAGGATTGACAGTCTGTCACGCTGACCTCTCAGCTACTGGGGCGGACAAATCCATAAATAAGGTAAAGATAATGTTTTGCGTTTTGGCCCTACGCAGGCCTATCACGCCCAGTTGACCACTGTGTCATCCTCTGCTAATGGTATCATCGGATGCAGTATGGAGGGGCATGTGGTCAATACATCACTCGACTGATCATCGTCGGGTTTCTCAGCCTCGGAAGCACTGCCAGCCGCTCAAGTATCTCCTCATTTGGCCCCATGAGGCTCAGTGCATCCCGTACCAGTCCTCCATCTGAGGAAGAGCCCGTAACAGTTGCAGGCATCAAATCTAAGCTCTACGCATGGCAGTCAGCCTTGCTGACCGCACGCCTGAGGAGACAGACTTCATAAATAAGACATATATATATAAATGATACATTAAAAAACAGTTGTTATATGCTAATGCCCAGTCTCCTTATCCAGTCGAGTCTTAACGGTGTTTCGATGAAAATGTCACCCGTGTAGGCTGTCGATTTACACTCCTTGACAATGTGCCAGACGGTCTGGTTCAATGCCCCGCAGTCACACCTTGGGCTGCACTGCTTACCTCATTTGTGCAGGTTGTTTACACTCACTTTGAGTCCTGTGTGGATGCGATTTATGTTCTTCCACACCTGCTACGGGTGTTCAGAGCCCTCGGATCTCTGTAGAGGGTCAGTAAGATGTTGCACTGCAGTTTGAGTGTTCATATTGTCAGCGTCATCCCATTTTCTGTCAGTAGTGAAGCTGCCACTGGTGAGCCGTCGGACCAGTTGTGAGGGTAGATTTCTGGAACGAAGTCAGTTTGTTGTCAAACCGTGGGACACCTATGTGGATGGGAGGTTGAAGATTATTCATTATTTTGGAATATTTTTGAAAGTTTTACTATCGCATCTCGAAAACAGTTGTCTTTCTGTGTTCATTGTTCAGTGCAGCACATTTTCCAAAACATGTAGCTAAGCCAAAACCCTGGTTGTAATAGTCTGCTTTTTGACAGTTCAGGAAACATTCCTCCTCAAAAATCACATTGTCATTCTAGAAATGCCAACCAAATTATGAATTCTTCATTTGAGGAAAGGGGAAGAAGTCACTTGCTGTGTCGGCAACAGAATACAGGTCTGGTGCGAGCAAAATTTGATAGAAGAAGCAGCATATCTGCCCGAGTCCTGTGCAGAATGAGATAGGGTGTTGCCAGGCAGCAAAAGCTACCATTTTGAGAGCTTCCTGTGACACTTCATCTTCAAACATCCCTTATCTTCAATAAAATTCACAGTATTTCAAAATGAAATACTTGAGTATTGCTCATCAGTGTGGGATCCGTACCAGATCGGGTTGACGGAGGAGATAGAGAAGATCCAAAGAAGAGCGGCGCATTTCGTCACAGGGTTATGTGGTAAGCGTGATAGCGTTACGGAGATGTGTAGCAAACTCAAGTGGCAGACTCTGCAAGAAAGGCACTCTGCATCGCAGTGTAGCTTGCTGTCCAGGGTTCGAGAGGGTGCGTTTCTGGATGAGGTATAGAATATATTGCTTCCCCCTACTTATACATCCCGAGGAGATCACGAATGTAAAATTAGAGAGATTTGAACGTGCACAGAGGCTTTCCGGCAGTCGTTCTTCCCGCGAACCATACGCGACTGGAACAGGAAAGGGAGGTAATGACAGTGGTATGTAAAGTGCCCTCCACCACACACCGTTTGGTGGCTTGCAGAGTATAAATGTAGATGTAGAATATAGAGCTTTTAAGGCTTTGTAAGATTTATTATGTTCAACTTAAAATTATAAATAATACATCAAATGAAAGAACAACTGGGCAATTCCACAGTTACGGGTGTTACATGTACACACCTTAAAATCAGGAAAAATAATGTAAGGAAAAATATTTATTGAATTTAATATTGAAAACTTTTAAGGCTTACATTATATTTCATCTTAGAAATGTTGATACTGGAATTGTTTTATTGTTCTCCTGGTTATTAATCAAAAAAGTAGTGTTACGGGTGTTACCAGAAGTAGACCTGGCCCCTGTTATGAGTTAGGGAATTCTCTAATTTCTGCAAACTTGATGAAGCTTTTATCCTTGGTAAAACACCTGTTAAGAGGTATTGCCCCAAATTTTATTTTGAAATATAAATTTTTATTTTTTTGGACATCATAACTTAGTGTATATATATTTTTTGCTGTTACAGGTGTTAAATTAAATGTTACGGGTGTTACATAGATGCATCAGATTTGATTCTTGAAGGAATAAATTTACCTCTTACAATTGCATAAAAAGAAAAGAAGTATTGTAGTTTATTTGGAATAAAAGTATGTACTTAAGGAAACATATTTGAAGGGTAAAGCTATTTATTACACAAAAAATTTTGTTACAATTTTATAGTACAACTAGGCCAAGATATTGTTACTTTCTTAACATTTACCTCATTTTGTAGGCCTAATAAATTTATGACAAAATTGTTTTCTTATTATTGATTGGTTTAAAAACTTCATTTAATAATCTTTTTCCGCAACATTCAACTCAAAATTGAACTCTTAGTACAAACGGTTACCTTGTTGTTTGATTTCTGGTGTTGTTGCCTTAGATAGTACTTGACTGAATTTCAAAAAACAAACATCAGTTTCATCTAGTTTAAAAAGTGTTTTACCTTTTCCTATTGACTTCAGAAACAATATTTTCACATCCTCCTCTTCATCAACCTCACTCTGGCAGATTCCCAAGTAACGATATTGAGTTTTGGACAGGGTTGGCTTCTTTTTGTCACTTGGAATGTCAACCAAGACAAATAACCCAAATTCTAAATCAGACTTTTCAATTTTATTAGTTAGGTTTAACTCACAAGCACTTCCAATATTGTCTTGTGATTCAGTTAGTGCAACAGTCTCCTGATCAGAATCATCAGAACTGCACACTTCATAGAAGTTTATGCATCTTTTGCATGTAATGTTTTAACTTTGGTCTCCTCAGTGCTAAATACTGACACCCTTGTCATTAATGACTCTGCTGTTTTTTAAACCAGCAAATCAGTTGTGTTACAAGGCCGAAAATGATGGCAGCCCTGGATTTGAGGAATTGCTTGTAAATTTTTCCACCTTTCATCCAAAATAGGAATGTCTGGAGGGCAGCGTGGAGGGTAAAAATTGTAGAGGGAGACCAAGAGATGAATACACTAAGCAGATTCAGAAGGATGTGGGTTGCAGTAAGTACTGGGAGATGAAGAAGCTTGCACAGGATAGGCTAGCACGGAGAGCTGCATCAAACCAGTCTCAGGATTGAAGACCACAACAACAACAGGAATGTTATGCTCCACTGTTATCTTATCAACCCATAGTACCTTAATTTTAGAAAAGCTCATCAGAGTGTAGTGATAAAAGTCAATTGCGTTCTTAATAATAACTTTCCTAGATCTAACAGCTGTCCACACGCTCCTCTTCAGTGCACCTCCAATGCCATCTATGGCTCCTTTACCATGTGAACTGGCAACAAAATTCCACTCAACTGTCAATCCAAAGTCTCTCTCAAAATAACATAGATTGGACAAAGTATATTTATTTTTGAACTGCCCAGCACAGTTGTCAGAAAATATAAAAACTCTTTTAACTTTAGGAAACGCTTTTTTAATGTCCATTATAACAGTTTTAAGAAAAGTCCACACAAAATATTTTGTGTGTGAAAGGTCATTACTGATGACTGCATAGGACCTGACTTCATGGTTTGCATTTAGTTTGCAAGAAAGTGCAAATAGTTACTTGTGAATGTGCCCAGTGTGCACTCTGTACCTCATCTTGTGAAATTAGAGCATAATTCTCTGCAAAGTCCATTCGAAGAACACATTCTTCAGCGTCAAGGCTGTTTTTCTTTCCTTTGATGAAATCACTCTGCTTTATCTTCACGTAGGAATGTTTTTTAAACTGCGGCAATTTGTCAGCCAGGCATCATTGCAGCTCCCTGAATGTTCACTAAGACAAGGACGATGTTTTGCATCATTTTCCCATTTCTGCCAGACAATCTTTTTAGTTACGTCAAGCCTTCTGGGATAAATTTGCTCAATTTAATTTGACGTTCCTGGCATGACCCAAAAACACAGTCTTCGTTCTGTGAATTACAACTTAATTCATTCAATAATTCCTTGTGATTGCTTGGAACAGCTTTGCTCAAAGACTCAAGTATGCTTATGAAATTGTAGGCTCTTATGAATGACTAGAATTTGCCTCAATAAGCAGTTTACTGGGCCTATATAAAATTTAAAACTGAGGTTAGCAATATTGTTGTCCTTGGGAAAGTTAGAATGGAAAACATAAACTATATGTAATCTAAAGAATTTTGGGCTTAATTAACTTTTTAGGAGAACATCAGTTGATTCCGGTTAATGCCCCAATTAACTGTTATAATGTAGGTGCAGTGCTTAAACAAGTGTATGCAGAGGAATAAAAATTTTTGTTTTCAAGCTTAAAACTGTTTTCATATGTAATAAACATAGTTAAAAAACTTTTTCCATTCATAATAATACCCTTTGGTTATAATTTAAATGTAGGACCTAGGCCTACTAAAGATGAAGGTGGCATTAAACCTTCCAATTCAAGTTACAGGTGTTACGCATGTGTTAAGTAACACCTGAAACAAAAATTAGTAACACCCGTAACAGCTCTAAGAGCGTTAAATAAGACTTCAAAATGCCATGTAATGGTATGATATTGTGAAACATGTGCATAACCTCACTTTTACATAAAGTTATTGTACAGAACAAATTAACTAGATTACAAGTTAAACTTTTGTATCTTTTTTGTTATGGGTGTTACAAGCTGCACATATATTATAAAACTAACAAAATAAAGAAATGCTATTAGCTTAGCTCAACAAAACGAATTATTGTGAGCTATAACAATGTTGACTTCAATATTCTTTGCAACAATAGAACAATCAGCCACAGATAACACAACTAATACTCATCTGGAAATAGCATAAAACATACCTCTCTGTGGTGCAATAGGGTAGTGCACTTTAAACACTTAGTGAGGGTAGAAATTTAATTTTTTCATAGTCATGATTATTTTGCAATGAACAAATGTACTTTTAACTTGGCATTTTTAAGATTATATTTGAAATATTGTCATTTTGATTTTTTTGTCACAAAGTCTCTTTAACATGGAATGACCCAACTCAAAAACAGTATTGTTTGTATAACTGCGGCAAAGGGAAGAGTATGCGACAACCAAGAGTGACAGAAGAACGTGTTAAACAAGTGAGAGTCTTTCACGCATATCCCTGAGAAATCAGTTTCAAAAGTTAGCTGTGAATTAGCAGTTCCGGTGGTGGCTGTGTGGAGACTTTTAAGGAGACAACTACATCCTTATTGTCTGCAGCTGTTCGAGAACTAAAGCCTAAAGACTTATGTGTTAACTTTTGAAATCAAATGTTGCTGCATGATGACAAAAATTTCTGGGATTGTGTTGTCTTTGGTGATGAATCGACATGTCACCTAAGTGAAAATGTGAACACACCTAATGTGCGCATCTGTGGATCAGCAAATCCCCACGAGGTGGTGCGGTAGCAACAAGACTCTCCTAAACTCGAAGTTTTTTGTGTCACATCCCAGCAGAAATTGGCCTTTCTTTTGCGGTCAAGCAACTGTAACTGGTGTCTCTTATCTTAATGCAGTAGAACTGTGGCTCTTTCCTTATTGAGGTCTGCTGATCTGTGAAACTTTATTTGGCAGCAAGATGGTGCACTGCTTCCTTGGCGTAACTCTGTACACGATCGGTTAAATGATGTTGTACCCAACTTCTGGATTGCCCACAAGGGGACAAATGACAGAACTCATTTTGTACGAACGCCTTGCAATTTTTACTTTTGGGTGTTCATAAAGGGTCACGTGTACATGCTTCCACTACCAATTGCTCTACTCGACTTAAGAAATGGGATTCTTGTAACAGTTAGTCCAGAAATGCTGATAGACGTTTCAGAAGAACTCGCCTATCAACTTGATGTGTGACTAAAATTGCTCACATTGAACACTTGTGAGAAAAGTTGTAGGGTTTCTCTTTAATTTGATATATTATTTATAATTGTAAGTTGAATGTAATAAATACCACAAAGTCTTAAAATCCATATATTCCTTTTGAGACACCGGTACCTTGACAGTGTGCTCCTTGATGGTTTACTTCTGATGAACATAATATCTTATTTTATTTATTTATTTAACTTGCTCCTTTAAATTGTAATATTACATGTTTGAAAGCTCAAGTAAAGTGATTTCATCTCTTGCCTTACTTCCGAGGCCTTCTCTTAAGGATTTGAAAGCGAAAGGTAACCTTTGGAGCTGGTCTAGCTAAAAACACAATGGTCCTGGTGTGGTAAGTGGCTGAGCACAGTAGCTGACGATTTATTGGTATACTTTGTTTACACGGGTATACTGAAAATTCATACTTCCTTAAAATATTGAATCATGCAAATTTATTAGAATGTAAGATCTCTCAAAATATTTAAAGGTAATTACTGAAATTCCAATTTACCCAAAATATCCTTTCCCTTTAGCAACAGAACCAATAACCTTTAAAAAAATTGCAATGATTCAAGGTATTTAGGATAATCACTGAAATTCTAGATTGCCCAAGTTTGCTTTTTATTTAAACATTAAAACCAATATCCTTAAAAATTTAAACTCATCCGAGGTATTCTTTTTAAACAAAGTAAGCATAAATTCAGAAACACTTTCACTGGCCATAGTGATACTGACATGTGAATGACTTAACACCAATTCAACCAATCCAGTTGTGAGAAAACAAACGTTACGGTAGGTACACATGAAGCAATAACAAAATTTAATTAGAATTCACTGAAGTATAATGTGCTAATGTGGACGCACACGAATCACCTTTCATCAGTATCGGATACATCAGTACACGGCTCACTTTGCTACAGTCCCAGGCTAAGGACAAACTCCGCAAACAACAAATTATCGCTATCTTCACCAATTTTGTGTTAGTGCTGCCTCTTGAACAATTTGGAACAATACAGTTAAACCTTGACTGGACTGATTGAAAGCTCTGCAATCACAGAAATTAATTAGCTCCCTTACATGCAAATTTCGTCCAGTGGAACCTGAGAACGTGTACCCATAATCACGAAATGCCTCGAAGCTGACATCACTTGTCTAGAGTATCATGCACACAGTTCAACATGATTTACACAACCTGGAAAGACTACATCAGAAAAGAATCCAATTAGCCATATTTCCTTGGAAATTTGCAGAATATTGCCAGGGTACAATTTTGTGACACTAATGTCAGTAATAAGCCCAACTCACTCTTTGGCGCAACATCCGATGTGATGTGTCGCAGAGGAAATAGGAAAAAACTGAAAACGGTTCAATTTACAGAGTGATCCTGCACACGACCAGAGTCGGATCACTGACGGACAAATCACTGTTCCAGACAAGGCGAATGGCCCAGTTCAGATTCCAAATAATGCTGACACTCACCAAAATCAGGAGGAGCGTGAAGTGCTAATTCCAATGTGATGCGCTCCCTGTCATCCGCCAACTAAATGGCACCTACAGTCCACTGACCCGTCACTCAGACGATGCTGTAGCAGTCCACAACTAGCGAGCGCCTGGCTCTAGCTACACGGCTTACTCTGCCCTCTGTTTCCCAGACCACCAATCACCACAGGCTTGCTCAGCGTGTGCTTAAAACTGCAATCCGCACCTGGCATCTCTGACCACAGAGCAATTTTTCAATGTGTAAAGGCACGCTGATGCCAGTAATTGATACAGTTGCATGTATGCATTGCAGAAGTATGAACCGAAAATCATACGATTGTATCAACCTCCCGAATACTACTACTACTACTCCTTGGCGCTACGCCCTTGTGGGGGCTTGGCCTCCCAGACAATCTCCACCCACTCTTCTCTGCTGGCTCCCTCGGCTCTCCATCTTCTCATTCCCATCCTTCTCAAGTCCTCTTCCAAGTTGTCTAGCCATCTGGTCCTCGGTCTGCCCCTTATACGATGTCCACCAGGTTTTCCTTTGAAAACTTTCTCGGATGTGCTGTTCTCCACCATTCTTTCTACATCTCCCAACCAACATTGTCTATTACTCTTTATTTCAGTCACAATATCTGGTTTGTTGTACGACTCTCTGATCTCCTTATTATTTCTGACTCTCCAAAAATTCCTATCGTTCACTGGCCCATAGATTTTCCTAAGTATCTTCCCTTCCCATCTCAGCAACAGCTCGTCATCGTTCTGTGTCATAGTCCAGAGCTAACTCGTGTATGATACACCGCCAGCTTCAGATTCCTACTAAGTCTCCTAGCTTTAAACACTTTAACCAGTGCAAAGTAGCTCCTGTTACCAGCTGCAATCCTTGCATGTATTTCTTCTCCCATATTATTATTCTCTGTTACCAGTGACCCAAGATATTTAAAGCTCTCACAGCGTTCATTTTCTTTTCTGTCCAAAGTCGTGCTTCTTTCTCCTTCACTATATCTTTTCCTAGATGTCAACATATACTTGGTCTTTGATCGATTGACGGTCAGCCCCATCTCCGCACCATATTTTTCTACTTTTTCAAGCTTTTCTTCCAGGTCCTGTTTCCTCCTGGACAACAAATCAATATCATCCGCATATGCAGGTTCCTGAGTCACTCACTCTATTAAACAGTATTCCCCAGGGTTGATGCTTTGTGTCTTTCACATTACACTCTCAAAGGTGACATTGAACAGAATGGTGGAGAGCACATCACCCTGCCGCAGTCCGTGGTTAACTTCAAATGCCTTCGATAAAGTGCCCTCGATCTTTACTTTGCATACTGTTCTTCTCAGTCATTTGAACCAATCTTATCAGTATGTTAGGGACTCCTGCCTCTCGCATTGCCTACCAAAGTTGATCCCTTTTGATACTAACATAAGCTTCTTTGAAGTTAATGAACAGCTGGTGGTCATCGATATTGTACTCGTAACATTTTTCCAGGACGTGTCTGATAGTGAAAATGTGGTCTGTAGTGGATCTATCAGTACTGAAGCCACACTGGTAGTCTCCTAGATACTCTTCTACGTATGTTCTTAACCACCCAGCCATGATTTTTCCTAGTACTTTACATGCTATACAGAGTAGTGCAATTCCTCTATAATTCCCACAGTCAGCTTTGTCATGTTTCTTATGTGTAGGGCTGAGTATTGCTGTAATCCACTGTTTCAGCACATTTTCTTTCTGTCATATTTCCACTATAATCTCATGCAAAACCCTTACTAGTTTTTCTCCACCATATTTCTGCTGTAATATTGTCTTCTCCTGGAGCTTTGTTGTTTTTAAGAATCTTGACATTGACATTGACTTTGACTTTGACTTCTTCCAGTGTGGATTCTGCTACTGATTCCTGGTGCTCTTCATCTCTGTTTACTTCCTGCTCTACCTCTTCTGCCATACCATCATCTGCCCCACCTTCATTTTCTGATTCTGCATTCAGTAGTTCACTAAAATATTCCACCCACCTGTCTAAAATCTGCTCTTTTCCTCCAATTAGATTTCCCTCCTTATCTTTACAGAAAACTGCTCTGGGTTGGAATCCTTTCCTTATATCTTTAACCCTCGTATAGAATTTCCTTGTTTCTTGAGCAGTATTTCTTTCTTCTAATTCATCAATCTGTTTTTCAAATTCTCTCTTTTTCATCCTACATTCCTTATCTGCTTCCTTTCTCCTCTCCTGGTATTCTTCTACACTACCCATGTTCTCCTCTGCAGCATTATTTTTCTTGCCTGATTTCTTTCTTCTGTCTTCCTCCTACAGTCTTCTTCAAACCAGCTCTGGGTTCTCGGTTGCTTCTTTCTGCCCAGTACAGTTTCAGCTGTCTAACGTATTATTCCTTTAACTGTTTCCCATCTTTCTTCAATATCCTTTCCTGCCCACTCTTCAGCTTCATTAAGTCTATTTGTCAAGATAGTTTTATACTGTTGTACTGTATTTTCATAATTTTTTACCTTGGTATCATCAAACATTGGCGTGATCGCTTTCTTGGTCTGTCTGTAATTGGCTATCCTCTGTCTGTATTTTATTCTTACCAAATAATGATCACTATCTCTGTCTGCACCACAACAGCTATCCACTTGTAATATATTTGAAGCATGACGTCTTATCTGTGAGTATGTGATCAATCTGATTTTTTGTGATCCCACCTGGGGAGCTCCATGTAACTTTCCTTATACCCTTCCTTTGCATCCATGTGCTTTTAATAATCATGTTATTGCTCATGGCAAACTCAATTAGTCTGATACCATTATTATTAGAAACTTCATGCAGACTCTCCTTACCAGCTGTTTTCCTGTGTGTAATTTCTTTTTCTACTTCAGCATTGAAGTCCCCCAAAACCACCTTAACATCATGTTTTGCCACCCTTGCTATTTCCTGTTCCAGGTTTTCATAGAATACATCTTTTTCCACTGACTCTGCGTCTTCTGTTGGTACATATGAAGGATATATTGAAGAAATGGGCTTCCATTCGTAATACACAGATTCTTTCACTAACAGTCATAAAGTTCAATGTGGCAGCCTTTCGAGCATTATCAACCAGAAAACCTGTGCCTCCATATCCTCTGCTTCCACAGCTGTACAACAGTGTGTGTGTCTCAGATGCTAATACTCCCCTTCGTTTCCATTTCACTTCTTGTACTGCCGCCATCATCACATTATATTTCTTCATTTCCTTTTTCAGGTTCTGTAGTCCTCCAGGCTTATTCAGTGTTCTTGCATTCCATGTTGCTAAATATGAGGGTAATCCCAAAAGTAAGGTCTCCTCTTTTCTTATAGGTATATAGACCTGTTTAATTCTACAGTGGTTTACATCAGTTTACAGCTTGAACATTTAGCTATTTTTTGACATAATCACCATTTCTGTCGATGCATTTTTGTAGACGCTGTGGCAGTTTTTGTATGCCCATGTCATACCAGCTCACCCCCATGCTGTTCAGAAATTTATGAACCTCTTCTTTCACCTCGTCATCGGAGCTCAATTGCTGGGACCACAGTTAATGCTGACAGGTACTGTGAGACTCTGAAAAAACTCAAATGGGCAATTCAGAACCGGAGAAGAGGAATGTTGAGCAAGGGCGTACACATTCTCCATGACAACGCTCACCCGCACATCGCTCGGCAAACAGTTGCTCTCCTGCAACAGTTTCAGAGGAACATAATCACCCACCCACCCTATAGTCCTGACTTGGCACCCAGTTACTATCACCTGTTCCCTAGGTTAAAAGAACATTTGGCCGGAAAGCGATTATTGTGAGGATATATAATGGCCCGATTTTTGGTCACGAGACAGTCAGTCCATGGCTGAGTTTCAGGCGAGAAACCTGCGTTGTTTAGAACACCAGCAATGCTTCAACTTAACTGTGGAGTAAGTGTTATACAATTAGGCCGCATGTTAAGACAATGACAGTGTCTGCTCCATATGTACCTTTCTATTCTTCAGAACTGTGAATTTTGTGGCAAGGCTTTTACTACTCGTAGATGTTCAACAGGAAACTATTGGAGCAGTATGTGGATGTTCGCCTGCAACCTATTAATAATGCTTATCAAAAGTTAAACAATAGTGGCCATGTAACTGTGTAATATTGGGGGGGTTGTGAACAGTGAAAGTAAAAGACTGTGAAACGCAAATGTGCATCTGTCGGCTACTTAATTTACAGTGGGCAGTAGTTGCACTTCTACAACCCATTTTTCAGCCAGTGTAGCAGCCAGTATGCTGACACCGAGGACAATCAACAAAGAGAGAAAGCAGGCCAATGTTTCTGAGGATACTTAAATGATTCATAAAACTGTATGTATTTTGTATTATAAATGTTATTAGGAATACGTATTGAATGACCCTTTTTACGCAGTCAGATAACGCAAACATCAGTATGGTAATTGTGATAAAAATCTCTGAATTTTTGCAAGCTTTTCGTCATTTGTTTTTATATTCTCTTTTTGTTCTTCTACTTCAGCTAGCCACCTCTCTCCTCCCTTGGCCATGTCAGCATTAGTAATTCTTAGTTAATAATACTTGCATTAACTGGAAATGGTGTACGCATGTTTATTTAAAGAGTAATATTCACCATTTTCACAGCTGAGTAACCAGAGCTCCCAATTTCTGCAAGTACTTGTAACACATTCCGAAATAGTGGCTTGCTGACAACCATTATCAACCATTTTCTACATCTCGTGCAGATCGCTACTAGCTGCGAAGTACAAGCCTACGTATCTTCATTCTCAAATAATGTCCTTTACCGGTGTAACTCTTCTTCTCGGTCGGAGAGGGAGAGTTATAATACATAACGAAGACACACAACTTCCACGCTCGGCGGACGTCGCATCAACCCGGAGGGCGTGCATAAATAAAATCAGTTCTTGTTGTGTGCCTGTAGAAGCTCCACAATGTGTAGCTTTCCAGCGTGGAAGAGCAGAGAATTTCTTTTAGTTCTAGAACAACGTGAATTTATAGGAAAAAGAAGTATAGTGAATTATACAGAGTCAGTACGAGCCTAGTCTCGACGAAGACAATCGATTATTATGTCGAGATGTACACTGAGGTGAGAGAAGTCACGGGAATATGCACATATACAGACTGCGGTAGTAGTGTGTACACAAGGTGTTAATGGCAGTGCACAGAGCTGTCATCTGTACCGAGGCGATTCACGTTAAAAGGTATCCGACACGATTACAGCTACACGACAGAAATGAACAAACTTCGAACGGTAGTCAGAGCTAGATGTGAGGGACATTCCATTTTGAAAAATTAAGTATTCCAAGATCCACAGTGCCGAGAATACCAAATTTCGGACATTACCTCTCACCGTGGATAATGCAGTGGCCAATGGCCTTCACTTAACAACCGAGAGCAGTGGCGTTTGCACAGAGTTGTCAGTGCTAACAGACAAGCGACACTGGGTGAAATAACCACAGAAATCAATGTGGGATGTACGACAAACGTATCCATTAGGACAGTGCAGGGAAATCTGGCATTAATAGGCTGCAGCAGCAGACGGCCGACACGGGTGCCAACATCGCCCGCAGTGGCTCTCCCGGGCTCGTGACCGTATCGTGTGGACCGTAGATGTCTGAAGAACTGTGGCCCGGTCAGATGAGTCACAATTTCAGCCGGTAAGAGCTGACGGTAGGGCTCGAGTGTGGCACAGATACCACAAAGCTGTCGACCCGAGTTATCGGCAAGGCACTGTGCAAGCTGGTGGTGGCTCCATAATGGTGCGGGCCGTGTTTACACAGGACGGACTGCGCACTCTCGTCCGACTGAACGACCGTCGACTGGAAACGAGTACGTTTTGATATATGGAGACCGTTTGCAGTTGTCGACGGACTTCCTGTTCCCACACAATGACGGAATTATTCTGGACGACAATGCGACCTGTCACCGGGCCGCAAGTGTTTGTGATCGGTTTGAAGAACATTCGGAACAATTTCAGCAAACGATACGACCACTCAGATTTCCCACGGCGAATCCTGTCGAACATTTACGGGACGTAATCGAGAGGTCAGTTTGTGTACGTCGTCCTGCTCTGAGCGACACTTTCGCAATTACAGACAGCTGTAGAGGCAGCGCCGCTCATTATTTCTGCAGGAGACTTCCGACAACTCGTCGAACCCGTCCCACGTCGAACTGTTGCACTGCTCCAGGCAAAAGCAGGTCTGGCACAATGTTAGTAGTTATTCAGTGACTTTTATCGACTCTGTTTATAGTGAATCCCTCTGGGCAACACGGTAGAAACAATTAACTAACACTAAGGGGTTACCTGTTACTTCAAAGCTACGTACAGAAATGCGAGTGTTGATAATTTGTTTAATGTAATGAGCACTGCAGGAAATGGAGTCCGAATTTGCAATTGTAAAGCCTTTGTGGGAGATCGTGCGTTAAGTCAGTGTTACCACAAACATATACAGAGAAATCACATCAATGCAGTTTCAATTTTCTGTATTCTGGTCATTTCAAATGAAATTACAAAAGAATTTAAAGGATGTGTAAAAACAAATCTCTCTCTCTCTCTCTCTCTCTCTCACCTAAACCAAGGAGAAAAACAATGTATACGAAATAAGCATCAAACGAAAAAACTACAAAGAATGAAACTTGTCTAGCTTGAAAGGGGAAACTAGACGGCGCTATGGGTGGCTTGGTAGATGGCGCTGCCATAGGTCAAACGGATATCAGCTGCGTTTTTTTAAATAGGAACCCCCATTTTTTATTACATATTCGTGTAGTACGTAAAGAAATATGAATGTTTTACTTGGACCACTTTATTCGCTTTGTGATAGATGGCTCTGTAATAGTCACAAACGTATAAGTACGTGGTATCACGTAACATTCTGCCAGTGCGGACGTTATTTGCTTCGTGATACATTACCCATTTTAAAATGGACCATTTACCAATTGCGGAAAAGGTCGATATCGTGGTGATGTATGGCTATTGTGATCAAATAGCCCAACCGGCATCTGCTACGTATGCTGCTCGGTATCCTGGATGACATCATCCAAGTCTCCAGACCATTTACCGGATAGTTACGTTTACATTATTTAAGGAAACAGGAAGTGTCGGTGTTGAGAATGCTACATCAACATCGATTGCACCCGTACCATATTTCTACTATGCACCAGGAATTTCATGGCGATGACTTTGAACGTCATGTACAGTTCTGCCACTGGGCACAAGAGAAATTACGGGACAACGGCAGATTTTTTGCACGCATTCTATTTAGCGACGAAGCATCATTAACCAACAGCGGTAACGTAAACCAGCATAATATGCACTATTGGACAATGGAAAATCCACGATGGCTGCGACAAGTGGAACATCAACGACCCTGGCGGGTTGACGTATGGTGTGGCATTATGGGAGGAAGGATAATTGGCCCCCATTTTATCGATGGCAATCTAAATGGTGCAATATATCCTGATTTCCTACGTAATGTTCTACCAGTGTTGCTACAAGATATTTCACTGCATGACAGAATGGTGATGTAGTTACAACAAGATGGATGTCCGGCACACAGCTCGGGTGCAGTTGAAGCGCTATTGAGTAGCATATTTCATGACAGCTGGATTGGTCGTCGAAGCACCATACCATGGCCCGCATGTTCACCGGATCTGACGTCCCTGGATTTCTTTCCGAGGGGAAAGGTGAAGGATATTTGTTATCGTGATCCACCGACAACGTCTGACAACATGCGTCAGCGCATTGTCAATGTGTGTGCGAACATTACGGATTGCGAACTACTCGCAGTTGAGAGGAATGTCATTACACGTATTGCCAAATGCATTGAGGTTGCCGGATATCATTTCGAGCATTTATTGCATTAAGAGAAAGCTTTTGACAACGTTAACTGGAATACTCTCTTTCAAATTCTGAAGGTGGCAGGGGTAAAATACAGGGAGCGAAAGGCTATTTACAATTTGTACAGAAACCAGATGGCAGTTATAAAAGTCGAGGGGCACGAAAGGGAAGCAGTGGTTGGGAAAGGAGTGAGACAGGGTTGTAGCCTCTCCCCGATGTTATTCAATCTGTATATTGAGCAAGCAGTAAAGGAAACAAAAGAAAAATTCGAAATAGGTATTAAAATTCATGGAGAAGAAGTAAAAACTTTGCGGTTCACCGATGACATTGTAATTCTGTCAGAGACAGCAAAGGAATTGGAAGAGCAGTTGAACGGAATGGACAGTGTCTTGAAAGGAGGATATAAGATGAACATCAACAAAAGCAAAACGAGGATAATGGAATGTAGTCAAATTAAATCGGGTGATGCTGAGGGGATTAAATTAGGTAATGAGACACTTAAAGTAGTAAAGGAGTTTTGCTATTTAGGGAGTAAAATAACTGATGATGGTCGAAGTAGAGAGGATATAAAATGTAGACTGGCAATGGCAAGGAAATCGTTTCTGAAGAAGAGAAATTTGTTAACATCGAGTATAGATTTAAGTGTCAGGAAGTCGTTTCTGAAAGTATTTGTATGGAGTGTAGCCATGTATGGAAGTGAAACATGGACGATGACTAGTATGGACAAGAAGAGAATAGAAGCTTTCGAAATGTGGTGCTACAGAAGAATGCTGAAGATTAGACGGGTAGATCACATAACTAATGAGGAGGTATTGAATAGGATTGGGGAGAAGCGAAGTTTGTGGCACAACTTGACTAGAAGAAGGGATCGGTTGGTAGGCATCAAGGGATCACAAATTTAGCATTTGAGGGCAGCGTGGAGGGTAAAAATCGTAGGGGGAGACCAAGAGATGAATACACTAAGCAGATTCAGAAGGATGTAGGTTGCAGTAGGTACTGGGAGATGAAGAAGCTTGCACAGGATAGAGTAGCATGGAGAGCTGCATCAAACCAGTCTCAGGACTGAAGACCACAACAACAACAACAACAACAACAACAACATTGCATTAATGTGGTATTTACAGGTAATCACGCTGTAACAGCATCATGTGTTCTCAGAAATGATAAGTTCACAAAGGTACATGTATCACATTGGAACAACCAGAATAAAATGTTCAAACGTACCTACATTCTGTATTTTTATTTAAAAAACCTACCTTTTACCAACTATTCGTCTAAAATTGTGAGCCATATGTTTGTGACTATTACAGCGCCATCTATCACAAAGCGAAAAAAGTGGTCCCACTAAAACATTCATATATCTTTACGTACTACACGAATATGTAATAAAAAATGGGGGTTCCTATTTAAAAAAATGGAGTTGATATCTGTTTGACCTATGGAAGCACCATCTAGCGGGCCAACCATAGCGCCATCTGGTTTCCCCCTTGAAGCTAGACAAGTTTTGTTCTTTGTAATTTTTTCGTGAGATATTTGGCCCGATCACGATCAATGGACCACCCTGTAGATAGCAGTAACCAAATATTATACACAGACAGTGGTATCATCACACAGGCTGTATTTCAAGAGACTGTCCTGCCTGTGAAGCAGAAATGCACGGTGTAAGGTAAACAGTGCTGGCAGGGGATGGGGTGCCACAGCTTCTGTTATGTCACCTTTAAATGCCTGAATGAAGCCTTTCAAGTTCGAACAAACTTGTTCGTGGCCAATAGTTTAAATCTTAGCCTACGAAAGCTCATGTTACGCAGTTACAAACAATCAAACAGGGCTTACAGGTCAACAGGCATATAGTGCCGAGACTCCGCGTGTGGAGCCCCTGGGTATCCAGATGGGTAATAAACTGAAGTGGCACCAGTGTGTGGCTGAGTCACTTCTGCATGCTCTGCACCCAAATTCCCAACTAAGCTGAAATGCAGACAAGACTGCTAGCATACTTTCAGTCAGTTTTGTTCTATGGGATAAGCTCCAGGGGCGTTGCATATAAGGTGAAAGAATGTCTTTGCTACAGAAGTGAACAATAAGAATATTGTATAATGTTGATAACCCAACATCTTGCAGAAGTCTGTTCTGTGACCTAGCAATTCTTACATTTATGTGCCACTTTGTATGCTCTCTGATGGTATTTGTGCTTAATAATAACAAGGAATCTAGGAAGCACAACCACAGTAACAGAAGTAGGAATAATTTCCACATAAACAAAGCACAGGTTCGGCTCGGGCTTAAGCCGGGACCCGATGACAAAATCCAAACACTTGCCGACACCCACGAGCTCGGCACTTACAACCGTGTTAGCTGCGTCACAACCACTACCCCCCAGTCGGATCTCAGCAGCCAGAGACAATGGTCACATTGTGCTAGTTGGGTTTGCATGAATGTGTGTGTGTGTGTGTGTGTGTGTGTGTGTGTGTGTGTGTGTGTGTGTGCGCGCGCGCACGTGCGCAATTTAGGTTAATGTCTTTTGCCCTGAAGCTTTACTTGTTTAGCAATGTTTTTGTTGTGCCTGTCTATGACTGAGCATAATACTGTCAAGTTCTTTGTAAATTTCACTCAATTTTGTAATCACCGAAATAACATCGTATAACCTCTCAACCCACAAAGTTTAATTTCAGCTCCTTGACCACTTGTGGGTAGTTCACTTTCTTTATCAGGCAGTGTATTTTTAATTAACAACCAACCAGAAAGTGTGAGTTAATTTACCTGCAGTTTAACTGTTGCCATTGCTGGTTGTGAACAAATGTATTGATTTCTAGGCACATTTTCATTCAGTTATGTTTGTGTTGGAAGTAACACAGAAAAAATGTAGCTGCTAATTTATTTATTATGTTATAAACATAATTAGTGCTTAACAAAAACAGCGTTCTTTCCATTACACTGTTAGAATGTAATAATGGCTGCAAACAGAAGACATCACAAAATCACTACTATCATGAACAGTACACACACACACACACACACACACACACACACACACAGGTTTTAGAGATATTGTGACTCGTATTGCAATCTGATACATTTTGTAGCTCCAAGTGCAGCAGGCACACAAAACACATTAATTTCACTCTGCCGAGTGTCAGTCCACCTCGCAGTATCGAACATCTGACAACCTGTCACTCTCGCCGCACAGGTGAACGCGAGCGTCTGGCTGTCACCTGGTAATAAAGATTCCAGTTCGTTCGCGTAACCGTGTCTGCCGGTCTGAGAATTCCCAACTACGACTGACACCCGTGCCGGGAGCACTGCAGTACAGGCGTGCGACTCTACGACAGATTCTCGGTGTGGTGCCCACGGGCCCGCTTGCACAGTCGCGCCCTCTCGATATCCACGTCCGGGTAGTGCTTTCTCACAGCTTCGACGTCCATATCTGGGAAGCGCTTGAACAGATGAGCCACGTGGTTGAAATCCCTCCTGCAACATAAGGTAGAAAGAGAGACGTTAGAAACTTTACAGCCACAGAGATGCTGTGTGCCCATTCTGAGATTTAGCTGCTACAATGAGAAATAGATAATTATTTAATACTATAGTGTCGTGCAACTAACGAGGCAGCTGCATGATAGCTTACACACAGAGGCAGAGAGAGAGAGAGAGAGAGAAAGAGAGAGAGAGAGAGAGAGGGAGAGAGAGAGAGAGAGGGGGAGGGGGGGGAGAGAGAGAGCGGGAAGGGGGGGGGAGGGAGGGAGAGAGGGAGAGCGAGAGGGGGGGGGGGAGGGAGAGAGAGAGAAAATAATTTGCAGAGTCACCAGTGCACACACTGTATCCATCCCACACCTCACTCTCTGGCCTTTGTTTGCCATGGTTAAGTGGCATAGAGGCATCGTAAAATGACACTACTGGCTGGGTCGGACAGTATTCCTTGCCTCTATCACCCCCACTACCCACCTTTTTACGTGCACAACACTATGAGGTTTAGTGAAGTATACAACATCTGCATTTCTGTACTCTAGTAAACCCTGAATTCTTTAAAGAACTGAACTTCCATGTATCAAACAGCTTCAATCATGTACTTACTCCACAAATGAGTTAAGTATTTGCCTTTAAGCATGTAAATGAGGAAAAGTTAAGGAAAGGGTTGATTTTGCTTTAAGTTTATTGGAAGTAGCTAAGTGCTCTCATTTTCAAATACTGGGAGAACAAAATCAGTCTATTTGCTCCTCATCAGTTACACTGCCTCAAGACAAACACAGTTTCTGATTGTAATACTTGTCTTATTGTGTTACACTTTTTAAAATAATCTTATCTCCCTTAACAAGCAGGTTAGGAAAGCATTTTAAACAGAGTCAATAATTATGCAAATTACTGAAATCACATTTTTGTTGCCCCTACGCTGCACCTGGTACCTAGTTTCAGAAAAGCATTTTAGTAATATACTGTACTTTTTTAGAAATACAATTCAGTATTATATTTTGGAGTTGGGGCTGGTAGACAATTAGCATTTGTGGATATAAATAAGAATTATTTGTCTCGTTAGAAGTCAAAAAGATAATTCTGCGAGTCATTTTTTGAGCAATAATTACACATCAGTAATGCATAGTTCATTGTTTAAGGTGAAGATTGTATAATCATTTACATAAAACAAGATTCTAAGGAAAAACATATTATGTAGAGTTAGAAATACCCAGATGTCACTTTGTATGTGCGGATTCAAAACTGAAGTCAGATTAAAATTATTTGACAGTTGACGTTTGTCACTTACAATTACAATGTTGCCAAATCTGTTAAAGGTGACACACGAACGTGGCAGGTCACTTCTAATCTCAGAAGTGGAGGAGTGCTGTTCGTGTGATGTGGAACAATGTCAGTAGCACCCGCCATCAGGTATGGCAGGAACACAAGAATATATGCCCACAATTGCTTTTATGTGACCAACAACCAAACCACAGTAGATGGTGCATTTCGTAGCCCTGCATTTATCCTCGTGTCCTAATCTAAGTACAATCTCACGACGTGCAAAGTATCCGAGAAAACATCAGTCTACAACCTACGGCCAAACAATTAATCACTCTTGTTTTGTCTGTGCCAATAGTTTGAAGCAGATCTGTATGAGCAAACAAAAGACAGTAAAATGTGAGTTTTATCATTAAAGTGAACTGTAAGTTCTTCCCTTCATTGGTTACCTGAAACTACCCTCACCCTCCTGCTGGCTACAGGAGTTGACACTACACTGACCGACGAGCGGCACATTCCAAATGAAAAGAGAATGATAGGAAGAAAAAATAAGAACAAATAAAAAGAGTCAATCCGTTCATGAAAATGTTGGAACAACAGTTGAAAAATAAAAAATACATTTAAACCATTTAACTGAAAATAATAATTAATGGAGTCAATTTGATAAAGATTTACAAATAATAGAATATTATAGCACCTGAGTAGATTTGAACCCTTAACCTTCTGCACATGAGGATGATGACTTTACCACTGCACTACGACACCACTTGTCATTGTTGTATCACTAATTTCCGTATACAACCAGTGGTGACAATGATTTGCTGCCTTCAAAAAGGCTTCGTGGCATGTAGTACTGTAGGCCGACGTCTGTGACAATAATAACCGAATCGCATTTTGTGGGAAAGAATTCGGCAGTGTCCAGCTACTGCCACATACGAAATGTGCGTATTCTGTTCCCATTGTTTTGTGTGTGTCATTTTTGGGGTGTTTATCGTGTTTAACAAAATGGGAAATAAAAGGGCCAGGCCCAGGACGTCGGACATGAGCATGTCAAGAACAGCCACATGAGGAACTGGAAGTGAGCTCACCATCTGACACAGGAAACAGATCAGGTGTGACATCCAGTGCTCCAATTGGGTGAAGACATTTCTGGAACCCGAAATGTCAACTGCCGAGTAATTTAATAGGACTGTTGTTGTTGTTGTTGTTGTGGTCTTCAGTCCTGAGACTGGTTTGATGCAGCTCTCCATGCTGCTCTATCCTGTGCAAGTTTCTTCATCTCCCAGTACCTACTGCAGCCTACATCCTTCTGAATCTGCTTAGTGTATTCATCTCTTGGTCTCCCTCTACGATTTTTACCCTCCACGCTGCCCTCCAATGCTAAATTTGTGATCCCTTGATGCCTCAGAACATGTCCTGCCAACCGATCCCTTCTTCTAGTCAAGTTGTGCCACAAACTCCTCTTCTCCCCAATCCTATTCAGTACCTCCTCATTAGTTATGTGATCTACCCATCTAATGTACAGCATTTTTCTGTAGCACCACATTTCGAAAGCTTCTATTCTCTTCTTGTCCATACTAGTTATCGTCCATGTCTCACTTCCATACATGGCTACACTCCATAAAAATACTTTCAGAAACGGTTTCCTGACACTTAAATCTATACCCTATGTTAACAAATTTCTCTTCTTCAGAAATGATTTCCTTGCCATTGCCAGTCTACATTTTATATCCTCTCTACTTTGACCATCACCAGTTATTTTACTCCCTATTCCATTAATAGGAATATAGTGAAGAAATTGCTAATGTAAGGCTAAGAAGATACTACTCAACTGATTTTCCGGGAATAATACGTCAGTGCAGTTTGTGGAGAAAGCTAAAGTTCAAGTACAGCAGGGTGATTTTCCTAAATCGGGGCAAACTATGCAAAATTATCCCCGAGCTGGAAAAGAAGCTAAAAAGGTCATATGGAGATATGGCTGGAAATGCATTCCAAAGGAGATACACACACTCTAAGATGGAGATACCGAACTTCGAGAGTGTAGGTTTCAATGTTTGAAAACACACACGAGAACACACTCGGCAAGTGAGAATGTTGTGCCCATACTAGTGTTTTACGAGGGGGGATCATAAAGTAATGGAGACTAACTTTTTTCCGCCCCTAGTACTGCAGCTGGCATGTTGAAATTTCACGCCGATATAGTTTGAAGTCTGTGTGACGAACCAATGACAAAACAGTTCCTGTCAGTAGCTGGTAAGGCCGGATACGGTGGCAGCTGCCACAGAGAATGTTACACACGGTCATCTGACTTAGCCTGTGTTGGCGGGCCACCTGACTGGTGACTATACCGGGATCACAATCAAAGATCATCACTCTTCCAGTGGGAGTACACCCCCTGGAATGCATTTCCAGCCTTATGTCTGTATGATCCTTTTTGCTCCTTATTCTCTCGGCGACCGTTTCCTACATACGGTTTTCATAAGAAAGCATAAGATTTATTAAATGTCAAGATATGATTCAATCAAGTGAGAAAGTAGAAAAATGTTAATAATAAACCTCACGAAGTAACTTAAAGGAGTAAAATTTATTGTAGCTCAACTCCTTAAGAATGTAAAGCTATTAGTTAATTGTCAATATAGCATAAATAATGTGGCAGAGATGCTGCACTCGATCTGTCTTATTTTTGTTTTCGTCAACATGTTAAGATTGTTAGCGTGGGTGTGCCAAACAATCATATTTTGAACATAACTGACCCATGGACCAACGGAGTATTTATTGAGGTAATTAATGAATATTATCTTTTAAAGAGCTTCAGGAATGGAAAATAATACAAGAATTAAAAATAGATTTACATTCTGAATTGGAGCAAACCATACCACCCCGAATGGGGGACTATTTTACCTCCAGAATATTTTACCCAAGAGGACGCCATCATCATTTAATCATACAGTAAAGCTGCATGTCCTCGGGAAAAATTACGGCTGTAGTTTCCCCTTGCTTTCAGCCGTTCGCAGTACCAGCACAGCAAGGCCGTTTTGGTTAATGTTACAAGGCCAGATCAGTCAATCATCCAGACTGTTGCCCCTACAACTAATGAAAAGGCTGCTGCCCCTCTTCAGGAACCACATGTTTGTCTGGCCTCTCAACAGATACCCCTCCATTGTGGTTGCACCTACGGTATGGCCATCTGTATCGCTGAGGCACGCAAGCCTCCCCACCAACGGCAAGGTCCATGGTTCATCTCCGGGCGGGGACTACTCAAGAGGACGTCGTTATCAGGAGAAAGAAAACTGGCGTTCTACGGATCGGAGCGTGGAATGTCAGATCCCTTAATCGGGCAGGTAGGTTAGAAAATTTAAAAAGGGAAATGGATAGGTTAAAATTAGATATAGTGGGAATTAGGGAAGTACGGTGACAGGAGGAACAAGACTTTTGGTCAGGTGATTACAGGGTTATAAATACAAAATCAAATAGGGGTAATGCAGGAGTAGGTTTAATAATGAATAAAAAAGTAGGAGTGCGGGTTAGCTACTACAAACAGCATAGTGAACGCATTATTGTCGCCAAGATAGACACAAAGCCCATGCCTACTACAGTAGTACAAGTTTATATGCCAACTAGCTCTGCAGATGATGAAGAAATTGATGAAATGTATGATGAGATAAAAGAAATTGTTCAGGTAGTGAAGGGAGACGAAAATTTAATAGTCATGGGTGACTGGAATTCGTCAGTAGGAAAAGGGAGAGAAGGAAACATAGTAGGTGAATATGGATTGGGGGGAAGAAATGAAAGAGGAAGCCGCCTTGTAGAATTTTGCACAGAGCATAACTTAATCATAGCTAACACTTGGTTCAAGAATCATAAAAGAAGGTTGTATACCTGGAAGAATCCTGGAGATACTAAAAGGTATCAGATAGATTATATAATGGTAAGACAGAGATTTAGGAACCTGGTTTTAAATTGTAAGACATTTCCAGGGGCAGATGTGGATTCTGACCACAATCTATTGGTTATGAACTGCAGATTGAAACTGAAGAAACTGCAAAAAGGTGGGAATTTAAGGAGATGGGACCTGGATAAACTGAAAGCATAAGGGAACATAAAGGAACAATTGACAGGAATGGGGGAAAGAAATACAGTAGAAGAAGAATGGGTAACTTTGAGGGATGAAGTAGTGAAGGCAGCAGAGGATCAAGTAGGTAAAAAGACGAGGGCTAATAGAAATCCTTGGGTAACAGAAGAAATATTGAATTTAATTGATGAAAGGAGAAAATATAAAAATGCAGTAAATGAAGCAGGCAAAACGGAATACAAACGTCTCAAAAATGATATCGACAGGAAGTGCAAAATGGCTAAGCAGGGATGGCTAGAGGACAAATGTAAGGATGTAGAGGCTTGTCTCACTAGGGGTAAGATAGATACTGCCTACAGGAAAATTAAAGAGACCTTTGGAGAGAAGAGAACCACTTGTATGAATATCAAAAGCTCAGATGGCAACCCAGTTCTAAGCAAAGAAGGGAAGGCAGAAAGGTGGAAGGAGTATATAGAGGGTTTATACAATGGCGATGTACTTGAGGACAATATTATGGAAATGGAAGAGGATGTAGATGAAGATGAAATGGAAGATAAGATACTGCGTGAAGAGTTTGACAGAGCACTGAAAGACCTGAGTCGAAACAAGGCCCCTGGAGTAGACAACATTCCATTAGAACTACTGATGGCCTTGGGAGAACCAGTCATGACAAAACTCTACCATCTGGTGAGCAAGATGTATGAGACAGGCGAAATACCCACAGACTTCAAGAAGAATATAATAATTCCAATCCCAAAGAAAGCAGGTGTTGACAGATGTGAAAATTACCGAATTATCAGTTTAATAAGTCACAGCTGCAAAATACTAATGCGAATTCTTTACAGACGAATGGAAAAACTGGTAGAAGCGGACCTTGGGGAAGATCAGTTTGGATTCCGTAGAAATGTTGTAACACGTGAGGCAATACTAACCTTACGACTTATCTTAGAAGAAAGATTAAGAAAAGGCAAACCTACGTTTCTAGCACTTGTAGACTTAGAGGAAGCTTTTGACAACACTAACTGGAATACTCTCTTTCAAATTCTGAAGGTGGCAGGGGTAAAATACTAGGAGCGAAAGGCTATTTACAATTTGTACAGAAACCAGATGGCAGTTATAAGAGTCGAGGGGCATGAAAGGGAAGCAGTGGTTGGGAAAGGAGTGAGACAGGGTTGTAGCCTCTCACCGATGTTATTCAATCTGTATATTGAGCAAGCAGTAAAGGAAACAAAAGTAAAATTTGGAGTAGGTATTAAAATTCATGGAGAATAAGTAAAAACTTTGAGGTTCGCCGATGACATTGTAATTCTGTCAGAGACAGCAAAGGACTTGGAAGAGCAATTGAACGGAATGGACAGTGTCTTGAAAGGAGGATATAAGATGAACATCAACAAAAGCAAAACGAGGATAATGGAATGTAGTCAAATTAAATCGGGTGATGCTGAGGGGATTAGATTAGGAAATGAGACTCTTAAAGTAGTAAAGGAGTTTTGCTATTTAGGGAGTAAAATAACTGATGATGGTCGAAGTAGAGAGGATATAAAATGTAGACTGGCAATGGCAAGGAAATCGTTTCTGAAGAAGAGAAATTTGTTAACATCGAGTATAGATTTAAGTGTCAGGAAGTCATTTCTGAAAGTATTTGTATGGAGTGTAGCCATGTATGGAAGTGAAACATGGACAATAACCAGTTTGGACAAGAAGAGAATAGAAGCTTTCGAAATGTGGTGCTACAGAAGAATGCTGAAGATAAGGTGGATAGATCACGTAACTAATGAGGAGGTATTGAATAGGATTGGGGAAAAGAGAAGTTTGTGGCACAACTTGACTAGAAGAAGGGATCGGTTGGTAGGACATGTTCTGAGGCATCGAGGGAACACAAATTTAGCATTTGAGGGCAGCGTGGAGGGTAAAAATCGTAGAGGGAGACCAAGAGATCAATACACTAAGCAGATTCAGAAGGATGTAGGTTGCAGTAGGTACTGGGAGATGAAGAAGCTTGCACAGGATGGAGTAGCATGGAGAGCTGCATCAAACCAGTCTCAGGATTGAAGACCACAACAACAACAACACATACCACCCCAGCAGAGTGCCACGTATCCCGATGTGTTTTTACTGACAAATCAGACTCGTGACAGAGAATATTAAAATAAGATGTTATAGAGGATACCACACATACTATGTGGTTTTTTTGTTTTATCTGCATATGCAGAACCGTGCCAAGGAATGACACACGGCTTCAAGATGGGATGGTGATTGTGGAAACTTCACAGCAGTAAGTATCTGTGAATGCAAATATAGACGCTTGTAGCACCACAGGCCTACTCTGGAGAAGTCTGAAGTCCTAAGCAACAGTTGTGATATTTACTCAGACAAATGTAATGTTAATCACTTGTCACACAGATTGTTTCACCCTTTGGATAGACTTCTCTGTGCAGCCTTTGGGTTGAATGTTATCATTTGACAGAAGATTGATATCATCCAGTTGATGTATATGTTTACGAACAATGTACAGGTTATACGAAAGGTGTCTGTATATTCTTCAAGAGCAGTAGAGTAACAACATTACATTTCCTTAAAGCAATAACTGCGCAAGGAGGAGACAAAGTCTATCCTAGTTGCATACAAGGCCACATTCGAGTGGCTAAATAGCGATGTAAAGCGGTATTAAATCTTCATAAATTAAATCACATCCAACAAAAATCAAGAAACCACAACATATGTATCTGGTAATATTTTATCGATTTGGGTGTTTTATGTATTAAGTAATTTGCATTCATACTGTGGGTGGCAGATTTAAGCCCATATTGTGGTAGCACTTCCCAAATCACTTATACAGTACAACCTCACTAATCTGGCCTCTGACGATCTGACTCCCTGCTTAGTCCAACCAGCCAATGCCCGGTGTTTGTTAGGACTTGTTCACGATTCATCGTCTGTGATACGGATCAATAGGAAGTTGACCGTCAGTAGGTGTAGTAGTTTGATTAGTTTTAATACGAAATAACTTGTTCCTAACTCAGTCAATAAGTTTATAGTTCACTCTTTTGTTTTAGAAATTAGTAACGGTGTTGTTCTCACTTACTAAAGTGAGCAAAACTAATTTATGGCATCAAATAAACTTAAGCATGTGAGGATGAGTCTAGCAGAGAAACTGAAAGTGCTTGAAAGATTAGGAAACTTGAGTTCCTTCAAAACATTGCAAGTGAGGTACCAACTTATTTCAGATCCCCCCTATTCTCCAGAATTGGCTCCCAAGGACTACTATTTGTTCCCCAATTTGAAGAAATGGCTGGCAGGACAAAGATTTTATTCAAACAAGGAGGTGATTGTAGCAACTAATAGCTATTTTGCAGACCTGGACAATTCCTATTATTCGGAAGGAATCGACAAATTAGAACAGTGTTGGACGAAATGTATAACTCTAAAAGGAGACTGTGTCAAAAAAGTTTACCCCAAACACGTAAGTCATTTTTAGTTTTGGGTGGACTTTTCAAACGCACCTCGAATAATAATGACCTTGCAGACAATATCAATAGTAAAATCAGGTTTTTGCACATTATACAGTTAATTATAATGAAGTACTATCTGAAGAAGGAAGCTGCATGTTCACTCAGATTTTTATAAGATTCCAGAGTGGTGCAAAAATCGGCAACTTGCTTTAAATGTTTAGAAATGTAAAATTTTGCAATTCGTAAAATGAAAAAACGTACTATCCTATGGCTATATCAATGAGCTACTGTTGTAATCGGCCAACTTATACAAATAACTGGCTGTAACATGAAATGGAATGATCATATAGTATCAGTCATGTGCAAAGCAGGTGGTAGAATTCGTTTATAGGTAGAATACTGGGGAAATGCAATCAGTCTGCACAGGAGATTGCTTACAAATCACTTGTGCAACTGGTTCTAGAATACTGTTCAAACGTGTGGACCCTTACCAGATAGTATGAAAAGGAGATACTGAACGTATACAGAAAAGGGCAGCTCAAATGGTCACAGGTTTGTTTAATCCATGAGAGAGTGTCACAGAGATACTGAAGGAACTGAACTGGAAGACTCTTGAAGATACATGTAAACTATACGGAGAAAATCTATTAACAAAGTTTCAAAAAAAGCAGCTTTAAATAATTACTCTAGGAATACACTACAATCGCCTACATATTGCTCACATAGGGATCGGGAAGATAAGATTAGAATAATTACTGTACGCACAGAGGCATTCGAACAATCATTCTTCTGCACTCCATATGTGAATGGAATGGGAAAAACACCCTAACAATAACTGGTACAATGGGATGTACCCTCTGCTGTGCACATAGTGGTTTGCAGAGTATAGATGTAGATGTAGACATTGAAATATACGGTTCTATCCTACTTGCCGAAGTTTTAAAATCCACGGATGACATGCCAAAAAGTTACAGAAAACCACATCTACATCTATACTCTGCAAAAACCTGAAGTGCATGGCAGAGGGACCTTCCCATCGTACCAGTTATTAGGGCTCTTTCCCCTTTCCATTCAGGACAGACTGCTCGAATGCTGTAATTACAGGGTGTATACGAGGACAAGGAAAAAAAATTCCCAGATTTTTCCCGGTGAAAAATACATTTTCTCCCGGGTGAAAATACACTTTTTCCGTGTTAAGTGACAGCATACTTTCCCTCTGAACTGTAAAACTTGTCCTTTGAATGGATACGGTTTTATATAGCAGCGTAGAATTTCCCGGCACTTTAGAAAACGAAACTCAGGGGAAAAACACGTTTTGGAAAGATCTTTGATGTGCAGAAACATGTACGCTTTCGCGTTACGAAAGTATAAATTCGAATTCCACCAACAGGAAAAGTTAATGGTTTAAATTAATATACATAGTGTTGCTACAAGAAAAGCAAAGCTTTCGCATATAATATTAGTCTCTAAGATTAATAAGCAACAAGAGAAGCTAAGCTTTCACATATAATGTTGATCTGTTTAGCGCATGTTACACTTTAAGATACATCACACAAATATGCCAGTAAATTTTTTAATACCGACATACATCTTTGATCTTCTGGGCTCTAAATTCTTCTAAATGGCTCGTCATCCAAGAGTTGATTTTTAAAGGAGAGCAAACGCTCTGAGATTTAAGAAATTCATCGTACATTCGATCACATGGTTCATAGGAAATTTACTTTGAAAATTAACGCTTTTCGAACAACAATTCGCAATATTTTCCCGCGACCTGTTATAAATAGATTCATTTCAGCAGTCGCCAGAGAGCGCCAGAAAAGGGGCGTCACCGCACTGGCGCAGCTAGTAGGAAGCCCGTATGTTTGTACGTGTAAAACATTAAAAGATCTTCCATTATGTCATTAAGGAAACATAACATAAGAGGATACTCCAAGACCGTCGGAATTTCGTGAACCATACTAAAATGCATACTTCACCTTACAGTGCACATTCGAATGTCAAGATTCCCAATGACGTAGGCCTCGAACTGATATGAAGCTTTTCAGTGTGATTTTCGAGGCGCAAATTTTCTTTTAGTACAAGTACTGTATTATCTCATGTTTGGTTCTTTATTATGGCGTAATGCCATATGTGCTAGGGGATGAAAACGTACACTTGAAATGCAGCGAACAGTTGAAACTAGCCAACTGTGTGGAATTAAATACTTCGTTTCAAATAAATTGACTGCCATTAAAAATTTAAAAAGACTTTTTGAAAATAAGTTCATTTTGTAGCGCACATCTTTCTGAAAAGTCTGATACATAAAACATATATCTTCGATGAAATTTACGACACGGTATTGGTCTTAAGTGTGCAGTGCAGTGCCACGCCTCTTCAAACAATATTCTTATACGGCACGTCACTGCATTTCGCTCTGTGGAACTCAAACATGGATATTTTGTAATGGATGGCATCAAAATATTTCAGGACAGTGGAAATTAAACACACAGGGGCTTCAACTGGCCCTGTCTAGTGTAGCGATCTGGCCAAAAGTTTTCTGTCAAAATTTCACTTTCTTGGATACACCGAGAAGATAATACGTAATCTTTCTTACCTGTTATTCCTGTTAGTTGTTTATTTCCAATCTGGTAGTCTGAATTTCGCTTGTAATTATAACAACGCTGAACATTCGCAAACCAAATCAACCACATAAACAAGCAGCAGTTGGCATTCACCGGTTCGGCTTTATTCCGCTCAGCTCTTATAGCCCCGTCCCATTTTGTCTGCAGGAAACTGTATTTCTAGATGTAATGAGGATTCCTCTGGCAGAAACATCACGAACACTATGCACGCATTCAAAAATCAACTTATAACTCATTCAGAAATCAACTTAGAATGTGTTAAAAAACCAGCAGAGGTGCGTTTCAAAATAATATGAATAATCGATAGACCGACATGCGCTGGATGCTAGGTGCTTTGTGAAACAAGGTTTTTTTCCACAAGAATATTAATTTGCCCCCTCCCCCGAAATTGCCGCCCGGTTAGATACCCCGGTTTTGCATTCTCAAAATCGATGTCTGTGTTAGCGTTCGGATATTGGTCTCGTATCAATAGTTGTGAAGTTATCGAGATTGGAGAATGTTAAACTGATCATTTGTAAACACAATTCTTCCGCACTACCACGCTCCAGCTATAAAGTCAAAGCATTAAGTGTATACTGTAGTTGTGTAATCTACTTACGTGTAATATGGCCAGCAAACAAAGAAAACTGACAATACAGCGGAAACACAATTATTCGGGATTTTGAAGAGAATCGCAATACCTGTATGAAATTATGCGACGTTGCAAAGTAGTACGATTTGGCGCCATCATCTTTGTGTGGAATAATAAAAAATGAGGAGGCTTTATTAAATTTAGAAGCACACGGTTCATGTTCATCAAAAAGGAAGAATATTCCTGAGTCGTCTTTCAAAGCCGTAGAAACTGCTCTTTTAGACTGGCTTCAGGGAATAAGAGTTCCCATAGGTGGGAATTTGTTGCGTAAGAAACTATCTAGCCGGCTGTTAGATGCACTGAAGTTCTCATATCCCATCCTCAGTTTTGGCGATGAGTCGGACAACTGCATCCACAGTCACAAGAGCTTCACGCAACAGCTTTTCCACCTCTGTTATTGTAAAGGACTTGTGGATGCAGCCTCATCGAGAAAAAAAGTAGAGCACGTCGAGAAGCTTATACGAGCAGCACAGACAATAGAAGGCATTATCAGTGGCCATGAACAATTAATGATTTGTCTTGCTGATGACGACGATGTGGTTATGGAGGATTTATATGGCTTAAATAGCCTATTGCGATCTCGGTTATTATTTATTTTGTAAACTACGTACATTATTGATTTTAAAGTACCAGTCGTCAGATGCTTGTTTTTTTGTAGTACAACTAAAAACGAGTTTTTATATACACTGTAACTGCCCAAGCACTTGCATTTACGAGACGGGACGGAAAACTGTATCGTCTGCTGTGTGTATAGAGGCTGCTGTTGCAACATCGCTATAACAGTATAGCCAACCTAACTAGACAAAAAGCGAACTGTCAAGTGCAATGTTTCGTGAGTCGTCTTTCAAAGCCGTAGAAACTGCTCTTTTAGACTGGCTTCAGGGAATAAGAGTTCGCATGGGTGGGAATTTGTTGCGTGAGAAGGTGCGAGAAATTGCACTGAGGATGGGATATGAGAACTTCAGTGCATCTAACGGCTGGCTAGATAGTTTTAAAAAACGTCACAATCTCTCAACCCAAAATGTAAGTGGAGAAAGTGCATCTGTGAACAATGAAAGTGTGGAGCATGTTCACTATTTTTGTATGCAACAAAAGGTGAGTTTGTGATTATGGAGGATTTATATGGCTTAAATAGTTCCAATTTTGATTTTTGAACACTTATTTGGTGCATTTTGACCTAAACCCTTATTTAAGGAAAACCCTATTTTAAGGAACAAATTTTTTGATCCCCTGAGATTCGTTAAAAGGGGTTTTACTGTATGTATGATATCTTTACAATGTTTTGTTCTTGTGCAATAAATAATTGAAAGTGTTCCCAGACTTTAAGTACACCTTGTACAGTTCATCATCACTAGATATACTGCAGCAGACAATCATATTCAGCTACAAGAAGTTCTCTTTAGAGCAGCTGAGAAGGCTGCAGTGGGTAGATGGCATAATACAGTATGAGGGACCAGCGACAGATGGTTTGTTTGGTATGTGCATAGTGACAAAGACCACATAAATTGTGGCCCTTTACTGTGACTGGCAGTTGCATTCTAAAGCAGTGCACCAAAATGATAAACTTCTGTGATAAATATTACAAAAACGTAACAGTGAAGTAACCTGCTTTTCTATGGCATCTCTCAATAGCAGGATATCATTTCATAAGTGTTAATTACCAGCTGAACAATAAACAGTTACTTCAGACAAAGTATTTTGGTGATATTCGGATGGCACCTAATTTGGGTGGCAGGCAAAGTGGTTCAGCTGTCAGATCAGAGCGCAACTATCAGTCTCTAAGGACAGACATGTTGTCTGCTACGATCAGTATTGGTTAAGAACTTAATTAGCAATCTCTGGTTTTGGAACATGTAGCTGAGAACTAGTTTAAATAATCACTATCAAACACACAGTTCATTATTTTGCTTATTCTCTGTAAAAGTACGGAGAATGAAAATTATTTGTGAGTTATAAAGTGAGCTATGATTGTGTAGTTTCTTGTATTCTGCTAATAAAAGTGAGTGGCATACCGTTTAAACAAATCAATTCACAATTTAATTATTTATGCACAACCAGTTCCTCGCTGACAGTTTGTTACAGCCTCAAGATAATGGACTCGTGACCTACGTGCTGTTTTCTGTGAGGGGATAACAACTATAGAAGACTGCAGGTTGGCGAACATTATTCAGAACTTAACAATATAACGAAAAGGACAGTTGCTGATTCAGCGACTCAGCATCCCCACTATATGGTGAGTAGCAAGTATCCGTTTCTTTATACTGTTACATTCCATCCTGAATTTTCCATTGTTTTATTCAGAACTTGTGCATTCCACTAAGGACTGTGGAAGCAAATAGACACCTCATGCGTACTGCAGTCTTAGTACAAATGAAGTCAGTGACATGTCATCTGCGGTAACACAGGGGAGGTATCGAGGAAGGAAATTTTCAAGGGAAGAGATTTATCACACACACACACACACACACACACACACACACACACACATCCCTCTGGCTATATCTCCCTCTCTTTCACTTGCCATAAGAGAAAGAAAAATGCAGACACTGTGAGTAAACCACGAGAAATGTTTCCCACCACTGTGGACAAAGACCCACCTGTCACTCAAAAATTGGATCAGTTTTGTACGACAACGAAGCACAGACCTCTTGATCTCTGTAACCTCAACTGGTGCTCCCTTCTGCTGCCAACTTTAGAAATATTTACAAAGAAGTAGCTGGAAGCTCCAGAGGAAGAATTCAATAAATCTAAGCCTGAGGAATGTTCATACTCCGGTAAGCTGCAGTCTGCTACACCTTTTTACCCATAATATTGCTGCTACAGACACTCCAACTGTGATTACAATGTACTCCTGTTGTATTTAGCTGAATCTTGTCTTTCTTACAGACTAATCTCATGACAAAACAGTATCAGACACAGGTTTCTGAGCTTTGTTCGGAGAAAAAGCAACATTCTACTGGCACAACAAGCTGGTATTGCCCTTACTGCAACGTACCTCTCTGCATATCAGAACGGTTCAGATTTTTCCATGCAAAAGTTGGCCACATGTGAGATTGCTTGGGAACTCTCCCCCACACTTTTTTTTAAGGAAATATGATTAAAATTTCTATTATTATTGTAAAATTTGCAATTTATCACATAACTAAAATAGATATGAAAAATAAACCTAGAAACCTGGTATCTTTCAGTGTGAATTACTTTATGAGATATATCGAGTACAACTGTGTCAGTAACATTTTAAATAAAAGCATAAATGATTGGTTTTCAGGGCTTGAAGTTTTTCTAAGTGGCTGGACCTCAAAATGTTAACAAGAAACAATATTTCAAACTTGTTGCAAATAGAACAAGAAACATGTTTGCCTGAACAACATATTAAGTTGGCACATAAGATTGTAGCATTCTTCCGTAAGTTTAATAAACACAACAGGTACACATATTAGACTCTTTGGTCACCAATAATATATTCTTCTTAACTACTTACAATGGTCTGCTGGGGTAACTTTTCCATTCACATTGAGTGACGTTTTGAGCTCATTTTCGTCCAGAAAGGAAGTTCCTCGAAAGTCATTCGACAGAAAAGGTGAAAATCTAAGGGTACAAGATCAGGTAATTAAGGTTGGTGCAGAATGACTTCCCAACCCAATTCCTGTATAGCGTTTTTGTCAGCCTAGCAGAATATGGGCAGGTGTTATTGTGGAGTAGGATCACTTCAAGCAATCTTCCTGGCCACTGTTTGTAATGGTTACACTTCAGGGAAGGATTTGTAGTACACACCGTTGCCATTCCACCAGATGCATAACCTTATCTTTTGTGGATGCGTACAGATATCTGCACAGGGAGTTGCCGCTTTATTTGGGCTCGACCATTCTTGACTTTTCCTTATGTTAACATAAAAACACCATTTTATATAGGCACCATTTCTCACCACCGGTATCAATACAGAATTGAAATGGTCGGTGTTGTTCACGACTCAATTGATGGGGAGCAAGCAGAGATATACGTATGGCCAACTGCTAATTTTTTTGATTGCTGCTCGGAACCTTCCCCATTGCACCCAAGTGTCGCACGATGGTGGAATGTTCACAGTTCATCAACTTTGCCAGGTCTCGAGTACAATGATGTGGATCATTGTGGATTAAGGCGTTTAAATGGTATTAGTCAAACTTGGTAAGTATTCCTGAATGCGGAAAGTCACTAATGTCAAAACAGTCCTCCTAAAAATCATAAAACCATTTTCTTTCTGTACTCTGTCCTATGACATTACCTCCGTACAAGGCGCAAGTGTTTCTGGCTGCCTCTGCTGCCGTCACACCTCTACTGACCTCAAATAGGAGACTGTGTTTGAAACATTCCGATTTCTCCACTTGGCACTCCATTTTCTAGTGTCCACAGCTCCACTCGCTACTTCTGAATGACAAAATGTAAACTCAGATAGCAACAGTGAACTAAAAATAAAAAATGACAATTGATAAATAAACCCACAGCAACAGGAAAACCGACATGCAAAACACTACGAACTTTTGCACCGACCTAATATTTCCAGTAGCAGCACGAATGCGGCTTTATAAAATCAGTATTAGCAGCAGAAATGTCTTAAACACAAAATACCTGTGCCTGTACATCAGTAAAAGCACACCACACGCACGCTCTGCTCTACTCTACTCTACTCTACGTACGTCCTCTGCTTCCTCTTGGCGAGCCACAGCCTCTCGCGGTAGCGGAGCAGGAACTTGCGCACCGCCTGGCCGCGGTGCACGTGGACGTAGTGCGTCTCCTGCCAGCGCCGGTTCATGAACCACGGGACGGGGTACTCCCTCTTGCGGTAGAAGAAACGCAGCCCTGTTGAAAAGGACCTGTATCATTTGGTGCTTTCTCTGACTACAGGCAAGCTCCTAGTTCACAACTACTACATCTCTACATATATAAATTGAAGTCACTTGATCACATCTGTCTGTATATACATGCTAATCTCAGGATGTATACGTATACGTGGGGAGTGGGGGGGATCCTGGATTTTTCCTAGTTAAAAATACATTTTTTTTTAGTGAAAATATACTCTACCCCCCAGTGAAGGAAAATTTTTCCTGTCTTAAGCGATGCTATACTTTTCCTCAGAGCTGTAAAACTTTTCAATCCCTTGAATAGTGAGGATTTTGTACACCGGCATAGAATTTCCCAGCACTTTAGGAAACAAGACAGCAAACAACAATGCACTCTGGAGAGATATTTGATGCGCGGCAACATTTACACTACATATTTTTGTATTAGAAAAGGATAAACACAAATGTCACGAAATACAGCTCGGTAGCTTCTGAAGGACTTAAATCGAGATTGCGCTAAGTTTTTGTCAGCCCCTCATATCTCACACCACATGATATCGCCAGTGAATCATAGCAGATATTCGGCACGTGAGACACCTGATGTAGTCAGCCAATGGCAACATCACTGTTTAGCAAGAACATACAAACAGGAAAAGTTAATGGTTTAAATTAACACACTTACAGTAGAGGTACGAGAAAAGCTATGCTTTCACATATAATATTCATTGTCAAATATTTTTTTTGCTGTTTTTCAAAGATGTGGTTAGGCAGGATCCTAACAGCACAGCTTAAGTTGTAGCAGCTGAATATTTGTGACAAGCTTGATTATGAATGTCACTGCTGTTCACTGAACATTTCACGGGTTACCTGGCTGAATACATGTTCCGTCAAGCACTTTCACTTTTCCATAGAAAAGCCAATTATGTGTAAAATTGCAAAATACTCACTTTGTTCTCTTTTTCGAGGATAATTATACTGCACAATTTGTAATCTATGAACAAATTAAATGAATAGGAAAAATCAACATCAAATTTCATCTTTTTTCTTTAACGTGCATTACTCTTTAAGATATATCAAACACAAATGTGTCAGTAAAAATTTATATAATGGCATAAATGGCTTGTCTTCCGTACCCAAAATTTTTCTAAGTGGCTGGTCCTCGGTGTTAAATTTTGAATGAGAGTGGAATGCCACGTGGTTTAAGAAATTCAGTGTACATTCTCCACAAGCGACATACTTCATCCTCCATAAAAAGAAATTTATTTTTAAAGTACCTCTCCTCAAACAACCATTCCCAATATTTTCTCGGGACTTGTCAGAAATGGATACAGTTGTGATGTGATGCTTATCGAAAGCAGTTTGTTGTTATGAAGTATTGCACAGTTTTTGTCCAAAAGCCCTTGACACATTTTGCTGTCTGCACACAGTGTTTTGTGGTTGTAGAGGGCACATTTTCCTTGTAACTGAAGTTTTATTTGGTGTTATTCTCTTCTTTATATTTTATCAGTTCTTGTAGGCCAAAATTACAAGAATTTAACTGCATACTAAAACAATGAAAAATTCTAAAAACATTCCCTGGCTTTTCCTGGGTGAAAAATTCCTGGGTTTTTCCTGGGGTGTATACACACCATGCATGGATTTTGATCCTGTTTTCACTAATAGATACACTGTTTCACAATGATTCTTTTTTATATAATTTATAAGTATTTCATGCCAATTATCTGAATTATGATGAGTTAAAAGTTAAGTTTTGAAAACGATGCCACTGCCACTTAGCAAACAGACACCATAACTCCAGAGAGTAGTAGTTCCTTGAGAATGCAGCAAGGGGGATCTAATTTACATCTGGTGTGGTCGTGTAGCAGCAGTGTGTGTAGCTGCAAACCAAACGGTTGTGGGATCCAATCCAAGCTGGCTCACTTTTTTTCATTGTGAGTTTCAAAATTGTCAGGTGTGAATTGAGGCTTACAATCTGAAATAATCAATCTGCATAGTAAAAAGAACATGCAAATCCAAAATATGTGGTGTTTTATTTTTAATGCTTGAAGTAAAACTTTTTCTGAAAAAGAACTTCAGCAACTGCATTTTCTTTCAGCAGTACAGCAGATGAATCAACTTTCAGCTGTCTGCCATCTTTGAAGCAAACCTACAAGCGACACGATTCTTCGCGTGGCATGGCGAAGAAATCTGCCTTAAAGAGTCCAACAGAAAGAATTATAGCAATGAGTCTCAACAATGCAGGGCGTGTCTACTAAGCTTCACAACAGGAGTGCTTTAACATGTAGATCATGCATTTTTTTTCTTTCTTTTTTTTTTTTTTGGCCCACTCTCTCTCTCTCTCCCCTCCCCCCACCCAACCTCTCTCTCACTCTCTCACTCTCGCGCGCACACACACGCACAAAAAATTACATTTGTTTCATCACGACGTGCTCCCACAACATGTCACTCTAAATGCCAGTTCAATATGTTACATGTAATATTCCTGCTTCCAGACAACTTCCTATGTACACGGCTTACATTGCATTAGTTGTACGAAAATGATGACATACAGTTACTTAACACTGTTCTCCAAAATTTATTCATAACTCTACACAGTGACCATCAATAAAAATATGCTATGCCACGGAAGTCATCTGGCCAAAGATCTGTGCTGTGCAAAGCCGGGCACTGTTGCTAGTTCGATATAAATTTAATAAGTTTGTCTTGTGCAGAGACCCAGAACAGAACTTCTGGAACTGAGGACACACGGGAAGCTCCTGCACGAGGTGGGTAATCTACAACTTCAGCATAAGTCAAATGCTGTCATCTCCATAACTGAAATACTGTCCAAGCTTAAAGGTGGTGATACACTTGGAGAGCAGGTTTGGCTTACAAGCAGTAATCAAAGTTTTAATAACCATGTCACACAAATAATAACTATGCAATTATATCTTTTTTTTGCTATTGGAAGGTATGTGACTCCAGTCCTGGTAAACTTTGAAATCCTTGTGCCACAGTACTATAGCATGCTGCTATAAAAGCTAAAAGAAAAGGGACGAGCCAAAACATTACGATCACTGGCCACTGCGTGGTCGAATACCTCCTGGTGGTTTTGCAGGCACACGACACAGTAGGGAAAGAATATAAGTGCAAGACAGGAAAATGGGCAGTCATTACAGTGGAGATGCGAGCCACAAATGTGGAAATCCACCGATATAAACGGTTTTGGCAAAAGGCCCACTGTTGTGGGGCTGTGGCTGGAAATGAGAACCTCTGAAACAAGCAAAGCTTGTCGCCTGTCTGTGTACTACTGTCGTGAAGACGGACGGAAATTGGCTGAAGGACAGTGAAATATGCCGTACGGTAGTGGACGGCCCCATTTCGTCACAAAACGTAGTGGTCGGAGGATCCCCCATTCTGTAATCCGGGATAGGTAGCAATCTGTGGTAGATCTGATCACAGAGTACAATACAATGCTAGTGTAGGCCCAATTGTTTCAGAGCACACCCTTTAAAGGCCACTGTCGAACGCGGAGGTCCACATCAAACGATTTCTACGTGTACCTGTGTCGACCCGATGACACTGTCAGTTACGATTATAGTGGGCACAGCACCACCGAGTTTTCACTGCAGATTGATAGAAACGTGTCACCTTCCAAATGAATCACTTTTCTCGTTACACCAGGTCGACGGTCGGGGTCTTACGTGCCGTCATCCGGGCGAATACGTGCAAGAAACGCACACCACACCACATAAGTACGCCAGTGAGGGCAGAATTACGCTACGGAGTACACCGAGTTGTGCTCCCGTGGGATCTGTGACAGTAATCGAAGGAATCGTGACAGCAGTGAATCGTGTGAACATTACTGTGGACACCTGCACGACTTTGTGCTCGAAGTCTCCCCCTACGGCGATGACATCTTCCGACAGGATAAATGTGTGTCGCGAGGTCGTAATCGTACTACAGTGGTTCGGGGGGCACTGTAGTGAACTCGCATCGACGTCCCGGTCAGCAAATGTGCCCGATCTCTATCCACTACGACACGTATCGATCACCAGCTGACCGCCTGTGGTTTGCAGTAATTATTGACCTGTGTGGGGCATCTGGTGCCACATACTTCTGGAATCCTGTCGAGGACCTGTGGAATCCGCACCGAGCAGAATCACTGCTGTATTGTGATTGCATAGTGGACCGACACACTATTAAACAGACAGGCATCATGTTTTTGCTCATCAGTGTAGTTCTTATTACAATGGTGCATATCCAGTACATGCTCCTGGGGACTGGACCCCAGTTTTTCAGACAGGCCCTTCTAGTGCTCATAAGAGTATCTTTCGAACTGAAACATATATTCTTTACACGATGGGTCTATGATAGAGCTGCATCCACGACTGTCCTTAATACTTTACTCCCCCCTACCAGTAGTCTTGTCAAGGAGTTTGAGACTCCTTTATGTACTGTGTGTAAACTTCATCGCAGATGGTACTGTAACAATACGAGTCGAGATAGATGTAACGGAACTCGAATAGCGTATTTGCCTCTATTGGTTACGGTAGAGACATCAATTTTTTGGTCCTGTCTGTATATTTATATATAATATTGCACGAATAAAGGCTGGGCGAGTGTAAAGCTATCATTAAAAATGCACGCCACGTGATTTGTTACAATTTGGTCGGTCATAATAATAATAATAATATGCTTTTGAATAAAATTAAAATATAACGGCGATACCTGTTTAGTGTTGTTGGAAATAATATGTAGTAAATTAATGAGTAAGCTAGCCGATCCTATAAGAAGAGGTAAAACTGGGCATATTGAGGTGTTTTGCTTTATATCGATGAAGCCGATGATACAGTGTCATTTTTTCGTTTACTCTTAGAAATAAACAAGTAAAGAAATGCTAATTGTGTGTTGTGAAAAAATATAGGGGCGAGTTTTAAATAACTACGGTGTATGATCAGAGTAACAAAAGGACATTTAGTTACACGAAATCGCGGAGAGCGAAGTGTGGTCATTAAATTGAGTACACCTACAGGGCGGTCAATTCCAGGATAAATCTATACGCATCTCACGAGGGATGCGGTATTGAGACCATTTTTTTTTTATTATACCACGGAGAGCTGGCTCCAATTTATGAAAAGGAGAAAAACGTTAACTTTTAAGCGAACTCTTAATAATAGCGGACTGGAGAGAAAAGTGTGTAATTGTCTTATGCCTAACAAACACTCACGGAGGGCGATGGCTAAACTGGAAGAGTCAATTACAAAATACTGTATCATTATCATTGACTGTTGGTGTCGATCAACCAAAACAGTTCATCGATGGAACTTGGGAGTTAGGGTTCAGGCACTCGCATATACTCCACATCAGCATGTGAATGAGTGGTGAATGCGAAATAAAACTGTGAACAAAGTTACGTTAAATAAAACAGAAGAAACCAGACAGTTTGGTCCTACTGTTATTATTCCATAAACTGTAACATTTCTTATTGTTGTACGAAGCCTTTATGGATGATCTTTATGACAATTTGCTTCAAAGAGATCTCGTTACGAGTTAAGTTTTGGGGAGCTTGTCAAGAGGGGGTAGTTCGTAGATCCTAACTACTGCAGCTATTCGGGAATCAGGTGCTACCGTGACTGTTGTGTGTTGTCAATGACTTAAGGTTACCATATCTCATGCTCTAAGATCGACGCGCCTTTCCTCTCGGTATAACAGTGCCTCACGGCAACAATGACAACGCCGACGACGGAGGAAGATACGGTAGAGTACATTTTCTTGGGACTGACCCTTAGATCCTGTTTTCTACACAAGTTTCGCACATTGTGCCACTTATTTATTTTATTTAGCGTATGGCTCATAACATCACAGTAAAAATTACAGAAACAACACGATTTAAAAAAAAATCACATACGTATAAACAGAGCAATAAATAACAGTTTGTATATAAGGACACCGCCAATTGTAAAGTTACACTCACAGAAGACCAGTCACAAGCAGACGTCCAGCTTAGATAGTAATTGTGCCACTGTTATAATAGTATGGCAAATCTGCCAAATATTACTATGACTAAATCGTCTGTGTACTTAATTCTTCCACGAGTTCATTACCACGAGGTTCCACAACAGTGGGAACAAAACCTATCCTTGTTGGTGGTGTGCACCACCATTATCTCATTCATTACGGTGGCTTCCATCTTTCTTCTTCTTAGCACGGTCCTAATCCACCTTCATACGCCGGTCTCAGTGCCGTGCTCTTCTGCTAGTATAACCGCAGATTCGAGTGTCGTATTGCTAAAATCCCCTCAATATCCGGAGAACAATTTCCTGAAAGTCTATAGCTTTTTCCACCTTCCTAAGAAGTTGGTGTAGTGTTGTTCCACACAATCTACCTGGTGGATATGCCTGTTGGTTACCTCAATTAACCTCTTTCCCCTAACACGCGCATTAAAGAGTTTTTCAAATGTCTTAGAAGAAAGGAGGACAGTCTGATAAGTCTCATATCCTTAGCCTTGGTATCATTAGTTCTCCCTTTGGAAATGAAACAACCCCCACTGTCCTCCAAGCATTATAAATGATTCCTACTACTAGGCTGATCCTGAACACTCTACACGAGAATCTGCACTCAGGCGAGAAAAGTCACGAATATCCACATATACAGATGACGGTAGCACAGCGTGCACGAGGTATAAAAGGGCAGTGCATTGACGGAGCTGTCATTTGTACCAGGTGATCCGTACGAAAAGGTTTTCAATGATAGTAGTCGGAACTAGATGCACGGGACATTCCATTTCGGAAATCGATAGCGAATTTAATATTCCGAGATACACAGTGTCGAGAGTTTGTCAATAATATGAGAGTTCAGCATTACCTGTCACCACAGACAACGCAGGTGAACAGCCTTCACTTAATGAACAGCATCATTCGCTCAGAGATGTCACTGCTAACAGATAAGCAATGTTACGTGAAATAACCACAGAAATCAATGTGAGACATACGACAAACGTATCCGTTAAGACAGTGCGGTGAAATTCGGCACTAACGGGCCACGGCAGCAGACGACTGACGCGAGTGCTTTTGCTAGAAGCACATCTCCTGCAGTGCCTCTCCTGGGCTCGTGACCATATCGATCGGTCCCTAGACGATTGGAAAACCGTGGCCTGCTCAGCTCAGTCCAGACTTCAGCCGGTAAGAGCCGACGGTAGGCGCAGACCCCACCGTGCCACGGATCCAAACTGTCAACAAGGGACTGTGCATGCTGGTAGTGGCTCCATAATGGTGTAGGCTGTGTTTACACGTAACGGACAGAGTACTCCGGCCCAACTGAACTAATCATTGACTGGAAATGGTAATGTTTGGCTACGTCGAAACCATTTTCAGCCACTCGTGAACTTCGTGATCCCAAACAGTGTCGAATGTTTACCCGAGACGCTACGTCACATCGACGAGCCACAATTGTTCGCGACTGAAGAACACACAGGACTATCTGAGTGATCGGTTTGGCCATCCGAGTTGCACTACACGAATCCCACTGAATACTTACAGGACATAATCGAGAGGTCAGTTTGTGCACAAAATTCTGCACCGGCAACACTTTCGCAACTACGGAAGGTTACAGAGGCAGTACGGCTCAATATTTCTGTAGGGGTCTCCCGACATCTCGTCAAGTCTGTGCCACGTCTAGCAGCTGTACTAAGTCGAGCAATAGGAGGTCCCACACAATACTGGGAGGAGGTATCCCAGGACTTTTGTCACCTCAGTGTAATTAATTCCCGTTCGGTGCAGGACAGCTGGAAAGATTCCATCCGAGCCCGGTGACTTCGACAGTTGAAACATTCCCACAACCCGTTTGATTTCTTTTAAATCAATGCACTGTCTGGCAGATTCCCAGTTCTCCCTCCGATTACCTGTAAAGCAGTACCTCTCAGGGGTCGACTCTCGGTCTGTACTATCTGCCAGAGTGCACCGAGGGAAGTGAGTCTCGAAGAGCCCACCCGGCACTTCGTCTCATTTGCTGTCCTCGTACAAGATGTGACTGAAGTTTTAAGAGCGGGTCCGCTACTGCTAACTGGTCTCGCGGGCAGGTACACGGAGGGTGGGGACCGAGTCGTTGCCTTGTCGTCAAATGCCCTCTAACAGGAAACTGCTTTTCCTTTATTCAGTTCGTCGTGGCAGCTGGTCGAGTGCGGGTCTGTTAGGGCTCGTTGCCGGATTCTGCCAGCGTGAAAATGGACGTAAAAATGGAGCGACGAGTTTGTTTGAAATATTGTTTTAAAACCGGAAAATCAGCTTCTGAGACTTACAAACTATTAAAAATAGCTTTTGAAGATAGTTGTATGAGCCAGTCAAATGTTTTTATCTGGTTCAACAGATTTAAAAATGGCAACGAATCATTTGAAGATGAACCACAGTCCAGCTGTCCTTCCACCTCAAAAACAAATGAAAATGTTGTGAAAGTTTGCAACTTAGAGAGAGATGGCTGATGAGTGTAACTTAAGTTTCTATGCAGTTCAGTCAATTTTAACTGAAGATCTGAACACGCGCCGAGTGTCCGTAAAATTCATTCTAAAAGTGCTGTCGAGTGACCAGAGACAATAACGACTTGAAGTGTGCAAAGAACTGATTAATTGGACAAAAATGACTCAAATTTCTTAAATACGGTAACTACAGGTGACAAATCGTGGGTATATGGATAGAATCCTGAAACCAAAGTGCAGTTTTCTCAGTGGAAGACTCCAGATTAACCACGGCCGAAAAAAGCACGGCAAAGTCGGTCGAAGGTGAAGACAATATCGGTGATTTTTTTCGATTCTATCGGTATTGTGCATCACAAATTTGCCTCTTGCAGACAGACAGTTAACCAGGAATACCACAAATGTGTCTCGAGTGTTTGTGCGAAACGGTGCGGAAGAAAAGACCCGCACTGTGGGACGACAGGGGTTGGGGGCTACACTGTGATAATGCTCTGGCTCATCGTGCCTTCTCCATCGTTGAATTTATGACCAAATTTAAAAATTTCTGTGCTTCCACAATTGCCATATTCCCCTGATTTGGCCCCTGCTGACTTCTACCTGTTTCCTAAACTGAAATTTTCACCGAAACGGAAGCGATTTGACTCGATTGAAGACATCCGGGCAAATACGGAGAGTGTCCTTAACTTACCTCAGGAAAAAAAATTCCAGGAATGTTTCCAAAAGTGGAAACACCGTTGGAGTCAGTGTGTTCAGTCAGAAGGGGACTATTCTGAAGGAGATGCATCACAGTATCATGTAAGTACCACCATTTTACAATTACAAGCCCATTCTTAAAACTTTACAATCACACGTAGTATATTCACTGCCGTCCTACCTTAGAGTACTGCTTGCATTGGTAGGTATTCTAGTGAGTATTTTATGAAGTTGTAACACAAGTAGCTGTACCTTTCACTTTGTCACAGAATACCTTACAGGATGATAGCTTTGCTTGCTCGATCACGAGCAATGGTGACTGCATTACAATGAAAGGATTTTAGGATATACTGGTTTTGTATTGAAAACTCAAGATTGGTCAAGCCACACTGATCTCCATTTACCACACTTTTTCCTTACCATCAAACTTGAGCCGTTCTTCACTATTCTCCCCATTTGCCAGTCACCTAACATAGTTATTACCACCACCAGAATCAAATCAGCAGGGTTCCTATGTGTGTTGAAACTTCATCTCTTACACTGAAATTTCATGTTATTTACACATCAAATTATAAAATGTTTAGAAGTTAATAAATGTGTGAGGTATTTCCAGAAAGTAACAGACATTTAGGCCTATTGTGGTAGTGGGCAAGGCTACAGCCGCCACTGCATCCAGTAGTAGTAGTAGTAGTGCGTGGTCTGTGCCTCGGCTACTTTGCTTTCTGTGAAGTGTTAAAATGTGTGCTGGAATAGAAAATCCCTCCACTCGTGAGGTGCGTTCTGTGATTTGGTCCTCGTTGGCAAAAAACAGCAAAACAATCAAAATTTATCGAGACCTCTGTGATGTGTAAGGAAAAGGAATAACGAGTGACAGCTGAGTGTGAAAATGGTGCACTGATTTTAAAAACAGCCGTACCGATGTTTCACAATGAGGATCACAGTGGTAGGTCTAGCCTTATGACTGACGAACTGGTGGTGAAAATCAATGACAAAATCCATGAAAATCACCGTTTCATAATTATGAGACTTTTGGGGCTACCACCTATTCCCAACAATGAAGACACGGCTCACTTCATGACACTTTGATACTGATACCGAACTGCATGCCACTACGAACCAGTGGTTGCAACCGCAGGTGTCAGATTTGTAAAGAGATTGAACTGATAAACTTGTGCCAAAGTATGAGAAATGCCTCAATTTGAATGATGATTACATAGAGAAATGGCTTAAGAGTGTACCCTTAAAATGTATGAAATAAAACTTGGTTTTTCCATATAGTTAATTTTTTATTTTAAAACTTCTGTCGCTTCCTGGATAGCGCTCATAAATGAGAGTAGAACGAGTCAGCATATTTGATTAGAAAAATGGAAGTCAGTCACGGAAAGCAGTTTCAGTCATCTGTGAGTACCTCAGACCAATTCCATGGAGAGAGATTATAGAAACATAGATATAGGAAACAAAGATACCAGACTGAGATTCAGTGGAAGAATTCTAAGGACACTATTCACCCACCAAGGGCACAGTTTCGAAATCCCTCATTTGACCAAGCTCTGCTTACCAGAAAGGGTTAACAGAAGGAACACAGTAGACAGTAAGAAAAGTACTGTGGTTCATGACAGGTTCAGCCAGTAAGTGCTAGAATTCCACAGAGCAGAATGCACTGCGAGAAAGATGGCGAGCGTCACGGAGATGTTAGCTGTTAAAATACTAAGAGTGTGTGTTCTGACTAGGACCCCCTGAGTGCAAGGTCACAAAAGGCCAATGGCATTTATGGCAATCGACACTTCACGTTTTGTCTACCGTACAACCCCAACATCGGCTGCTTAACAGCAACTGGAGGCGAGACTGTAAGTATCCGATTGTGAGCAAAGCCCGAGGCTACAGAGCGTAGTCGATAAATAACTCACTACAGTGCTAGTGGTGTTGATAAAAAGCTGAGCAATGGCAACAATAAACAAAGCAAACATTGCATTATATCTACAACAACAGTTGCCATCAGAAAGGAGCCCGAGGAATTTTGCAGTGTGGCAGGTGAAATATTAGCGTTTCTGCAAGTTGAATCAGTGGAATGAGTGGTGTCGCATACTCTGGTCTGTGTGGACAACGTACACGAGGAGTACAATGATGACGATATGTGCTTAACAAGTGAAAGATATTGAAACAGACATCAAGCGATGTAGTTCAACATCCTTGTCGGACAGGGAGCCACAAATCCCATATCCAGTGAAATGTAGTAAGGGCAGTCAATGTCCAAGGAGCAGATACTAAACATAATTACATACGTGGAAGATCATCTGCAGTATAGTAAAGTAACAATTAACATTTTCGAATAAGTCCACAGCAATATGACCGCGTAAACCGTAAGAAACACTAGGGATATTGAAGGGAGGCCAAGGCGCACTTGTTACAAAAATCGATGTTAGCTCATGATGATGATGATGATGATGATGATGATGATTATTGGTTTGTGGGGCACCCAACTGCGCGGTTATTAGCACCCGTACGAATTCCCAACCTTTGCTCAGTCCAATCTGCCACTTTCACGAATGATGATGAAATGATGAGGACAACACAAACACCCAATCATCCGAGGCAGGTGAAATCCCTGACCCCACCGGGAATCGAACACAGGACACTGTGCTCGGGAAGCGAGAACGCGACCGTGAGACCACGAGCTGTGGAGTCGCATTTTTGAGTACGATATGATTTATGGGATGTGCTTGATGGTGACCTACTGCATTGTTAGTGGCCTACTATGCTACGCACAACAAACTGTGTGCAACACAGAATACAGTAATTTCAAGGGAAGCAGCCGACAGTTGCATAATTTCAAACAGCTGTGCAGAAGAGAGAGAGTTCAGGTAACGAAATTTCAAACAAAATGTCAACTTCACGATGCACATCATGCTGTCGAATTGGCTGAAAATTTGTAGATGAGATAAACAAACTTATCCCATCGTTTGGCACGGAATTTATTTTCAGCTCAGACCAACTGGGAATTGTAAAGGAAATGCATATGAAAAGATCGCTAAAAATTAAGGGTGCCAAGAGAGTTGTATCAAGATCAACTAACATCAATGTCTAAACACTTTTGCATACAATTATGCTAACTGTTAATTTGGACGGCAAATTGGCTGTAAAGTTACAGGAAGTTGCAGGTGCTCTGCTCCCTACAATTCTTTCTCATGTGTATGATCTTACAAGGACATTAGAGAATATTTATGTCACAGCAAGAAAGAGTGGGAAAAGTGCACAAGATAATTACAACTAAAGAGCACAAGATAACTACAACTACGTTACGAGTGCTGCTATTGCCCAATAGCTGGTCAAAATAACTTGCTTTTGCTCGATTCCTGGTCTGTATATAAAAATTATACTCCTTTGGAGCAAACTATCACTCCTGAAAAGTGTTTGACATTGCAATGCATACCACCTGGAACCACTGGATAAATTCAGCTTCTGGATATTTGTTTTCTCCTTGCCTACGAAACATATTATCGCACTGTCTGCAGCTATGCCTCCACGGGTAGCCAGTTTCACAATAAGCTCCACAACAGACTTACGAATTAAGTTGTATGCCGTCACATTCCATCTGTTATCATCACCCCGTTACACCAATATGATCCTATATGCATTCTGTAAGAGTGGATACCTAGCCGAATGTCGCGCACAGTTCGTAACTCCCGAGGAGTTCACCTTTGATCTTGACAGTGCTAATATCTGCGACCACTGTGGCGCATCATAGTGGTTCGTTTTGAACATTTCGTGACTGTCAACGATGTCCATTTTGTTAAGTGTAATTTGCATCCCGGAGAAGATTCATCTCTGCACCTCACGGACGATCATTTTCTGTCGCCCTCCTGATGCGCACTGTGAATTGTTAGTGACTAACATTTTTCCTGTGACAACTTTCAAATCGGGCTTAGTAAAAATTGAACTTGCGACCTCATGCTTAAGGGGTCGTTTGTGAGAAGAGTAGAGTGACATCGTATATTCTCACACGTAACAAGTGTGCTCCTAAGGAGACAGAGACAGTCGTTCTTTGTGTCAACTGACCTTATTCTCAACAAGAGGGGGGGAGGGAGTTATGCAGTACTATCTGTTGCACTGTTAGACGACTTGCAAACTATATCTGAGAAGTAATTCTAAAGTTATTTTTAAAAACAACCGCAACCACGAAAGTTGGTGGCAGCACTAGTCCTTCTCTGCATATTCACCCTGTAGTCTGACACATTTACCTCAAAGATGGACGATTTCATAGAGACCTCTGTTTAGAAGTCTACCTCACTGTCATTCTGAAACTGTCTCCCACGGTACGGTTCTCTAATGAGTAGTATTGTGAGACTTATTTGTCACTGCGTGTTATTGACGGACAATTGATGTCAGTAAGACACAATCCTAAGGTGAGCATTGTTTGTAGTCAACAGAACGGTTTAATGCGGCCCGCCAAGAAATCCTCTCCGATGCATACTTCTTCATCTCAGAGTAGCATCTGCAACCTACATCCTCAATTATTTGCGGGATTTATTCCGATGTCTGTCTTCCTCTACAATTTTTACGCTGTGTAGCTCCCTCTAGTACCAGGGAAGTCATTCCCCGATGTCTTAACAGATGTCCTATCGTACTGTCCCTTCTCGTCAGTGTTTTTCACATATTCGTTTCCTTCCCGATTCTGTGCAGAGCGTACTCGTTCCTCTCGTGTCGAGGAATCTCGCCTTCTCAGTTAGACAAACAAACAAACAACTCTTATTAATGAGTTTTATTACAAATTGACAAGATACAAATGCAATACTTAACTTTGGTCGATGTGACGCAAGCAATAAAAAATAGTAGTCTCCTTCAGGAAAGAGATACAAAAGTCTGTGCTACAAAGAGATTCTTAACGAAATCACTAATGTTGACACTGTTATCAGAGTCGCTAATCTCGAAGCTGCTACTGAAGTAGGCTGCCACGAGACCCACAGCACTTATATCCTCTACACCTAGGGGCCACTGCTGTCGTGTTGTCATCCCGGAAGGGAGGTCGGTCAGTGTGTGATTGGCTGACTTCTTCTCACAGCCTTCCCTTCCCTGTCATTCCTGACCGGTGTGCTGGCACTGACTTTAGGCTGTAACAACTCCTTACCTAATTTTCAATACTCACCTGTAGCACCACATCTCAAATGCTTTCATTCTCTTCTGTCCCTGTTTTCCCATAGCCCATGTTTCACTACAATACAATGCTGTGTTCCAAATGTACAGTCTTAGAAATTTCTTCCTCAAATTAAGCCCTACGCGTGACACTGTAGACTTCTCTCGGTCACGCACGCCCATTTTGCCAGTGCTAGTCAGCTTTTGACGTCACTCTTGCTCTGTCCACCGTCGGTTATTTTGCTGCCTAGGTAGTAGAATTCCTTAATTTCATCTACTTCACGACCGTCAATCCCGACGATAAGTTTCTCGATGTTATCATTTCTGCTACTTCTCATTACTTTCGTCTTTCTTCGTTTTATTCTCAGTCCTTATTCTGTACTCATTAGACTTCATTCCATTCAGCAGATCATGTAATTTGCCTTCACTTTCACTGAGGATAGCACTGCCATCAGCGAATCGTATTACTGATATCCTTTCACCTCGACTTTTAATTCCACTCCTGAACCTTTCTTTTATTCCTATCACTGCTACTTTGACATATAAACTGAAGAGGAGGGGCAAAAGACTACATCCATTTACATTTCTTTTTTAACCCGATCACTTTGTTCTTTGTCTTCTACTCTCATTATTCCCTCTCGGCTCTCGTATATGTCATATAGTTTCATCTCTCCCTATAGCTTACCTCTATTTTCTCAGAATTTCGAAGATCTCGCACCATTCGACACTGTCGAATGCTTTTTCCGGGTCGACAAATTGTATGAACGTGTCTCGATTTTTCTTTAGTCTCGCTTCCGTTATCAACCGCAATTTCAGAGTTGCGTCTCATCTTTAACACGACCTCAATTTTCTTTTTCATTCTCCTATATATTATTCTTGTCAGCAAATTGGATGCACGGGCTTTTAAGCTGACTGTGCAGTATTTCTCGCACTTGTCAGTTCTTTCAGTTTTCAGAATTGTGTGGATACTATTTTTCCGAAGTCGGATGCTATATCACCAGATTCGTACATTCTACAAACCATCATGAATTCAGTCACTTTGTTGCCACTTCCCCCAATGATTTTAGAAATACCGTGGAATGTTATCTATCCATTCTCTCTTATTTAATCTTAAGTCTTTCAAAGCTCTTTTAAATTCTAATACTGGCTACTTATCTGTTTACATAGACTCGTGCTTCTTCTTCTTCTTCTTCTTCTTCTTCTTCTTCTTCTTACACATCAGACAAACCACACCCCTCGCAGAGCCTTCAGTGTACTCTTTCCACCTATACACGCTCTCCTCCGCATGCTGAGTAAGTCCTTCTGACGATAATTCCTTTTTTTTTTTTTATTTTTTCACATTTTTCATGCAGCCATTTTGTGTTAGCTTCCCAACATTTCCTATTTTCTTTCCTCCTAAGTGATCTGTATTTCTGTATTCCTGAATTTTCCCTCATCATTTTTTTTACTTACTTCTTTCATCCATCAACTGAAATATGTCATCTGTACCCACGGGGTTCCTTCGCAGTTATCTACATTGTCCCAATGTTTTCCTTTCCAACTCCTGTGTTTGCCCTTTTTAGAAATGTTCATTCCTCTTCAACTGTACTACCTACTGAATTATTCCTTACTGCAGTATCTATGGCTTTACGGAACTTCAAGCATACGTCTTCATTACTTAGTACTTCCATGTTCCATTTCTTCAAGTACTCATTCTTCCTTACGAATCTCAAACTTCAGCCCATTCTTCATCACTACTACACTGTGATCAGAGCCTATATCTGCTCCTGGGTACACCTTACAATCCAGTAGCTGATTTCAGAATCTCTGTCTGACCATGATGTAATCTAACTCTTCACCTATCTCCCAGTATTTTACAGGTATACCTTCTCCTCTCGTGATTCTTGAACAGAGTATTCACTAATAATTTATTACAGAACTCAATTACTCTTTCTCCTCTCACATTCCTGGAACTGAGCCCATATTCTCCTGTAACCCTTTCTTACTCTCCTTCCCCTACAACCACAGTCCACTCACCCATAACTATTAGATTTTCATCTCCCTTTATGTACTGCATTACCTGTTCAATATCCTCATATACTTTCTATTTTCCAACATCTCCAGCTGAAGATCTTCATTGTTGGTGATGGTTTGCTATCGATTCTGATAAGAAAATCAATCACTGAAATGTTCACAAAAACACATTCTCTGCCCTACCTTTATATGTAAATTTGAATCCTACTCTGTTACACCATTTTCTGCTGCTGTTGATATTACCCTACACTCATATGAACAGAAATACTTGTCTTCTTTCCATTTCACTTCACTGGCCCCCACTATATTCAGATTCAGCCTTTGCATTTCCCTTTTCAGGTTTTCTAGCTTCCCTACCACGTTTAAGCTTCTGACATTAAATGCCCCAGCTTGTATAACATTATCCTTTTGTTGGTTATTCAATCTTTATCTCATGATGACCTCCCCCTTGGCAGTCCCCTCACAGAGATCCGAATGGGGGTCTACTCTTGAATCTTTTGCCAATGGAGAGATGATCATGACACTTTTTCCATTGCAAGCCACATGTCCTGTGGATACACATTATGTGTCTTTAATGCAGGAGTTCCATTGCCTTCTGCATCCTCGTGCCATTGATCATTGCTGATTTTTCCGCCTCAGGGGCAGTTTCCCACCCCCAAGGCAAAGAGGGGCCTGAACCTCTGTCCGTTCCTCCACCCTCTTTGACAAGGTCGTCGGCATAATGAAGGTAACTTCTTACGCTGGGAGTCTTCAACTGCCAATGCTGATTATATTATTAGAACTCGGGACTGAGGACGTTTTGATTACTAATCAAAGACTCTACCCCTTGACCACAGATGTGCATACTTCACATCAATTTGACGAACAGGGTGTTCAGAAATTCCCGTTACAAACTTCTACGACTTGTAGAGGGGAGTGAGTACACAACATTTTGAGTAAGAACCCATGTCCCGAAATGTATTGTTTCCTTTGTATGACGGTTTCAATTCAGACGTTTAACCTGTCCACTTCTGCTTGAGGAACTGAATTAGGCATGACAATAGTACAATTATTAGACAACAATTGGAAAGAAAACATAACAAAACATTCATTTATGACTTAAGCACATTTGTTTGAATTTACTAAAAAATCTAAATTCCGTCCGAACAGGCCACGAAAGACCGATGGTACCGACCAGCTGCCATGTCATTATCAGCCCATAGGCATCACAGGATGCAGGTATGGAGGGGCACGTGATCAGCACACCACTCTCCCAACCATTTGTCAGTTTATGAGACCGTGTTTGTATCGACACTTAACCCCCTTGACAATGAGTGTTGCAAATTTGCATCATACCAATTCTATGTCAATAATTGGAAGGTTAACTGTTTTTGAGCACTCGTGTCAGTAGGTGCTGATTCTGCCTGAAGCTAGCAACGCTTCTGAAAAGTGCTGCATTCTCCCAACTGTTTCAGGTATGTCTAAAGTGCCACAGCTTTTTATTTTTATCTTTCATCTGGATATTTATTCAGACATTAAGGGGTTAAACATTACATGTTTACATTATTCCAAAACAGAAAACAACCTAGCATACTGTACAGATAGAACAGTACTGACGCATTAAAACGGCGGTTCAATGTGATGACCACCGATGTTGTTACAGATGATGTATCTGTGAAGTATGTTTTGGTACACACTCTCCATTCAAACAGGTGTCTCTTCAGTTTCTAGTGCAGTGGCGAGAACTCTGTCTCTACAGGATTCTCTTAACTTAAACTCTGCATACGACCCCACGAGAAGTAGTCCACAGGTGACTGTGGCCGCGACAGGGTCGGATCGACTTAGCCTATCCATATTTTGCCATATTATCTGTTTAGACGTCTCCGAATTGCATGTAAGAAGTGAGGTGGTGCACATCACACTAAAACCATATTTCCTGATGGACATTCAGTGGCACATCTTTCATGAACGGCCCACTGTTTTTTAGGAAGATCAAATATGCAGGACCAGTTAGCTCGAGTGGAAGAAGGTATGCAGCAATGACACGATTGTCCAGAATACCTTCCCACACATTAATATCAAATCAGTACCAAAATCCCTGAACATGTGTGGCACAAAGGTTTTTGTCTGTCCAAACATGGCTGTTTCATGAATTCAGAACACAGTCCCTAGTGAACTTACATTCACCTGTGAACAGAATTCGATGCAGAAACGGGGCTGTGTCGATGCTACGGTGCAGGAACCACATGCAGTGGGCAACGTGCTGTGGAAAATTGGTTGGACCTATACCGTGTACCCTCTGTAAGTGGTACAAATGTAACTGTTGCTCACACATAATATCCCAGATGATATTGTGACATAACATCCATTGCGAGTGTAATTGTTCCACTGACAGGTTCTCTTCAATGTAAAGCAGTGCATCATCTTCAAATTCAGGCACACGGCACTGTCGTCGAGCAGCACAGTCCTGCCTCTTCACGGTGAAGGTACCTGTTTCTCGGAACTGCTGCTTAACTCGGGTAGACAGTTTGTGCAATAGGATGCTACGTTACAGAAAATGTTTGCGATACAGCCGACTAGCAGTTATTCCGTTATTACCTCGAGCTTCGTCGTACACAAAAAGCACGTCCGTGTATTCCAAAAAGTGTACCGAGTCGTATGTACTGTATCAGAGACATACAGGCATTGAATATGTCTTGCAGCAAAGTAGACATTGAATAACATTAGGTGACTGTCTGATGTAAAACATATCATCCTGTCCACCCTGTTGCATATCAGGACAAGCAACTCTGAGACTTTTCTCTTTCCTCAGCAGATGTGGATGTGTTACATGTCTCAATTGAAACTGTCAAAGTATGGAAATGCTATGTTTCCGAACATGGATCCCTCTTCTAAATATTATGTACTCACCCCCCTCTACAAATGCTATAAGTTTGTAATGGGAATTTCCAAATACCCTGTACGTGAATAAGAGGTACCTGACAACAGTTCCAGATGCCTCAATACTGAGAATAGCACAATCAAGTGAAGAGTCTCTAATTGCTGTCTGAGGCAATTTCTTTACTTCCGAGAGGGGTGCCGACAAAGCTTTAAAATGCTTTTCGGAGTGGCGATCCCGACACAGCAATAGGCTACGAATAGGTACAGTTAGTTCTCAGTGAAATTAGAGAAGTAATGTACCAGTCCCGAAATCGCACTGGCTGGATAACAGCAGCGGTTAGCAAAGAAGAAAGCCCAACTGTAGACTGCAGAGCTAACAGTACTTCACTGTCTGGCAGAAGTCCAGGCAGTGGTAGACATAAGAACACAGCTTGCAGCACCTGAAGGAGATGGCCGAGTCAGACGTCAAAGTATCGTGCATAAATGTGGAATCTACAACTGCCCGGCTAAAGTCTAGATCAGTCCCAGTGGCAGTCCCAGCAGTGCTTATCTACTGCTCGTACGTCGGCAATGCTTCGTGAGAACAGAGGCAACATATTTCCAGCACCAAAATTGAAACTTATGTCGTTTGTTGTTTTTCAGCGTATTAGCAAGTTTCGAGAGAAATATTTTGCGATTATGGCAGCGAGTCGACCGATTTAAATGATTTAGTTCTGTATGCTGACATTGTCCATTGGTGCTTGTCTTACAGATTAATTGCAAAGACACTAAAATGTGTCAAATGTGACGGTGAAATGACTCTTAAAAAGTCAAAGTCTTGTGAGGATGGAATCATCTGGAAGTGCAGCTAAAGCTGTCGCCACTTTGAGTAAGTGGATCAATTTTTACTAAGAAGAGTCACACATTTGATACATTAGTTAACATTGATCCACCTACCTTCTCCCAAGAATTAATTAAAAAATATTGAGCCACTTACTCAATGTGCTCGTGCAGAGAAATATTTCATGCTTTTTTTTAAAAAAAATATTTCACAGGCTGCTCCACTGTCCTTGGTTTGCAGATACTTGTACAGTTTAAATAGCTGAGATTCAAATGAGGAACACAAGTCAATTTATAATCCTCATTTACTGCAACGTTTCACCCTTTCTTCCGAATGTACTACTTCAAAATACGTCATCTACCTGCTGCACTCTCATTGGCTGCGAAACACAAACAGCTGAGATGCTTTCTTTTGTTCCCACTGTGCCTCGTGGAAAGCATTGACAACATTCCTGCACAAAACACGAAGTATGGCACTATGGCTATTCTAGACTTTTACTCTCTGCCTCACACCAAAAACTGCACATTAATTCATTGTGCTCGCTACATCTGCTACATTGCATTTAATTAGTGTTAACGCATATTGAATTAAGACATGCAGTGATAATTTATTGTTAATACAGCAAACAGATTAAGTTTATGTAGTTTGCTTCTCTTCTAAAGTATTGCTTGAATCGTTTCTCACCCCTGAGGTTCTCCATCATTGGATCTACAAAACACAGCAAGTGTGTTGTTAGTGAATTAACGAACGAATGGATGTACATACCGAGGGGATTGGTTTGCATCTTCCAAGGCCTCTCTCCATCTTCTCCAGTTTCCAGTTCAAAGTATGCTCTATTCCTCTCTCTCACCACCTCTTCCAGATTTGCCATACTCTCTTTCACCTGCAAAGTAAAATGCAACAAGATTCTCAAATAACTGTAGCTTTCTTATTATTAGAAGGCATAAGCTATGGAGTGGCACAAAGCTCTTTTAAATACAGGATTCCTGACAGACCTGAAAGAGAGAGAGAGAGAGAGAGAGAGAGAGAGGGAGGGAGGGAGGGAGGGAGGGGGGGATTGACAAAACCACCTGACTGAGTGTGCACATAACTAGCAAGGAAAGGCCACACGTATTAAGTGAACACATACAACCGGTAAATAAAGTTTTAATTACCACCTCAAATAAATAAAATTATGCAACTAATTTTCTTGTTTATTTGAAATACACAAATGTAATTCTGAGACACATACTCCAAAATTTGAATCAAGAACAGCTGCCATCATAGTAACTTAGAAGAAGATATCCTCGAAGATATCCTCGGTGTAGCAAAGCAGCTTAAATTACTTAGCAGAGGCGAGCCTTCCAGTCCATATTATATACCAATTAGATTCCTTTCATTGTATGCTGGTACAACAGCTCCATATTTAGCAGTCATATACAGTCGTTCTCTCTACAAAGAAATCCGCACCTTACGACTGGAAAGTTGCACAAGTCACGCCAATTCTCAAGAAAGGAAGTAGGAGTAATCTGCTGAATTACAGACCCACATCACTGACGTCAATTTGCAGTAGGGTTCTGGAACGTATACAATGGCATACCCAAAAGAAACCAAACTTATTTTTTGGCGGACAGAGCTTTCGCAACACTGCATTTTTCCACTAGGAGCACACAGAGCAAACATTCCAGTAAGCTGAATGCTGTCACTGAAGAATGAGACGACTAGTTTTAACAGAGTTTCTAATGACAACTGTTTCGTGCAAATGTTGTTTCTGCAATAGCTGATTTTCGTGAACAGTGTACAGATGTGAAATTGCTGCCTTTTGCTCAGAAAAAGTGTAGCAGAAATCTCTTGAAATGTTAAATAAGGTATATAAGGTTGGTGTTATGCGGAAAACTTGGGTATTTGAGTGGTTTTCCCATTTCAAAAATGGTGAAATGTCAATTGATGACAAACCTCATTCTAGTCGTCCTTCCACACCACGAACACGTGAAAATGTTAAAAATATTCATGCAATCATCGACAAAGATTGACGATGGACCACTGAAGAAATTATGGACTGTCACAATTGACTTGGAGTTCGGTGCAGTGAATTGTGACAGAAGAATTGGGAATGAAAGAGTGGCTACCAAATTCGTGCCACGAGTGCTGAACAAAAACAAGGTTACATGGATGTATGCTGCGCTTTGAAAGAAGAGTCCTGAAATCAGCCAAAGCTCTTTTTTCAAAAATAATCACAAGTGACAAAACTTGGTGCTATGTTTAAAATCTTGAATCAAAGCAACAAATATGCCAGTGGAAGACTTCAAGTTCACCTGGGCCCAAGAAAGCCCATCAGGTGAAACCAACATTAAAACAATGCTGATTTGTTTTTTCAATGTGATAGGAGTCGGAAATTCAGAGTTTGTTCCATAGAGTCAAGACAGTTAACCAGGATTTCACTTGGAAGTTTTGAAAAGACTGGTCAACAGTATGCAGAAGAACCGGTCCGATTCGCGGCAGTCGAGTGACTGGTTTTCCCATCGTGATAATGCCCCTGCTCGCACGGCCCTGCCTGTGTGACAATTGTTGACCAAAAATGGTATGACCTCTGTTCCTCAGCCCCCATACTCACCCAACCCTGCCCCGTGGGACTTTTTTGTTTGTTTCCTAGAATGAAAAGAGACTTGAAAGGAAAGCATTTTGCTGATGTTGCCGAGGTGGGGTGGGGTGGAGGTGGTGTGTGTGTGTGTGTGTGTGGGGGGGGGGGGGGGGACCCTACGGTGACGATAGAGGTGCTGTCAAGAATCACAGAAGATGAATTTAAACAATGTTTTGAAAAATGCAATAAAATATTTGAAGAGTGTATTAGTGAAAGTGAAGTGTACTTTGAAGGGTATGGAAGGTATGTGCTGAAAACATGAATAAATAAGTTAAAAAAATAAGTTTGGTTTCTCTGGGTACCCCCTCATACTGTGTTCAAACAAACCCAATGAAAACGATCTATTGACACACAGCACGGATCCAGAAAATATCATTCTTGTGAAACACAACAAGCTCTTTATTCACATGAAATAATAAGTGCTATCAACAAAGGATCTCAAATTAATTCCATATTTCCAGACAGCTTTTAACACCATTCCTCACAAGTGGCTTCTAATCAAACTGCATGCTTACGGAGTATCATCTCAGTTGTGTGACTGGATCTGTGATTTCCTATCAGAAAGGTCAGTTCAGAGTAACTGATGGAAAGTCATTTAGTAAAATAGAACTGACATCTGGTACTCCCCAAGGAAACAATATATGCCCTCTGCTGTTCCTGATCTTTGTAAATGATTTAGGAGACAAACTGAGCAGATCTCTCAAATTGTTTGTAGATGAGGCTGTCATTACTGTCTAGTAAAGTTATCACAAGAGCAAAGGCAATTGCAAAATGAATTACACAAGATACCTATATGATGGGAAAAGTGGCGATTAAGTCCAAAAATAACGAAAAGTCTGGCGTCATTCACATGAGCGCTAATAGAAATCCATTAAATTTCTTTCACACAAATCTAAAGGCTCTCAATTCAACAAAATACCCAGGGATTACAGTTACAAATAACTTAAAATTGGAATGATCACATATATGACAGAAAGAAGGCTTTCACGATTGGATGACACTGTTGCCAGTATAAGATTGTGGTCCACAGAACTCTTCTGTTCCTAACGTTTCATCCAGAACTGCGCTGTGTATCTTCTTGCCGACTGACAGGTCAGACATCTGAGAGTGAAATATATATTGCAGAAAAACTGGTGTAGTCAGAGTTACGTATGTTAAGCAGAGAAGATCCTTGTCAAAGATAAAACTTAATTATTGATTGTTGCCTTGTCAAAAAACCACCACCACTGTCTAGCAATTCTGCAGAGCTACTGTCCATATGTCACTAACTTTCATGGTCTCTTCTTTCCTGTTAAATTTGCCCCTGTGTTTATATATTTCAATGGCTTCTCTACTTGTTGTTGTTGTTGTTGTTGTGGTCTTCAGTCCTGAGATTGATTTGATGCAGCTCCCCATGATATTCTACCCTGTGCAAGCTTCTTCATCTCCCAGTACCTACTGCAACCTACATCCTTCTGAATCTGTTTAGTGTATTCATCTCTTGGTCTCCCTCTACAATTTTTACTCTCCATGCTGTCCTCCAGTACTAAACTGGTGATACCTTGATGCCTCAGAATATGCCCCTCCAACCGATCCCTTCTCCTAGTCAAGTTGTGCCACAAATGTCCCTTCTCTCCAATTCTCTTCAATACCTCCTCATTAGTTATGTGATCTACCCATCTAATGTTCAGCATTCTTCTGCAGCACCACATTTCGAAAGCTTCTATTTTCTTATTGTCTAAACTATTTACCGTCCACGTTTCACTTCCACACATAGCTACACTCCATACAAATACTTTCAGAAACGACTTCCTGACACTTCACCAATTTAGTATTGGAGGGTAGCGTGGAGGGTAAAAATGTGATCATTCCAATTTTAAGTTATTTGTAAGTGTAATCCCTGGGTATTTAGTTGCATTGAGAGCTTATAGCTGAGGATAATAGTTCATCATCGCAGGCAAAATTTTTGTTTTGGAAAACTTCACTCTGTGACTTCCAGGCTGAAGACCATGCTCCGCTAGTGCCGATTTGTCTATTTTTCCTAGCCGACAAGAGACTTTTGTGTTCCTTAGGCGTGTATTCTGATAAAGTCATCTACTTCTATTCGAAAAGAAGAGAAAAAAAGAGTTTTATTGAAGACTGAAGCTTGGTGTCCTAGACTTTACGACCTACCTAAAATTTGTAACATTGATCTTCCTCTGAGTGTTCATCACAGACAAGAGTATTGTCAGATGTGACGGGAACACTTTCATTCTCTATATTCATAAGTAGCCCAACGGGCAGGGTGAGCAGCAGTTTACAGCTGTTTGCTAATGATGCTGCAGCGTACGGGAAGGTGTCGTTATTGAGTGACTGTAAAAATATGTGTAATGACTTGGGCAAAATTTCTAGTTGATGTGATGAATGACAACTTGCTCTAAACATAGAAAAGTTTAAGTAAATGTGGATGAGTAGAAGAAATAGCCTGCAAAATTCAAATATAGCATAAATATGGGGCAGCTTCACACAGCCTAGGTGTAACATTGGAAAGTGAAACAAAATGGACTGTAATAGGGATAGTGAATGCTCGACTTCTTTTTATTGGGAGAATTTTGGAAAAGTGTAGCTCATCCATACAGGAGACGGCGTACAGAATGTTAGCGTGACTTGTCCTCGAGTACTGTTCCGAGTCTTTGGGATCCACACCAGGTCGGATTAAAGGAAGACATCGAAGCAATTCAGTGGCGTGCTGCTGGATTTGTTACCAGTAGGTCTGATCAGCACACAAGTGTTACGGAGACACTTCAACTCGAATCGGTGCTCTTTCTGAAAGGCTCTATTGCACAGATTTAGAGAACCGGCATTTGAGGCTCACTGCAGAACAATTCTACTGCCACCACAGTACATTTTGCACAAGAACCGTGAAGGTAAGATGCGAGAAATTGGAGCTCACACAGAGGCTTTTAGACTATCATTTTTCCCTCTACAGGAGAGGAAATTACTAGAAGTTGCCCCAGGTACCCTCCTCCATGCGCTTTACGGTGGTTTGCACTGTATGTATGTAGACGTAGATAATGCTGCGAGCAATGTGAATTCAAATACGTGAAAGAAAAATTAGAATTTCACACGAGATTGTTTGGATAAGACTCACTATTAAGGGTGAGCATAAATTCATAACTGGGTCTTTTTATCAATCGACAGACTCACCCCCAGATACAACCAAAACTGTGAAGTTGCTAACCTGTATTTTCCCCAGTCATATAGTCATCACCAGATGAGACTTGCCCATACACCAATTGATATGGATAATTACAGTTTTGTAAGTAGAAAGTACAAAAAGACATCTGGTAAAACAATACTGAATACTTTGTATGAATACTACTTAGAACAGGTAATCTGGAAGTCCACACATGATGGAAAAGTATTAAATCGAGAATGATATTTTCACTCTGCAACGGAGTGTCCACTGATATGAAACTTCCTGGCGGATTAAAACTGTGTGCGGACTGAGACTCAAACTCGGGACCTTCGCCTTTCGAAGTCAAGTGCTCTAATGTCTGAGCTACTAAAGCTCGACTCACGCCCCGTCCTCACAGCTTTACTTCTGCCAGTACCTCATCTCCTGCCTTCCAAACTCCACAGAAGCTCTTCTGCAAACCACACAGAACCAGCACTCCTGGAAGAAAGGATATTGCACAGACATGGCTTAGCCACAGCCTGGGGGATTGTATTAAATCTAATGGCAACAAATAAAACTGAATTTTTCAAGAGTGTTCACGTTGAAACTGACAACGTTGACTGTGGATCAACTGTTACAGCAATAATTTTCTAAATACAAATGACAACAGAAACAAGTAGAAAGACTTACATTTTCAGTAAGCTAGATAGAGAGGCAGTAGTGTCACATCTCAAAGAACAACAACACATTCACCTCTTGGCAGGAGCATTTACATAGAACTGTAGTGCAGATTTATAAGAATAGTTGACCCCCTTGCACTTACAATCACAGACAGAACATGGGTGCCATCTTGTGCAGACATTTGACTTCTGTCAATATTTCACATTTTATCTTCAATTAAAATTAATAATTATTAATATCTACAGATATTCATTTCATTATCCTCCTCATAAAATGTGAGCTTCCACGACTGTTGCTGTCTGAAAGTACTACCATTATAGAAGAAAAAAGTATGATGTAAACTTCTTGCATTCTAGGTTACGTTGACCAGAAGTCCTCTATTTTTAGGGATTGTCCCTATTTAGCTTAAAGAGTCCCATTGTCTCTACAAAACACATACAATATGTATGTTGTGCCAAATTTCATTAATTGTCCTATACATTTTGAAATACCACATTCTTAAGTAATGTATAGCGTAACCAAATGGAGAACAAATGCGATAATACCCAAAGAATGAATCAAATACACTCTTTGATTAAACCAAACGAGGCAGGAGTTTTAAAGCTTTTTGGTTGGTACTATGTAATGATTTCACACGGATAGCAGTCTGTCACTTCCGCTTTAAGTCGCTTCATTTAGAAGTGGTGTTTTAGACCCTTAGAGTCACAAGTTACATTACTTGTGTGATATAATGCAAACCTTTCACATAATTGCTAAAAAGAAAGCATGTATTTGCAGATGAAATTAAAGCCGAGTTTTTGTTTCTGAAATAGGAGCAGTAAAGAGTGAAATTGCTTTGCACTACAGAGGTCTATCTGATGATGTGCAACACAACAACATGAAGAAACATGAGCTAGTGATTCAAGCAAAACTGTGATGTCTTTTGTTATGGAACATGAAATTAGTGCCATTGTAAATTATCAAGAAAAGCATCTTGCTGCTGTGGAAGGTTTACTAGCTTTCCATGCAATGAAACAACCATTTCTTCAGGTCAATGGACCACATTACTGCAACTATCAGAAAGCTGTTTGAGATGAAATCTACCTGTTCCAGAACTACTGGTTGTCTCAAACGAAAGTTTATATTTGAGGATCTATCTGTGCAGTCACAACAAATCATAGGAGAGTGAGGGTACGTTCACTGCTTACTCGGCCTTTAGGAATTTGGTTAAAATGGAGCACTTCTCAGGAGCAGACCGTGTATTCTGTGTACAAAAATTGTACAATGATGGTGATTCAGCAGCTATAGCACAGAGGAAATTTGCAGTGATTGTGGATGGCATTATGTAAATGATGCTCCAAGTGTTCCCCTTATCCAGAAATGGGTCGAAACATTTCCAGAGACCAGTTCAACACTAGCCAAACCGAAACACTGGTGACCCAGGTCATTAAGAACAGGTGAATCTGTGGAGAGAGTAAATCAGTCTGTACATATCTTCATTTCTAAGCATGCCAATTCTTTAAATGTACATAAATCGGCACTGCAGCAAATTCTGCACAAAGATCTTACACTGCACCCTTACAAAATCCAATCGGTGCAAGAATTAAAGCCTCAGGGTGCCAGATATGGGCTGCAGTTCGCTAATAACATGAATCGGTGCCCTTGATTTAACAATACCTTGTTTTCTGACAAGGCTCATATTCACCTTAACGGTCACATTAGTAAGCAAAACTGCCGCTCTACTGGAGTGTGATGAATCCTTAACAGGCGCACGAAAAACCCTTCATTCGCCATAAGTTACTATATGGACTATATAAAGCGGTTGTGCACTTACACTGAATTCGGAACATTATGTCACGATGTTGAATGACTTTTTGGTTAGTGGATTGCAAAACCTTCCTGCTTACAACCAAAGAACATGGTTTCAGCACAACAGAGCCACAGAACACATGTAGAATGCGTCTATACTGCGAGTTTGTGAAATTTTCTCTGGCGGAGAGGTGACATTAATCGGTACCCGTGCAGTCCAGATTATGGGCATATGTCAAATCTACTGCAGGTCAATAATCCGACCTCTCTGGAGCAAATGAGAGAAAATGTCCGTAGTGAACCGTAAGCCATCCCAGTGTCGACATGCCGAGCTGTTCGTTCATCGTTTAAAAGAGTGCCACAAGCGTGTTGGATTGCAACCGAATGACATTATTTTTAAGAAGTAAATTCATAAACCGCATATTTCAATAATAAACAAAAATTTTGTTGATATTTTATTGTGACACATCAAATACAAACTTCCTTTTGAGACAACCTGTATTTGAGGATGTGAACCACGTTAAAAATGTATGTGAAGTGGAAAACAATTGAGAACTTTTATGCGTGTTGGTGAAAAATGGTCTACCACTTTCAACTTCCATGCATCTCACGATGTTTGTGCAAATATCTGCATCTTATTATTGCAATCGTGCTAGATATACCTGGCACTAATGCTGCAGCAGAAACTGTATTCTCTATCACAAATACTTTACGAACTGACGAAAAGAATAGGCTTAGTGTGGAAACTTTTATGGAAATAATTATAACTGAGACTCATTACGAGAATACTTCAAGTGTTGATTTCTAAAGAATTCTATCTGAAAATCTGAAACTTCTGAATGACATACGTTTTCTACAAAATACAATAAAATGATTTCTCGGAAACTACCCACAGTGAAACTTCCAGGGCAACTGAGATTGAGAAATAAATAATCTGTGTAAGTAACAATTGCTGTCTATCCTGCAGTCCAGTTGCAGTTATGTGACAGACAGTTTGACACTTCGCGTGCGGTAGCTGGTTCCCTCCAATCAGAGTGCTCAACGTCACGCCCCAACCTTTCGCTATTGCCGCAACAATTAGTTCACTTCCTGTTTCTTCTTCAGCTTTCTATCTCGATGTATTTGGATCCCGTGGACCCTTCCACACAATATGTGATTCAGCGCCACTTGTATAATTATTATGACAACGGGGATCAGCTTACATCGGATAAGCTTCACGTGGCATTGTGTGAAGCCGTATTTTTGAAGGCTGTCAATTAATCATTGCGACTGTGACACCAGAGTAATAAATAGAACTGCCTTTTGCAGTGAAATGGCATGACGCAATGGTTATTGTATAAACCTAACATGTAGAAGGTTCGAATCTCGTCAAATGCAGTGAATTTATTTTTCTAAATCTAATCGGAAGGCTTTGATCATCACTTTTATTCAACTAAGCTGGTTTAACTGTGCTTATGTTATTTTTTTTTTAATTTCTAATACTTTGCTGCAACATTTTCATCATCATACTGACTTTTTTATTTGCTCTTTTTTCTTCATATCATTACTTTTTTTAAATTTAGAATATCCTCGTGTTGCCTATAATCTGCAATAAAGTGCCAACCAGGATTGCTCATCGGCCGATAATGCAGCATCCTGTGTAACCAGTGTGAGGGCAGTTTCAGGTAACCAGTGACAATGAGAAATTGTAGTTTGCTTTTATGGCTAAAACTCAAATTTTGCTGCAGAAGACGGTTAAGTAAACAAACATAATATCAAGTTTTTTGTGTCTCAAGTTTCTAGTGATCTGCTGTAAACAAAGCGTTAGTGATTTTTGTTCTGTTGCACATACATTGCACGTCGCGACGTTACGGTCAGGTTAGGACACGAGTTTAAATCCAGAGCTACAAAACCTGTTGTCTGCCACAGTTCAGTCATCGGTCACTCAAAATCGGCTGTCGATAGAGCATCTCCTGCTTCCGTCATATCTGACAGTGGCCACTTCCGATGTTGCTTCACGTTACACATTAACAGCATTCGCGGTATCAGCTGCCGTGTTTGTGTGTCACCTGTAAGCGAGCAGTAGCCTGCAGCAACACTGTAGCTGCAAGCGACGGATGTCAAACTGTCAAGTAATTTTAATCGCATTGTAGTTAGAGACCTCAATTTATTAAAGCGATATATCGTGTTTCCGTGTGACGACGACAAAATATTTATTCAATAAATAATACGTGGTATTTTAATGTTTTTTAGGTGTTTTAACGAAAAGGCATGCTCCACCGTGTAACAAGCAGGAAGATGAAAATTTTGTTTAAGGGACTCCTCATGGCATGGATCACAGCAGTCCATTGCAAGCCACACAGCCTGTCTGTAGACTGCACGTGTATGAGCAGATCACAGCAACTGATCACAGATTGCTCACAATTTCCATTCAATCTGACAAATGGCAGGCGACAATTGGGTTATGTGGGACAACCTCCCTGTTTGCCTGAGTCTCATTTGTCTTGCTCTTAAATATGGTTGTGTGTTTTTGTTTCCCTCTGCCCAATTGGAGTAAGAGTTTCATGTCAGAACATAAGTTATTCAACAATCGTGAACTACGTTGAAAAGTGAAGACGCAGCTGAACCGACATCAGAAATACTCTCTACTAGTATAAAAAGATGAAACATCGTTTAACACTGGTACTGAGAATCTCAAAAAGTTCTTGACCAATTTACTTCAAATAAATATTTGGATGGGCATAGGATACATATAAAGGGAAAATGCTGTTAGCACAAAGCTCAAAAAGTTCTCAACTGATAAACTTCAAATTTTTAGTCTCTGCTCTAATATGCATTCAGACAGACTCGCTTGTGCTACAGAAATGGTAGTTCGTGGGAATTCTATAGCAATAGTCGTGATATACTCGGCTATATCTCGTGGTTTTAAGTTATTTATGAAGCAAGTAATGCATTATTAATTTTTAAACTACTAAACAAAATGAGGTAATATTAAGTGGGCATTTTAATTGAAATGTTTAGGGCATTCTTGATCATTTCTTGTAATCTAACTCGCCCTCATACAATTTACATCAAGAGTTATGGAAATTGTATGGATGCTATTCACAATACTTCCATTCTGAAACTGCGAAAGCACTGTGAAAATACTTGCAGTTCAACTACGAGCTAATAAATGAAAAAGAAATTGAGGACTAATAAATGAAAAAGAAATTGACGACTAATAAATGAAAAACTGTATTGCCATAGTGGAGAGATACAGACAACCCACTCGGTATGAACAAAAAATTTAAATGTATTCTGTAACACAGCCTACAGTTCCCGGAGGAAGCATTTAAAAACTACAGCAATAAATTTCAGTTCCCATTTTTAATTATTATTTTATTAGCAGATTTCCCATAGTGCAGTTTAATGACACACTGGCTTTGGTAATACTAAAATTGCTTGTGTGTGATGGAATTGAAGTGAGTGACCAAATGCAAGTGATATTACTGTTCCTAAAGCAGCAATTAAATTTGACATTTTTCTATTCTCCAGTAAAAAGTCAGCAATCAAAAAAGTAAAAACTAGTGCATCTGACAGATATTACTTCCTCACAATTATACAGAAAATATGTTGAATTTACTTGGTATACAACATGAAAGCACCCAATAAGTTTGCTCAATAGGAAATGTATAACCTAAAATGCCACTAAAATGGAGAACTGTTAAAGTTTTGCATCGTGAACAGTTTTATTTAATCACTTCACTGACATTTAAATATCTCTGTCTCACCAGACACAGATTGTTTGTGTTATTTTGCCCCAATGGAAACTTATTATCATTCTGTAGACTTCTGATAACACACACACACACACACACACACACACACCCCTCTCAATCACTCACTCACACAAACGCAACTCACACACACGACTGCAGTCTCAGGCAACTGAAACCACACTGCGAGCAGCAGCACCAGTGCATGATGGGAGTGGGGCAAGAGGAGGCTGGGGCGGGTATGGGGAGGGATAGTATGATGGGGATGGTGGACAGTGAAGTGCTGCAGGTTAGATGGAGGGGAGGCGAGAGGTGGAGGGGGGGGGGAGGAATTAGCGGAAAAGGAGAGAAATAAAAACATTGGGTGTGGTGGAGTGACGGCTGTGTAGTGCCGTAATGGGAACAGAGAAGGGGCAGGATGGGTGAGGACAGTGACTAACGAAGCTCGAGGCCAGGAGAGATACGGGAACAAAGGATGTATTGCAGCGATAGTTCCCACCCGCGCAATTCAGAAAATCTGGTGTCGGCAGGAAGGATCCGCATGGCACAGGCTGTGAAGCAGTCATTCAAATGGAGAATATCGTTTTCAGTAGCATGTCGATCAACAGGCTGGTCCACTTGTTCCTCGGCCTCAGTTTGTCGGTGGCCATTCGTGGAGACAGATAGCTTGTCTGTTATCGTGCCTACGTAGAATGCAGCGCAGTGGTTGCAGCTTAGCTTGTAGACCACATGACTGGCTTCAAAAGTAGGCCTAACTTTGATGGGATAGGTGGCGTTGTGACCGGACTGGAGTAGGTGCCAGGCAGGGCTACCAGTGAAACCAGTCGTGTGGTCTACAAGCTAAGCTGCAACCACTGTGCTGCGTTCTATGTAGGCACGACAACCGACAAGCTGTCTGTCCGCACGAATGGCCACCGAAAAACTGTGGCCGAGAAACAAGTGGACCGCCATTTTGCTCAACACACTGCCAAACATCATAGCCTTCATTCTAAGGCCTGGTTCACAGCCTATACCATATGCAGAGTCACCAACAACACCAGCTTTTATGAACTGCGCAGGTGGGAACTTTCCCTGTAATACATCCTACGTTCCCATAACCCTCCTGGCCTCATCCTTCTATATCTACATCTACATCCATACTCCGCAAGCCACCTGACGGTGTGTGGCGGAGGGTACCCTGAGTACCTCTATCGGTTCTCCCTTCTATTCCAGTCTCGTATTGTTTGTGGAAAGAAGGATTGTCAGTATGCTTCTATGTCAGGGTGTATACGGGGACAAGGAAAAAAAATTCCCGGATTATTCCCGGATTTCTCCCGGATATCCCGTTTAAAAAATATGCGTTTTCCCGGGCGAAAAGACACTTTTTCTGTGCTAAGTGACAGTAGATTTTCCGTAGATTTTCCCTCGGAACTGTAAAACTTATCAATCCTTTGAATGGTTAACGTTTTATACAATCACGTAGAACTTCCCGGAAAAAAAAGACGGGGCAGAGAAGTTTTGGAGAGACTTTTGATTTAAAAAAGGAGGCAAGTTTTGGAAAGACCTTTGATTTGCAGCAGCATATACGCTGCATATTTTCGTATTACGAAAGTATAAATTCGAATTGTACCAAACACAGCGCGTTAGTTTGCGGAGCGTGGAAACCGAGGTTGCGACGTCCTTTTGTAAGCGAGTCATGTCTCAAGCCACGAGATCTCGCCAGCCGATGACAGCAGCCATTCAGAGCATAGGACACGTGTTATAGTCAGCCAATAGCAAGATCACTGCTTACATAGCGCGAACACGCAAGAGGAAAAGTTAACGGTTTACATTAATGTACACAGTACCGTATATCTACAAGAAAAGCTAAGCTTTCACATATAATTTTGGTCTCTAAGATTAACACGCCACAACAGAAGCTAAGGTTTCACATGTAATATTTATTTTTTTTTTTTTTTGCGCGTGTTATACTTTAAGATGCATCACACAAATGTGCCAGTAAATTTAAAATTCTGACGTAAATGTCTCGGCTCGAAATTCTTGTAAGTGGCTGGTCCTCAAACTGTTCAGTTTCGAACGCTCTGTGATTTAGATATCCATCCCACTTTCTCACACGTAACAAAATTCATGTTGCGTAAAAAGAAATTTTCTTTGAAAGTAACACTTTTCTAGCCACCGTTCGCAATACTATCCAGAGACTGTTAGAAATAGATTCTATTTACCAGTTGCCAGAGAACGCCAGGAAACAGGCATTATTGTGCGTGTGCAACTGTAGTGGTGTGGGAAGCCAGCATGTTCGTGTGTATAAAGCACTAACAGAGCTTACATTACACCATAAAAGAAACAGAGCATCAGAGGATACTCCAAAGAGCATCGGAATTTCGTAAACCACACTAAAATGCATAATTCGGCTTGAAGTGCAAATTGGCTTTTTCCAGTTCTCAATGAAGTAGGTCCCATCTGATATTAAGCTTTTCAGTGTGGTTTTTGGGATGTAAATTTTCTTGGAGTACCAGTACTCTGCGATCTCATTTTAGGTTCTTTATTATGGCATAATGCCATATATGGCAGAAGATGATAACGTGCACTTGAAATTCAGCGAACAGTTGGAACTAGGCAATACTGTAGAATGAAACACTTCGTTTCAAATAAAATGATTGCCTCAGCGGAAAGATTAATAAAGCCAAATTTCTTTGGCAAACTGGCAAAAATGACTTCACTGTTCTGCAAGGCGATTAATGCTTGACTGCTACTAACTTGGAAATAAAATAAAATCAGAAAACAAATTAATAATATATCTTTGCCCTCCGTAATTATGTGAATGTATTTTAATTCACTTGATAGCTCCCGGCCACAGAAATCCGTTTGTTTTCATATGACTTGGGAACTGTACACGAAGAGAAGCAGCGAAATCACTTAACGTAAACACGGGTCACGTGGGGATAAACCCCCTCCCCACTACAACCCAGACAACTCTGTGCAAGCGTCAATCTGGCAGCTAGGGCGCGGGAGAAAAATTTCTCTCTTTTGCATCTAGCTGCTTACCGATACAGCTAACAGCCAAACTTCAAGTAGCGGGAGAAGGTACTGCTTATACGCGAGTCAAATGCGCTTGCGCAACAGACCGCTGGCAATTGGTCAAACGAACCTGCGCCCTACGGCCGTTGAAATATTTTTGCTATCTGCAGACGCTTGTGCGTGCACGGTGTTTTGTTGTTGTAAATTGCTCATTTCCTTTGCCACTAAAGTTTTATTTTTTTCCCTCTCGTTTATATTTTATTGCTGCAGTATCATTCTCCAGTAGCAGGATACAATAACATTCTTTGCTAGAGAATCAATTCTGCAGTCAAAATTGCAAAAAATTAACTGAAAGGTAAAACAATGAAAAATTCCCGGAATTCCGAAAAATTCCCGGGTTTTTCCCGGTTTTCTCCCGGATGAAAAAATTCCCGGGTTTTTCCCGGATTTCCCGGTTGTCCCGGGTCGTATACACCCTGCTATGTGGGCTCTAATCTCTCTGCTCTTGAGCAACCAGAACAAGGCGTGTCATCGACAGTTTCTATCTCTCTGTATCTCCTCCATGTCTAATCAACATCACTTTGGTTCACTCAGAGATGCCTAGACACTTCCCTTCTTGGCACAAAGTAACAATGCGGATGGGATCTAACCGCGGTATTGATTGTCTAGGCACATTTGAACTACAGTCAACATGAGCCATGTACCTCCTTCCTGGTGGAATGACTGGAACTGATTGGCTGTGATACAGTATCCACAGTCAGGATTTCTGGTACCTGGGGTGATGGAAAGCTTTTATCCTCACGGTCTCTTTGCGGGATATACGTAGGAGGGAGCAATATACTGCTTGACTCTTCGGTGAAGGTATGTTCTCGAAACTTTAACAAAAGCCCGTACCGAGCTACAGAGCGTCTCTCCTGCAGAGTCTTCCACTGGAGTTTATCTATCATCTCCGTGACACTTTCGCGATTACTAAATGGTCCTGTAACGAAGCACGCTGCTCTCCGTCGGATCTTCTCTATCTCTTCTATCAACCCTATCTGGTACGGATCCCACACTGCTGAGCAGTATTCGAGCAGTGGGCGAACAAGCGTACTGTAACCTACTTCCTTTGTTTTCGCATTGCATTTCCTTAGGATTCTTCCAATGAATCTCAGTCTGGCATCTGCTTTACCGACGATCAACTTTATATGATCATTCCATTTTAAATCACTCCTAATGCGTACTCCCAGATAATTTATGGAATTAACTGCTTCCAGTTGCTGACCTGCTATATTATAGCTAAATGATAAGGGATCTATCTTTCTATGTATTTGCAGCACGTTACACTTGTCTACATTGAGATTCAATTGCCATTCCCTGCACCATGCGTCAATTCGCTGCAGATCCTCCTGCATTTCAGTACAATTTTCCATTGTTACAACCTCTCGATACACCACAGCATCATCTGCAAAAAGCCTCAGTGAACTTCCGATGTCATCCACCATGTCATTTATGTATATTGTGAATAGCAACGGTCCTATGACACTCCCCTGTCGCACACCTGAAATCGTTCTTACTTCGGAAGACTTCTCTCCACTGAGAATGACATGCTGCGTTCTGTTATCTAGGAACTCATCAATCCAACCACACAATTGGTCTGATAGTCCATATGCTCTTACTTTGTTCATTAAACGACTGTGGGGAACTGTATCGAACGCCTTGCGGAAGTCAAGAAACACGGAATCTACCTGTGAACCCGTGTCTATGGTTCTCTGAGTCTCGTGGATGAATAGCGCGAACTGGGTTTCACACGACCGTCTTTTTCGAAACCCATGCTGATTCCTACAGAGTAGATTTCTAGTCTCCAGAAAAGTCATTATACTCGACCATAATACGTGCTCCAAAATTCTACAACTGATCGACGTTAGAGATATAGGTCTATAGTTCTGCACATCTGTTCGACGTCCCTTTTTGAAAACAGGGATGACCTGTGCCCCTTTTCCAATCTTTTGGAACGCCACTCTCTTCTAGAGACCTACGGTACACCGCTGCAAGAAGGGGGGCAAGTCCTTCGCGTACTTCGTGTAAAATCGAGTTGGTATCCCATCAGGTCCAGCGGCCTTTCCTCTTTTGAGCGATTTTAATGATCTTTCTATCCCTCTGTCATCTATTTCGATCTCTACCATTTTGTCTTCTGTGCGACAATCTAGAGAAGGAACTTCAGTGCAGACTTCCTCTGTGAAACAGCTTTGGAAAAAGAAATTTAGTATTTCGGCCTTTATTCTGTCACCCTCTGTTTCAGTACCATTTTGGTCACAGAGTGTCTGGATATTTTGTTTTGATCCACCTACCGCTTTGACATAAGACCAAAATTTCTTAGGATTTTCTGCCAAGTCAGTACATAGAACTTTACTTTCGAATTCATTGAACGCCTCTCGCATGGCCCTCCTCACACTACATTTCGCTTCACGCAATTTTTGTTTGTCTGCAAGGCTTTGGCTATGTTTATGTTTGCTGTGAAGTTCCCTTTGCTTCCGCAGCAGTTTTCTAACTCGGTTGTTGTACCACGGTGGCTCTTTTCCATCTCTAACGATCTTGCTTGGCACATACTCATCTAACGCATATCGTATGATGGTTTTGAACTTTGTCCACTGATCCTCAACACTATCTGAACTTGAGACAAAACTTTTGTGTTGAGCCGTCAGGTACTCTGTAATCTGCTTTTTGTCACTTTTGCTAAACAGAAAAATCTTCCTACCTTTTTAATATTTCTATTTACGGCTGAAATCATCGATGCCGTAACTGCTTTATGATCGCTGATTCCCTGTTCTGCGTTAACTGTTTCAAATAGTTCGGGTCTGTTTGTCACCAGAAGGTCTAATATGTTATCGCCACGAGTCGGTTCTCTGTTTAACTGCTCAAGGTATTTTTCATTTCGGATCTCTGTCAATTTTCTTCGATACTATTGCACTTCTTATCGCTATAAACATGCCTTCCCCTTCACTGTCCAGCCTGTCTCTGCGGTATACATTCCAATCTGAGTTTAGGATTTCATTATTGTTTACGTCTGGTTTCAGCCAACTTTCTGTCCCTAGTACTATATGGGTGTTGTGACCGTTTATTAATGAGTGCAGTTCTGAGACCTTTCTATAGACGCTCGTGCAGTTTACTATTAGCACATTAATATTGTTATTCCCTGTCGCATTTTGCCTACTCCTACCTTGCCGCGTCTCAGGAGGCGTCTTGTCAGGCCTAGGGAGGGAATTCTCTAACCTAAAAAACCCCCATGTGCACTCCACATGCACTCCACTACCCTTGTAGCCGCTTCCAGCGTGTAGCGCACGCCTGACCTATTCAGGGGGACCCTACATTTCTCCACCCGATAGCGGAGCTCGAGAAATTTGCACCCCAGATCTCCGCAGAATTGTCTGAGCCTCTGGTTTAAGCCTTCCATTCGGCTCCGAACCAGAGGACCGCGATCGGTTCTGGGAACGATACTACAAATAGTTAGCTCTGATTCCAACCCACGAGCGAGGCTTTCCGCCTTCACCAATTCTGCCAACCGCCTGTACGAACTGAGGATGACCTCTGAACCCAGACGGCAGGAGTCATTGGTGCCGACATGAGCAACAATTTGCAGTCGGGTGCACCCAGTGCTCTCTATTGCCACCGGCAGGGCCTCCTCCACATCTCTGATGAGACCCCCCGGCAAGCAGACAGGGTGAACACTGGCCTTCTTCCCCGACCTTTCCGCTATTTCCCTAAGGGGCTCCATCACCCGCCTAATGTTGGAGCTCCCAATAACTAATAAACCCCTTCCCCCGTGTGCCTGCTCGGACCTTGCTGAAGGAGCAGCCACATGTCCACTCACAGGCAGAGCGGGCGATGCCACACGGCCAGCCTCCACATTTACCCTCCGCCTCGTGCGCCACTGAACCCGCCACTCCCCTTGGGGAGAGGGTGGCCCAACCGCGCCCGGTACCCGTGAAGATGTCTCGACAGCAGGGACAGTGGGTGAAGCATGTAACACCTGGGGTGTACCTTGCGACGCACCAGACTGCTGCTACACTTCGTGGCAGCAGCCTGAAGACGGCTGACCGTGGCCATCAACACGTTCAGCTGTTCGCGAACAGCGGCCAGCTCCTCCTGCGTCCTTGCACAGCAGTCACACATCCTATCCGTCCTAAGGAATCAATTTACTGAAGAGAGTTAATCAACTTTTAACTAGACTGCTAAGTCACTAAAGGTGGCTGATTATTGACTAAACAGCAGTTGCTAGCCACTTCTTGCGGAAAACGATGAAAATAGCACTACCTGTCTCTGGACTGTATTGAAAATAACACTAGCACTACTGGCACTATGGTTGACTAAAGGGACTCTGATGTATTCAAAACAAACACGAAATCTATGGAACACTATTAATAGCACTCGGCAATTAAAGCTTCCTAAAAGCAAAACCACACGGAAGAAGAAGTGACAAGTAAGAAAAATACAGTTAATACTTAAATTAAGGTAGCTCGCTGCACAGCAGGCATGAAGCAGACGGCGGTTAGTCATTTTTCTCACCTATCCAGTCCCTTCCCTGTTCCCACCCCAGCACTACACAGCCGTCATTCCACCATCACACCCAGTCTTTTTACTTCTCTCCTTTTCCGCTACTTCCCCCTCCCCTCCATCTAACCTGCAGCACTTCACTGTCCGCCACTCCCATCATACTATCCCACCATCTCAACACCCCAGCCTCCTCCTTACCCTCACCCAGTTGCCACTCCCATCATGCACTGGTGCTGCTGCTCGCAGTCCGATTTCAGGTGCCTGAGACTGCAGTTTTGTGTGTGTGTGTGTGTGTGTGTGTGTGTGTGTGTGTGCGCACTTTCCTTCTCATAATATTGTTCCAGTCCAACCTGGATTTTCCATTATTTGATTGCTCAATGATTTAATTGTATTGACTATGAATATGGCAGAAAAAACATTGCAGAAAATAATGTGTTTTAATACATCTCAAGAGGTATGGGAAGAATTGAATACATTATTTGACGATGTTTCTGAAGATAAAGTTTATGATCTATATTTATGATTTTTTTTTTTATATATGAAACATTCTAGTGATGTCATAACAACTCATACACAAAATAAGAAAAATATGTAGAATGATTTGAAGCATGATGTAGAAAATAACCCAGAATTACCCCATTTATTTTTAATCTGTGAAATTTTAGGTACACAGACAGATGAGTATTTTCATTGAAACCAAGTTGGATACCTATGTTAAAAAGTGATAGACCTGTTGATAATTTGATAACTCAACTTTGTGATTATGAGAGAGCTTTGTCAAGCAAAGGAGGAGATTCTACATCTCAAGAGGCTCTTATAAGTAACATTGGAACAGTTTCTAACCAACCACAGTGGAAAAAATTAAGTTAAAGTTGTCTGTCATTACTGTAAGATGCCAAATCATGTGGTTAAGAAATGCTGAAAGTGGATTGAGGGTGATCAACTACAAAAGCGTCAGAAAAGTGGTGTGTTCGAAGCTGAAAAAATTTCAAATACAAACACGATTCTCTTCAATGAAATGTCTGTTATGTTATCTGAGCGTGATACTCAATGCTGGTTTGTAAATCACCAATCACCAATACTGACAATTCTTTCAAGACAGCATTTTCTATGACACGTACAACTACATCAGCACATGATGATACTGCTGAGGCTGTTGGAAAGAGCACAATAGAAATGGAAGCCAGCAGTGAATGGAAAGTAGCACAAAATCACTTTGAGTGGTGTATGGTGTGTACCAAATATTAAAAGAATCTGCTTTCAGTCTTACCAGCAAAAGACAAAAATCCAAAAAGAAAATTTTCATCCACAACAGAAAGGTGTTATTTTAAAACTGGTGATGTCTAAAAACTAGTTGGCTATCGTGATCGTTATAGAAGACTGTTTAAATTAATGATGAGAAGCATTCCTGCTGAAGTTAATAGTTAATGAAATCAGTGGGTGGGGGGGGTTGCAATTGTACCATTAAAGATTGTAAGTGAAATGTCAAGATGCTAATCTCCAAGATCTTAAGCATAAACATAGGATTGGACTCTAAGCTCTGCGAAGGCTGTATTTACAGTAAACCACATCAGCTACCATTTGGTACCAGTAAGAGTGCTTCTGAACTGGGAGAGCCTATTCACACATATGTATATGGTCCTTTTGAAAAGCCCAATTCTGGGTATCGCCACTTTGTGTTATTCAAAGATGATTAAAGTAAATTTTGAGTTGTTTACTTCATCAAGAAAAAAACCAGAAGTTCCTAATAAACTAAGGCAGAACTGCTGGGCACACAATTAAAAACCTCGTAACTGTCAAGAGCTCAACAACAAAAAGACAGGAGAGATTTTACAGAAGGAGGGCATCATCCAAAGTTTTGCTATGCCGTACACTCCACAGCAAAGTTGATACAATGAAAGACAAAACTGTACTCTTGTTGAAACAGCCAGGGCTATGAAGCATGCTGGTGAAAACATTCCTCAGTCATTTTCAGCTGAAATGATAAATTCTGCAGCATACATCCTGAATTGAATGAGACCTTCCAACATTTTAGGGACATCTCCATATGAAACATGGTATTGAAAGAAGCCTGGCGTAAAGCACCTATGTATAATAGGGTCCAAATGTTATGTCCACATCACGAAACAATTAAGGGTAAAAATCGATGGAAAAGCAGTAAAAGGAATTGTGATTGGCTATGACCATGATCATGGTTATCATATCTGGTGTGAAGAAAATCATGAGTTAATGAGACCACAGGATGTTATTTTTGATGAGAAAATTATGCAAAAGTAAAGTCCAGTAGTTCTTGTGGATCTTGATCTCCCTCATTGGAAGTCTCAAGAGCCATCAGACAAAATCAAGAGCACAGTGAAATTTAGTTTTCCAAGAGGAAATGAGTTTGATAATTATGACAATTTACAGGATGAAACAGAAGAGAGTTTAGAACAATCTGATAATGGAAGAACTGAGCCACAACTGCATGAACGTTTAACAGAAAAATGACCAAAAAGACTTCAAGACTGTGTAATGCAGTTAATGACCTTTGACGAAAGCAGCAATGTATCAAGAAATTGTGGAACATCAAGAAAATGAAAATTGGATTTTGGAAGATTTACCAGTTGGAAAGAGGGCAATTCCATGTAAGTGGATCTGAAAACTGAAGACAAATGCTGATGGATTGGATGACAGAGTCAAAGCAAGACTGGTTATCAAAGGACTTTCTCAAAAGAAAGGTAATGATTATGAACAAAGCTTCAGCCCTGTGGCAAACATGTAGACTATTTGAACATTACTCAGCATTGCAGCCAAAGAGAAGATCAACATTGCATAAATATATGTGACTAGCACCTTTCTTCACAGTGACCTGAAGGAAATAATATTTATGACACTACCTGAAGGTATAATGGTGGTTCCGGAGAAGTATGTCAATTAATGAAAAACTTATATTGCCTGAAACAGGCACCCCACTAGAATGTGAGATTCACTTATGTGATGTACATGATGTGTGGGACAAAACCAGACACAGCATATGCTATTGGAGTAGTATCTAGATGTCCCGAAAATCCAACAGAGCATGATGTAATAAGGGTAAACACAATATTTTGCTATTTTAAAGGCACATGGATTTATTTATAAAAGCAGAGAGGATAAAGGCATTTTTGAACGTATAGTGATGCCAATTACTGAGGTGATTTAGGGACAGGACGATGTACCTCCAGTGTTCTCTGCCCGTACTTCAGTGGACCTGTCAGTTGGACGAGTCTGTGACAAACTTAAGTAGCAATCTCTACTACAGAAGCTGAAGATGTAGCGGTTAGTAAAGCAGCACGAGAAATGGTCTGGATGAATTAAAAGCTGTTGTTAGACTCGCACTGACTCCTGAACTTCACCGACGTACAAAACATTTGTCTCAGACACTTTTTTGTTTGAGAAGTAGTTACAGCTAGTGAAATTACCGTTCAAGAGAAGATACAGAAAATCAGCTTGAAGATTTATCATCATCATCATTATTATTTGCTGCCCAACTAAGATAGTTGTGCAAAAATATGAGAACGTCTAAGTTATTAAATAGGGCAGACTGTTAAAGTTTTGCATTGTGAACAGTTTTATCTAATAACTTCGTTCACATTTAAATATCTCTGTCTTACCAGACACGTTTCTATGGAAAATTTGTGTCATTCCTAAATAACCAAACAACAACAACATGTTTTTGCCAATGGATGTAGATAGAAATACGTTGTTTACAATGTAAAACCACTCGATTGATGTTGGAAGTGAATGCTTTGGTTGATAAAGAAATTTAATTTTACCCACTTCTGTTAGGGTTGCTGAAATCCCAAGTATTTAAACAAGTAATAATGTCCAGACACACATCACCTCTAGATGGATAGTAAAATGCAACAAACAGTCCAAATGTGCTTATCAAAATCCATGAACACACTCCGCCTTACTTTTTGACCTAAAATCATACATTACCCACTGCTCATTAGGCTATAATTTTTTACACTTGTTGCATCTGGTAACTGAGGGACACTCCATCTAAGGGTTGAAATTTTCAGTAACAGTCTGTGGAATAAGTAAATGTTAGGGTTGACTCATATGTAACAGGATGTCTCTCCCTCGCACTGCCTTTTCAGTTTAACTGCCATGATCATTCTTGCCTGTAAATAATTACAACTACTTCACTACCAGTATAGAAAATCATCAAATTCTATTCGAAGGACAATACATATTAATTTCAATCAGCTATTGTTCACTCTTCAACTTCTTGTTGCTACTTAAGAAAAAAGGCATTTAACATCTCCACTTTCTCATTTTTAATTATTCTGGTTTTAAGCACACAAGTCTTCGCAATGCTAAAATTACTAACTGGTTTTGCACCCAGTTCTGTAATTCATGCACAATAACATGCAATCACTGATTCCATTCGACTTCCCTTGACAATGTCAAGAGAGACATAATCTCCACTTGGCTGGTAATCTACAACAAATAGTTCTAATGTGCTCATCAAATTCATTAACTCACTCTTCCATATTTTTTGACCTAAATGTGCACTTTAGCCCTTGCGCATAATAATTTTTGATACTGTACTAGGTAACTGAGGCAATGTTACATCCACGAGATGACTTTTCAATCACCATCTGGGGAATGGTAGCCTCACTTAAATTTTTATTTAAATCTAATGGTTCCAAAGCATTCAACTATAAGTTTCTACCAACACAGCTCTTCTTTAGCTTTACGTCCTCAACAATGAAGCTACGACTAGCATACATAGCCACCCTAGAATGATCAGCTCATTTCTGACACTGTGCACTCATTCACCATGTCCAGGTACTCAATTTGTTTGTGCTATTTACATTCTGATTCCACAAGTCAGTGCTCACTGATAAATTAAGGAGCCTACACACCTGGCTTTACTTCCTCACCAATGAATGACAATACATCAAGTTTTCTCGGAGACATTTAATATTACTCTACCTATAACTACTGCTGCATATAGTTTAGTACTCCTACGTCTGTAGCAGTTATTATGATGTGCTAGGAGTTGCAACATAAAGAAGAAAATACGTACCTTGTCTATTCTTTCCGGATTTGGAAAGAGTTTTGTTTGCTCCTTAGATTCATGTTCCATTGTAAGTAGCATGTTGCGTTCTTTCAGCAGAACAAACCTGTTACATAAATTTAATCAGGCTATGTGCGACTATTTCACAAGTTAGACAGTAGTGTTCATGAATTTACCATAACTTATGCAGATCGGTGTTGCTCTTTATTCGCAGTTCCTCTTTCCTCCATGCTCTTCCGACTCTCACTTGATTTTCACCCCAATTTTCCTTCTTGTCAAAAAACTCCATCAGATCGTTCCTCACAGGCGTTGTTTGCAGGCCGGCTGTTTGGCATTTCTGTGTGCTATGCATTAAAAGATAAAGTCAAATTACACAGACTTGTTTCCAACAAAAAATATTATTTCGTGCGACAGAGGTTCCAGAGTTTGAGGTAGCAATCATTCTTTTCACCATTACGTGCACAGCATCTGCACGATATTTCAGCTTAATTTACAGGCCGTGGGACTCAGAAACTCCCCACACTTAATGTTTGTTAGCGGTAACAAGTAAGGGGTGTAGCAGGCAGTAAACAGTAACTGAACTGTAGGTTATGTTCACAAACCTTGCTTTAAAACAACTGCTAGGAGGAGGTTTGCCACTTGTAGCGATCGTTAAAGATGAGAACATTTTTGTTATGGCGCTCGAAGAACAGGTAGTGCTCGCAATCCTCGTTATGTTAAACATTCTAATGCTAATCACTTGCCTCTTCGTAGTTTGGCTCTCAAAACAAGTAAACACTTCTATCTCGAAAAGCCGGTGATAGAGTATCTTCGAGAGTTATCTTTGAAATGTATTGGATGATAGAAAGGGAAATTTAAATGCCTATGATTCTGTGAGAACAAGACGAATGGAAATGTAACGACCGCTAGAGCCACGGAATTACACGTTTTATACTGCAATGAACGTTATTCATAACTATTCTCATGGTGAGTCAAGCATTTTATCCTCTAATCGTACTGTATATATGTGTTTAAATGCCGGTATGCTTCATATAAATTTTATAGAATGTTTTGCGGCTACATTTCACCAAGTCTGCATTCTGAGCAGAACGGGTAAATTTTTTAAAAGAACATTGCTCTTTGTATATCTACAACATTTTTTGACTCTTGTAGCATTGTTTCGTTGTTAATCGATTAGCCTCTACAACCCCATCTTAATTTCAGCATACAGCACGATAATTATGTGGAAGCATCTACAATGCAATTTTTAAAGACGTAGAAAGGAGCACGTGAACAAGCAAGAATGACACCGTTCGATGATTTTATGTACCTGATCAACTCTGTATTATTGGGAGAAGAACCGGTAGGTAAATTGCGCTTTGTTTTAGTGTGCCGCAGGAGGGCGGGGACTGTCAAAAATACGTATAGTTGTCGATGTTTCTTGGAGAAGTTTGATGCCGATGATATCCGATTGACGTGAAGGGCATAAATAGCTAGCCTTTATACTGTTATTTATACTCTTGTGTGTAGACGTTATGCATATTTTTCCATTCTTTGTGTAACTGAGGTAAGCCCACTGGACAAAATGTTACTCCTGTAAAAAAGCAGTTTGCCACTTTGCAATGCTCTAAATGATTTGTGTCTGGTGCCAAGTGGTCATGCGATCTACCACCACTGAATGCCTATGTGTTAGCCTACAGGCTCTTGTCATGCCTGAACAGTGGTGCTATGCTATGCTCTTACATGTTTCCGTGTTTTTGGTGTTATTTTCTGCTTGCATAAGCCTGTATTACGGCATTAAGTATCATTTGCCTACGTTTTCAAGTCAGCACTGACGTATGCTTTTCTGGTTGAATGGCATGTATGCCATGTGAAGTTGTCAAAGTAGACTTTTTTTTGCTGTAGGATGGTCCGTGATTGAAGCCGGCAGGGAACAAGACAGCACGGTGTGTATCATGCATTTCTTCAAGTATATCGATTAAATCCATGCACTTTAGTAGATCTACGAGATCTGATCATCAATGAGCAACTTTAGCTCTATATGACATGGTGAAGAAACCTGTGGACACTCTTCCTCGGTGTTTGTCACCAATGCTGGGGGCAGTGTTACAAAGTATTAGCCTGATGTGTCTGGAGGTGACTTATTTTTTGTCCAGTGAACTTACTGTCAAATTGTATTCTATTGCTGTATATGTGTAATTTATCCAATTCAGAACCCATTCCTTGAAAAAACTTTTAATTCACATCGCAAATCATCAAAGAAATGTTTGGGTAATTCACTTCTTCACTTATGAGGTCTGTTAGAAAAGTATCCGACCTTTGGCCAGGAAAAAAAAAAAAAAAAAAAAAAAAAAAAAAAAAAAAAAAAAACTGGCTTGTCTGGAGCATTGGACACCTAATCACCCTCAGATAATTCCTGTTGAAAGTGTGCCAAAAAAGCCTCTTTTGTAGTGTAGTTCAGCTTGGCTGTCATTACTGCCATAATGTCCTCTCTTGTCTGAAATTGCTTTCCTTTCAAGGGTGTCCCGAACATTGGGAACAGCATGAAATTGCAGGGGGTTAAATCAGCAGAGTAAGCACGAGAAGCACAGGAATTTGGTTTTTCACCAAAAAAGTCTGAATCAAATGTGAGGAATGTGCTGGAGCGTTGTCATGATGGAGTGCCAATTTCCTGTTGACCACAAGTCTGGTCCTTACACCGATGGAGCACGTTCCTGTAGTACTCTTTCACGATTGTTTGATCCTATTGTGTGCGCTTATGGTGTACTACACCACAGGAGTCAAAGAAAGGGTAGTCATCACTTTTGACGTTGCTACATGCGTGGCGGGCTTCTCGGTCTGGGTGACAGGGAATGCTTCCTCTGTGACGACTGGGATTTGCTTTCCAGGTCGTACCCGTACGCTGAGGACTTGACATCAGTGATTATGGTGTTTGTGATGTCGGGTCACTGTTTATGGAGTCCAGAATTTCCTTTGAGACTTCAACACAAAGTTGCTTTTGCTCCGCCACCAGCAGCTTTGGCACAGATTTCGTCAACACTCTCTTCGTGGACAAATCTTCAGCTGCAATGGATTGTGCCAAAAAAGTGGTGATGCGCACCTCTTCTGCACTTTCCGTGGTGGTCACACGATGGTGCCATGTCACTTCAGTGGTCACTTTGGGAATGATGTGGTTATTTTGGCACGTCGACAGCTGACCAGAGCATGGCTCACTCTCTACCGACGTGCAGCCTTTTGTGAACTGGTTGTACCATTACTTAATCTGTACGATGCCAATAGCATCATCACTGAAAGGCGTCTGAATCTTCTGAATGTTTTTTACCTGACTGATGGCCAGTTCCTGGCAAAATTTGATGCAACAGCACTTCTCCAGTCATTTCGTGATTTCCCTTGCAGTGAAAAATGGACACGAGCACTACACACCACCTTATTCGGCTGCTGCTTATCGGCAGCTTATGCTATCAACAGGTGGGGGAAAAAAATGAAGGTTTGAGCTCAGTCCAGGCAAGCGCTCCAAACTGAAATTCATTAAGTGTTCGTAAAAGAAAAAAGAAGGGGTGGATGCTTTTCTAACAGACCTTGTATATGAATGTGTGGTAGCTGTTCTTTTGGAAATGTCCGAAAGAACAGAAACCACGTATTCATATAACACATTTGTCTCAATGGGCAACAAATCCACAACCTTCAGTGCGGATGCGTGACAACGTTTGACCTTCGGCAGGAACTTAAAAAATTAGCGAACGCGGAGGGCACGGACGGGAAAAGTGGATAGGTGGTGCTAGGTGGAAATGTGGGTTGACCGGGTGGTATGTTGAGATAGTTTGTGCCTTTGCGATAGCGATAAACACTGTGTCTCAGTGGTACAGTGGTTAATGTATCTGTCTAGTAAACAAGAGATCCCAGTCCAGCACACATTTTTGCTTATCACCACTGATTCTGCACGAAGTCCCGATGCAGAAGATACCATCAGTTCCTTTTCTTTCACCCCCTGCACCTTCAGTTTTTCTCATTTGGTTTTTATGATTCTGGCTTTTGTAATAACCATATTGAGAGTCTGTATTATTACTATTCACTTAAATATTTGCATGAAGTTGGACTAAACATATATATTGTACAATTATTTGATGTTTATGTGTAATGAGTATCTTGTATTAAGCCACTGTATCTGTCCCATGCAAAGTGGCAGAACTGTCATATGGGTCATTCCACACCAAGTGGTCTAAAACTGAAAAAAGTTCCCACCATCATGGTCTCCAATTTTCGTCAAATTTTAACTGTAGCTTTAGTCAAGTGTTGAAGTAAGTTTCCCAAGATTTCAGGCCTCTAGCTGCAATAGCTGCTGATCTAGACCCCCTTGTCTGAAGTGTACTTAGTCCGTGTGCATGCAACATAAAAAAAATGTCATATTTGGAGTCTAATAAAATCGAAACTAATTCATAAGAATGGTTAGTAAGATGCGACCCTGTACAGTTTTTTTTGCTGATTCCAACGAAATTATGTATAACATTACTCATGCAAACCCCGGTCAAATAACTCGACTCAAAGTATACTTCAAAATTTGTCGTGACACAACGCGACAAATTTTGACCAATATTAAGACTGCAATGATTTCCTTGCAGTTGAAGATATGGACTTGAACTTTTGGCCAAGCTTCATGCTTGTGCTAGACATAATGCAGCCGGATTTGCAATGATCCAGGCCATATGGTCGCCCTGCAGTATCTCTTCAAATTAGGCAGTGTCAGCACAAACGGTAAAATTTACCAAAGTTTGAAGCCAATTACTAAAAAATAGTTGGCCTGAATCTGCTTGTGAATAGTATCACCTAAAAGAGAAACTCTTGCTCTACAAGACTGACATTTGTTTTTTTTGCAACGCGACCATTAAGTACTCATTAACTCACATCAAAGTTGTTATATTTTGTATGCGCGATGCACTAATTTTTCTTCATTTCTAGGAATTTGAATCTTAATAGTCGCTTAGAATTACTGATATAATTGGATATTTCATTCGTGTTTTATTCAGTGATTGGCCAGTGAGAGATGTCAGAAGTTAATGAAGAAGAAGAATCGTTGGCCCCCTGTTCAATTGGAAAAGATGCTGCTGCATCAAAGTGCCATGTTATCTTCTATGCTAAGAAGACTGGATTCAAAGCGTTTAGTGATTTCACAGAATGTGACCAGAAATTGCTTGTTTCGCGTTCAGAAGCCAAACTTGACGAAAATTCCATCATTTGCTTCCACCATGAAGCCCTCTTCCTACATGAATATCAAGCGATGCAAAAGAAATGTTGCAATCCATTCAAGAAGAGGAATCACAATGTAAAAGCTGGACTTAGACTGCTTGATAATGAAACAGCTGCCAAACTTTGCCTGTTAAAGAAAAAAGAAGTGATTGATATAAAACCTGGTCAGAAGCTTTGCCCTCGCTGCATGTCGGCACTGAACCAAAAGCTAGAAGATTCATCATCACTATCAACCCAATCTGAACAAGATTTCACAACGGATGAAACTGAACCAGCCATCAACAAAAGTTTATCATTTATTGGTGCTTCACCATTGAAAAGAAGACAACTAAGTAAAAGAGATAAGCAAAGCTATGAAAAAAGAAAGATCTTGGATGCACAAAGTTTAATTGGGAATCAAATTGCTGCTGCTGTAGGAATCAATTACGATGAACAGCCAAGTTCAAGTAAAAGTCGCCCATGCAATAATTGTGCAGATCTTGATAATCTTATAGAAGAGTTGAAAGAAAAATGTAAAGTGTCAAATCGTAGGACAAAAGTTCAAATATTGACCTTGGTTCCAAGAAGCTGGACAATTAAAGATACGACAACAGCATTTAATGTATCAGAAAGAATGGTAAAGCAAGCGAGAAAACTGAAGAATGAGCAAGGTGTTCTAGCTTTTCCAGCAAATCGGCAAGGAAGGAAGCTTTCAGATGAAGTTGTCCAGAAAGTACATGACTTTTTTCAAGATGACGAATTCAGCAGACTTTGTCCAGGGAAGAAAGACTGTGTGCCTGTGAGAATTTCAGGAACAAAGGTGTACAAGCAAAAGCGGTTGTTGCTTTGCAATTTGAAGGAAATGTACGTGTCTTATCAGAAGCAAAATGGACCAGAAATTGGCTTCTCAAAGTTTTGCGAGCTTAGACCAAAATGGTGTGTTACAGTTGGCTCTGCTGGAATGCACTCAGTTTGTGTCTGTACAATACACCAAAATGTCAAGCTTATGCTCACTGGTGCATCAATCAATGAAGACTACAAGGAAATTCTTAGCAAAGCTGTTTGCAGCTTGGAAAACAAGGATTGTATGCTTCATCGTTGTGAAAACTGCCCTGGTCCAGAAGGTGTAGAAGCAGTTATTGCAACATATTTTGAAGATAATGACCCTGAAGAACTGATTGAGTACAAACAATGGATTCATACCGACAGGGATACTTTAGAAACAAAGCAGCTTTCAACAGAAGAGTATGTTGAAGATATTGCAGCAAAAATTTGGAACCTGTCTTGTCATCACTACATTGCCAAGCATCAAAGCCAGCACCTGAAAGCTCTCAAAACTGATTTGAAAGAAGGCGAATTCATAATACTAATGGATTTTGCTGAAAACTATTCATTTATTGTTCAAGATGCAGTGCAAGGCTTTCACTGGGAAAACAGTCAAGCAACAGTTCATCCATTTGTAGTCTACTACTGTGAAAACGAAGAGGTGCAATGTGTGAATCTTTGTGTTATTAGTGACTGCCTTCGACACGATACGATTACTGTCCATGTTTACATTGGAAAAGTAATCAATTACCTGAAGATGCAATTTTCCAAAATAAGCCACATCCACTACTTCAGTGATGGTTCAGCTGCACAATATAAGAATTTCAAGAATTTTCTCAACTTATGCTATCACAAAGAAGATTTTGAAATAACAGCAGAATGGAATTTCTTTGGAACAAGCCATGGAAAGTCGCCTTGTGATGGCATTGGAGGCACAACAAAACGGTTGGCAGCAAGAGCAAGTTTGCAACGTCCATATGAAAACCAGATTCTAACACCCAAAGATCTTTTCAACTTCTGCAATGATAATATCAATGGAATCAAATTCTTTTTCATCAGCAAAGAGGAAGTTGAAGAAGAAAAAGCTTCTCAAGAAGAAAGATTCCTGCAAGGGCACACTCTAGCTGGCACAAGAGAAAACCACCATTTTTTGCCCATTGATATGACGACAATTAAGGTCAGTAGAGTTTCTAATGATGCGACATCTTTTTTGGCCAAAATTAGTGCTGCTGAAGTAGTAGTTCAAGTCATGGATCTTCAGCCTGGGCAGTATGTTGCTTGCATTTATGAAAAGAAATGGTGGATTGGAAACATCGTTGAAATCTCAGTCGAACAGAAAGATGCTTTCATAAGCTTTATGCATCCTCATGGTCCTGCAAGTTCATTTTATTGGCCCTTAAGACGTGATACTTGCTGGATTCCAGAACAACTTATCATTGGTGTTATTCCAGCTCCATCAGTGACATCATCTGGTCGGCAATACAGTTTTCCTGAAAGCATTCTCTTGCAAATCAACGATGCTTCCAGAATGATGAAGTAACTGAGGAAGACAGGCTTGGGAACCTGCATAAAGAAACCCACAATCAGGCTTGGGATCCTGTGGTAAAGACACCCTGTAATCAGGCTTGGGAACCTGCAGTAAAGATACCCACCCGTGGCTGTTACTGCATGGCTATCGGGCGTGGCCCCTATGGCGATGGGGATGCTGGTTTTATTGTGATAACCAGTAATGGCTCAGCCATCATGGACCAACGCAGGGCACTGCGCACACAAAATATAAGATACTTTGACCTGAGTAAATAAGCACTTAATGGAAGCGTTGCAAAAGAAAAATATATCCATCTTGTAGAGCAAGAGTTTCTCTTTCAGATGATACTATTCACAATTAAATCCAGGCTGACTATTTTGTAGTAATGGGCTTTGAACTTTGGTAAATAAAGCCATTTGCGCTGACACTGCCAAATTTGAAGAGATTTTGCAAGGCGACTATAAAGCCTGGGTAGTTGGAAATCCAGCTGTATTATGTCCAGCACAAAGATAAGACTTGGTAAAAAGTTCAAGTCCATATCTTTATCTGCAAGGAAATTATTGCAGTCTGAATATTGGTCAAAATTTGTCGCATTAAGTCACGACAGAATTAGGGGTACACTTTGAGTCGACTTGTTTGACCGGATTTTGCATCAGTAATCTTATAATTAATTTCGTTTGAATCAGCACAAAAAACTGTACAGGGTCTCATCTTACTAACCATTCTTATGAATTGGTTTCAATTTTATGAGACCCCAAAAATGGCATTTTGTCTGATGTCGCGCGCATGCGAACTTACTACCCTTCAGACAAGGGGGTGTAGATCAGCAAGTATTGCAGCTAGAGGCTTGAAATCTTGAGAAACTTAATTTAGCACTTGACTAGTGCTACAGATAAAATTTGAAGAAAATTGGAGACATGATGGTGGGAAGGTTTAGACCACTTGGCATGGAATGACCCATATTTACTTCCAAGGCAAGTAAAAGATTCATAATTCATATAGACCTAATGGCTTAATTAGTCAGTCAGACATCAAGAGACTTCCATATTGCCCGAAGAATACAAATAAAATTATTTTTTATTTGTTGAAAATGTTTCACTGATGGTGTTGGTGCAACTATTGTCCAAAGCATTGTCATGATCCTTGTATTTTGTGACTGTAGTTCTGTCTTTTTATTGATTCATCCACAATTGATAGCATTGGACTATCTCTCTGCCAACTGATATTCAGCTGCAGTGAATACCACTAGCCGTCAGTGTATTCTTTGAAGTATGGTCGTACGTATGTAGCTAGCACCTGTGATGATGATTTTGTTTCTGTATCATTCGTATTGTTAGACGATACGTCATTTAGCTGTGTGGGCAGTAGCTCAGATAGTGTTTTATACTAGACCTTTGTGTATAGGACTTCACAGTACTGCCCCTTCTTGATGTAAGTTATGGTGACATACTGATCTGTAGTGTAGTGTGGGGTTTAGGTTATGTTGGAAGATGATAGTTTGGTTGTAAGTTGGTGAAGTTCGTGGTAATGTCATGATAGTTTTTTCTTATTCCATAGTTACAGTTACATCTGCTGAAAACCTCTAGTTTTCCACTGTGGCCTGATATTTTCAAATTTTTAGTATGTTTCAAGGCATTAATTACAACAACATTCCTGGGTCAAGAGGAATTTTCAGTAAAAGTAGACAGCTTTGGCCAGTGACATAACATTAATGGCTGCTCTCACATCATCTTACTTATGGCCTTGTCGCACATTTCCCAAGTCGCCGGTCAAAGCAGATGACTCGTAATGAACATTCCTCTATATTTGCATTCCCCGCGAGAAAACCGTATCCCTTTGGAGGTCCCATTTGTTTCCTGGCCTTTTGTTGTGTTTATGTTTTCAGATTGTTATTGACATTATCTGTGTGTGTTTGTTGAGTGTTGTCTCTCTGCCATTTTTATGTTGTCATCAATCTGTGGACACAGTATTTGGTTTGCTAATCCTTGATATGGCAGTCTTTTAAACTTTGTCTCATCAAGTCATTGAGTAATTGTACCACTCTTCTAGAAAATACTATGTCAGTTTGTCACATACAGGGTGATTCAACGAGAAAGAACAGATTTCAATTGTTTATTACAGACAAACGAAAGGTAGAAACACATTGTGCCTGTCACTGGATAGAGGAAGGTCTTCACTCAATACAAAGTATAAGGACCATGCGTCACGTGAGAAACATTGAACTGACAGTCGGTTTCATTCCACACGTGAATCAACAGGTCTCTGTTTATTGAATTAACAGCTTCATCAATTAGATTTCTCAGCTCTTGAAGAGTAGCTGCTGTAGGGAGGAAAAACACTCTCTCTCTAATGGGATGTGATCAAAAAGTACTGGAAATTTTCGTTTTTCTTAAACAGACTTTATTTATTCATCAGCATCAACTTTGTCCTCGTCAGAGTAACCACCCTTAGATACAATATACTTGTGCCAGCACTTTTTCAGATCTTGAAAGCACTCCTGAAACTAACTTTTTGTTATGGTGTTAAGCTGCTTCAGTGATTCAGTTTTTATCTCATCAGTGATGGCAAAATGATAGCCTTTCATGGTGCTCTGTAGCTTGAGAGTTGAAAGAAGTTGCAGGTGGCAATGTCCAACAAATATGGTGTCCGAGGCAACATGGTGGTTTTCTTTTTTGCCAAAAAATCGTGAACAAGCATTGAGATATCAGCAGGAGTGTTATTATGATGCAGTTTCCACAAGTGATTCTGCCACAATTCTGGTAGTTTTCTTTGGATTGCTTAACGCGAGTGGTGCATAACCTCCAGGGAGTATTCCTTATTGACCACATGACCGTGATGCTGGAACTCTTGATGCACTATCCCATTGTAACCGAAGAAAACTGAGAACAACTTTCACATGTGATCGAATTTGTCAAATTTTTTTTTTTTATCTTTGCTCTTCAGGCAGTTTCCATTGGGACAACTGAGCCACGGTTTCAATGTCGTACCTGTATACCCGTGTTTTGTCAGCCGTAAGAACCTTCTTTAGAAGTTCTGTATCATTATCAACTTCATTCAACACTTTCACGACATCGTTTCAGATCAAAATTCAACAATTTCAGAACGAACTTTGCTGCTACATGTTTTATGCCCAAAACATCCAAAGAAATTGCTTTGGAATGAGCCGGAGGATATGCTGACACCACCACCAGCCTCTCAGATGGTGATTCGGTGATTTGCCGGAACAATTTTTTGTTTTGTTTTTCCACATTGTCATCTGGTTAAAACCTGTGTCTGGGCATCCTGATTTAGATTTTCCACGATTTCCCTAAGTTTCATTAGGCAAATGCTGGCATGGTTCCTTTGAAAGGGCACGGCTGACTTCCGTCCTTCCTATTCTGATGGGACTGATGATCTCACTGTTGGGTCCCTTTTCCTCAAATTGACTAACTTACCACATCTTCATCAGTAAATGATGTGCTAGGGCATCGAGAACAGTCTTTGTCTTCAGTGTTTCTCGATCCTTTTCGAAACATTTATACTGCACATAACCTCTCGTCTTACTCGTAGCAGATTTGCCAGAAGCCACAGTTAACATTTTAAAGCAAAATTCAGTGCAATTTGAACCAACTTTTTCAAAAGTGAGAATTCACTGAGGAATCAAAAACACACATAATGTTTTGGACTGTTAAGAATCAACAAAATATACAAAACAGCTGAAAATGCAAACATACATCAGGAACATGAGTACCACAAGATAAATAAAGGTGAAAATCAGATGTATGAATCCCTTGTAATTAAAAAATTTCCATTACTTTTTGATCACACCTCATATGTACCGACACAGATGAAAATCACAATGTATGAGGTTTGGTGGCCTGGGAGGCCAAAAGCAATGAACAAGATCTTCGTTCCATAAAAACACGGGAGAACTGCCGGATATCAGTAACTTCCTGCCACGATATTTTGGTGCAGAGTCTTCTGGCCATCTTCAGGTGAATGTCACTGTAGTAGTACTGGCGAGTATGTGCTGAGCTCCACTATTTAAAACCTTCTGAGGTGACATTGCGCATGCGCTGCTCAGCGTGCGCATCATAACGGCTCCGTGTGCTGCGCCTCGCGCCCTCCACTGTGAAAGCCTGGCGTATCAGTGTTAGGTCGATTTCCATCTTTATGCAGATAACTACGTCGACTATGAAGTTTCTCTGTAACAGGATTCCAAGCAGAGTTCAGCTGGTAACCGCTATCTCGGTTGATGAGAGTCTCGTTGTCAGACAATCTTATTTCCACAGATTCATTGATAATCGAGCTCCAAAAGTTTGATGTATGGGCCAAAATTTTTGTGTCGTCGTAATTCATGGAATGGTCTGTGGAAATACAATGTTCGGCGATTGCGGACTTGGTGGGTTGGAGAAGGCAAGTATGCCGTTGGTGTTCCACAATGCGTTCTTGCACAGTTCGTGTTGTTTGCCCTATATATGATTTGCCGCATTCACACGGAATTTTGTAAACACCTGGTTTACGCAGGCCCAGGTCGTCTTTAACGGATCCCACCAGTGATGAAATTTTGGAAGGAGGGCGAAAGATGACTCTCACTTGATACTTTCTCAATATTCTGCCTATCTGTGAAGAAATATTCCCAATAAATGGTAGATAAACAGTCGACCTGAAGGCCTCTTCCTTGTTCCGTCATTTGTAGGTCTTCATCACTCTGTTCACTTGCCTAGGTGAAAAGCCATTCTTCAAAAATACTTTTTGCAGGTGTTCCAGTTTCGCTTGAAGACTGTCGGCGTCAGAGATTGTATGGGCACGGTGGACCAAGGTTTTCACCTAGGCAAGTGAACAGAGTGATGAAGACCTACAAACGACGGAACAAGGAAGAGGCCTTCAGGTCGACTGTTTATCTACCATTTATTGGGAATATTTCTTCACAGATAGGCAGAATATTGAGAAAGTATCAAGTGAGAGTCATCTTTCGCCCTCCTTCCAAAATTTCATCACTGGTGGGATCCGTTAAAGACGACCTGGGCCTGCGTAAACCAGGTGTTTACAAAATTCCGTGTGAATGCGGCAAATCATATATAGGGCAAACAACACGAACTGTGCAAGAACGCATTGTGGAACACCAACGGCATACTCGCCTTCTCCAACCCACCAAGTCCGCAATCGCCGAACATTGTATTTCCACAGACCATTCCATGAATTACGACGACACAAAAATTTTGGCCCATACATAAAACTTTTGGAGTTCGATTATCAATGAATCTGTGGAAATAAGATTGTCTGACAGCGAGACTCATCAATCGAGATAGCGGTTATCAGCTGAACTCTGCTTGGAATCCTGTTACAGAGAAACTTCGTAGTCGACGTAGTTATCTGCATAAAGATGGAAATCGACCTGACACCGATACGGCAGGTTTTCACAGTGGAGTGCGCGAGGCGCAGCGCACGGAGCCGTTATGAACGCGCACGCTGAGCAGCGCATGCGCAATGTCACCTCAGAAGGCTTTAAATAGCGGAGCTCAGCGCGTACTCGCCAGTACTACTACATTGGCATTCACCTGAAGATGGCCAGAAGACTCTGCACCGAAATATCGTGGCAGGAAGTTACTGATATCCGGCAGTTCTCCTGTGTTTTTATGGAACAATCAGTACGCCGGGAAAACTTTAAACATCACGAACAAGATCTTGTTGTCCACCTCTTTCAATCCAACATTGTCGGATGGTGTTAAGATAATTCCGAGTCTCAAGGTGAAAGTGAGAGGGGGTGCCATTGTGCATAAAAATTAAATCATTGGAATCTGTGTGAAGTTGAGGAAACAACCAATTTTGCAGCACATCCAGGTGTGACATTCCTGTCGCAGTTCCCTCTGCAAAAAAGAAAGCTGCTTAAACATAGTGAACAGAAGCAGCACAAAAAACATTCAGTTTCAGTGAATCATTTCAGTGTCTGACAACAACGCCAGAATTTTGTGACCCCAAAATTCTTAATTATGGTGGTTTATTTTATCCGATAGATGAAAAGTCGATTCATCCAAAAAGATGACTCATTCAGAAAAAAGTTTCCTCTGTCGTATCCTGGAGAACTGAAGTACAAAATTCATACCTTTACTTATGGTCACTGGGAGGCAGTTGCTGCAGTAAATGCAGCTGGTAAGACTCCATATAGAGACGTTGTTTCAGAACACACCACACTGTTGTTTGAGGAAGTAGAAGTTCCTGGTCTTCCTGTCTTGTGGACTTTAGAGGACTCCGTGTGATTGCATCTGGGATCCGCTCGACATTTTTATTAGTCGTGTGTGGCCGACCAGTGCCCTTCCATTTGAATATGCAACTAACTTCCAAGAATTTTTTATGCCACTCGTAAATCTACTTGGCCAGAGGCAGCTTCTTGGTGCCCTTCCATTTGAATATGCAACTAAATTCCAAGAATTTTTTATGCCAGTCGTAAATCTACTTGGCCAGAGGCAGCTTCTTGGTGAATTGGTTTAGTGCAAACTTCAGCAGACAAACTGACTTCTCTTGTGGTGTAGTCACCATGTTGCTATGAACTAACAACGCAGCTGTGTGAAAGCTTTGAATCTTCTTCGATTCATTGACAGATGCAATGTGTTTCTATCTTCTATAGTTTGTCTGTGATAAACAATTGAAATCTATTCTTTTGTTTTGAATCACCTTGTATAATGGCAGTAGATGCTGTCTTTCTTAAGCTGTGAAACATTGGAAGTACATTCCTCTATTTTTCAGCCTATATGATACAACAGGTAGCAAGGAGGATTGTGGTATCTTTCTTACAAAAGTTGCCTGAGACTGCAGTCGTGAGTGTGTGTGTGTGCGTATGTGTGTCTGTGTCTGTTTTTGACAAAGGCCATTGGCCGAAAGCTTTAAGTGTGAAAATCTTTTTGTTGTGCCTATCTGCGACTCAGTAGCTCCATATATGGTGAGTAGCAGCTTTCCTTCTGATAATATTGTTACAAAATATTGTATATTTTATGTGCAAGAAAAAACAAAACAATGGAACATATACCGGCAGGATTGTGTAATAGTAACACTGCAGAATGTGACAACACATTTCATATGAAGGAAGCCACAGCTGAACGAAATTTTCACTCTGCAACAGGGTGTGCGCTGATATGAAACTTCCTGGCAGATTAAAACTGTGTGCTGGACCGAGACTCGAACTCGGGACCTTTGCCTTTCGTGGACAAGTGCTCTACCATCTGAGCTACTCAAGCACAACTCGCGCCCTGTCCTCACAGCTTTACTTCTGCCTGTACCTTGTCTCCTACCTTCCAAACTTCACAGAAGCTCTTCTGTGAAACTTGCAGAACTAGCACTCCTCGAAGAAAGGATCTAGTGCTCAGATGGTAGAGCACTTGCCGCGAAAGGCGAAGGTCCCATGTTAAAGTCTCGGTCCGGAACACAGTTTTAATCTGCCAGGAAGCCACTGCTGCTTGGATTCGCATGCTTTGTTGTACCATTAGAGACCAGTTTAGCAACTACCGTATTGGCCTGAATATAGTCCACTCTCAAATATACGCCACACCCCTAATTTTGAGGAGGAAAAAATGGAAAAGCTCTGTTTGGAAAAAATTTGTGTCACATTACCCATTTGCAGACACTTAATAATATTGCCAGAGTTAATCATATATTTTTAACATAGTAATGTAAATAAATTACTCAAAATTAATCAGAAATACGAGCACTGTAACTTACGCTTCTGTTAACTATCAGTATTTATTTTGTCGCCTATTCACTTGTATCCCAAAGACTATTGTCCTTGCTGCCATTGAGAGTATTAGACATGCAGCACTTCTTGAGCCACTGATGTTAAAATCTGATGATATTGTGTGCCACAAAGAGAGAATCTACTTGCATATAAGGCTGACTGATGGCTTTTGAATTGTGAGAGATGGATTAGAATCTGACAATATTGTGCACCATGCAGAGAGAATAGATTTGCACACAAAACTGACTGATGTTTTTTTTTAATCTCGTTAGATGGATTGACTGCATGATACCATTATAAAAGCAAATCAGCATAGTATTTTCAGAGACTGTCTTTAAATTGCTTGTTTACAGCAACATCAAGCTCCTGCAGTTTTAAAGTCCACACCTTCAGATATAAGGCCTAGGTCTCTCTTCATTGCAGCAGCTAAGGGATGACCATTACAGGTGCAGTTCCAATAATACGAAAATATTTGTAGGGTTGTGCAGTTAAGCTGCTTGCTAATTTTTCGTGGCCATATTTTGGGGAAAAAAATGTGGCTTATATTTGGGATAATAAGATATTTCTCGCACTTCACCTGTCTGATCTAGCACTTTTTAAAATGGAGTAATGCTGGTAAAATAATTGTTCTCATTTTTCCTTCGCAAAAGGTACGAATTGCCCTCAGAGTGGATACTTCCATGTACTGTTTGTATTATCGGAGAAATAGCCACTGCATATGCTTTTCCAGTTATTTCCATATGATAATTGCGTGGTCTGTGAGGGTAGATCAGTAAATAAGCTGCAAATGTCAGTTTACCTTATACCCCATTTAAATGACGTGTGCATATTTTTCCAGCAGATAGCAACAGATGTATGCTTGTCGTAGAGGGGTGTGGGACATTGCGAGGCAGCCAGTGTAAGATGATGGGTGTACTGCATGAGTGTACAAAAGTAGATCAATGTGCAGTTGTGTGTTTTTTGTGAGCTCAGGAACTTACTAACAGTAAGTCTCCAGAGAGAGTGGGGAGGGGGGGGGGGGGGTCTGGGTGACTTTTCAAACCCAACCCCTTTCCCTATAGCTCTCCCCCCACAGGGGGTCCACAACTCTTTTGTGGATATGTGCGTGGCGAGCACGGGCCCCGAGCCATTGCAGCCTTCTTTCTCTCCAGGGCTGCATTTCCTTTCCCTTCCACTCCTTTCCCCTCCTTGCTCCTTTCTCCTCGCCCCCTCCTCTCCCTCTCTTGGTGTCCTTGCTTATGTTGGCCCCGCTATCCTCCTGGTTCTGTTGGTTTTCCAATTCGGCTTTATTGCTTAATCATCTCCTCCTTTTGGCATTCCTTGGTCCCCCTCTGGGGTTTGACCTCCATTACCAAATTTCTCCTCCGTACTGTCAGCCATTTGGGGAAGAGCACCTTACCTAGTGTCTCCGACGTGCGCCCTCCTAGTACATTCCACCTTTTCTTTCACGTCGTTGTCTGATGCTAGGGTGCATAGCCAGCACAGTAGCCAGCCCGTGTGGTGGGGTCGCTATGTACCCTTTTGGTTGAGCCCCCTGAACACACAGGGATCACACTTCTGATACCTGAGCTGTGACCTCCTCATGCATGCCTTGTAGTGGTTGCTCGTCCTACTGGAGCATCGGAACTCCCGGCAATGGCCGCCGTGCCAGACGGCCCTTGCTGTGGCTGGGTGGCGCCTGTGAGGAGAGCCCCTGATCGGAGTGGGTGGTATCAGGGCGGACGCTATGCAGATGAAACGCATACGGATCCAAAACTCTGCCCGTTCTTCTGCGGCCGTCTCTCTGCGTGGAACTGATTCCTCAAGTGCTGCTTCTCTTGCCCCTTCGGCCTTCCCTTCCATGGCTACCCCCTGGGAAGAGGGTCAGGCCCGTCGTCTAGGGGCAAAACCTTTCCCCGTTATCTAGTTTGCACCAGGACTGATGGAGATACTCTCACCAGTGTCAAACCTTTATTCTTTGTGGAACACATTGAAGACAAGTTTGGCAAAGTAGACTCCCTGAGCAAGATGCGGTCGGGTTCGTTGCTGATAAAAACTGCTTCAGCTGCCCAATCTGTGGCCCTTCGTGCCTGTACCCATCTTGGCACAATTCCTGTGTCCATTACCCCTCACCAGTCTCTAAATATGGTGCAAGGTGTGATTTTTCACAGGGACCTCATCCTTCAAACTGATGAGGAACTTTGGGACAATCTCGGACGGCGGGGTGTTCACTTTGTTCGGCGTGTTCAGAAGGGTCCTAAAGATAATCGTATTGATACTGGTGCCTTTATCCTGGCCTTTGAAGGGGATACCCTTCCTGAGAAAGTTAAGATTATGGTCTATCGCTGTGATGTGAAGCCGCACATCCCCCCTCCTATGAGGTGTTTTAAGTGCTTGCGTTTTGGCCACGTGTCTTCTCGCTGTTCCCAGGACCCTCTCTGTGGTGACTGTGGATGTCCACTCCATGAGGGGAGTCCCTGTGTTCCCCCTCCTGTATGTGTAAATTGTCATGGTAGTCATTCTCCACGTTCACGTTCACCAGATTGCCCAGTATATAAGAAAGAAAAAAAGATACAGGAGTATAAGTCCCTCGATCGTTTAAGCTACACAGAGGCCCGTAAGAAATATGCACGACTGCACCCTGTGTCCATGACATCTAGTTACGCCTTGGTTACATCTTCACCCCTTCCTCGCCCTTCCTTACCCCCATCCCGGACCCCTCTCCTCCCCCCCTCCCCTGCGGCTCCCACACCTTCTCCAATGGGCGCTGCTCCCCCTCCCCAGCCGGAGAAGTGTCCCACTCCTTCGGCATCTGCCAGTCAAGGGCGCCTCTCCCGGGATGCCCTTTCCCGGCTCCTTCCAGGTCAAAGGTCTGCTGCCGCGCGGCGACCGCGAGAGCCGCGGTCTGTCGGCCCCCAGGTCGCCCGGTCTCTTTCTGTTCCTGATCTTGCTGCAGCTGGCTCCTTTATGCCACACAGCCCTCCTCGATCTCAGCCTGAAAAGAAGAAGAAACATAAGTCCCAGGACAAAGAGCCTCTGGTGTCACCGGAGGTCCCTTCCCCGACTTCACAACCGGATTCTGACCTGTCGTTCGTGGATGTCGCCCCCTCCTTGTCGGTGACAGGTGGGGACCTGGCGGTATGACTGGATTTAGCGTGTTCAGCCCTCATTTAAACCATCGTTCTGTGGTTCTCCAATGGAATTGTAATGGATACTATCGTCACCTTCCGGAATTGCAATTCCTTCTTTCGTCCTACTCTGCAGCTTGTGTGGTTCTCCAGAAATCTCATTTTACTGATGCTCACTCACCGACCCTCCGTGGGTTCCGTGTTTTCAGTTGAAATTGGGTCGGACCCTTGCGGGCTTCTGGTGGCGTTTGTACGTTGGTCCGTACAGACATTGCTAGCACGTGGATTCCTCTCCAAATTACATTGGAAGCGGTTGCTGTTAGGGTCCACTTAGACTCTGCAGTCACAGTTTGCAATCTTTATCTCCCTCCTGACCGGACTCTTACACCTGCTGCCTTAACCACCCTTCTTCAGCAACTTCCTCCTCCCTTCCTCCTCCTTGGGGATTTTAATGCTCATCATCCTTTGTGGGGCAGTGCCTTTCCATCTAGACGAGGTCTTCTTATAGACCAATTTATTGCAAACCACGACCTGTGCCTTCTTAATGATGGCTCCCCTACTCATTTCAGTGCCAATCATGGTACCTTTTCTGCCATTGATCTTTCTCTTTCTTCTCCCTCTCTCCTCCCTTCATTACACTGGTCGCCACACGACGACCTTTGTGATAGTGACCATTTCCCGTTGATTATCACGCTCCCTTCCCGCTCCCCGATGGACAGGTTACCTCGTTGGTCTTTCCACCGCGCCGATTGGCCTCTATACACTGCACAGGTCGAGTTTTCTCCCTCTTTGTCGGGTTGTATTGATGACGTCCTACGTGACGTGTCTGACGCGATTGTTCGCGCTGCTAACCTTGCTGTCCCGCGCTCATCTGGACCATTTCGTCGCCAGCAAGTCCCGTGGTGGAGTACGGCCATTGCCATTGCCATCCGTGATCGTCGTCGAGCTTTGCAACACTTTAAGAGGCACCCATCCGTCGCCAGCCTTACTACCTTTAAACGCCTCCGTGCTAAAGCCCGTTATTTAATCAGACAGGGTAAGCGGATATGTTGGGAACTATTCGTTTCTTCCCTTGGTTCTACTGTCCCTCTGTCACAGGTATGGGCTACACTTCGTTCTCTCCAAGGTTGCCATCGGCAGTCCACCCTCCCAGGCCTTCACCTCCCAGATGGCATTTGTACGGACCCATTAGTTCTTGCAGAACATCTTGCAACCCATTTTGCAGTGGCGTCAGCGTCAGCCTCCTATCCAGCTGCTTTCCTTCATCAAAAACAGCTGGCTGAAGCTTCCACCTTATGTTTCACCCCTTGTGAGTCAGAATCTTACAACGAACCTTTTACTGAATGGGAATTTCTTTCTGCTCTATCTTCTTCTCATGATACGGCCCCTGGCCCGGATTCCATTCATAACCAACTGCTTCAACATCTCAGTGCTCCACAACGGCAACATCATCTTCGGGTGTTTAACCGTATCTGGCTCCAGGGTGACTTCCCTTCTCAGTGGAGGGATAGCATTGTGGTTCCTGTCCTTAAGCCTGGTAAGAACCCCCTATCTGTTGACAGCTATCGGCCAATTAGTTTGACCAATGTTGTTTGTAAGTTACTTGAACGGATGGTAGCCCGTTGGCTCAATTGGGTCCTCGAATCTCGGGATCTATTGTCGCCTTACCAGTGTGGCTTTCGAGAGGGATGGTCTTCAATCGATCATTGGAATCTGCAGTTCGGCAGGCTTTTTCCCAGTGCCGCCAGTTGGTTGCAGTGTTTTTTGACCTTTGCAAGGCCTATGACACGGCCTGGCGCCATCACATCTTACTTACCCTTCATCAGTGGGGTCTTCGGGGCCCACTCCCGATTTTTATCCGCCAGTTCCTGATCCATCGGTCATTCAGAGTTCGAGTTGGTACTGCTTTTAGTTCTCCACGGACCCAGGAGACGGGCATACCACAGGGTTCTGTCTTGAGTGTCTTTTCCTCATTGCTATCGATGGACTTGTGGCCTCTGTCGGTCCCTTGGTCGCCCCTGCCCTGTATGTGGATGATTTCTGCATTTGGGTTAGTTCCTCCTCGATGGCATCTGCAGAGCGGCAGCTCCAGGTAGCTATACGGCGTGCCTCTGCATGGACCCTCTCCCACGGGTTTCAATTTTCTCCTTTAAAATCGCGAGTGGTCCACTTCTGTCGCCGTACTACGATCCACCCTGATCCAGAGCTCTATCTCGCTGCCCAACGATTGCCTGTGGTTCCGCAGTTTCGTTTCCTGGGTCTTCTTTTCAACAACAAGCTCACTTGGTTGCCCCATATCAGACTCCTGAAGGTAGGATGTTTCCGTAAACTCAATGTCCTTCGCTTCCTTGCCCACTCGTCTTGGGGTGCGGACCGTTCCCTCCTCGTCCGTCTTTATCGTGCTCTAGTTCTGTCTCGCTTGGACTATGGTTGTCAAGTTTATGTTTCAGCTGCTCCTTCCACACTGCATGTGCTGGATCCAGTCCACCATCGTGGTATCCGTTTGGCCACCGGTGCCTTCCCTACTAGCCCTGTTGATAGTCTCCTGGTTGAAGCTGGGATCCCCCCCCCCCCTTTTCTGTTCGGCGGTCCCAGCTTCTGGTTTACCGGTTGGGCTGCGCCTTGCGTCTCTTTGCCGTGATTTTCAGCTTCCTTCTTTGTCCTGTCTTCCTTGCTCCCTCCCCTCCACCCCTCCTTGGTTAGTTCCTCGGCCTCAAATTCGGATGGATCTCCGCCGAGGTCCGAAAGATTCCATCCCCCCGGTGGTGTTCCGTTCCTTTTTCCGCCAAATTTTATGCGAGTTTCGGGATGCTGTTGTTTTTTACACTGATGGCTCTAAATCTGCTGATCATGTTGGGTATGCCTTCACGTCCTCTGTTGGAACGGAAAGTCATCTGCTGCCACCTACATGTGGGGTGTTTACTGCGGAATTGATGGCAATTTCCCAGGCCCTTACCTTTATTAAACAGTCCCAACACAACCGCGTTTTGTTATGCAAGGACTCGATGAGTGGCCTTCTTGCTTCTGACCGGTGTTTTTCGCGCCATCCCTTGGTCTCTGCCATCCGTGACCATCTCGCTGATATTCACCGTGCTGCTTGTTCTATTGACTTACTTTGGGTCCCTGGCCGTGTGGGTATCCCGGGTAATGAGCTCGCTGATCGTTTGGCTGGGGGAGCAGTTACCTACCCCCCGTTTTCTGTAGCCCCTCCTGCAGCGGATTTACGGCTTCACATCAAATCCCACTTCGCACAGTCATGGGCCAATTCTTGGGAGGCTACTCCCCTGTCTAATAAACTTCGTGCAATTAAGGTGACACCAGGCCCGTGGCGTTCTTCCTTTTGCATCTTCCGAAATGACTCTACCACACTGTGTCGTCTCCGAATTGGCCATACTCGGTTGACCCATGGTTTTCTTTTGCGTGATGAACCACCCCCCACTATGTGGTTGTGGAGCCTTCCAGTCAGTATCCCACATTTTGGTTGAATGCCCCCTTCTTTTGGCTCTGCGTGCTAAGTACAGGCTCCCCCACGCTTTATCTTTGATGTTGGTTGACGACTCCCGGATGGTCTCTCTGGTTCTCGGTTTCCTCCGGGAAAGTGGTTTTTATTCTCAGTTTTAAGGTTTTTAATCTCTCTGGTGTTGGGGCAGGGCGGTGAGTGTTTGGGTGTCTCCCACTGTAAGTTATTCAGATAGTGAAGGGAGACGAAAATTTCATAGTCATGGGTGACTGGAATTAGAGTGTAGGAAAAGGGAGAGAAGGAAACGTAGTAGGTGAATATGGATTGGGGCTAAGAAATGAATGAGGAAGCCGCCTGGTAGAATTTTGCACAGAGCACAACTTAATCATAGCTAACACTTGGTTTAAGTATCATGATAGAAGGTTGTATACATGGAAGAACCCTGGAGATACTAAAAGGTATCAGATAGATTATATAATGGTAAGACAGAGATTTAGGAACCAGGTTTTAAATTGTAAGACATTTCCAGGGGCAGATGTGGACTCTGACCACAATCTATTGGTTATGACCTGTAGATTAAAACTGAAGAAACTGCAAAAAGGTGTGAATTTAAGGAGATGGGACCTGGATAAACTGAAAGAACCAGAGGTTGTACAGAGTTTCAGGGAGAGCATAAGGGAACAATTGACAGGAATGGGGGAAAGAAATACAGTAGAAGAAGAATGGGTACCTTTGAGGGATGAAGTAGTGAAGGCAGCAGAGGATCAAGTAGGTAAAAAGACGAGGGCTAGTAGAAATCCTTGGGTAACAGAAGAAATATTGAATTTAATTGATGAAAGGAGAAAATATAAAAATGCAGTAAATGAAGCAGGCAAAAAGGAATACAAACGTCTCAAAAATGATATCGGCAGGAAGAGTAAAATGGCTAAGCAGGGATGGCTAGAGGACAAATGTAAGGATGTAGAGGCTTATCTCACTAGTGGTAAGATAGATACTGCCTACAGGAAAATTAAAGAGACCTTTGGAGATAAGAGAACCACTTGTATGAACATCAAGAGCCCAGATGGAAACCCAGTTCTAAGCAAAGAAGGGAAAGCAGAAAGGTGGAAGGAGTATATAGAGGGTCTATACAAGGGCGATGTACTTGAGGACAATATTATGGAAATGGAAGAGGATGTAGATGAAGATGAAATGGGAGATACGATACTGCGTGAAGAGTTTGACAGAGCACTGAAAGACCTGAGTCGAAACAAGGCCCCTGGAGTAGACAACATTCCATTAGAACTACTGATGGCCTTGGGAGAACCAGTCATGACAAAACTCTACCATCTGGTGAGCAAGATGTATGAAACAGGCGAAATACCCACAGACTTCAAGAAGAATATAATAATTCCAATCCCAAAGAAAGCAGGTGTTGACAGATGTGAAAATTACCGAATTATCAGTTTAATAGGCCACAGCTGCAAAATACTAACACGAATTCTTTACAGACGAATGGAAAAACTAGTAGAAGCCGACCTCGGGGAAGATCAGTTTGGATTCCGTAGAAATGTAGGAACACGTGAGGCAATACTGACCTTACGACTTATCTTAGAAGAAAGATTAAGGAAAGGCAAACCTACGTTTCTAGCATTTGTAGACTTACAGAAAGCTTTTGACAATGTTGATTGGAATACTCTCTTTCAAATTCTAAAGGTGGCAGGGGTAAAATACAGGGAACGAAAGGTTATTTACAATTTGTACAGAAACCAGATGGCAGTTATAAGAGTCGAGGGACATGAAAGGGAAGCAGTGGTTGGGAAGGGAGTAAGACAGGGTTGTAGCCTCTCCCCGATGTTATTCAATCTGTATATTGAGCAAGCAGTAAAGGAAACAAAAGAAAAATTTGGAGTAGGTATTAAAATCCATGGAGAAGAAATAAAAACTTTGAGGTTCGCTGATGACATAGTAATTCTATCAGAGACAGCAAAGGACTTGGAAGAACAGTTGAACAGAATGGACAGTGTCTTGAAAGGAGGATATAAGATGAACATCAACAAAAGCAAAACGAGGATAATGGAATGTAGTCGAATTAAGTCGGGTGATGCTGAGGGAATTAGATTAGGAAATGAGACACTTAAAGTAGTAAAGGAGTTTTGCTATTTGGGGTGCAAAATAACTGATGATGGTCGAAGTAGAGAGGATATAAAATGTAGACTGGCAATGGCAAGGAAAGCGTTTCTGAAGAAGAGAAATTTGTTAACATCGAGTATAGATTTAAGTGTCAGGAAGTCATTTCTGAAAGTATTTGTATGGAGTGTAGCCATGTATGGAAGTGAAACATGGACGGTAAATAGTTTGGACAAGAAGAGAATAGAAGCTTTCGAAATGTGGTGCTACAGAAGAATGCTGAAGATTAGATGGGTAGATCACATTACTAATGAGGGAGTATTGAACAGGATTGGGGAGAAGAGAAGTTTGTGGCACAACTTGACCAGAAAAAGGGATCGGTTGGTAGGACATGTTCTGAGGCATCAAGGGATCACCAATTTAGTATTGGAGGGCAGCGTGGAGGGTAAAAATCGTAGGGGGAGACCAAGAGATGAATACACTAAGCAGATTCAGAAGGATGTAGGTTGCAGTAGGTACTGGGAGATGAAGAAGCTTGCACAGGATAGAGTAGCATGGAGAGCTGCATCAAACCAGTCTCAGGACTGAAGACCACAACAACAACACTGTAAGCAGTGTTCGGAGATTCCCGATTCCCCTTTCTGACCGACATCCACTTTTCTTCCCCTTTTACTCTGTTTTTACCCTTTTTTAAGGCTTGGTTAGTCTTTCTATTCCCATACGTACTTCCTACATTATAGCAGTTGTACCTTTTAAGTCACAGGTGGTCTTGCCTATGCTGCTTCAGTATAGTGTTGGGTTCGTTCTCTTGCCTTGTTCCCACAATTTTTTTATTTATTTATTTATTTATTTATTTATTTTTTTTTTTTACCAATGACAACGTGACTGCACTTTTATGTTTTTCCCTTTTTCCATTTTATTGTTCTGACTTTTCTGAGATGTCCCATTAGCAGAATGGAGTATATTTGAAACAAGGGACTGATGACCTTGCTGTTTGGTCCCTTAAACCTCAAACAACCAACCAACCTATAGCTCTCCAGTTTCTTTTGCTTTGCCCCTCTTCCTTTCCTTCAACCCTTCTGCCACAAGAAGAAGCCACTGGCTCCAAAAGCTTACATAAGTAAAACTTTTTTTTCATATGTGTTCTCTTGCTACCACTTGGTTAATAGGCTGTTTTATCTATCCAGTTACATTAGATCATTCATAATGATTGGTGTGTGATGATCGATGACGTAGCCCCGCATGTTGACTGAGCAACACGAAATTAACAAGTCTTTCCAACACCCCATTTAGTACTCTGAGGAAGAAGAGGACCTCAATGTACAATTTTTTTTACAGCGGACAAGTCTCGAGTCCTCCACTTTCAACCAGAAACAAAATGATCATCCATGACGTGGAAACATTTTACCTTCCCAATAACAGAGAAGTACGGGACTATTCCATCAGCCTGTAAGGTTACACATTCTGTGTTTTGCACTATGCAAGAGGTCATACTGATGAAATTTCAGCGTCACAGTCAGACCGTGAACTTTGCATCGTTTCCCCTCCCCTGAAAGGGTTCGAAATGGCTCTGAGCACTATGGGACTTAACATCTGAGGTCATCAGTGCCCTAGAACTTAGAACTACTGAAGTCTAACTAACCTAAGGACATCACACACACCCATGCCCGAGGCAGGATTCAAACCTGCAACTGTAGCAGTCCCGCGGTTCCAGACTGAAGTGCCTAGAACCACTGGGCCACAGCAGCCGGCCCCCTGCCAGGCTCCCCCTGCGGGTTCGGGGGTTAGAATAGGCCCGCGGTATTCCTGCCTGTCGTAAGAGGCGACTAAAAGGAGTCTCACATGTTTCGGCCTTATGTGATGGTCCCCTCTCGGGTTTGACCTCCATCTTTCTAAATTATTCCGAAGAGCGAGCCAATTGGGGAAGGGCGCCTTACGTGGTGCACTGTGTCCGTCGTGCATTGAGACCTTTAGCCAGCTTTTTCGTCGTTGCAATGGTGTCCCGCTCTTTTTCCATCTCTTGGGCGAGGATACGTCCCTGGGTGCGATTCCCACGCTGCACTCTGCGTTGTTTCTTTTAACTACGACGACGACCTTGGACAGTTTTGCACCTAAGATCCAGCACGGTAGCCAGTCCGTTGTGGTGGGGCCGCCATGTACCCTCTTGGTTGTAGCCCCCTGACAACACAGGGATCGCTCTACTGATGCCTGCGCCGTTAACTCCCCACGTATGCCAAGGAGTAGATGCCCGTCTCCCTGGGGCATCAGGACTCCCGGCAATGGACATCCTGCCAGGTGGCTATTGCTGCGGCTGGGTGGCGCCCGTGGGGAGGGCCCTTGGTCGGAGTAGGTGGCATCAGGGCGGATGACCCGCAATGAAGCGTGGTACATCATCTCTCGCTGGCGGCCAGCCGCCAGCAGTCTCTAAGCGTTCTCGGGCTCAATTTAATGCTGACAAGTACAATCCGAAATCGTTCCCCTCTCTGGCCACGCCGTGGGAGGAGCGTAAGTCTCAGGATGGAGGTAATAGTTATTCGCCCCGATTCTTAGTTTGTACGAGAGCTGATGGGGAGTCTTTTCTCTCCACAAAGCTTCAGTTCTTCGTTGAGCATTTAGAGGACAAGTTTGGGGAGGTGGAGGGCTTGTCAAAAATGCGCTCTGGATCGGTCCTGATCCAAACGGCATCCTCTGCCCAGTCACGACAGTTGCTTGCTTGTGACAAGTTGGGGGATGTTGCTGTTACGATCACGCCGCATAAGAGTTTAAATATGGTTCAGGGAGTTATTTACCATAAGGACCTTCTTTTGCAGTCTGATGACGAGCTGCGCGCCAACTTAGAGCGCAGGGGTGTACATTTCGTCCGGCGCGTTCATCGGGGTCCGAAGGAAAATCAGATAGCTACCGGTGCCTTCATCTTGGCCTTCGAGGGTGATACGTTACCGGAAAAGGTCAAGGTGATGGTCTACCGATGTGACGTCAGGCCCTATATTCCTCCCCCGATGCGGTGCTTCAAGTGCTGGAAGTTCGGCCATATGTCTTCCCGCTGCACTTCCAGCCTCACATGTCGAGATTGCGGACGCCCGTCTCATCCCGATACTCCATGTGCCCCGCCTCCCATCTGTGTCAACTGCGGGGAGCACCATTCACCTTGCTCGCCTGACTGCAAAGTCTTTCAGAAAGAGCGCAAAATTATGGAATATAAGACCCTGGACCGGCTGACCTATACTGAGGCCAAAAGGAAATATGACAGACTCCATCCTGTGAGAATGACATCTTCTTATGCAACTGCTACGGCAACTGTGCTAGCCCCATCAGTTTCGAGACTTCCAGCCAGCTCGATAAGCAGTAAGACTCCTCCTGCCCCCTTGCCTGTGGGGGGCTCTACCCAACCGGTTGCTCCTGCACCACCTACCTCAGGAGCAACCTCCTCCCACCCGTCGGGGACGTCCGTCCCCGCTTCTCAGCCGGAGAAGCGTCTAACTTCTTCGGCTACTCTCGCCCGTAAGAGTTCCCTTGGGACCCTCCCTTCCCAGGGTTCCACCAGCGGGAAGGATGACGGCCGCCAGTGGCATAAGTCCTCACCAGCGGCCGGGCGTAGGGCTTCACGATCCTCCTCTGTCCCGGAGACTGAATCGGTGAAGCCTTCCCAGCCGGTGCAACCCAAGGTTCAGCGAGAGAAGTCCAAGAGAAAGACCTCTAAGGCCAAAGAACTTGCGGTGGCGCCAACCCCACCGCACCTTTCGCGCTCTGCGTCTGAGGATGCAGTCGAGATTCTAGCGTCCGCTGAGGACCTTGATCTCGCTGGTCCCTCAGACGCCACGGATGCCTCTCGTACGGGTACTGAATCGGTGGCAGTGAGTGAACAAGCAGCGTAAATTGCCTTCCCAGTCCTTTCACGCCTTTCTCAGCCATGGACAATATCATCCTCCAGTGGAACTGCGGCGGTTTTTTCCACCATCTAGCTGAGCTCCAACAACTTATAAGCCTTCACCCTTTCTTCTGCATTGCTCTTCAGGAAACTTGGTTTCCAGCAATGCGAACCCCCGCCCTCCGTGGCTATCGGGGTTATTATAAGAACCGGGCAGCATATGAAAGGGTGTCGGGTGGCGTCTGCCTCTATGTCCTTCACACTCTGCACAGCGAGTCTGTCCCTCTCCACACACCTTTAGAGGCTGTCGCTGTTCGGGTGTGGACGCCACAGGCTGTTACCGTCTGCAGTCTTTACCTTCCACCAGATGGTGATGTCTCGCAGCATGTCCTGGCTGCGCTGATAGCCCAATTGCCGCCACCGTTCTTGCTATTGGGCGACTTCAACGCCCATAACCCTCTGTGGGGTGGGTCAGTGGCAACAGGTCGAGGCGCCATCGTTGAGCATTTATTGTCGCAGCTCGATCTCTCAATTTTAAATGATGGTGCCTTCACACACTTCAGTGTGGCGCATGGCACATACTCCGCCATTGACCTTTCAATATGTAGCCCTAGCCTCTTACCGTCTGTCCAATGGAGTGTGCATGACGACCTGTGTGGTAGTGACCACTTTCCGATCTTTCTGTCACTACCACAGCGTCACTCTTCTGGGCGCCCTAGCAGATGGGCTATGAATAGGGCTGACTGGGACTTGTTCTCCTCCACTGCCGCTCTTGAGTTTCTCTCTAATGACGACATTGATGCGGTGGTTCAATCGGTCACCACCGGCATCGTTACTGCCGCCGAATCTGCCATTCCCCGTTCTTCTGGGCCCCCTCGGCGGAAGGCTGTGCCTTGGTGGTCGCCTGAGATCGCTGAAGCGATTAAAGATCGCCGGCGGGCGCTCCAGCGTCACAAGCGACATCCCTCCTTAGACCACCTTATCGCCTTCAAACGGCTGCGTGCGCGGGCCCGCCTCCTTATCCGCCAAGGCAAGAAGGAGTGCTGGGAGCGGTATGTGTCCACCATTGGCCTACATGTCACTCCTTCGCAGGTCTGGGCCAAGATTCGACGCGTCTACGGCTATCGGACCCCTGCCAGCGTCCCTGCGCTCTCACTGAATGGAGCAGTTTGTACTGACTCCGACGTCATTGCCAATCGCTTAGCAGAGCATTTTGCTATGAGTTCCGCTTCTGCGAATTACCCCCAGGCCTTCCGCTCCATTAAAGAGCGGATGGAACGTCGGAGCCTTTCGTTTCGCACCAACCACCCAGAATCTTACAATGCTCCATTCAGTGAGTGGGAATTTCGCAGTGCCCTAGCTGCTTGCCCTGATACCACTCCTGGGCCAGATGGCATCCACTGTCAGATGCTGAAACACCTTTCAGTGGACTGTCAGCGGCGCCTTCTCGATCTTTACAACCGTCTTTGGGTCGAGGGGGTGTTTCCGTCGCAATGGCGGGAAGGCGTTGTCATCCCCGTTTTGAAACCTGGAAAGACTCCTCTGGAGGTGGACAGCTACCGCCCCATTAGCCTCACCAACGTTCTTTGTAAGCTTCTCGAACGGATGGTGAGCCGGCGCTTAAATTGGGTACTGGAGTCTCGGGGCTTTCTGGCTCCGTCTCAGGGTGGGTTCCGGAAAGGCCGCTCCGCCGCCGACAATCTGGTGAGCCTGGAGTCGGCCATCCGTACTGCCTTTGCCCGCCGTCAGCAACTGGTCGCTGTCTTTTTCGACATGCGGAAGGCGTACGATACGACATGGCGTCATCACATCCTTTCTACGCTTCATGGATGGGGTCTTCGGGGCCCTTTGCCGATCTTTATCCGCAATTTCCTGTCGTATCGTACCTTCCGCGTGCAAGTCGCAGCCTCCTATAGTTCCACCCACGTCCAGGAGAACGGTGTGCCGCAGGGTTCTGTTTTAAGTGTCTGCCTGTTTTTAATAGCCATTAACGGGCTCGCTGCGGCCGTGGGAAATTCTGTCTCTGCTTCCCTGTATGCTGACGACTTCTGCCTTTATTACAGCTCTACTGGCATTGCAGCTGTTGAACGTCAGCTACAGGGCGCTATCCGTAAGGCGCAGTCTTGGGCTGTAGCGCATGGGTTTCAGTTTTCGGCAGCCAAGACCCGCGTTATGCATTTCTGCCGGCGCCGAACAGTCCATCCTGAGCCGCGGCTTTATCTTGCCGACGAACTCCTTGCTGTGGTGGAGACCCACAGGTTTTTGGGGGTGGTTTTCGATGTCCGGTTGACTTGGCTGCCTCATATCCAGCAGCTTAAACAGACGTGTTGGCGGCATCTAAACGCTCTGAGATGCTTGAGCCACACCCGCTGGGGCGCCGACCGCTCTACCCTGTTGCGGCTCTACCAGGCGTTAATCCAGTCCCGTCTGGATTATGGGAGCCTGGCTTATGGCTCAGCATCCCCATCTGCGTTACGGGTGCTGGACCCAATTCTCCACAGCGGGATACGCCTTGCCACTGGTGCTTTCCGCACCAGCCCTGTGGAGAGCGTACTAGTGGAGGCAGGTGTACCTCCACTGCGGTTCCGGCGCCAACGTTTGCTGGCCGCGTATGTTGCCCATGTTCTAAGCTTGCCCGGGCATCCAAATTATCGTGTCCTGTTCCCGCAGTCAGTCGTCCATCTGCCAGACAGTCGGCCCCGGTCGGGTTGTCCGATCGCCGTACGCGTCAAGGAGCTTCTCTGCGGGCTTGGGTTTTTCCTTGTTCCACCTCCTTTCCGGGCGCCTCTGCGTACACCCCTGTGGTGTGTTCCTCGCCCTTGCCTTCGGCTCGACTTGGCACAGGGCTCGAAGGACTCGGTCCCTCCAGAGGCCTTCCGCCGCCGCTTTTATTCCATCCTGGCCACGTATCAGGGCTCTGGAATTGTTTACACCGACGGTTCGATGGTTGCTGGTCGTGTCGGGTATGCGCTAACTCTAGGGGACCATTCCGAACAACGGTCCTTGGCGGCTGGCTGCAGCGTTTACACTGCTGAGCTAGTCGCCATCTTTCGAGCCCTAGAGTATATCCGCTCCTGCTCAGGTGAGTCCTTCGTTATCTGTAGCGATTCCCTGAGCGGTTTACGAGCTCTCGACCAGTGTTTTCCTCGTTCTCGTCTGGTGATGGCTATCCATGAGTCCCTGCATACTCTTGCGCGTTGCGGCCGCTCTGTGGTCTTTGTGTGGACCCCCGGTCATGTCGGTATCCCAGGCAATGAACATGTTGACCGCCTGGCGAAAGAGGCCACGAGTAAACCATCTCTGGATGTTGGCCTCCCAGAGGCTGATTTGCGGGCAGTCCTCCGCCGAAAAGTTTTTGCGCTTTGGGACGCTGAATGGCGCGATCGGATTACACCCAATAAACTCCGTGCCATTAAGGAGACGACGACTGTGTGGCGGTCCTCCATGCGAGCCAGCTGCAGGGACTCAGTCGTCCTTTGTCGGCTCCGCATTGGCCACTCCCGGCTAACACACAGTTATTTACTGCGCCGGGAGGACCCTCCTGTATGTCGCTGCGGGGCGGCTTTGACGGTGGCCCACATTCTGTTGGCCTGCCCCCTTTTAGCTGTGGTCAGGCAGACATTTGCGCTGCCTGATACGCTCCCTGCCGTTTTATCTGATGACCCTATTATGGCTGCCTTAGTTTTACGTTTTATTAGGGCAGGGAGTTTTTATTCTTTCATCTGAGTGTTTCTGTTTTATTTTATTTTCTGTGTTGATTCTGGCCTTTGGCCTATGATTTTAAACTGATCTTTTAATGTGTTTCTAAGTGGTTGGCTTTTCCTTTTTTATTTCTATGGTCGGCCAACCACTGTCACACTCTGTGTGGTTTTAGTTCGTTTTGTCTTGTCCTTGTCTCCGTTTCTCTTGTTCTGTATCGTCTGTGATCTATTCTGTTCCTCGGTTTTATTCTCTGTGGGTGTTCTTTGTATTTGGAAAAAGGGACCGATGACCGTAGCAGTCTGGTCCCTTTCATCCCCCAAACCAACCAACCAACCCCTGCCAGGCGGCCCACAGCTCATTTGTGGGTACGTGTGTGATGTGCACAGATCCCCGACCTAGTGCTGCCTTTCTTCTCTCCCAGGCTGCTTTCTTTTCCCCATATCCACTCCTTCCCATTGTAGCTCCTCCCACGTCTGCCCCTTCTGTTCTTCCTCCTTCAATATTTCCCTTTATGGCTACTTGGCTGTTCCCTCAATTCTGATATTTCTTTTTGGTCTAGTTTCTAGTGTTTCCACTCTTCCTCCCCCCCCCCCCCCCCCCCTCCCAAGTCCCTTCTCCTGCCCTCCTTTGGAGTTTGACCCCCCTTTCGAAATTCTGCTTCTGTAGTGTGAGCAATTTAAGGAGCAGCTCACTCCCTAGAATATCCTCCGGTGTGGGTTCCTCTTCCTTCCCTGCTGTAGCCCCCTCTCCCCCCTGCTAGGTCACCGAGCGAGGTGGCGCAGTGGTTAGCACACTGGACTCGCATTCGGGAGGACGACGGTTCAATCCCGTCTCCAGCCATCCTGATTTAGGTTTTCCGTGATTTCCCTAAATCCTTTCAGGCAAATGCCGGGATGGTTCCTTTGAAAGGGCACGGCCGATTTCCTTCCCAATCCTGCCCTAACCCGAGCTTGCGCTCCATCTCTAATGACCTCATTGTCGACGGGACGTTAAACACTAACCACCACCACCACCACCACCACCACCACCACCACCACCCTGCTAGGTCACCAGAAGGTGTAGCGAGTCCATGTGGTGCAGTTCTTATGGGCCCATATGGTTGACATCATAGGAATCACACTTCTGGTACCTGAGCTGTGATTGCCTCGTGTACGCCTAAGAGTGGTTGCTCACCTTTTTGGGGCACTGACATTCCTGGCGACGACTGTCGAGCCGGGTGGTCCTCGATGCGGCTGTGTGGTACCCGCGGGATGAGCCTGTGATCGGAGTGGGTGGTACCGGGCTGGACGCTCTGCACAGAAAGCGTGCTGAGCTCTGTGCTTCTGGCTGCTCTTCCGCAGCTGTGTCTTCATACAGAAACAGTTCTCTCTCTGCTCCTCCTTTTGTTTCCCCAGTCTTCCCTTCCCTAGCCATCCCCTGGGAGAGGAGCCAGGCCCACTGGCTTGGGAAAAAACCTTTTTCACATTACTTGGTTTCACCCAAGACACACAGGAAAACTTTTGCCACAACCAAACTGCCCCCCCCTTTTTTTAAAGAAAAAAAGAACATATCAAAGATAAGTTAAGGGAAGTTGACTCAGTAAGATGTGATTGGTTCCCTACTGATTAAAACCTCTTCTGCCAGTCGGTCGGCTTCCCTTTGTGCTTGTAAGCACTCAGTGGATGCTCTGATGAGCATTACTCCTCACCAGTCCTTGTGTATGACACAGAGCAATATTTGCACAGGGACAGCCTCCTGCAATCTGACGAGGAACTCAGGATTAATCTGAAACGGCACGGCATTTTTGTCCAGCAAGTCCAGAGGGGTCGTAAGGACAATCGCCTCGTATGGGCGCTTTCGTCCTAGCTTATGAGGGGATACCTTTCCAGAAAAGACAAAATTGTGGTTTACCATTGTGATGTGAAACCCTATATCCCACTCCCGTGCACCATTTCAGGTGTCTCCGTTTTGGTCGTGTCTTCACGATGTGATCCGAATCCTATTTGCTGAGACTGCAGCTGCCCTCTCCGTGTAGGGAGTCCTTGCAGCCAAAGTGTGTGAACTGTTCTGGCTCACACTCTCCTCGCTCACTGTAGTGCCTGATATATAAAAAGGAAAGGAAGATTCTGGAATCCAAAATTCTTGACTGTCCATCCTACTCTGAGGCGTGACAGAAATTTGTTTCCACACGGTATCTTTAACACCTACCTTTCCATCCACTGCATTTTTCGTCCTCCTCTTTCCTCCTTACCCCTGTCGTGTCCCTATTCCCTTTCCTCCTCGGTGGTACTTCCCACTCCTTCTCCTTGGCCCAAGAAGTAACCTCTTCTGTGGGACCTGCCGGGCATGCGGCTCCCTCGAGGAACCTCCCTCCCTGGTGTCTCCAGGACGAGAAGTCTGTTGCTTAGTCACATGTGGACTCATGTTCTGTAGATCTCAAAGCAACTCATTAGCTTTCGGATCCTGATATTCCTGTGACTCCATCTCTTCCTGACCACACCTCCTCTTGTCCTCTCAAGGAGAAGAAGATGAGTTAAGTCTCAGGATGAGAGCGCGGCCCCTGTCTCCTGCCCCCACAATTCTGGTCCATTCGATGTGCTTCTGGGCTCTTGTACTACTCTCCTTCAGTGGAACTGTAATGGTTACTGTCTTCACCTTCTGGGATTGCAGTCTCGTCTTTCTCTCTACTCTGTAGCTTGTTTTGTATTGCAGGGATCTCGTGCTGTGGATACTCATTCACTGACGATCTGTGGTTTCCGAACCATCTGCCGAAACTCGTCGGCTCTTTGTGAGCCTTCGGTGGTGTGTGTGCATGGGCCGCACAGACGTGTTAGTTCTCGAGTTCCCCTTCGTACTGCTTTGCAGTGGCCTTTTGGATCCATTTAGGCTCTGCAATAACAACATGGCAGTCCTTATTCCCCCCTCCTGCACTGGAATCCTAAATTTCCTGCTCTTGTTGTCCTTCTTCGACAGCTCGTTGCTCCCTTCCTTCTCCTTTGGGATTTTAACTCCCGTAACCCTCTGAGGTGGTACTGCGACCGTAGACTGGGACAGGATTGTTGAAGACCTGTCGGCAGGGCTCAATCTCTGCATCCTCAACACTGGAGGCACAAACACTTTAATGTGCCACAAGGCACTTTCTTGGCCATAGATTTCTCCATTTGTAGCCCTGGATCTCTCTCCTCCATTCAACGGCGAGTTCATGACAAGATGTGGCAACAGCCATCATTTTCCACTCTATAATATTGATGGATAGATAAAAAAGTCACTCACCAAGTGGCGGCAGGGGAACCCACACGTAAACGAAGGCTATATTTACACAAGCTTTTGGAACCAGTGGCTCCTTCTTCCAGCAGAAGGATTGAAGGGAGGAATGAAGAAAAAGGACTGGAGAGGTTTTTGGAGAAGTCACCCAAACGGCGGATCGGAGAAGACTTACCGGACAGAATGAGAAGGAAAGACTGACTGTTGGGTACTGCACTAGATGAGATTTGAAAACCTGAGAGCTTAAAGGTAGAAGAACAGGTAATATGCAAGACACAGATTACTGCAGAAATATCGTGTATGAGTTAGTAAGAGTGCAAAGCTAAGTTCATTGTGAAAGATGTAGAAAACTAAGATGGAGCAAAGAAAGGAGTACATACTGTGAAGAAATGCTGAGATGGAAGAAATTAACATAAATTAAGGTCAGGTGGGTGGTGAGAACCGAGGACATATTCTAGCGCTAATTCCCACCAGTGGAGTTCGGAGAAACTGGTGTGCAGGGAAGAATCCAGATGGCACGTGTGGTGAAACATGTATCAAGGTCATAACTGTCGTGTTGTAGACCGTGATGTGCAGCAGGATATTGTGTGTTGCCAGTATACACGCTCTGACCGCCTGGGAACACCAGACGCTGTTGGGTCCCCTTCATTTCCCGCCCGGTTTGCCGTGTGGTCTAATGCACGGCTTTCCGGGTGGGAAGGAGCGCCAGTCCCCGGCACAAATCCGCCCGGCAGATTTGTGTCGAGGTCCGGTGAGCTGGCCAGTCTGTGGATGGTTTTTAGGCGGTTTTCCATCTGCATCAGCAAATGTGAGCTGGTTCCCCTTATTCCGCCTCAGTTACACTATGTCGGCGATCGCTGTGCAAACAATTTCTCCACGTACGCATACACCACCATTACTCTACCAAGCAAATATAGAGGTTACACTCGTCTGGTGTGAGACATACCCTGGGGGCGGGGGGGGGGGGGGTTTCCAGTGGGGGCCGAACCGCACAATAACCCTGGGTTTGGTGTGGGGCAGTGAAGGGGTGAAGTGGACTGCGGTAATCATTGTGGGGTTGTGGACCACCGCAGATGCGTTGGGGGCGGAGCCTCTCCATCGTTTCTAGGTCCCCAGTTAATATAACATAACATACACGCTCTGCCTATGCCCATTCATCCTAACTGATAACTTGGTGGTAGTCAAGCCAATGTAAAAGGCTAAACAGTGTTCACATAACAGTTGGTATATGACATACCATTTCACAGATGGCTCTCCCATCAATAATATGTTTTGCCAGTTACAGAGCTGGTATGGGTGGTGGTAAGAGGGTGCATACCTTGCAGCAGGGATGATCACAGGGGTAGGAGCCACAGGGTAGGTAGGAGCAGCGTAGGGTCTGACCAGAATATTGGGAGGGAGACGGAAAGCTATTCTAGTTGTGGTGGGCAAAATCTCAAACAGAATGGATCTGATTTCAGGGCACAATTTTAGGAAGTCGTGGGCATGCCGAAGTAACTGATTAATACATTCAATCTGTTAATAACACTATCTTCCAAATCTGTTAATAACACTTTCTTCCACTCTTCTCATGTTCATTTACTGTGTTTCCTAGCCCATGAGTCTCTTCTATTTACTTACCAGCTTCATAAGGAGTGTCCTCACTGCCACTTGTCCTTTCAATCCGGCATTAGTAAGTTTCCTTTTTACTGTTGCAACAGATACATTTTTTGTTTCTACCAGTTCTGTACGAATTTGAGCAATGTTTTGAATCTATTTCTCTGACTAGTGATTCAGATGAATTTGTCATCACTTTTAATTTTTCTACGAGGTTGTCCCGGTCACAGTATGTCCTTATTGCTACCTGTCGCCTTCTGGTTGTGAAGGATGTATTGCATTCCCCTTATGCACCCACCACATTGTTTCACGATTGAGGCATAGATAAACCTGCTTGTCTTACTACTATAGTTGCAGCACATTTGTCCGTGTACATCTCCTCTCTTGGAACCATAATAATGTGTGCGCTGTCAACTGTTGCTAAGGAACTGAAGTGCAGTAACCATATATTGTACCTCTGCTTGAAGCACACAGTAGATATCACAGCACTACAGGGAACAACAGGGCAGTATGGAATGGGCTGTCATTTGTGACGCAAGTAAACCAGTTCAGCTAGCTATTATTTATGTACACATTTTTCTAGGTAATATTGCATGAAGATGAAAACAATCTCATAAACCCGGCATGTTTACTTTTTTTGACCATTCCTTTGCTTACTCAACCGTAGCCATGATATTATATGACATCTGCAGGGAATTAGATGTCAGTTATTTGGTTTATTGAAATTGATGAGAAGTAATTTAGGTAAGAGGAATAGTCATTTTGTCCACACAAAATCAAGTTGTGACCACAAAGCTTAATGACAGTGTTAGTCTACATATTCGACCTTCAGTGTGACAATTTTCTCTGACAAGGGATGATTTAATTTCTTAGACTTTCCCGGTGATTCAGTGTCATCTCGTGGAACTGGGTGTACTGCCGGTGGTCAGCATCTTCCCGACGCAATATTTCGACATCGTGACTCAGCATCTTCGTCGGAGGCTTCCTGGAACTGGTGGACAAGCTGAACGTTCGCATATTCATGTGTGATCAGTGTCCGGTGTTCCTGCACCGCCCACATCTACTGCGACTGTTTCTGGTGGTGCTATTTATCTCTAGGCGTTCCAACTTCTGTCTGCGCCCATTTTCTGCTGTTTTCCCCAGTGGCGGCTGTGCTGAGGAGTTCTGAAATATATTTGCACCCACCAAGTGTGCTTCCAGCACTATTGACACACTGCAAATGTTTCTGATGCTGTTGGCAACCACTCTGGCTTTGTATTGTGTCCTTGTCATACTCGTGGCCTTGTGGGTTCAGCATGCCCCTATAAGTGCCGTGCCTGCCCAATTGGACAGTTGTGGGAATTGCGTATTCTGTCCATGTACGCCACACCAATCTGTTGTGGTGGTGACCACCCTCTGGAGATGTTTAGTATGTCTGCTCCTGAGATATGTGGTGCCTGTGGGAGTTGGCTCCCGAGGAGGAAGTTGGCACGTGCTGCTCTGCAAGAGATTTGACCCCGTTAATTATGCCCCTTATTGTCTGACGTTTGTTGCTGCAGAAGGAAACTTTTTCCCGTTGTTTCTTCAGTAATTCTAAAGCCGGATTCCACACTGTACTGATCTGGTATCCTGCTTCCCAGTTGATCAGGTTCTCTGTCATCCTGATTTCGATAGATTCAGTGATCACACTATCCCAAAATCTGGGAGTCTGAGCCAGGTGTGTTCAAGTTCCAGGTAGTGTTGTGTTACTGCTGTTTTAATGTCCTATCTTAGTCTGGTATGTCTTTGGTGTTCTTTACATCTTATTTCAACTATTCAGGTGGTCTGATCGATGTAAGACATACCACATTCCTTAACCCCAGATCATCTCTGATCGTTCCAAGGCGCACGCTGATCTTGTTACGTGGGCAGAACAGACTTCTGATTTTGTGATTTTTCAGGATCCTGCTTATCTAGGCAGATGCAGACCCTGTATTCAATAGATAGGCTACCCTCCTGTTCTCTTCTTGTTCTTCTCCCATTGTATCAGATCGTCTGGTGAGACAGATCGTCTGGTGAGATGTAGCACTTTGCAGATGGCCCTATTTGAGTACCCTTTATGTATAAACACTTGCTGTAGATGATCAGACACAAAATGTAGTTCCCACAGCAGCCTAATTTGGCAGGCACCACCTCTGTAGGGGCGTACCGAACCCACACGGCCAGGAGTTTGACAGGGGTACGATAAAAAGCCGGAGTGGTTGCCAACAGCATAAGAAACGTCTGCAGCGTGTCTATACAGAAACATGCGTGGTGGGTGCTGACCTAGCATGGAATGCCTTGGCATAGCTGCCACTGAGGAAAACAGTGGAAATGGGTGCAAATGGAAGGCAGAATGCCTAGAGATAAAAAGCACCACCAGAAATGGTCACAGTGGGCGCAGACGGTGTAGGGAACACCGTACACCGCCCAGGCATAAATACGGGACGTGGTCAGCTTGTTGGCCAGTCGCAGGAAACACCTGACTGAGAACCTAAATCACGACATCAAAATATTGTTTCGGAAAGACGCAGACGGTCAGCAGTACACCCGATTCCACGAGATGACACGAGGGATGACTTGGTGAATGAGTCTGCATTCAGGCTCTTCAGCAAATGTTTCACTTCGAAAATCACCTTGTTGTCTCAATCAACTATTTCTGAATTTGAGGCAAGGAGAAAAAGTCGCTGGATTCTCATGTTGGAGTGTGGGGGGTGTAGGAAATGTGATCTTTGCTATCCCAAAGAAGCAGCACGTGTGTCTGTGTCCTGCCCAGAATGACCTGTAAGCATTGTTCGTAACAAATACATCTCATCGGGTAGCTTCTTGTAACACTTGGTCCTGAGAGCCTCTCATAACCTCCTCAGAAGAGTTTGATTATATGGTATTGTGCTGGTTTCCCTCCAATGAGCATAATATGTCACTGCCACACTGAGGCTGTACCAGATAAGAGGTTTGGCTAAAATGTAACTGGAATTGGGATACAACATTCTTTATTGTTACTTCATCACCAGTTTTAGGTCATCTCTTTCAAAATACTACACTCTCTCTGTGTGTTTTTTCCTACTGATCAAAACAGTCTTTGAAGTTATTTTCAGAAAATATGTTCGTGGCTTCCGTCACATTTTTTATGGGTTCAGCTGTCTCAAATCTTGTTCTTTTCAGTGCAGCCTTCCCTTTTGGGACCAGAAAGAAGTCACATGGAGCGAGATAGGAAGAGTCGGGTGGATGTTCCGACACGTGGACCCCTTGCTTGTGCAAAAATGACCTGATAGGTATCAGGTTCTTGGGCACCATTTTTAAACAAACTTTCTCATGCGAAAATGTTAGTGTTAAATCTGCCGAATAGTTTGTCGATTCGTTACAATGTCAGAAACGGCACAAATACTCGACTGATGATCTTTTCAGATTAAACCTCTAGTTTTTTCAATGTCTTTGTCCGTTGTTGACGTCAAGAGTCACCACAGGTGTGACACGTCTTCACTCTTTTCGTGTCCCCCTTTGAACTGCTTAAACCGTTCGGAAACTAGAGTTTGTGAAAGGCATTGACCTGGTTTCGATAAAGAATAGGCCTCTTTGGCAGTCTCTGCAAGTTTCACTAAAAATTTCACATTACTCTGTTGCTCTTTCAGAACACTAGACATATTTTTGACAGGCTGCAGGTATACGGTCTGACAAGAGCGAAGGGCTCAGTCGGACCGAGGAGGTCGGCTGGAACGGAGAGGAGACCTTGCACGTCTTGGCAGTGTAGCGTCAGACCTGGAGGCCAGTGCTGCTTGTCTGCTAAAAGTACGGCCTGGTTATTTTATAACCAAACCTCATATTGGCATAACACTACCTAACAGATGGGTCTTTGCATTTTTTAGCACTGCTGCAGCCACATTTCCAATGCTTTGTCTCAGGGACACAGTGACATACCTGGTACTCAGCTGGAGAAACAGTCTGGACTGGCATCGCCGTCGGACTATTTCGAATGCTGCATCAGATCGGTGAGCTTTTTGAAAAGGTGCGGGGTGTCGCGAACTGGGCGGGTGGTGACACTTGTCATGTACAAAATGTTGTTGTGTTGTTGTTGTGGTCTTCAGTCCTAAGACTGGTTTGGTGCAGCTCTCCATGCTACTCTATCCTGTGCAAGCGTCTTCATCTTAGAATAACTACTGCAGCCTACATCCTTCTGAACCTGCTTAGTGTATTTATCTCTTGGTCTCTCTCTCTACGATTTTTACCCCCCACACTTTCCTCCAGTATTAAATTGGTGATTCCTTGATGCCTCAGAGCATTTTCTACAAACCAATTCCTTCTTCTAGTCAAGTTATGCCACAAATTCCTCTTCTCTCCAATTCTATTCAGTACATCCTCATTAGTTACATGTTCTACCCGTCAAATCTTCAGCATTCTTCTGTAACACCACATTTCAAAAGCTTCTATTCTCTTCTTGTCCAAATTATTTACTGTCAATATTTCACTTCCATTCATGCCTGCACTCCACACAAATATTTTCAGAAAAGACTTCCTGACAATTAAATTTATACTCTTTTTCAGAAACACTTTCCTTGGGATAGCCAGTCTACATTTTATACCCTCTCTACTTCAACCATCTTCGGTTATTTTGCTGCCCAAAAAGCAAGACACATCTACTACTTTAAGTGTCTCATTTCCTAATCTAATTCCCTCAGCATCACCCAATTTAATTCGACTACATTCCGTTATCCTCATTCTGCTTTTGATGATGTTCATCTTATATCCTCCTTTCAAGACACTGTTCATTACGTTCAGCTGCTCTTCCAGGTCCTTTGCTGTCTCTGACAGAATTACAATGTCATTGGCGAACCTCAAAGTTTTTATTTCTTCTCCACGGACTTTAATTTCTACTCCAAACTTTTCTTTCATTTCCTTTACTGCTTGCTCAATATACAGATTGAATAACATTGGGGATAGGCTACAACCCTGTCTCACTCCCTTCCCAACCACTGCTTCCCTTTCGTGCCCCTCGACTCTTATAACTGCCATCTGGTTTCTGTACAAATTGTAAATAGCCTTTCGCTCCCTGTATTTGACCTCTGACACCTTCAGAATTTGAAAGAGAGTATTCCAGTCAACATTGTCAAAAGCTTCTTCTGAGTCTACAAATGCAGAAATGTAGTTTTGCCTTTCCTTATTCTATCTTCTAAGATAAGTTGTAGGGTCAGTATTGCCTCGTGTTCCAATATTTCTACGGAATCCATACTGATCTTCCCCGAGGTCAGCTTCTACTAGTTTTTCCATTCGTCTGTAAAGAATTCGCGTTAGTATTTTGCAGCCGTGACTTATTAAACTGATACTTCGGTAATTTTCACATTTGTCAGCACCTGCTTTCTTTGGGATTGGAATTATTATATTCTTCTTGAAGTCTGAGGGTATTTCGCCTGTCTCATACATCTTGCTCACCAGATAGTAGAGTTTTATCAGGACTGGCTCTCCCAAGGCCGTCAGTAGTTCTAATGGAATGTTGTCTACTCCCGGGGCCTTGTTTAGACTCAGGTCTTTCAGTGCTCTGTCAAACTCTTCACGCAGTATCATATCTCCCATTTCATCTTCATCTGCCTCATCTTTAATTTCCATAATATTGTCCTCAAGTACATCGCCCTGGCTCTGTTTTCTCCAAAGGTCTCTCTAATTTTCCTGTAGGCAGCATCTATCTTACCCCTACTGATATATGCCTCTACATCCTTACATTTGTCCTCTAGCCATTTCTGCTCAGCCATTTTGAACTTATGGATGATCTCATTTTTGAGACATTTGTATTCCTTTTCACCTCCTTCATTTACTGCATTTTTATATTTTCTACTTTCATCAATTAAATTCAATATTTCTTCTGTTACCCAAGAATTTCTACTAGCCCTCGTCTTTTTATCTACTTGATGCTCCGCTGCCTTCACTACTTCATCCCTCAGAGCTACCCATTCCTCTTCTACTGTATTTCTTTCCCCCATTCCTGTCAATTGTTCGCTTACGCTCTCCTTGAAACTCTGTACAACCTGTGGTTCTTTCAGTTTATCCAGGTCCCATCTCCTTAAATTCCCACCTTTTTGCAGTTTCTTCAGTTTTAGTCTATAGTTCATAACCAATAGATTGTGGTCAGTGTCCACATCTGCTCCTGGAAATGTCTTACAATTTAAAACCAGTTCCTAAATCTCTGTCTTACCATTATATAATCTCCTTCCAGTGTCTCCAGGCCTCTTTCACATATACAGCCTTCTTTCATGATTCTTAAATGTAGTGTTAACTATGATTAAATTATGCTCTGTGCAAAATTATACCAGGCGGCTTCCTCTTTCATTTCATCCCCGCAATCCATATTCACCTTCCAAGTTCCTATCGAATTCCAGTCCCCCATGACTATTAAATTTTCATATCCCTTAACTAACTGAATAATTTCTTTTATTGCATCATACATTTGTTCAATCTCTTCATCATCGTTGGTGCTAGTTGGCGCACAAACTTGTACTACTGTGGTAGATGTGAGCTTCACATTTTTCTTGACTGCAATTGTTGGTTCACTATGCTGTTCATAATAGCTTATCCGTGGTCCTATTTCATAATTCATTATTAAACCTGCTCTTGCATTACCCATATTTCCCACTATATCTAACTTTAACATATCCACTTCTCTTTTTAAATTTTCTAATTTAACTGTCCGATTAAGGGATTTGACATTCCACGCTCCAATGCCAATTTTGTTTCTCCTGGTAAGGATGTCCTTGTGAGTAGTCCTTGCCAGTAAATCCGAATGGGGGACTATTTTATGTCCAAAATATTTGACCCAAGAGGACACCACAATTATGTAACCATGCAAGCTGCATGCCCTCGGGAAAAATTACTGCTGTAGTTTCCTCTTGCTATCAGCTGTTTGCAGTACCAGGACAGAAAGACTGTTTTGGTTGATGTTACAAGCCCAGATCAGTCAATCATCCAGACTGTTGCCCCTGCAACTACTGAAGAGGCTGCTGTCCCTCTTCACGAACCACATGTTTGTCTGGTCTCTCAACAGATACCCCTCCATTACTGTTCCACCCACAGTGCGGCTATCTATAATGCTGAGGCAGGCAAGCCTCCCCACGATTGGCAAGGTTCATGGGGGGGGGGGGGGGTGTAAGGTGTAGAAAACTAATCTGTGATGGGTTTTGATTTTTTGCACCATCACCTCGATTGCGACATGCTGGCCTTTGAGCGTTAGGTTCTCCGATTCTTGTGTTACGGTTCTTCGGGGAGAAGTGGTCTTCGTTCTCTGGCATTCGGACTGGTTTGACAACACTGGAAATGTGTGTCTCCTCTAAATACTGTGTCGTTTGACTGTGGACTTTGCCATACACTTCCACTGTTTCAGCACAGATTGCTGCAGCATTGTTACCCTTCGTCGACGTCACTAGTGGCGCACTGTGCTATGTTTACATGCCGTACATCTTCCACTGTATAAAAAGCCACTCCGTCCATATTAGCTGAATTTTTTTTAAAAATGAGATGAAACCTGACAGCCCAAGCACGTTTCAAAACTGGTTGCACTTATAACAGGAGCAAAAATTGATTGCGGATTGGAAAACTGGCAATTAGAAGCAGCTATGAAGTCTTTCGCGGCGGAGTCCTAGCATAAAAAGTTCTCGGTTCACTTGCCGCGTCAGATTTGGATCACGAGCTTTCGATGACTACCTCTGTTCATCTTCGTCGGGGGTAAAACTGACTGTCGTGGACCAGTGAGGCTTCCACTTTTATAAGCAGTGGACAGCTTCTAATTGGCCGGATGACGTCACTGTGAAAACGGTGCGTACTGGGGTGGCGGCCTTTGTGTCCACAGATTTTGTTTGTGCGCTTTATCCAGCATTTCTTGCAGTGCCATCTGTCGTAACAGGTGGAGAACTGCGAGGAATGTATGAAGCCTCCCTCTGTGCTCTTTCTTTATCAACTGTGCACTTTCGTGCATTGCTGAGTGCATATCCGGAGTCCCTGTTGAAATTATTTTCACACAGTCTAATTTCAACTGCTTCCCTGATGACATAGTCCCAATAGTTTGAAGCGTGAACAAGTATCTTGCGTCACCAAATAGAACCTTATGTTTATTTAACAAACTGTGCTCAGCCACCGCTGGTTTTTTATAGATACCTGTATTTCAGATGACGCTGGTGTTCCATACGGCGATAGGCAACAGTTCTTACAGACTGGTCCACATAATTTTTGCCACACTCGCAAGGAATGCTGTAAATTCCCCATACTCTCAGGCCGAGATTATCTTTTACAGGTTGCAATGTTTCTTTAATCTTCCTGGGTGGCCGGAAGACTGGTCTGATTCCCTGCCGGCTCAGGACTCCACCGATCTTGGCGGTCGTTGCACCGCAGAATGGTAGCCGCGCGATGTGTCGGTCCTCTCGATCTGTTCGAACAGCGTCCTACCTAGGTTTCTTCGCAAGAGTAGATCTGATATCACGAGCAGAATATCCATTTTTTCTGAATACTGTCGTCAGGTGGTTAAACTCAGAGCCGAGATAATCCTTGTATGAAATAGTCCTTGCTCTGTGTACCAAGGTATTTAGCATAGCTCGCTTCTGAACTGGGTGGTGAAAACCATGTGCGGTTAGATATAAATCTGTATGCGTCGGTGATACCAGATCTACTCTGGCGAAGAAACCTAGGTAGGACGCTGTTCGAACAGATCGAGAGGACCGACACATCGTGCGGCTACCATTCTGCGGTGCAGCGACCGCCAAGATCGATGGAGTCCTGAGCCGGCAGGAAATCACACCAGTCTTCCGGCCACCCAGGAAGATTAAGGAAACGTTGCGACCCATGAAAGATAATCTCGGCAAGAGAGTACCGGGAATTTACAGCATTCCTTGCGAGTGTGGCAAAAATTATGTGGGTCAGTCTATAAGAACTATTGCCGATCGCTGTGTGGAACATCAGCGTCACCTGAAATACAGGTATTTAGAAAAAACCAGCGGTGGCTGAGCACAGCTTTTTAAATAAACATAAGATTCTATTCGATGAAACGAGAATACTTGCTCACGCTTCAAATTATTGGGACTCTGATCAGGAAAGCAGTTGAAATTCAGTCCTGAGACTGGTTTGATGCAGCTCTCCATGCTACTCTATCCTGTGCAAGCTTCTTCATCTCCCAGTACCTACTGCAACCTACATCCTTCTGAATCTGTTTAGTGTATTCATCTCTTGGTCTCCCTCTACGATTTTTACCCTCCACGGTGCCCTCCAATACTAAATTGGTGATCCCTTGATGCCTCAGAACATGTCCTACCAACTGATCCCTTCTTCTAGTCAAGTTGTGCCACAAACTCCTCTTCTCCCCACTTCTGTTCAATACCTCCTCATTAGATATATGATCTACCCATCTAATCTTCAGCATTCTTCTGTAGCACCACATTTTGAAAGCTTCTATTCTCTTCTTGTCCAAACTATTTATCATCCATGTTTCACTTCCAGACATGGCTACACTCCATATAAATACTTTCAGAAACGACTTCCTGACTATGTGAAAATAATTTCAACAGAGACTGCGGATATGCACTCACCAATGCAGGGAAGGGCGCAGTTGATAAAGAAAGAGTGCAGACGGAGACTTCTTACATTCCTTGCAGCTCTCTGCCTGTTGCGATGGATGGGGCTGCAAGCAACATGGGATAAAGCGCGCAAACAAAATCTCTGGACATAGAGGCCGCCACCTCCGTACGCGCTGTTTTCACCATGACATCATCCAGCCGATAAGAAGCCATCCACGGCTTATAAAAGCGGAAGCCTCACCGGCCCACGACAGTCAGTTTTACCCCTGACGAAGATGACGGAGGTAGTCACCGAAAGCTCATGATTTTATCCAAATTTGATGTGACAAGTAAACCGAGAACTTTTTATGCAATTAGAAGTGGATTTCCAGAATTGATTTTAAAGTGTTTACGTGACCAACCAAAAGCAGTATTGGGAATTTGGCTTATGAAATCCAGTTTTGGGAGCCCCATGTAAATGGGGTGAGTGATGCAGGGATTTTTGGGCTGCAGACATTATCCTGCAAACAAACAAAAAATTAATTATATATTTTTATTTTTTTTGAGATGATAATCAAAAGTTGTGACTGCGAGGCGTGGTTTTTAAGTAAGTATCATTTTGCCACACTGTGGCCACAGCACTGCGGTCGGTGTTCTGCGCATGCGTGCTGGGTACGTACATCTGTCATCTATGCACTGACGCCGTTATGATCTGATTCTTCCTTGTTTACGTTGTGTACTGAGTGTTTAAGATGCCTCCGACAATCGTGAGTCCTGCCGACTCTTAAGTACGGGCTGTTATAAAAATTCTTAGTGCTAAAGGCCTAAAAGTGATCGATATTCATCGTGAGATCTGTGCAGTTTACAGAGAAAACATTATGAGTGATGGAATGGTAAGAAAGAGGGTGAGAGCATTTAAAGATGGCCGCACAAATGTGCACGATGAACAACAGAGTGGGCGTCCTTTGGTCGTTAATGACAGTTTGGTGCAGGAAGTGGAGAATAAGGTGAGAGGAAACAGACGCTTTACGATTTCCTCCTTGCGGGATGACTTTCCTAACGTTACTCGTAGTGTTTTGTATGGCATTGTGACCGAGCACTTGAATTACCGAAAATAGTGCGCTTGTTGGGTACCAAAAATGTTGACGGATGTGCACAAAACCAAACATTTAGACAGTGCATTGACTTTCCTGGAGCGGTACCACGATGACGGTGATGATTTCTTAAGTCAAATTGCTACAAGTGTTGAAACACTGGTGGCCTACGTCACACCAGAATCGAAGCAACAGTCTGTGGAATGGCAGCATTCAGATTCACCCAGAAAAGTGAATTTTAAGCAAAAAATTTCTGCCCTGAAAATCATGTGCACAGTTTTTTGGGACAGAAAAGGAGTATTGCTTGTGGAATTTCTGCCTCGTAATGAGACAGTCAATGAAGCAGCTTACTGTAAGACATTGCACAATCTGCGCCGTTCAATTCAGAACAAGACGTGGCAAGTTGAGCAAGGGCATCGTTTTGCTGCAAGACAATGCCCGTCTGCATGTGGCAAATCAGACCAAAGATCTCATCACATCTTTTCGATGGGAAACTCCAGAGCATCCTCTGTACAGCCCCGATCTTGTGCCCAGTGACTACCATTTGAAGAAACACCAGGGCGGTCAGCGTCTTGAAGACGATGGCGAAGTCAAAACAGTGGTGATGCAGTGGTTAACAAGTCAGGCAACAGACTTCTGTGAGGAGGGTATTCAAAAACTGGTACAACGTTATGACGAGTGCCTCAATATTCACGGAAATTATGTAGAAAAGTAGATTAAGGTACAGGCTTTTGTGTAAAAATAAAATTATTGAGATATCTTAGCACATTTTTTTTAACTTCAAAATGGTACTTACTTAAAAAACAATCCTCGTATATATTGTACTTTGTTTAACTTACATTCTCAAATTTGCATGGCATATGCACAAATAACAATAAGCTTTATAGCATGGGGTGTATACACCCTAGGACAACCAGGAAATCTGTGAAAAACACAGGAAATTTTTCATTCAGGGAAAAACCTAGGAATTTTTTAGAATTCTGGAATTTTTTTTAACATAACTTGTAATTGATACTCTAACAAGGTATATCACTGCAGCCCACTACTGCATAATAATATTGCAGCAATAAAACATAAATGAAAGTATAACACCAAAATAAAACTTTAGTTGGAAAGAAAATGTGCCATTTACAACAACAATGCTTGTGAGTAATATTAATCTGCTGCATTTAATTTAAGCTGTGTTCTTAGGATCCTGCCTAATGACACCCTCACAAAAAAAAAAAAAAAAAAAAAAAAAAAAAAAAAAAAAAAAAAAAAAAGATTGATGACCAATATTATATGTGGAAGCTTAGCTTTTCTTGTAGCTGTACTGTACATATATCAATTTAAACCATTAACTTTTCCTATTTGTGTGTTCTGGCTACTATTTAACAGTGATGTTGCTATTGGCTGACTACATCAGATACTCTATGCTCTGAATATCTGCTGTCATTGGCTGGCAAGATCATGTGACTCGAGCTACGATTGGCTGAAAAAAGCATATTGTTGTAATGATGTCAGTGCGTCAGAAGCTATTGTGCTGTATTTGGTGGAATTGGTATTCATACTTTCACGATATGAAAGTATGCATTGTACATATTGCTGTGTAACAGACGTCTTGTTCTTTTTTGCTGAATTATTTCGTAAATTGCTGGGAAGTTCCATACCGGTGTATAAGACCTTTACACGGTGTAAGTAAGTTAAGAATGCTGTCGAATACCCAAATGCCACAATTTTATTATCTACAGGTGTCTTTCTTGTAAACTTCAGTCTGAGACTGGTTTGATGCAGCTCTTTACATTATTTTATCCCGTGGAAGCCTCTCCATCGCTGTATAACTACTGCAACCTACATCCTTTTGAATCTGCTTGTTGTATTCATCTCTTGGTCTGAACCCCCCCCCCCCCCCCCCAACACACACACACACACACACACGCACACACACACACACACACACACACACACACACTCTCACTCACTCACTCACTCACTCCTCCAATACCAGACTGGTGATCCCTTCATGTCTCAGAATGTGTTGTAACAACCGAGCCCTTCTTTTAGTCAAGTTGTGCCACAAATTTATTTTCTCCCCAATTGTACTTGATACCTCCTCATTGGTTACGTGATCTACCCATCCAATCCTCAGCATTCTTCTGTAGCACCAAATTTGAAAAGCTTCTATTCTCTTTTTGTCTGAGCGGTTTATCATCAGTTTTCACTTCCATACAAGGCTATACTCCAGAAAATTGTGTGTGTGTGTGTGTGTGTGTGTGTGTGTGTGTGTGCGCGCGCGCGCGTGCAGGTGCGCGCACATTCGCACGTGTCTGTTCTGTCGGACATGTTCAACAGAACAGACACATACACTGTTGTTTAATACAGCAGCTGTAAATGTCAAGTTTCGAAGGAGACGCAGACTCCAGCTGTGATCAGTCATCAAAATAATTTGGTGGTGATAGTTGAAAATTTGTGCCAAACAGGGCTTCGAACCCGTATCTTCCGCTTAACGTGAGTGGTTGCCTTAACTGACTCAACCGTACGGACACAATTTCTGTCCTAACAGAGTTCTCAGCTCGTCGCACACTAGTAGCGTCCACTGAGCATTCGCCAACTTGCTTGCAGTGAGTCGTATATTCTCATGAGAGGCTCAAGCATCAGCACTGAAGTAATCGAGGCAGTCGTGCCTACAGATATACTATATACATGTCCGACTAAATAGACAGCACTCATATATGTGATGTCTGCAGGTATTTCGCTTGTCTGGCACGTCTTGCACCCTAGGTGGAATGATTTTGTCGTGACTGGTTCTCTCGAGGGTGTCAGCAATTCTGTGGGAATGTTTCCTACTCCAGGGTCTTGCTTTGCTTTAGATCTTTTGCTACTGTTAAATACTTCTCGCAGTATAATGTGTCCCGTCTCATCTTTGTCTTTGGCAGTTTCATTTTCTATAATACTGCCTTCTAGTTCGTTTCCCTATAGCCCACCTATATACTCTTTCCGCATTCCAAATTTCCTTTCCCTGGTTAGAGTAGTTTTCTGTCTGAGCTCTTGATATTCATACAACTACTTTTCTTTTCTCTAAATGCCTCTGTAATTTTCCTATTGGCAGTATCTGTCTTTCACCTAATTGTATTTGCTTCTGTATCCATACATTCTCTTTTAGACTTTCCTGTTCAGCCATTTTGCACTTCCTGCCTATCTCATTTGTTAAATATTTGTAATACCTCTGGTCTGCTTCATTTTCTGCATTTTTATATTTTCTCGCTTCATCAGTAGAATTCAACTTCTGTGATATCCAAAGATTTTTACTGTGTCACTTCTTTTCACCTATGTGATCTTTTGTTGCATTCACTATTTTGTCTTCAAAGCAATCAATTTGTTTCCCACTGTATTTCTTTCTCCTATTTTACAGTCAGTCATTGCCTAATGCTACCGCTGAAACTCACAGCAGCATCTATTTTTACAATTTATCCAGCTCCCATCTTCTCAATTTCCTATCTTTTTGCAGTGTCTTCAGTAATCTACAGCTCATAACCAATAAACTGTGATCAGTCTGTATCTGCCCCAGATTAAAATCCGGTTCCAAAATCTCTGTAGTATCATTATGTAATCAGTCTGAAACCTTCCAGTGTCTCCAGGTCTCTTCCACATGTACAAACTTCTTTCATGATTTGTAAACTCAGTCCACATTCACTTCCTATTTTTTCCTTTCCTTCCTCTTCCTACTACTGAATTCCATCCCCCTGTCACAGTTAAATTTTCCTCTTCCTTAACTATCTGAATAATGTCTTTTGTTTCATCATGTTTTTTAATCTCACCATCATCTGTGAAGGTAATTGACATATAAAGTTTCTCTTCTGTGGTAGTGTTGACTTAGTGTCTATCTTGACTGTGACAGTGCATTGACTATGCTGCTCTTAGTAGCTTATCTGCATTCCTATTTTCTTATTCATCATTAGACCTACTCCTGCACTTTCTCTATTTCATTTTGTATTTATAAACCTGTACTCACCTGGCCAGAAGTACCATTGCTAATTCTACCTAATTCCCACTATACCTAACTTCAAACTATCCAATGCTTGTTCTCACTGTATCCATTTCCCTTTTCAATTTTTTTTTTCACCTGCTTGCTCGAGTAAGGGAATTAACATTTCATACCCTGACTTGTAGGTTTCATGACGATGACATCTTCCTGAGTAGTCCCTGCCCAGAGATCCGAATAGATGACTATTTACCTCTGAAATATTTTACACAAATGGACACCATCATTGTTTAACCTTACAGTAAAGCTGCATGCTCTCAGTAAAAATAATGGCAGTAGTTTCTGCTTTCAGCCGTCCACAGTAAGTCAAAATAATGGCTTTAGTTTCCCATAACTTTCAGCCGTTCAGAGTAACAACAGAGTAAGGCCATTTTGGTTTATGTTACAAGTCCATGTCAATCACTCATCCAGACTGTTGCCCCATGCAACTGCTTCAGGAACCACACATTCATCTGGCCTCTCAACAGATACCCCACCACTGTGGCTGCACATAAGGTGTAGCTATCTGTATCGTTGAGGCACACAAACCGTTCCACCATGGTGTGGTCCATGATTCATCGGGGTGGGGGAAAGAACAATATAAAACAATGAAAAAGAGGTTGTGGATCTGAGAACAGCTTGTCATATGTTAGTTTACTGACTGAAATCAAAACCACGGCCCGAAAGATTTCGTGAACTACTTTCAAGGTGAGTCCTCCATCATAGGACATGTTATTAATGTTGATATGACAAAATAGAGAAGCAAAATATGTTAACGAGAGAGGAAATCACAGTTGATGAGAGCTTAGGACTAACAGAGAGATTCCTGGTTATTTGAGTGGTTGTAGTTTAGAGCAGTAATATCAGCAGACATAATTAACAAAATTGTTACGGAAACCTCTGAAGCAGTTGTATCTGCCCTCCAAGGATATATTCAGTCATTTAACTTAAATTTTTTTGTTTTTGTTTTGTGAGAATTTATTGACACTGACGTGGGTTTTGCAGACATCTTACTAGTCATTGCATTTACAGTGTGGTTAGAAACAGCCTGAAAAGTTTGTAACGGTGTTGCAGGGTGTGTTGTGCTGAGAAACAATTGTTCAGAAAAAAATTAGATACGGTGCACTGTTCCTGAATTAACTACCATTGAAGTTACCCAATCAGGTCGTTACGTGCACAAATTCAAGTGAGTAGCCAGAGACGGTATCACCAAACATGTTCTTTGTTTGGTTTCCCAAGACCAAACAAGAGAGCGATACAAAAATTGGACATAGGATGGTACTAAGGATCAAACCCAAGCCAAAGATGGAGCAGTCTCGTGCGCTATCATCTATGCTATGAGAACAACAGACGCTCATTGTGTCTGGAGGGCTGTATGAATTTGCACGCACAACAGCCTGATTGGCTAACTTCAATGGTAATAAACTCAGAAACGGCACAGTGTATTATATTTCTTTCTTAATAGTTATTTCTCTGCACAATGTACCCTAAACACCCTGACAAGCTTGTCAGACTGTTTCTGTCACCTTGTATGTGATGTAGTTCTCCAAGTAGAAGCATTTACCCATAGTGCTGTGTAATTTGACAAGCAAATATTATGGTTTCAAATTAATAAAGAAGCAATATCATGGTGAATCCTCTGTAGACTGTCCTGAAGTGGCAAATTCAATGAGTACCCATGCAGTGGCCAATTAAAACTGTTTTGTGTTCAAAGACTACTTTAAAAACTGAATCTGTGGTACGATATGTTCAAATATGAACTGGAAACATAAACAGTGTACACCAATGCTATGTGGCTGTTTCATGAAGCTCTGTCACTATCTGTATGGCGAATATTGTCAAAACATCAATAGTTGACCTCACATGCCAATTACATATTGATAATACTATGATTATTTTTGGGGCCAACATATTGCATGTCAATATGTCTGGTACTGACTGAACACAATGTGTCCCAGTTCTATTAGGACTGTGGCTTGAAAACTAAAAGCCATGGATTATGTCCACAAAATCACTTTGTTTATTCAAAATAATCTCCCCTGAATCAGCACACAGCTCTGAAATTGTTTTAAATGTTTTGAAATAGTCATTGTAGTCCTTGTTTGAAATTGCACGTAGTACTGTGGTAAGGTGACCCTGAATGTCCTTAATTCTGTCCTAATTGTTTCCTTTTCATTGCCAACTTCAGATTTTGGAAACAAACAGAAGTCAGCTGGGGCCAAATACAGTGGATACATTGGGAGATCCAGGACTGTGATCTGTTTGCTGGCCTAAAACTTATGTAGCAATCTATTTCGTAAAATCTGTATCACTTTGGGGTGCCTGCAACAGATTTTTGCAGTGTCGAATTGTACTACATTTTTCATCACCTGGAAGTGTGTGGCACAGACTGTCCTCCTGCCAAATCCTTGGTCAAAATGGTGCACGATAGTTTTTGGTATTTCTGACATTTCCTCTGTGAGTAGTGCAGAAAAGATCTATCAGATGCAGTAGTTTCAGCAATTTTTTGCACATTTTTGTCCACTCCACTTTGATGCTCGTGGTGCAACTTCGTCATCCCTGCCGTCACAAAATTGAGTAAATCGCTGAAAAATGCTGAAATGATTTAAACGATCACTACCGTACACACTTTTCTGTTTCACTGACTGGTCTGTCCAACTTGATGTTGCTTTGCTGCTCCAGCACCATTTTCCGATGAGTGTCACACGTTTACCCGTTACATGCACATCCAGGATGCGTGTTGCTCTGCTTTGACCTACAACACGGCTGTTGTCGAAACTTCGACGATTGTAATGCCGCAACCTGCCACAAAATAGCATTGCAGTTTGGAATTTCACACGAGCGGTCCCCCAAAGAACTGGGACACACAGTATGCCAATGTATGTCCTCATATGGTCAAGTATATTGATGGTTTGACAATATTATGGAATGTGTGAAGACCCTTTTAATATAGTGTACAGATTAAGTTTTTACAATTTAATGATGTACTGGGTGTTTCAAAATGAATATTATGGTTTTAAGGCTTTGCAGCATTTAGTACATTCAGTTTACAATTACAAGTAATACATCAAATGAAAAGATAAATCAGACAGTTCTGTTTGCATCCTTGTGCACATGTGCATCCACCGTTTCCTACGATTTGTTAGAAAGCACTAGTAGCGAAGGGGATGACGAGCGAATGGAAAGCTTTTTATGTTTCACTTGTTTGCAAGCACCAAATCTGTTGTTACAATACAGTGTGCATTCTGTATTAAGTTCCACTGTAATCCTCTAAGTGACAGGTGATGTCATCAATTTGCAAATGGGATAATCGAGAGTCACTGAAGTACATGTTGAACAGGTGAGTGTCTTCCACGTGTAGCCCAAGGAGATCACTTTGGAAGTTAATTATGGACTAGCAGTTCTAGTGACACCTGTGTGGAGAGTTTTAAGGAGACACTTAAAACTGTGTCCTTATCGTTTGCAGTTATAAGCTCTAAAGCTTACAGACTATGCTTTATGTGCCAACTTAGCAAAGAAAAAAGAAAGAGGGAGGGGGGTGTCTGCACAGCAATGAAGATTTTCTGGATCATGAAATGTACAGTGATGAACTGACATTTCGTCTTAGTGGAAATGTGATCATACACAGTGTGAGCATCTGAGAGCCAGCAAATCCCCCACAAGATGGTACAGCTGCAATGAGATTCTCAAAAACTGAATTTTTTTGGTGCAGTATCCCAGCAGGAAGTTTATGGGCCTTTTTGTCGATGAAGCAACTGGAACTGGAGTTTCTTACCTTTATGCTCTAGAACTGTTGCTCTCTTCTTAACTGGAAGAAGCTGAACCACACCACTTTAGTTAGAAGCAAGGTGGTGTGCCATCTCACCGGCACAGCTCAGTACGTGATCGATTAAATGACACCGTACACTCCAGGATTTGCGGCAAGGGGCTGGATGACTGAGCTTATTTCCACGACCTCCCCATTCGCCCGAGCTGACATTGTGTGATTTTTACCTTCGGGAGTTCACGGAGGATCAAGCGCGTGTGCCTCTGCTACCATCCTGTTGACTTGTCTTAAGAAATATGATTAAAGCAGTTGTTACAACGATTACTTTAGACACACCAATTGAGGTTTGGGAAGAGTTCGCATGTTGACTCCGTGTGCCGTGTGGCGAGTGGTGCAGACATTGAACGTGTGTAAGAAACATTGTTTGAGTGGCTCTTTCATTTGACATATTATTTATGATTGTAAATTGAATGCAATAAATGCTACAAAGCCTTAAGAACCCAATTTTCATTTTGCACATTCGGTATTTGTCGACTCGTTCCACATCCTCGAAGGTTTCCCCCCTCGGTGGGACCTACGGGGTTCTGTGAACGAACGGTATGTGTGTGTGTAGGAATGAACGTGCAGTGAGACATAACTTGCACCTGCCCTCAGACCGTGGAGGACTTCATCCTTCTGGTAGGGACGTTCGTCGCATTCGTGGCGTTCATCCTGTGGTGCTGCTTCCCGGTGGTGCCGAAGGAGGGCAACGGAGGAGGGAGCTCCGGAGCGGACGGCGGCGGCAGCAAGCCGCCGCGGCAGTACGACCCGCGGGCGGGCATCCACGTGCACGGTCACGGGCACGGCGGCTGGTGGGGAGGGCGGCGCGGGCGCAGTGCCGGCGGGCACGCCCTCTCCCCAGTGTTCCGGCGCTACGAGCCACTGCCACTGTCGTAATGGGCACTCCCGCCCGACAGGACCACATGAGACGACTGTTATATTACTTGCGACCGAGTTGTGACTAGGTCGAGCTGTTTGTAACTCGACACGAGTGAATTTTTTACAACGTTTTTCTTTTTGCTGTTGCAAAATCGTACACTGGAAGTGATGTCGAGTGTCTCGGAGTGGCTCAGTTTACCGTGTCGGGTGCAATTTGGCACTGGACACCTGATGAAGTGACTTGCCCCCCATTACTGGCACCAGCAGTTTTTGTGAAGTGAGCACTAGTGCCACTGTTATTGGGGAGAACAAGTTAGTATTTATTGTCTGTATTATGCTGCATTTATTAACGTTTACCGATTTCGTAGTACTTGATGTTTTGTCCTCGGGCACATGTTGCAAAAGTTGATATAGTATGCACTAGCAAAATATATTATTGTTTAATAATTGCTTGTTATAGTGTTTGCCGACACCAGCTTACGTGCATTCTCCGGAGATCCTTCTGTTTTGTACTGTACTTAAGAGGAATACTTTCGGCAGCACGGCCAGGACAACTGTTCTGTTTTCACGTCCAGTAGCCGGGAGAATACTGTATTTGCTTCTTCCGGGAGCTGCGGGCGACAGGTCAAAATGTGTCAGTGATGCAGACTAGGCACACTTTTCTGCTTAGCCAGACACTGGAAACTATGCCTTTTATAAATATTATGTGGTTAACACCTTTGTCTAGTGCAATTCACGACTGTAACTGTAACTGTAATTAGGAATATTTTTGTTAGCAATACACCCTCTTAGGATGCAGTAATTTATTATTTATTTTTTAAATTTTTATTTTATTTTTTCTCGTGTTTTAGAGATACAATTTTATTTTCTAGGATTACAGATAGATCTTTTTTAAATGTTATAGCTGCTTATTGTACTTGCCAATATTATTGCAAAAATGTAAGAAATTGTAATGTGAAGCTTTTTATTGGTGTGTACCTTTTACAAATACTATTGGTTCCCGATAGTATTAAGATATAACTAGTCACGTGTGACCCTGGTCACTTACAGAAGACTTGCATCCTTTGTAGCAGACTGTTGAAAGAATTGTCAAAATATTTAGCACGCCTTCAGGGATGTGAAATTATACCCTCTTTCTGTGTGATATTCTTTCTTTTCTTGTATACAAGTTTCTTCTGTGTAGTACTAAGCTACACAGTGTCACCTGCAGGAGCAGGTTGTAGACTGAAGATTTTTTGTATGTGGTGCTCCGTGTCTGTGATATATTCCTAGAATTAGCATATTTACCCAACTGTAATATAACCCTTAGTATAAGATGACTCCCTCCTCCACCTTTCCTTATCTTAAGAGGTCCCTTGAAAAAATTTTTATTTTTAAGAAAATTCTGACTAATCAAAATTACATACTGTTTTATTGATATAAAGTGTCTGCCTAAAAAGTTAATATTATACCTATTTGAAACTTACGCTATATATTAATTTGTAGATTTTGATAATATAAGGAGAAATAAATTTTAAAAAAGAAATGGTTCATTTTTTTAATCTTAACTTCCTTTCTCGGTTACTACCTAAGCGTGTGGTAAGTAAACACGACTCAAGGATTAGGCCTGTTCAGACTGCTGCCTGCAAGGCAGTACAAGAAGCAACGTGTGGCTGTGGGACATATGGTCAGCGTGTTGCCAATTCCTCCAGCTGTTATTGGCTGTGGATGAATACGGATGGTGATGATGCTTGCTTATTTGAACAACCCCTCATTTGGCCCCAAGAAAGCTGAGTGGACCCCGTATCAGACCTTCCTAACTCAGAAAAAATGTATTGGCAAGTGAACGTAGGTCCTCCCGCACCAAGGCAGTGGCAATAACCATTCAGCTATGGAGGCTGTCATCTTCTGTAGTATCACTGGTATCTTTGTCATTTGTAAGCCTTCTCACATTTTTTCCATACTGACACTATTCCCGTAGTATGTCATCATCCGAGCCATCCACAGTATTGGCTTTTGAATCCTCTCATAATAGATTCACTTGAGACTTCCTTAGGTAGTAAGGATATACTGACCTAGTATGCATGTTGAGGGTTTCTTTAATTTCCCTCCTCAGATATGCCACTCGCTGTAAAGCTGTCGCAATTGAGCCTCGAAAGGTCTATTCACGATGACAGATGGCGTGAAGTTGTGAGGCCATACCACCAGGAGTTTTTTCGAGGTCTGTGTTGTTCTTTGCTATTCCTGGGTGAGGTGTGCCCTGAAAGAAACCAGTAGCTACATTTTTCTTCTGTTACACAAAGAGCCTCATATTCTGTTCCATATGACCTACAACTGATTCAGAATCGGGTCATTTGTCACACACTTTCTAGGCACCCGAATACAAATCCTTCAGACGGGGTTTCTTTCGGTACTGGTTTCCTGCAAGGACAACTCCTTCCTTCCATCTGCTAGTGCACCTGCATTACTGTTGTTCTGTAATTTTCATTGCCAGAACTTCTAATAAGAACGCTCTTGACACCATTTACATTGACAGTAATATACCAAAATAAACAGCCACCTTCTTCAGCGTTTTCCATACGACTGGCAAATAGTTGCGCCGTATCCTTAGATTGATTATCCGTGTTACTAAACGGCAATGGTCATTACTCCCAACTGGAGGTTGCTTATCTAATAGCTTCCAGGACCAAGGAAAGAAGTTTGATTTTCAGTGCTTTGTATACGTATTGATTTAATTCAAAAATTTCAAATGCTGTGATACGGCCGATTGTTCCTGCTTGCACACTTGCCAGGGGCAGCTGGGCGGGCAGACACAGGCACCACCAGTGCCTGCACGGGGGACGGTGGACACTGGTACCCTTCCCCTGTAGGGCAGCATTGGAACAGCCTGCCCTAAAGGATATAATCTTAGGTTAAAGGTTTAATGAACCAAGTCAAGTAATGCAGTTAGAAGCTGTGTATACGTGTCGAGACTGTAACTTGTGGTGTGCAAATTACCCAGACTGTATTAAACTCGTACTTGAAAATGACAGCAATTGGCGACTACTGACAAACTTTACACACAATTTCAAATCTTTTCAAAACTTTTTCTCACTGACACCCCTTTCAAAATAATGAAATGAAAAAAGTTTGTCGTTTATTTCATTTTTGGTCTTCTCTCAGTAAAACTTAAATGTGGGGTGTGATGTTTTAATTTATTACTTCCTTACTGTTAACTCTATTCACAACACATGAGGCAGGCAGTATCCACATATTCCACTGGATATACCTGCAAAATTGTACCGTTGCACGACACACTTCGGGAGATATGTTGACTTAAACATAGGTTTTAAAGAATCGGGTGGGGCAGCTTACCGATATGAAGTTCATGAGCAAGTTAATTTTTCTGGAACCACTGTGGGAAGTCACTGGTTTGTCATCGTTGCCCACTCTTTTCATCATCCGTGTGCATCAGCCAGTATCAGCTTCGAATTCTGCAATGGTTGCAGATGGAATATTCCTCTTATCTCTAGTGCCTTAATTTGCATAATTCCTTGAGTAATTGGTATGCCTCCATTGCATTTCTCTAGGACTTATTGAGCAATCTGCTGTTCCAATTTGTGAAACCTATCTCTGAAAGTTTAGTGTGTAGAACTTGTGTTTCTTTAATTTATTCTTATCAGGCACCACCTACAAATATTCACGGTCTGCGACACCAAATTTTCTTCCTACAGCACGTTTGTGCCTCTGCTTCGTCCATCACCATTATCTTAATACGAATGATGTTTGGTTTGCACAAACCGAATGTGAACCGCAGGCTCTTAGATCCGTGTTTCTTGGCAGAAGCACGGCTGTGATTTGCGCCTATTATCGATTGCTACAGTTTACAGGTCTTACAGCACTGACAGTATAAGCGAGTCGAATGACAAAACATTGTCCTTTCGGCCCCCCCCCTCCCCCCGACAGATGCATTGGCAGAAATGGTACCACATTGGATTGACACTGTAGACAAATGAGAAAAATCTATAGTGCTGTAGAGCAGTAGCAGCTTTAGTGCCATTGTTGAAGCTCCTGTTTCATTTGCTGTGGCCCATTTCAAATGTTCTGTGTGAATATATTTTCGTTCCCATTAATTTGTCTTCCATAAAAATATATACTATTGTTACATATTTGTTCAATTTTAAAGCAAGTTCAGTTCCAGCTACTAATGGATTAAGGCAACTTGCAGTTTAAACATCATAGATGTTCGTAAAAAGTCAAGGCGTGCGGTATACATTCCTAGGTTTGACATGACGACGAAAGTGGCCTCCTGTTCACCACTCCGCTCCACATATTTGTCCTGTTTTTCAGCCAAGTTGATGTAACGATACCAGTAAGATAGATGTAACGGAAGTTGAATAGCGTATTTGCCTCTATTGGTTACGGAAGAGAGAGCGATCTTTCGGTCCTGTCTGTATATTTATATATAATATTGCCTGAATAAAGGCTGGGCGAGTGTAAAGCTATCGTTAAAAACGCATGCCACGCGATTTGTTACGATTTGGTCGGTCATAATAATAATAATAACATGCTTTTGAATACAATTAAAATATAACGGCAATACCTGTTTAGTGTTATTGGAAATATGTAGTAAATTAATGAGTCAGGTAGCCGACCCTATAAGAAGAGGTAAAATTGGGTATATTAAGCTGTTTTGCTTTATATCGACGAAGCCGATGATACGGCGTCATTTTTTTTCGTTTACTCTTAGAAATAAACAAGTAAAGAAGTGCTAATTGTGTGTAGTGAAAAAATATAGGGGCGAGTTTTAAATAACTATGGTATACAATCGGATTAACAGATGGACATTTAGTTACGCGAAATCGCGGATAGCGAAGTGTGGTCATTAAATCGAGTACACCAACAGGGCGGTCAATTCCGGGATAAGTCTATTCGCAGCTCACGAGGGACGCGGTATTGAGACTGTTCTTTTTTTTTTAATTATACCGTGGAGAACGGGCTTCAATTTATAAAAAGGAGGAAAGCTGTATCATTATCATTGACTGTTGGTGTCAAGCAACCAAAACTGTTCATCAAAGGGTTTCGGTGAACGAGTGGTGAATGCGAAATAAAACTGTGAACAAAGTTATGTTAAATAAAACAGAAGAAACAAGGCAGTTTGGTCGTATCTGTTATTATTCCATAAATTGTAACATTTCTTCTCGTTGTACGAAGCCTTTATAGACGATCCTTATGACAATTTGCTTCGAAGGGATCTCGTTACGAGTTAAGTTTTGGGGACAGTTCGTAGATCCTAACTACTGCAGCTATTCCGGAATCAGGTGCTACCGTGACCATTGTCAATGGCTTAAGGTTATCATATCTCATGCTCTAAGATCGACGTGCCTTTCCTCTTGGTATAACGGTGCTTCACGGCAACAACACAATGCCGACGACAAAGGTAGATTGATACTGTTGCCCCTCCAACCCTTATCAATCATTCAGATTAAATCTGTGCACGACCTTAATTGCCCAAGTTCCAGATTAATGTAAGATGACCCCACCTATGTTGCTAAATCACCAACCCAGCTCGTGGTGCACAGTCCCAGCTGCAGGTTACCTATCTAACAGTTTTCAGGGACAACAGACATTTGATTTTCAGTATTTCAAATAATTACTGATCAAATTTAAAACTACCATAATCTATTAAGAGGAATAATCTTAAGTTAAAAGTTTAACACATTAAGAAAATTATTACATTTAGAAACTGTTAATGTCTTGAGGCAGTATAATTTGTGGCATGCAAATTACCTTGACTACATTCATCCAGAATTTAAGAATGAGAGTACTTAGTGACTTCCAGCAAATATTGCACTTAATTTCAAGTCTTTTCAAAACTTTTTCTTGCTTTTCATAATAAAGACTGAAACTTCAAGGTAAATTCAGAAAGTGTTTATTAGGTAATGGGCAGATAAAAAAAATGTGGCTTCATTTCTCCAAAAAATGCACTCTACAGCTTGTAAAAGTAAGCTGCTGAAATGTTCAAGTGCAAACTGTGTGCCAGTGTTGAGAGACACATTGACTGGGGTGTCCGACACTCCAGCAGAGTAACAGACGGTCAGGAAAATGCTGGTGGAAAACAAATACTTACCTGCATTTGACATTTCATTTGAACTGCACTGACCAAAAATTCAATTTAGACGTAAACATGGGCAACACATGGAGAGAAACATGAAGGCTTTCAAATACATTGTGATTTCAAAATTATATGCAAACTGTGACTCTTGGCAGTGTAATTACATCCTGATGGAGTGCAGTCACTATTAAAATTGTGACAATGGACAAATTGAAGATGTTTTTTCTTGAAAATGGCTAGTCACACAGGCATGACATCTTTACTGCAGATTCTTTGACACAAATGGACAGTAACAATGCAGTCTGTGGAAGAATTGTATTGCTTTGAAGGAAGTTCGTAAACACCACCATAGGCTGTTATGGACATTATAAAACCACTTTTTTGAAGATCTGTATGACAGACCCTTCAATTACAAAAGTAAAAACTGAAACTTGTCCTACCTCGTGTTTTCTCCTTAGCGTAAGTTAGTTTAAATTAGATTAAATAGTGTGTAGGCTTAGGGACCAATAACCTCAGCAATTTGATCCCGTAAGACCTTACTGCAAATTTCCAAAATTAAAATTACAACCTAATGTAAGAAAATGTAGTGTAAGTTTCTTTACATTAAACAATATCTTCAGTAGAAACGAAAAAGAGTGTGACACAATGTATGTAATACACCGGTATAATGAGACTAAAAATAAAGTATAAATATTTTGGGTGTGAATGTACTTTTTTTTTTTCTCTCCTTGGGTTCTACTTATTTTCTGCAAAGCCAATGAAAAATGAAAGGTATGTAGACAAAAAATTACAATTGCAAATCAATGCTTTATTTATCAGCCTGTACCAAAAAAGAGCAGTTTCACATATTAAGTTTTGTTTATGTAACTGGAATGTTAAATTAAAAGATTAAGTTGAAAGAATTTGCAGTTTTCACTGGGTAGTCTTTGAAATGTTGTTCCCATTAACTTTTTTACAATAGTCATTACAAATGTTGAGATTAAACCAAAAAAACACTTGTCATTACTGTCTAAATAGTCGAGTTGTCATATAAAAATGTTCATTTATTGGCAACTCTTCATCAGTAACACTTTCGTGAAGAGAGATCTCACACTTCAACTTCTTAATTACTGCACAAGCACAATATCCTGCAAAGAAAGATAAAAAACGCACAATATCTTTCAATGAAGGAACGTCTTCCCCACTTCAGTTGACCATTGTTTTTAGAGTCTGCTTCCTCAACTTAAGAAAGGAATAAAATAAAATATTAATGCTATAAGAACAAAAACTTAAAGGCATAGGCATTACGCATTGGAAGTGAAGCTTTCATACTTAGAAATGTGTGTCACCCAAAACATTATATTGCAATCCCGCCAGTCGTCAACATTTCCCAAAGTGCCACTTGAACGTGTGTTTGAAGTTAGACTGCATTAAATACTTGGAACCTATCTCTTCAGTGCAAGAACAATGAATTTTTATAACTGAATTCAGGAATGTCTGCAGCAGTTTCAACCAAATTTGGTATATACATAACGCATTACTTGTATATGCAAAAGTATTGTGGGAGTAAATTACCCCTAGGGGTGGATAACATGTAAAAATGTTTGAACACAACCTGTTGATATTTCTTTCCTGTACTTAGTTGACTAGGAATACTTCAAAACTGTGTAATGCAATCTTTCTCTTCGTTGTGTCGTTCAGTGCATCGACCACGTAGGAGAATGAGCACTGCAGAATGGCAGCACCTTTTGGCACCAACCGTCATGCCACGCTGCTCCACTACCTCACAACATGCATTTAATGTTCTTGCTGGAGTCGTACAGTGTAAACCAGCGAAGAATCGGACAGTTGCCATTTACAGTACTTTTTCCCAAACCAACAATCAAATGACACTATCAACTTCAGAATATACGGGAAAGTGTGACAACAATGCAGGACAGTTAATCTCAAGATTAAAGTGAATGTCACCAGTAAGGAATAGCTGTTAAATGTACGTGACGTATGTAGATGCAGCTCAAGCTCCAGTCAAAATGCTAGTTTCCCTGTAAAATCATATAATAACAGGTAATCTGATCACAATCGTGATAAATTAATAGGACTGTGCTGTAGTGAAAGATGGGTAATACACAGTATGTACAGGGTGTTTCAAAAATGACCGGTATATTTGAAACGGCAATAAAAACTAAACGAGCAGCGATAGAAATACACCGTTTGTTGCAATATGCTTGGGACAACAGTACATTTTCAGGCGGACAAACTTTCGAAATTACAGTAGTTACAATTTTCAACAACAGATGGCGCTGCAAGTGATGTGAAAGATATAGAAGACAACGCAGTCTGTGGGTGCACCATTCTGTACGTCGTCTTTCTGCTGTAAGTGTGTGCTGTTCACAACGTGCAAGTGTGCTGTAGACGACATGGTTTATTCCTTAGAACAGAGGATTTTTCTCGTGTTGGAATTCCACCGCCTAGAACACAGTGTTGTTGCAACAAGACGAAGTTTTCAACGGAGGTTTAATGTAACCAAAGGACCGAAAAGCGATACAATAAAGGATCTGTTTGAAAAATTTCAACGGACTGGGAACGTGACGGATGAACGTGCTGGAAAGGTAGGGCGATCGCGTACGGCAACCACAGAGGGCAACGCGCAGCTAGTGCAGCAGGTGATCCAATGATCCAACAGCGGCCTCGGGTTTCCGTTCGCCGTGTTGCAGCTGCGGTCCAAATGACGCCAACGTCCACGTATCGTCTCATGCGCCAGAGTTTACACCTCTATCCATACAAAATTCAAACGCGGCAACCCCTCAGCGCCGCTACCATTGCTGCACGAGAGACATTCGCTAACGATATAGTGCACAGGATTGATGACGGCGATATGCATGTGGGCAGCATTTGGTTTACTGACAAAGCTTATTTTTACCTGGACGGCTTCGTCAATAAACAGAACTGGCGCATATGGGGAACCGAAAAGCCCCATGTTGCAGTCCCATCGTCCCTGCATCCTCAAAAAGTAATGGTCTGGGCCGCCATTTCTTCCAAAGGAATCACTGGCCCATTTTTCAGATCCGAAACGATTACTGCATCACGCTATCTGGACATTCTTCGTGAATTTGTGGCGGTACAAACTGCCTTAGACGACACTGCGAACACCTCGTGGCTTATGCAAGATGGTGCCCGGCTACATCGCACGGCCGACGTCTTTAATTTCCTGAATGAATATTTCGATGATCGTGTGATTGCTTTGGGCTATCCGAAACATACAGGAGATGGCGTGGATTGGCCTCCCTATTCGCCAGACATGAATCCCTGTGACTTCTTTCTGTGGGGACACTTGAAAGACCAGGTGTACCGCCAGAATCCAGAAACAATTGAACAGCTGAAGCAGTACATCTCATCTGCATGTGAAGCCATTCCGCCAGACACGTTGTCAAAGGTTTCGGGTAATTTCATTCAGAGACTACGCCATATTATTGCTACGCATGGTGGATATGTGGAAAATATCGTACTATAGAGTTTCCCAGACCGCAGCGCCATCTGTTGTTGAAAATTGTAACTACTGTAATTTCGAAAGTTTGTCTGCCTGAAAATGTAGTGTTGTCCCAAGCATATTGCAACAAACGGTGTATTTCTATCGCTGCTCGTTTAGCTTTTATTGCCGTTTCAAATATACCGGTCATTTTTGAAACACCCTGTATAAGAACCAGGACAGAACAATAACAGTGCAAGACAAATATGCAAGTGCTTGAATCAGAGAGGATATAGGACAAGTATGCAATGTTTCGCCCCTACTGGTCAGTCCACACAATGAAGAAGGTTCAGGTGTGGGATTTCAGTTCAGAGTGAAAGGATATTAATGATCAGAAATATTTATGACATTGCTGTCCCCAGTGAAAGTGAATAGTTACATGATCTGCTGAGTGGAATGAACAGTCTACTAATTGGTTTGTTGCTTGGTTTGGTGATTAAAGGGGCCATACTACGAGGTCATCAGTCCTTCCTACCTGTAACAGCCAAGTCAGTGGAACTACACATCGAAAAATGTCCTAGTGACCAAAACCTGAGGAACAAAAAACAAAAACCCCAAGGTCTATCAAAGATCAACAAAGCTTGGACAAAGGAAGAAGGGGAAAGGAAAAATGGCAGGCTACATGCCCCAGCAGGGTCCAGCTCGAGGCCATCAAACGGAGAAAGTGCGATGGGGAACATCATCCCCCCCCCCCCCCGGTCACTTACCAGAAGTGTACTACCCAGCAATACACAGGAAAGACTGGCGACATGGACAAGGTGAGAGAAGCACAGGAAAACAGGACGTTCAAGAAGGGGGAAGAAGACAAAAGAAAGGGCTGGGCGAGGGCTGGGGCAGACCAGCAGTCCCGGACAGCCACTAGCCAGTCAGGTCAGAGGAGGAACAGGGTGTCCTGCCAACCACTCAATGTGCCAACAAGGCTGCCCCATCACAAATAAACTATAAAAGCAGGTGAGCTGCGGAGGCATCGTCGGCTAACACCAGGGATAGAGAGTCGGGAAGATTATTTATTTTTATTTATTTATTGTTCCGTGGGACCAAATTAAGGAGAAATCTCCATGGTCTTGGAATGAGTCAATACATGAAATTATAACACGATATTAGAAACAGATAAAATGAAATATAAAAAAAAAAAACATATTTAGGTGACAAGTCGTACGTTTAAATGAAGACAATCAACAATGTAACACTGGAATTTGCTTAATTTTTTAGCTCTTCCAGGAGCTCCTCGACAGAACAGAAGGAGTGAACCATGAGGAAACTCTTCAGTTTAGACTTAAAAGAGTTTGGGCTACTGCTAAGATTTTTGAGTTCTTGTGGTAGCTTATTGAAAATGGATGCAGCAGAATACTGCACTCCTTTCTGCTCAAGAGTCAAGGAAGTGCATTCTACATGCAGATTTGATTTCTGCCTAGTATTAACTGAGTGAAAGCTGCTAACTCTTGGGAATAGGCTAATATTGCTAACAACAAACGACATTAAAGAAAATATATACTGTGAGGGCAATGTCAGAATTCTCAGATTTTTGAATAGGGGTCGACAAGAGGTTCTCGAACTTACACCACATATAGCTCGAACAGCCCGTTTTTGAGCCAAAAATACCCTTTTTGAATCAGAAGAATTACCCCAAAAAATAATACCATACGACATAAGCGTATGAAAGTATGCGAAGTAGACTACTTTTTGTGTTGAAGTGTCACTTATTTCAGATACTGTTCTAATGGTAAATAAAGCAGCATTTAGCTTCTGAACAAGATCCTGGACATGGGCTTTCCACAACAGCTTACTATCTATCCGAACGCCTAGGAATTTGAACTGTTCCATCTCGCTTATAATATGCCCATTCTGTCTGATCAAAACATCGGTTCTTGTTGAATTGTGAGTTAGAAACTGTAAAAACTGAGTCTTACTGTGATTTAGCATCAAATTATTTTCCACAAGCCACGAACTTATTTCATGAACTACATTATTTGTTACTGTTCAATATTACACACAAGATCCTTCACTATCAAGCTGGTGTCATCAGCAAACAGAAATATTTTTGAATCACCTGTAATACTAGAAGGCATATCATTTATATAAATAAGAAACAGCAGTGGCCCCAGCACTGACCCTTGGGGAACGCCCCACTTAACAGTGCCCCATTGGGACTGAACATCACTACCACTCTCAATATTGCGGAGAATTACCCTCTGCTTTCTGTTCTTAAAGTAAGAGGCGAACCAATTGTAAGCTACTCCCCTTACTCCATAATGGTCCAACTTCTGCAGTAATATTTTGTGGTCAACACAGTCAAAAGCCTTCATTAAATCAAAGAAAACACCTAGCATTCGCAACCTTTTATTTAATCTGTCGAAAACCTCACAGGGAAAAGAGAATATAGCATTTTCAGTTGTTAAACCATTTCTAAAACCAAACTGAACATTTGACAGCAAATTATGTGAATTTAAATGCTCCAGTAACCTTGTATATACAACCTTCTCGATAACTTTAGCAAACACCGATGGCATAGAAATAGGTCTAAAATTGTCAACATTATCCCTGTCTCCCTTTTTTTAAAGTGGCTTCACTACCGAGTACTTTAATCGGTCAGGAAACCGACCATTCCTAAAGGAAAAGTTACAGATATGGCTAAGTACTGGGCTAACATACATAGAACAATACTTCAGTATTCTGCTATATACCCCGTCATATCCATGAGAGTTCTTGGTCTTTAGTGATTTAATTATTAACTCAATCTCCCTCTTGTCAGAATCATGGAGGAGCATTTCAGGTAACAGTCTCGGAACACTTTTTTCTAAGAGCGCTATATGATTCCCTGTTGGGACTAGGTTTCTATTTAGTTCACCTGCTATATTCAGAAAGTGATTATTAAATACTGTACATATATGCGACTTATCAGTAACACGGACATTCCCACTACGCACTGATTCTATATCCTCGACCTGTCTCTGCAGACCAGCAACTTCCTATACGACTGACCATATGGTTTTAATTTTATCCTGAGACTTAGCTATTCTATCTGCATACCACATACTTTTTGCCTTCCTAATAACAGAAACCAGATGGCAGTTATAAGAGTCGAGGGGCATGAAAGGGAAGCAGTGGTTGGGAAAGGAGTAAGACAGGGTTGTAGCCTCTCCCCGATGTTATTCAATCTGTATATTGAGCAAGCAGTAAAGGAAACAAAAGAAAAATTCGGAGTAGGTATTAAAATTCATGGAGAAGAAGTAAAAACTTTGAGGTTCGCCGATGACATTGTAATTCTGTCAGAGACAGCAAAGGACTTGGAAGAGCAGTTGAACGGGATGGACAGTGTCTTGAAAGGAGGATATAAGATGAACATCAACAAAAGCAAAACGAGGATAATGGAATGTAGTCAAATTAAGTGGGGTGATGCTGAGGGAATTAGATTAGGAAATGAGACACTTAAAGTAGTAAAGGAGTTTTGCTATTTAGGGAGTAAAATAACCGATGATGGTCGAAGTAGAGAGGATATAAAATGTAGACTGGCAATGGCAAGGAAAGCGTTTCTCAAGAAGAGGAATTTGCTAACATCAAGTATAGATTTAAGTGTCAGGAAGTCGTTTCTGAAAGTATTTGTATGGAGTGTAGCCATGTATGGAAGTGAAACATGGACGATAACTAGTTTGGACAAGAAGAGAATAGAAGCTTTCGAAATGTGGTGCTACAGAAGAATCCTGATGATAAGGTGGGTAGATCACGTAACTAATGAGGAGGTATTGAATAGGATTGGGGAGAAGAGAAGTTTGTGGCACAACTTGACTAGAAGAAGGGATCGTTTGGTAGGACATGTTTTGAGGCATCAAGGGATCACAAATTTAGCATTGGAGGGCAGTGTAGAGGGTAAAAATCGTAGAGGGAGACCAAGAGATGAATACACTAAGCAGATTCAGAAGGATGTAGGTTGCAGTAGGTACTGGGAGATGAAGAAGCTTGCACAGGATAGAGTAGCATGGAGAGCTGCATCAAACCAGTCTCAGGACTGAAGACCACAACAACAACAACAACAATAACATTTTTAAGCACCTTACAATACTGTTTGTAATGGGCTACTGCATTTAGATTGTGACTGTTTCTAACGTTTTGATATAATTGCCACTTTGTTCTACAAGATATTCTTATCCCTCTAGTCAGGTACCCAGGCTGCCTGTTTGTGCTAGTACCCTGTTTTAAACGGTGTAACGGAAAGCAACTTTCAAAGAGCATGAGAAAAGTCTTGAGAAAAGCATTATATTTATCGTTTACTGTCTCAGCGCTATAAACATCTTGCCACTCTTGTTCCTTTATAAGGCTTACTAAGGTCTCTACAGCAACCGGATCAGCTTTCCTGAACAGCTGATGACTATATTTAACACGTGTTGCAGCATAAAAATCTTTTAAAGTTAAAATTTGCGCATCATGATCTGAAAGGCCATTCACCAAGAGTCTATCGCAAGGTGGCCAGGTTACGACAATCCAGCAAAACGTAGACCACTGTCAAATGATCAGCACAATTACAGTGGGGTGGATCCTCACAACGGAGGAGACGAGCATTAGACAGTGAGGTGTGGAGGCAGCAAAGGATGATGGAGTCCTTGTGAGAGGACCACAGAGAGGACCTCGACAAATTTGTGGTCTCCTTCATCACTCCTAGTTTGTTTGGCGAACTCAGAGTGTGCCATTCCATATTCCAAATCCTTAGAACTTTATAGCATAATACTGACTGGAGGTCCAGTTCTGGAATACTGATCTCAAGGTGTGGCCTGTGGGTATCCAATTCGGCCAGCCTGTCAGTTAAGTTCAATCCCTGGGATCCCGATGTGACTTAGGGTTCAGGCCAAGACCACGGCGAAAATGGAATGCTAGGTACACGGACGAACGGATGGCGAGGGTAGTACTGTTCGAGGGCTTGCAAACTGCTCAAAGAGTTGCTATGGATGAGGAAGGACTCACCAGTGCTGGAACACGCATGCTCAAGACCACAAGAGTTAACCACCAACTCCTCAGTGAAAACACTGCAGCCATCTGGCAAGAAGCAGAGTTCATTACATCCCACATGAATGTAAGGAAAGCCCAGTGTGAATTGGCAACCAAATGTTTTTTATTCCAGTCTTTGATCACAATATGAATTCTTTAGATGATGACCAGTTTTAGCCATAATGACCATCCTCAGATCTTTTTTACACCATGTCCTAAAGTGATAAGGCCATAATGGCATCGTCAAAACATATCTAAAAACAAAGATGATGTGATTTACCAAACGAAAGCGCTGGCACGTCGATAGACACACAAACAAACACAAACATACACAAAAAATTCTAGCTTTCGCAACCAACGGTTGTTAAATATGTCTGCTTGTGTCTCTATATGTGTGGATGGATATGTGTGTGTGCGCGAGTGTATACCCGTACTTTTTTCCCCCTAAGGTAAGTCTTTCCGCTCCCGGGATTGGAATGACTCCTTACCCTCTCCCTTAAAACCCAAATCCTTTCGCCTTTCTCTCTCCTTCCCTCTTTCCTGATGAGGCAACCGTTGGTTGCGAAAGCTAGAATTTTTTGTGTATGTTTGTGTGTCTATTGACGTGCCAGCGCTTTCGTTTGGTAAGTCACATCATCTTTGTATTATATATATATATATATATATATATATATATATATATATATAAAAAAGCGCTGGCAGGTCGATAGACACACAAACAAACACAAACATACACACAAAATCTAGCTTTCGCAACCAACGGTTGCCTCGTCAGGAAAGAGGGAAGGAGAAGGAAAGACAAAAGGATATGGGTTTTAGGGGAGAGGGTAAGGAGTCATTCCAATCCCGGGAGCGGAAAGACTTACCTTAGGGGGAAAAAAGGACAGGTATACACTCGCACACACACACATATCAATCCATACATACAAGACACAAGCAGACATTTGTAAAGGCAAAGAGTTTGAGCAGAGATGTCAGTCGGGACGGAAGTATAGAGGCAAAGATGATGTTGAAAGACAGGTGAGGTATGAGCGGCGGCAGATTGAAATTAGGAATTAGCGGAGATTGAGGCCTGGCGGATAGCGAGAAGAGAGGATATGCTGAAGGGCAAGTTCCCATCTCCGGAGTTCTGACAGGTTGGTGTTAGTGGGAAGTATCCAGATAACCCGGACGGTGTAACACTGTGCCAAGATGTGCTGGCCGTGCACCAAGGCATGTTTAGCCACAGGGTGATCCTCATTACCAACAAACACTGTCTGCCTGTGTCCATTCATGCGAATGGACAGTTTGTTGCTGGTCATTCCCACATAGAACGCTTCACAGTGTAGGCAGGTCAGTTGGTAAATCACGTGGGTGCTTTCACAAGTGGCTCTGCCTTTGATCGTGTACACCTTCCGGGTTACAGGACTGGAATAGGTGGTGGTGGGAGGGTGCATGGGACAGGTTTTACACCGGGGACGGTTACAGGGGTAGGAGCCAGAGGGTAGGGAAGGTGGTTTGGGGATTTCATAGGGATGAACTAAGAGGTTACGAAGGTTGGGTGGACGGCGGAAAGACACTCTTGGTGGAGTGGGGAGGATTTCATGAAGGATGGATCTCATTTCAGGGCAGGATTTGAGGAAGTCGTATCCCTGCTGGAGAGCCACATTCAGAAGCTGATCCAGTCCCGGAAAGTATCCTGTCACAAGTGGGGCACTTTTGGGGTTCTTCTGTGGAGGGTTCCGGGTTTGAGGAGATGAGGAAGTGGCTCTGGTTATTTGCTTCTGTACAAGGTCGGGAGGGTAGTTACGGGATGCAAAAGCTGTTTTCAGGTTGTTGGTGTAATGGTTCAAGGATTCCGGACTGGAGCAGATTCGTTTGCCACGAAGACCTAGGCTGTAGGGAAGGGACCGTTTGATGTGGAATGGGTGGCAGCTGTCATAATGGAGGTACTGTTGCTTGTTGGTGGGTTTGATGTGGACGGACGTGTGAAGCTGGCCATTGGACAGGTGGAGGTCAACGTCAAGGAAAGTGGCATGGGATTTAGAGTAGGACCAGGTGAATCCGATGGAACCAAAGGAGTTGAGGTTGGAGAGGAAATTCTGGAGTTCTTCTTCACTGTGAGACCAGATCATGAAAATGTCATCAATAAATCTGTACCAAACTTTGGGTTGGCAGGCCTGGGTAACCAAGAAGGCTTCCTCTAAGCGACCCATGAATAGGTTGGCGTACGAGGGGGCCATCCTGGTACCCATGGCTGTTCCCTTTAATTGTTGGTATGTCTGGCCTTCAAAAGTGAAGAAGTTGTGGGTCAGGATGAAGCTGGCTAAGGTAATGAGGAAAGAGGTTTTAGGTAGGGCGGCAGGTGATCGGCGTGAAAGGAAGTGCTCCATCGCAGCGAGGCCCTGGACATGCGGAATGTTTGTGTATAAGGAAGTGGCATCAATGGTTACAAGGATGGTTTCCGGGGGTAACAGACTGGGTAGGGATTCCAGGCGTTCGAGAAAGTGGTTGGTGTCTTTGATGAAGGATGGGAGACTGCATGTAATGGGTTGAAGGTGTTGATCTACGTAGGCAGAGATGCGTTCTGTGGGGGCTTGGTAACCAGCTACAATGGGACGGCCGGGATGATTGGGTTTGTGAATTTTGGGAAGAAGGTCCGCCACTTCCTCATCTCCTCAAACCCGGAACCCTCCACAGAAGAACCCCAAAAGTGCCCCACTTGTGACAGGATACTTTCCGGGACTGGATCAGATTCTGAATGTGGCTCTCCAGCAGGGATACGACTTCCTCAAATCCTGCCCTGAAATGAGATCCATCCTTCATGAAATCCTCCCCACTCCACCAAGAGTGTCTTTCCGCCGTCCACCCAACCTTCGTAACCTCTTAGTTCATCCCTATGAAATCCCCAAACCACCTTCCCTACCCTCTGGCTCCTACCCCTGTAACCGTCCCCGGTGTAAAACCTGTCCCATGCACCCTCCCACCACCACCTATTCCAGTCCTGTAACCCGGAAGGTGTACACGATCAAAGGCAGAGCCACTTGTGAAAGCACCCACGTGATTTACCAACTGACCTGCCTACACTGTGAAGCGTTCTATGTGGGAATGACCAGCAACAAACTGTCCATTCGCATGAATGGACACAGGCAGACAGTGTTTGTTGGTAATGAGGATCACCCTGTGGCTAAACATGCCTTGGTGCACGGCCAGCACATCTTGGCACAGTGTTACACCGTCCGGGTTATCTGGATACTTCCCACTAACACCAACCTGTCAGAACTCCGGAGATGGGAACTTGCCCTTCAGCATATCCTCTCTTCTCGCTATCCGCCAGGCCTCAATCTCCGCTAATTCCTAATTTCAATCTGCCGCCGCTCATACCTCACCTGTCTTTCAACATCATCTTTGCCTCTATACTTCCGTCCCGACTGACATCTCTGCTCAAACTCTTTGCCTTTACAAATGTCTGCTTGTGTCTTGTATGTATGGATTGATATGTGTGTGTGTGTGCGAGTGTATACCTGTCCTTTATTCCCCCTAAGGTAAGTCTTTCCGCTCCCGGGATTGGAATGACTCCTTACCCTCTCCCCTAAAACCCATATCCTTTTGTCTTTCCTTCTCCTTCCCTCTTTCCTGACGAGGCAACCGTTGGTTGCGAAAGCTAGATTTTGTGTTTGTTTGTGTGTCTATCGACCTGCCAGCGCTTTTGTTTGGTAAGTCTCATCATCTTTCTTTTTAAATATATATATATATATATTTTTCCCACGTGGAATGTTTCCCTCTATATATATATATATATATATATATATATATATATATATATATATATATATATATATATATATATCATTCCACGTAGGAAAAATATATCCAAAAACAAAGATGATGTGACTTACCAAAAGAAAGTGCTGGCAGGCCGACAGACACACAAACATACACACAAAATTCAAGCTTTCGCAACAAACTGTTGCCTCATCAGGAAAGAGGGAAGGAGAGGGAAAGACGAAAGTTGTGTCTGCATATGTGTGGATGGATATGTGTGTGTGTGCAAGTGTATACCCGTCCTTTTTTCCCCCAAGGTAAGTCTTTCCGCTCCCGGGACTGGAATGACTCCTTACCCTCTCCCTTAAAACCCACATCCTTTCGTCTTTCCCTCTCCTTCCCTCTTTCCTGATGAGGCAACAGTTTGTTGCGAAAGCTTGAATTTTGTGTGTATGTTTGCGTTCGTTTGTGTGTCTGTCGGCCTGCCAGCACTTTCATTTTATATATATATATATATATATAATAGAGGGAAACATTCCACGTGGGAAAAATATATATATTTAAAAAGAAAGATGATGGGACTTACCCAACAAAAGCGCTGGCAGGTCGATAGACACACAAATAAACACAAACATACACACAAAACTCAAGCTTTCGCAACAAACTGTTGCCTCATCAGGAAAGAGGGAAGGAGAGGGAAAGACGAAAGGATATGGGTTTTAAGGGAGAGGGTAAGGAGTCATTCCAATCCCGGGAGCGGAAAGACTTACCTTAGGGGGAAAAAAGGACAGGTATACACTGGCACACACACACATATCCATCCATACATACAAGACACAAGCAGACATTTGTAAAGGCAAAGAGTTTGAGCAGAGATGTCAGTCGGGACGGAAGTATAGAGGCAAAGATGATGTTGAAAGACAGGTGAGGTATGAGGGCGGCAGATTGAAATTAGGAATTAGCGGAGATTGAGGCCTGGCGGATAGCGAGAAGAGAGGATATGCTGAAGGGCAAGTTCCCATCTCCGGAGTTCTGACAGGTTGGTGTTAGTGGGAAGTATCCAGATAACCCGGACGGTGTAACACTGTGCCAAGATGTGCTGGCCGTGCACCAAGGCATGTTCAGCCACAGGGTGATCCTCATTACCAACAAACACTGTCTGCCTGTGTCCATTCATGCGAATGGACAGTTTGTTGCTGGTCATTCCCACATAGAACGCTTCACAGTGTAGGCAGGTCAGTTGGTAAATCACGTGGGTGCTTTCACACGTGGCTCTGCCTTTGATCGTGTACACCTTCCGGGTTACAGGACTGGAATAGGTGGTGGTGGGAGGGTGCATGGGACAGGTTTTACACCGGGGGCGGTTACAGGGGTAGGAGCCAGAGGGTAGGGAAGGTGGTTTGGGGATTTCATAGGGATGAACTAAGAGGTTACGAAGGTTAGGTGGACGGCGGAAAGACACTCTTGGTGGAGTGGGGAGGATTTCATGAAGGATGGATCTCATTTCAGGGCAGGATTTGAGGAAGTCGTATCCCTGCTGGAGAGCCACATTCAGAATCTGATCCAGTCCCGGAAAGTATCCAGTTACAAGTGGGGCACTTTTGGGGTTCTTCTGTGGAAGGTTCCGGGTTTGAGGAGATGAGGAAGTGGCTCTGGTTATTTGCTTCTGTACCAGGTCGGGAGGGTAGTTACGGGATGCAAAAGCTGTTTTCAGGTTGTTGGTGTAATGGTTCAAGGATTCCGGACTGGAGCAGATTCGTTTGCCACGAAGACCTAGGCTGTAGGGAAGGGACCGTTTGATGTGGAATGGGTGGCAGCTGTCATAATGGAGGTACTGTTGCTTGTTGGTGGGTTTGATGTGGACGGACGTGTGAAGCTGGCCATTGGACAGGTGGAGGTCAACGTCAAGGAAAGTGGCATGGGATTTAGAGTAGGACCAGGTGAATCTGATGGAACCAAAGGAGTTGAGGTTGGAGAGGAAATTCTGGAGTTCTTCTTCACTGTGAGTCCAGATCATGAAAATGTCATCAATAAATCTGTACCAAACTTTGGGTTGGCAGGCCTGGGTAACCAAGAAGGCTTCCTCTAAGCGACCCATGAATAGGTTGGCGTACGAGGGGGCCATCCTGGTACCCATGGCTGTTCCCTTTAATTGTTGGTATGTCTGGCCTTCAAAAGTGAAGAAGTTGTGGGTCAGGATGAAGCTGGCTAAGGTAATGAGGAAAGAGGTTTTAGGTAGGGCGGCAGGTGATCGGCGTGAAAGGAAGTGCTCCATCGCAGCGAGGCCCTGGACATGCCTACTCCCAACATCACCACTGCTGAAGCCCAGGCTATCCGTGATCTGAAGGCCGACCAATCCATCGTCATTCTTCCGGCGGACAAGGGTTCCACGACTGTGGTACTTGATCGTCGGGAGTATGTGGCTGAGGGACTGCGTCAGCTTTCAGACAACACTACTTACAAAGTTTGCCATGGTAATCCCATTCCTGATGTCCAGGCGGAGCTTCAAGGAATCCTCAGAACCTTAGGCCCCCTACAAAACCTTTCACCTGACTCCATCAACCTCCTGACCCCACCAACACCCCGCACCCCCACCTTCTACCTTCTTCCCAAAATTCACAAACCCAATCATCCCGGCCGTCCCATTGTAGCTGGTTACCAAGCCCCCACAGAACGCATCTCCGCCTACGTAGATCAACACCTTCAACCCATTACTTGCAGTCTCCCATCCTTCATCAAAGACACCAACCACTTTCTCGAACGCCTGGAATCCCTACCCAGTCTGTTACCCCCGGAAACCATCCTTGTAACCATTGATGCCACTTCCTTATACACAAATATTCCGCATGTCCAGGGCCTCGCTGCGATGGAGCACTTCCTTTCACGCCGATCACCTGCCGCCCTACCTAAAACCTCTTTCCTCATTACCTTAGCCAGCTTCATCCTGACCCACAACTTCTTCACTTTTGAAGGCCAGACATACCAACAATTAAAGGGAACAGCCATGGGTACCAGGATGGCCCCCTCGTACGCCAACCTATTCATGGGTCGCTTAGAGGAAGCCTTCTTGGTTACCCAGGCCTGCCAACCCAAAGTTTGGTACAGATTTATTGATGACATTTTCATGATCTGGACTCACAGTGAAGAAGAACTCCAGAATTTCCTCTCCAACCTCAACTCCTTTGGTTCCATCAGATTCACCTGGTCCTACTCTAAATCCCATGCCACTTTCCTTGACGTTGACCTCCACCTGTCCAATGGCCAGCTTCACACGTCCGTCCACATCAAACCCACCAACAAGCAACAGTACCTCCATTATGACAGCTGCCACCCATTCCACATCAAACGGTCCCTTCCCTACAGCCTAGGTCTTCGTGGCAAACGAATCTGCTCCAGTCCGGAATCCTTGAACCATTACACCAACAACCTGAAAACAGCTTTTGCATCCCGTAACTACCCTCCCGACCTGGTACAGAAGCAAATAACCAGAGCCACTTCCTCATCTCCTCAAACCCGGAACCTTCCACAGAAGAACCCCAAAAGTGCCCCACTTGTGACTGGATACTTTCCGGGACTGGATCAGATTCTGAATGTGGCTCTCCAGCAGGGATACGACTTCCTCAAATCCTGCCCTGAAATGAGATCCATCCTTCATGAAATCCTCCCCACCCCACCAAGAGTGTCTTTCCGCCGTCCACCTAACCTTCGTAACCTCTTAGTTCATCCCTATGAAATCCCCAAACCACCTTCCCTACCCTCTGGCTCCTACCCCTGTAACCGCCCCCGGTGTAAAACCTGTCCCATGCACCCTCCCACCACCACCTATTCCAGTCCTGTAACCCGGAAGGTGTACACGATCAAAGGCAGAGCCACGTGTGAAAGCACCCACGTGATTTACCAACTGACCTGCCTACACTGTGAAGCGTTCTATGTGGGAATGACCAGCAACAAACTGTCCATTCGCATGAATGGACACAGGCAGACAGTGTTTGTTGGTAATGAGGATCACCCTGTGGCTGAACATGCCTTGGTGCACGGCCAGCACATCTTGGCACAGTGTTACACCGTCCGGGTTATCTGGATACTTCCCACTAACACCAACCTGTCAGAACTCCGGAGATGGGAACTTGCCCTTCAGCATATCCTCTCTTCTCGCTATCCGCCAGGCCTCAATCTCCGCTAATTCCTAATTTCAATCTGCCGCCGCTCATACCTCACCTGTCTTTCAACATCATCTTTGCCTCTATACTTCCGTCCCGACTGACATCTCTGCTCAAACTCTTTGCCTTTACAAATGTCTGCTTGTGTCTTGTATGTATGGATGGATATGTGTGTGTGTGCCAGTGTATACCTGTCCTTTTTTCCCCCTAAGGTAAGTCTTTCCGCTCCCGGGATTGGAATGACTCCTTACCCTCTCCCTTAAAACCCATATCCTTTCGTCTTTCCCTCTCCTTCCCTCTTTCCTGATGAGGCAACAGTTTGTTGCGAAAGCTTGAGTTTTGTGTGTATGTTTGTGTTTATTTGTGTGTCTATCGACCTGCCAGCGCTTTTGTTGGGTAAGTCTCATCATCTTTCTTTTTAAATATATATATATATATATATATATATATATAGAGGGAAACATTCCACGTGGGAAAAATATATTTAAAAAGAAAGATGATGAGACTTACCACACAAAAGCGCTGGCAGGTCGATAGACACACAAACAAACACAAACATACACACAAAAATCTAGCTTTCGCAACCAACGGTTGCCTCGTCAGGAAAGAGGGAAGGAGAAGGAAAGACAAAAGGATTTGGGTTTTAAGGGAGAGGGTAAGGAGTCATTCCAATCCCGGGAGCGGGAAGACTTACCTTAGGGGGAAAAAAGGACAGGTATACACTCGCACACACACACATATCCATCCGCATATACACAGACACAAGCAGACATTTGTAAAGTTTTTGTGTGTATGTTTGTGTTTATATAAAAACAAAGATGATGTGACTTACCAAATGAAAGTGCTGGCACTTAAAACCCACATCCTTTCTTCTTTCCCTCTCCTTCCCTCTTTCCTGATGAGGCAACAGTTTGTTGCGAAAGCTTGAATTTTGTGTGTATGTTTGTGTTCGTTTGTGTGTCTGTCGATCTGCCAGCACTTTCATTTGTTAAGTCACATCATCTTTGTTTTTAGGTATATTTTTCCTTCGTGGAATGTTTCCTTCTATTATAACTATATATATATAAAAGATGATGAGACTTACCAAACAAAAGCGCTGGCAGGTCGATAGACACACAAACAAACACAAACATACACACAAAATTCTAGCTTTCGCAACCAACGGTTGCCTCGTCAGGAAAGAGGGAAGGAGAGGGAAAGACGAAAGGATTTGGGTTTTAAGGGAGAGGGTAAGGAGTCATTCCAATCCCGGGTGCAGAAAGACTTACCTTAGGAGGAAAAAAGGACAGGTATACACTCGCACACACACACATATCCATCCGCATATACACAGACATTTATATATATATATATATATATATATATATATATATATATATATATATATATATAAATCAGCATAGCATCATCATATAGATGTAAAAAAAGGTATATTCTACACCTTATCACTTTAGGACATGATGTAAAAAAGATCTGAGGATGGTCATATGGTCATTACGGACAGAAACCGGTCATCGTCTAAAGAATTCATATTGTGATCAAAGACTGGGATAAAAAAATTTGACAGTATTGGATCATTGTTTGTATACGTGACCATGTCCCAGTTGGTGAATGGCAACCATCGAGAGTTGGTGAATGGCAACCATCGAGCCATCAGTACAGACTACTTCTGAACAGCGTAACATGCTGAGTATGGAGAGGAGTTAACGGCAGAGGGTATCGGGCAGAACTGAGACTCGGATCTGAACCAGCAAAGAAGTGATAGAGGGGAAAGCTGGAGTTCTGAAAAAGGGGACCAGATGTGGATGGCGATTGTAAGCAGAGACCTAGGCTGTTGTTGCAGGAGGTGGATCTCTGCATCTGGAAAGAAGAGACAGTTGTTCGGTGCTCCAGGGAACAGCAGATCCATAACACAAAAGTGATCAACTATTGTCGTGCAGAACCCACAATGGAGAAACCCCTGCCTCCGCTAGGAGACTGATCATGGGGCTAGTCTGAAAAGTGCCAGTTACCAGTTGTACTCTGCAATGGTGTGATGGGTACAACATCTGTAATGTCAAAGGTGATAATGTTTGAGCTGTATGAAAGACTTGTAATCTAGATAAGGTTGGACCAATGCTTTGTAGTGCTGTATCAGAGTAGAGCAGTCCACGTCCCTTTTGGTATTGCTGAGGCATCAAAGAGCATTGAAGTGCGACCAACATGTCTGCTTTACTTGTTGAAGATGGGGAAACCATGTCAACCAGGCATCAAAGACCAGTCTCAACAAACAATGACAGTCCACCAAATTGAGGGACTGGCCATTAAGTTACAGGACGGGATGGGGACGGGCTGTACAGTGATGACAGAAATGTGTAACACAGATCTTGGCATTCGAAAATTTTAAGCTACGAGTGAGAGCCCAAGATTGCACACAGTATATAGCTCCCAGCAGTCTGCAATCTGCAATGCCCACCACAGACAAACAAAAATTATTGCAAAAGTCATCAGCATACAAAGAGGGGGCCACTGTAGGTCCCACAGCCGCCACCAGACCACTGACAGCCACTAAAGTGGAAGAGGAAGGATCACTTAAAATAAAATCCTGTAGAAACTCGTTCTTCTGCCGACGGGAGGTGCTAACGCGTACCTGAGAAGTACGACGTGAAAGTTCAGGATAAAAGTCGGCAGCAGGCCAGAGAGGGCCCACTCGTTAAGGTGGCAAGGATTTAGTAGCACCAAAAATGTTGTGTCCTACACTTTATGCAGATCAAAGAAGACTGCAACACAGTGTTGATGCCAGGGAAAAGACATTTGGATAGCAGACTCGAGGTGGGCTAAATTATCTGCTGGGAGTGGTCTCAGTAAAAATCAACCCGGGTTGATTGTCGCGACATTCAAGAGTCCAATACAACCTGTGACTTACCATACATTCAAGTAACTTGCAGAGGACACTAGTTAAGCTGATCGAATTACAGCTGTCCATCTGAAGATGTGGTTTAACAGATTTCAAAACTGAAACAATGACAATTTCTCATCACTGGGAAGGGAATTCCCCGTTGCTCCAGAAACAGTTAAAAAGGGCAAGTATATGACACTGGCTAGCCACCAGTAAGTGTTGAAGCATTTGGTTGCACAAACGGACCAGTCCAGGAGCAGAGTTGGAGCACATAGAAAGGTTGCTGCTGAATTCATACACTCTAAATGGGGCATTATAAGCCTCCAGGTGATGGGGAACGAAAGATAAAGGGAGTCGTTCCGGATGGTGTTCGAGAAGACGGAAAACGGGTGGATAGTTTGTCGCTGCTGAGGCTGGGGGAAATATCGAGCAAAATGCTCAGTGACAGAGTCTGGGCTGGTGAGGATAAAACCATTCAGGGAAATTCCCAGGACACCTGCAGGAGTACAGTGGCCAAAAACGTGCCTGATCTTTGCCTATGGCCCAACAAATCTGTTTCTGGTGTTTAAGAAGATAAAGGCCTGGGCACGAAGCCATTCAAAGGCCAGGATGCTGCTTTGAGATGGATGCCATTTTTAATGTCGGAGGCCACAATGGCGGCCTTCAGTAGCCACACCAAGTTCGAGGGTCCACCAATCGACAGTATTCCGTTGGGCAGAACCTGAGGAAGAGGGAATTGCTGAAGCAGCTGGTGAAAGAATCACACTGGTCAAACTCTGTGTGGCCTCATCAGCGCCGTTAAAAGGGATCCCAACCTGGCAGGGCATCTAGGCAAGATGCTGTAGGAAAGATAAGACGATCGGAAAATGATCGCTGCCGTGCACAGAGGCATTCACACCATCATTCTTCACACAGTCCACGCGTGAATGGAACAGGAAGAAAGTCTAATAACTGGCACAATGGGATGTACCCTCCGCCACGCAGCCCGTGGTGGTTTGAAGGGTGTAGATGTAGAAGTAACATATGCACAATACCAAAAATCTCAAATATTTAACTCAGGACTTAGCCAATTTAACTTTAATTAGAAGGAAGGTCAGCGTTGGCCGTAATTTTGATGGTTTATTGACAGCAAAATCGATTTTCAATCACATAAACCATCAAAATTAACTAAATGAATGTAGTGGATAATACAGTAAAATAGACTGGCGACTCCATAGAGCGCTGTGTGCACAACGACCATATACGTGAAATTAGAAGAAATGTCAGCTTTGGCCGTAATTTTGATGGTTTATGTGATTGAAAATCGATTTTGCTGTCAATAAACCATCAAAATTAGGGCCAAAGCTGACCTTCCTTCTAATTTCACGTATATGGTCGTTGTGCACACAGCACTCTATGGAGTCGCCAATCAATTTAACTTTATTATCCAGTACATTCATTTACTTAATTAGAATCTTTTGGTGTAATTAATTTGCCTAAAACTGTACTAATTGCACATACCAGTAATATAAAACCTTTTTTGATTGTTCCTGTGTAAACATAACACCCCATAATAACTTTCAGACACAGTAAATCAAAAATATGTATTAATAAGTGAAGTACACCTACAGGTAATGGAAACTGTTAGTAACTTTTGCCCTCATTTAGTTTTAGAGAATTAGCATTTTTATGTAAAACATTGTTACTGAAGTAGAATTCCAAAGTTTGGCAATTTAGACAGCACAATTCAATGACAATTATTGTTTTATCTAAAAGTTCTCAGTCAAACAAATCTTATTCCACTATTCAGTTATTCAGAAATAACCTTCTTTAATTGTAATTTGTAAAATGACAGCAAACAATAGCAGAAATGTACTGCCAATTATTGCAATCTTATAAAAGGAAGACCACGGGAAGCCTTTTAGCCAGTCTGCAGAAGGTTATGATACGAGCCGGATCTGTGCCCAAAATTACTGGACAATGTACCGCAGACAATTCAGTACAGAATAAAATTCGAAAATGTATCGCGAGCCAAATTTTGTGTCTGAGAGTTTATTCAGTGACTGTTTTTAATGATTGACTGAACCTGTAATTAACTTCATGTAATGTGTTAAATCTTCTAATAAAGCCTTCTGCTAACTGTTGTACAGTTGTATTGTATTGTAAGGCGCCACATATACCGTTTGTATATGTATACGTGCATGTCGTCGTCGTCATCTCTTCTTTCCCTCGTCGATATCAGAGCGTGAGAAATGTTTATGTATGTGTTGTTGACAACACACTACACGACTACGGTACCACCTGATTCCAGGATAGCTAGCTTAATATAGTATAAAGATAGTGAATTTTGATGCAGCGTAATTTCAGTCTGATTTTATTCTTTACTTAATCTTTGAATCAGCTACTTTTAATCAGGCCCAAAACTCTACTTTTAACGAGAGCAATTACGATCAGTCTGTCGAATTATTAATAATACGTAAGGCTCTACACCACTATAAGAAAATATCACTGTCCATAAAATAACAAAATATACAAATGAACTTGTTTATATCTTTCCTTTTATTCAATCAAATGCTTTCAAATGTTTATTTCGCACCCACAAATCATTCACACCTCAATGTAGAGTGTGAACGTGTGCATGAAAAATAGTACACTGTTTCTGCGGATAACCACGTATGAACTTTTGGGTTGCTAGTTTACTTCGATCAACAGGATTTAGAAACTGATCTTTCTATCCACACTTTCGTCCTCCACAGTGGCCCATCAACAGTGGGATAACCATTAAATATTCTACCCTTTCGTGATAACTAATAATTCACGTAAATTGTATTTTCGCGAGTTTAAAGCAAACGTCGGCAGTGTGAAAGCAGTCTTGATACCGTGACACACTTGCGACGCTTACTAGCCTGTCTCAAAATTGACCTGCATACATCTACAATCAATTCAAAGGTAATAATTCGCCCAAAGTGATTGTGTGCAATTGAACTTCATCAAATCAATTATTTCTTGAATCGTAATAACTGATCCCGACACTGACTGTTCATAAACGCAGAATTAACACACTTTCTTTCCTAAGAGTAAAAGAATGACGTCACGTCATCTACATAGTTATTTAAATATTATTCCAAATGACCTCAAACGTTCATAGTCATATTTTAACAGTAATCAGAAAAAAAATATGATTTATTATCGGAAAATAAAATATAACAGCTCGCAAATTGCAACTGAATGACAACTTTGCATAGCGTCGGGACTTAATCATGCAAAACCATACAAAGAAATGCCCGAAATCTCAACTTCTCCCTACCAACTGACAGATACAAATAAGATATTCAAGACTTCATAGATCAATCCCACCTGTAATGTTATACTGTGACAATAGGAATGGACTGTGAACTGTGTTATTTCCAAATTATATTTACTGTGCACATCATTTTTGGATTGGTTTGGCTGTCAGATTTCAAGAACAGTGATTTAAGAACATGAACTAGTGACTTGGTTAATTAAATGTCTGCCACACATGAACTTAGATCACTTCTACGTTAGGTTACTGTACTCGAATAACCATGTTACACGATATCAAATGAGTGTAACATGAGGCTAGCTGTTTATTTGTCCATAAATTATAATAAATGATACCCGATATGGCCATAAACTGTAGGTTGTGCAGTCAAAGTGTTTGAACTGCAAACCTGGCGTGGACCTCATTTAAAATAGCCTACTTTAGACAACCACTTTTCAGCCAGATTCAATGGAGGTGCAGCTACTGGAAGCATATCAGGACAGGTAAGTATGGCTACACTTCAAGCCCAACAGGAAGTGATTGAATAGCGTGCAATTTGTTGCATTAGGTAGTAGGGAAGGAGTAGAAGAAAAGTTTATGGGATAATAGTTGGAATGAGAGAAGAAAGGCTAATTTAGTTCTGTACGGAGGTACATTTGGAAAAGACTGGGGAATGGGGGAAGATTCTCTCTGGACAATTTAATGAGAGTCGTGCAGAAGACTCAATACAGAAATAAGTGGATACTGAAATACTAAGGAATGATGAGACGAGTTTGATGTTTTCTGTGCTTGTAGATAACGTGATAGGGAACACCACGGTAGGCACTTCAGATGAAGAAGACTGGCCATCACTAAAATAGGCAATCACAGAAGTTGGATAGACAAAAATTGGCACAAGGAAGGTAATAGTGAATGCTTGAGTAACAGAGGAAATACTTCTATTAATATGAAGCATGCAATACTGAAGACAGAAAGGTAGATAAGGGCAAGGACTATTGCAAAATCAATTTATCAGCTCACAGATCCAAGTGCTGACAAGAATAATATACCATACAGAAGAATAGAAAAGAAAATTGAGGATCTGTTAGACGACTATAAGTTCAGCAATTGGAAAGGAAAAATCAACAGGGAAGCAGTTCTGATGTGATTGATAATGGAAGCATGACTTAAGAAAAATCGAGACATGGTCATAGGATCTGAAAAAAGCATTTGCCAGTGTAAAACGTTGCAAGAGGTTTGAAATTCTGACAAATATAGGAGTGAGGTATAGGGAAATATAGATAACGCACAATATCAACACGAACCAAGAGTGAACAATTAGAATTGAAACAAAACACGAATTGCTCAGATTAAAAAGTGAACAAGACATGGACGCAGTCTTTCGTGCCTATTGTTCAAACTATGCATCAAAGAAGCAATGACTGAAATAAAAGAAAAGTGAAAGAGTGGGACTAAAATACGGAGTGGAAGAATACCAGTCATAATATTTGCTGATGACACTGGGAAGTAACGAATAATTACAGGATGTTATGACTGGAATGAACAGTCTAATGAGTATACAGTGTGGATTGGGTGTAAACCGTCAAAAGATGATGTAATGTGGAGTAGCAGCAGTGAAGACTAACGATAAACATCAAAATTGGTAACCATGAAGTAGATGAAATTAAGGAATTCTACTACCTTGTACGAAAAGTAACACGGCAGGTGAAGCAAGGAGCACATGAAAAGCAGACTGGCATGGGAGAAAGAGGGCATTCCCTGCCTTAATCTGAGGAAGAAATTGCTGAGAATGTATGTTTGGAGTGCAGCATTGTATGCTAGTGAAACACTGACTGTGGAAAAACTGCAACAGAAAAGAATAGACGTGTTGGAGATGTGGTTCTATAGAACAATGCTGATAATAAGGTGGACTGATAAGACAATCAATGAAGAAAGAAAGGTTTGTGTTGTGTACATAGTTCCGCGTAGTCAGCGCGTATACAACTTTCCCACTAGATGGCGCCCCGCTAAGCACAACAGCGCAGCGCTCGTCCGTCTCCGCACTACGAATGGCGCTGTCATAGAGACGGACCAAATTCTGCTTCCGCCGATCCGCGTATTAATATGTCATGCAGCCAATGAGATTGCTAACGTACAACCTTTTCTCCTCGCGGATCACACTCGCGCAGTGATACCTGAACACGGGAGGTATTATGAGTGTACAAACCTCCGATTAATCAGTCTGCATTAGTCTGCATTTGTCTGTACCAGTCTATAGTCAAGTTTCAGTCTGCGCCTAATAAGATTATCATATTCCTGTACATAGCCATGAAGATCAATGAATAGACACTTTGTCAAGTATCAGAGATATGTGAAAATAAGATTAACGTACCAAGACCAAAGGAACTTCAGATTGTCAATTGTAAACAGCATCCAGAATCAAGTTAAGTAAGGTCTATATTTTTTATTATTTTAATAAATGTGTGTGAAAATTAATCAAGTTCTGTTTAAAGTTGGTCACCGTCAATCTGCTACTCTAAGCGTGCAAGTGGCATTTCTATCATCTGACCAAACGGCAGAAGATAAACACGCCACGATAAGACCACAAGACATATTGCCGACACTCGCCTACTTCGCTAGAGCGACAAGTCAAATAATCTGATTGTGTATGTACCGAAGGTCTTACAGTGCGCACACCACAGTTTGGAAATAGTGATTAGAAGGGACAGAATTATAGGTCGAGGTTGTGTTGTACAGGGTGATACTGTTGAGGTAGACAGAGATAGGAATATGTCTAACAAATAATTGAGGAAATGCGGTGAAAGTGCTACTCTGAGATGAAGGGATTGGCACAAGAAATGGATGTGTGATGGCCGTAGAAAACAATCCACAGAAGTCAACGTTATTGATGGGAGTAGTTTTTGCATCTCACAACAGGCTGCACTCAATTCAGCAGTGCACTAACAGGTACACCCACACACTCTACAGAAAAATTGACAATGCTTGAGGGAAGCAACCGCCGGCCTGAGCTCATCGAGTTCACTACGAGCAATGACACAGTGTCATTGGCAGCAAATTGGAGGTCGCCCTTCAATTTGACGAAGGGCCTAGCACTCTTGACGAGATGCCCAGCCCCCGTGGTCACGAGGCAGGTAAGACACCCCAGTCGGGCTGTGCAGTGGAGAAGTACAGCCGAGTACCTAGGAGTCATTCCTGACAGTTATCGTATTTGACATCGACGTGTCAAAGAACTGAGGGAACGAACTGTGGGGGCTAGGGAAAGGGGGTCAGTACTGGTTCCGCCCACAGTCGAAAAAGACTCCACACTCCGATAGGATCTCGAGATCAATCGATACGAAATGCTACTGCTTCCGATTTTGGAGTACACAGCTGTAACATGGGGAAACAGAGATGATACTCGCATGAAACACCTACACAGGGTGCAAAATCAAGCTCTCAAACTTGTTTTGCAGCTATTTCAGGGATTCTTGATGGTGGAACTCCACGAGGCTGCCAGAATACCTCTCCTCTGGAAGAGATTTAAGCTATCGCCAGTGATTTCTATGATAAATGGAGGATGTCACAGAACCGACACGACCAAAACCTGGACACCAGGGTGCACAGCCACAATCCCACCAGGTTGCCGTACCTGCTGGCCAAATAACTCTATAAGGTCAGTTCTTTCGTGGGTTTCAAGTTAACACCAAACGAAGATAAGAAAGAAGAAAACCAAAGATGAGGAAAAGAGGAAGGCCTCTCAAGTGGACGGAGGCAACAAAGTGATTTCAAAACCCTCTGCAAGTCGGCGATGCTCTGCGGAGATATACTGACCGGCCAGATTACTGCGGGCTCTGCAGTCGCTGCCCCCAAGTAATCTGCCCGAACCACTGACACACCCCAGAGCTCGGACCGACTCTCCTAGGCCGATACGCTCTGCACTCTGCCAGCTCCGTCGCCGACACGTCTCTTCCCCGAGCGCACTCACCGGACATTCTCTATGTACCAGACGATGTCTAAAAACATTACTATAAAATTTCTTACCTGTCCACAGAGCTCCAGTAACGATACTAAATCAATTTCAGGTACCTTGTTACAATGTAAAGTATCCCCACCCACTTTGTTTTTTTAAAAGCAATTTTTTTGTAAATAAAACTGATTTAGTTTTTAAAGTATGTCACTTATTGCTGAAGGTAGCAAATCATAATTCACAGTTTCTAAAGAAAGCAGACTGCAGTTGTAGAAAGTTGAAGGGCTTGTAGGGAAAGCCACAGATCAGAAGGGAGGGGGATAGGATTGCAGCATATAATCAGTATTATTCGGTCTGTAAATAGAGTAGGCTGTGAAGGAAAGTAAGGAGAAATTTAGGACGGGAATGAATGTTCATGAAGAAAAAATATAAAGAAATTAAGGTTTGCCGACATCATTGTAATTATGTCAGACCCTGCGAAGGATATAGAAGGGCAGCTGAACAGGTGATATTTTGAAAAGATGGTAGAAGACGAGAATCGACAAAAGTAAAACACAGCTAATGGAATGTAGTCTAATTAAATCAGGGGACGCTGAGGGATTTAGATTAGGAACTCCAAAAGTAGTAGATGGGTTTTGCTATTTGGTTAGTAGAATAACTGACAGCAGCTGAAGTACAGAGATATAAAATGCACACTGGCAACAGCAAGAAGTGCTTTCTGAAGAAGAGAAATTTGTTAACACTGAATACGAATTTATATGTTACGAAGTGTTTTTGGAAAGTATTTCTGTGGAGTGTAGCCTCGTACAGAAGTGAAACAGGAATGATACACATTTCTACAAGAATAGAACACAAACTTACGAAATCTGGTGACAAACAGGAACAGTGCTGGATAGGCTAAACAAGTGATGAAGAGGTGGTCTGTTTCTTCAAATGAGATACGGATGCCCAAATTATCCAGTTACACGATATACCAGTTCATCTCTTTAGAGAACCAACATTTTTTGTGGTGGTGTCCTCAAGTTAACAGATTTTCCATATTATCACCAGCCTACCACCACTTCTGTTGCAACCGGTAACCCCATATTCACCGAGTGTCTCCAGTAATGAGCTAGAGTGACCAGACCACGTAGGAGACACCGAGAATTTATTTATTGCAGTCAAATATTACGTCTAGGCCCAGTCACAGCCAATCAGTTGGACTGATAACTTTCTTATCAAAATATTAACAATTCCTCTTACCAGTGCCGCCATCTGTGTGATGGCACAAATGTAGGAGGCACTGAGAATTTATTTACAGCAGTCAAATACTATGTCTACACCCAGTCACAGCCAATCAGTCGAACTGATAGCTTTCTTATCAAAATATTAACTATTCCTCTTACCAGTGCCGTGACCTGCCGTCTATATGTAGCACTTTCCGACGAGCTCTCTTTCCCGTAAAGGCGAATGTAAGGTACAGTAGGAAAATAAATAAATAAAGGTGTCATTGTGTCACAGAAAATAAACATTCACTTTTTATTTATTTCGAAACCGCTATCAGAACGACAGTGCGGGAGAGGTTCCCTTATTTACAATGAGCTCGAGACGAGCTGCGGCAGACTACGCAGTACGAGAGGTCTGCAAAACTGGCGCGGAGGCAGGCGCCCGCCAGGCGGAGAGCGGCACCCCGAGTACAGTCGGCAGCTGCAGCCGCACTCCCCCGGGTCGGGCTGCCGAGCTGCCGGCGCGCCGCACTACGGGCACTACGACGGAGACCGCCGTCAGGTGGTCGGGTTGAGGCGGTGGGCTGCAAACGAGAGAGGAGCTGCGTCAGAGACTCCCACTGTACACTGTCAAACTGAGAATGCGACTACAGTACGGAGTCCGTTTCCTTTCGCAGTTGCCGTGAATCCCGTAACACACAAACGACAGTATTGCCACTTGTTAAAGATACTCGAAGTCTCAATTATAACTTGAAGAAAGTTACATAATTAGTTTTTCACTATCAAAATTAATTTGCTGACTGCGAATTCAATGTGAGCTTTATTAAGTATAAATCTACTACCCAATAGCGACACCAGAAAATTTGTGCCGGAACTAAAAACTGGATTTCTCACTTACTGTGAGTGGTCACCTTAACCATTTCACCTACCCGTGCACTCTCCCTGAACCGACCTAAACTTCAACTTCCACACGTTACACTGTCTACATCCTTACTTCGTAGTCCGGTAAATTCCTCACCTAACTATTGCAACTTTTAAGACGTAGAATAGCAATGAATAGAAATTAGAAAATTTTATTAAAACTCATTCACACTGCCACAAGCAAACTCAAGTTGTGTCAGAGACGGAGGTGGAAGCAGGAAGCGAGACAGTACGTCACGAGTGGGTCAGGTCGTCGACACATTACGATATTTGCACTTTCGACATTGCAGCCCAGTCAGCAATCTAATATATAAGAAATCGAGGCCGATAGTTTCTTATATATTACATTCCGATGTGTTCTGCAGAAAGTGAGACGAGCATATTCCTCAGTTCGGGAGACGTGTCGCATTGAACTGTGCTCTATCACATTGAACTGTATCTCTTTCACGACAACACACAGTATGAAACTGATGCGGCAGTCAACGGGCCGTTATGTGACTGTAGCAGAATAAAGATGACACGTGCGGTCGTTACAAACTGAGCCTCGTGCTATCTCCCTTTAAATAACCCAGCTCTCATCACATGTTTATCACTGGGGTCAATAGCATTCGCAGTACTAACACTGGAGTTCACAATTATGATACTGTAGTGAATCTACGTTCTAGAAGCACCGGCACAGCCTACGAACGAGCCGAAGGTGCACTCGAGATGGCGACCTCGAACTTGACAAACTTGATGCTGCGCGCCACAGAAAACTGGCAGTCTTCTGACAACACCACATCACAGATTGCTGCCAGCACTGTACTTCAATGTGGAAGGTGGCAACGGGGCCTCTGTGTCCACACTCCCATTTGACACTCAGGTGCCTGCGGATGCAGACACCTATCGGGGGTAGGCAGGAGCCGACCGACTGCAAGACTACCGATACTGGGTATATCACGGACAGCTCATCGAGGGTTGCCGTAGAAATCAGACTGGGACTGAGGACACTCCAGTCAGCCCAAAATGAACTACAGGCAGGGGATATGCCTGCTTGTTGACAACCTGCTGCAGCACTACAGTCACTGGCATCATCTCCTGGGGATTGAATCACTGACCTCATTCGACAGTAACTCCTGAGTAAACAGGAACACGAGCCCCCCCCCCCCCCCCCCACACACACAAAAAGCTTCGAACTGGCAAAAGTTAAAGAGGTTGAGATAGCCATTTTTCATTGCAGTCAGATGGCCAAAGATTCCAGCCAGGTGACTGTTGCACGTGTTGCCCCTGCATACGAAGTCTTTTCAGGTCCGTATGACCACGGTATCGACACCAGTCGGGTGAGCTGCCAGCACGTGGTATGCCAGATGACCACATGGAACGTTCTCCACAAGATCTGCCCCTACGGATACCACTTACAACATGTGCAGGCCTCATTACTTACAGACTCGGCCCCGCAGTCACAGTTCTGTGGACTGTTCGTCACACGGACCACGGAGGTGCCGGGATTTTCTCGTCATCTGTTCTATTCGCAGAGTTGGTTACCTTTACGAGGGGCAGTGTCGTCAACGTACACGACACCCACCTGTGATCTGCAGAGAATACCCACGGTGCAGTGGCAGTGGCAGTGGTCTGTCGACACCAGCTCGGCCTCAATCTGCGGGTGGGGATTACTGGCGACCGCCTTGTGGGACTGCCCGTCATTCCGTGACAGCTAACAGGCATGACGTACCCGCTCTTTCTGTGGGTGACGTTGCTGGGAGATGGGCCTTTAGTGGTATGGCGGGTAATGAGCCTACTGCAGATAATGGAGTTCCAGCCCACTGCCCTCTTCAGTGTAGAGCAAAACACTAGCACAGGCACAACATTCCCACATGTCTCACGTGTGCCTTCAATCATTCAAACCTAAAATACAGATCTTTTATCTCCACCTTCGAGTGGAATGCAATTTCTGGCAATATTTTTTTACAATCTACACTACTGGCCATTAAAATTGCTACACCAAGAAGAAATGCAGATGATAAACGGGTATTCATTCGACAAATATATTATACTAGAACTGACATGTGATTACATTTTCACGCAATCTGGGTGCACAGCTCCTGAGAAATCAGTACCCAGAACAACCACCTCTGGCCGTAATAATGGCCTTGATACGCCGGGGCATTGAGTCTAACAGAGCTTGGATTGTGTCCACAGGTACAGCTGCCCATGCAGCTTCAACACGATACCACAGTTCATAAAGAGTAGTGACTGGTGTACTGTGACGAGCCAGTTGCTCGGCCACCATTGACCAGACATTTTCAATTGGTGAGACATCTGGAGAATGCGCTGGCCAGGGCAGCAGTCGAACATTTTCTGTATCCAGAAAGGCCCGTACAGGACCTGCAACATGCGGTCGTGCATTATCCTGCCGAAATGAAGGGTTTCACAGCGATCGAATGAAGGGTACAACCACGGGTCGTAACACATCTGAAATGTAACGTCCACTGTTCAAAGTGCCGTCAATGCGAACAAGAGGTGACCGAGACATGCACCCAATGGCACCCCATACCATCACGCCGGGTGATACGCCAGTATGGCGATGACAAATGTACGCTTCCAATGTGCGTTCACCGCGATGTCGCCAAATACGGATTCGACCATCATGATACTGTAAACAGAACCTGGATTCATGCCAAAAAATGAGGTTTTGCCATTCGTGCACCTAGGTTCGTTGTCGAGTACACCATTGCAGGCGCTCCTGTCTTTGATGCAGCATCAAGGGTAACCGCAGCCACGGTCTCCGAGCTGATAGTCCGTGCTGCTGCAAACATCGTCGAACTGTTCTTGCAGATGGTGGTTGTCTTGCAAACGTCCCCATCTGTTGACTCAGGCATCGAGACGTGGCTGCACGATCCGTTACAGCCGGGTGGATAAGATGCCTGTCATCTCGACTGCTAGTGATACGAGGCCGTCGGGATCCAGCACGGCGTTCCGTGTTACCCTCCTGAACCCACCAATTCCATATTCTGCTAACAGTCATCGGATCTCAACCAACGCAAGCAGCAATGTCGCGATACGGTAAAGCGCAATCACGATAGGCTACAATCCGATCTTTATCAAAGTCGTAAACATGATGGTACGCATTTCTCCTCCTTACACAAGGCTTCACAACAATGTTTCACCAGGCAATGCCGGTCAACTGCCGTTTGTGTATGAGAAATCGGTTGGAAACTTTCCTCATGTCAGCATGCTGTAGGTGTCGCCTTGTGTGAATGCTCTGAAAAGATAATCATTTGCATATCACACCATCTTCTTCCTGTCGGTTAAATTTTGCGTCTGTAGCACATCATCTTCATGGTGTAGCAATTTTAAAGGCCAGTAGTGTATTTTGCTCCTTTTTCTCTCGGGGACCGTTTCGTGCAGTTTATCTGCACTCGACAAAATCATCCTCTACAGTAAAAGTGAGGAGGCAGCAGCTTCCTTACTAGTTTACTCAAATTTAGATGGCACACGTGTAAGCAGCATTAAGAAATTGGGCTCCAGCACCCGGAGACTGTGGCCTCGTGTGTGCAAGTCGAGTCCCTGCGAACGTGTGCACGGTTTCAACTTCGGAAGAATACTTTGACCGAAATCGCAATATTTTAGCAGTCTTTTCCACCGCATCCGTCTGCGACTCGATGCCTGCACCGTGTAGGGAGTATCCGTTTGTCCCTTCCGTATTCACAGAGTATACGCCCGGGGAAAAACTGGGGAATTTCTCGATCTGGGAAAAATCTGAGAATTTTTTAGAAGTCCGGATATTTTTCAATTGTCAAGTTTTCAGTTAAATTTTTGTAATTTTGACTGGTAAGAACCGATATTCTAACAATAAAGGAAAAATTTCCTTTAACCTGCTACTGTTTGAGATGCATTACTTTCAAAGTAAATTTCCTTTTACGCAAGATAAATTATGTCGTGTGTGACAGTGTGTGACGAATTTCATAAATTACGGAACATTTGACTCTCATTTGAAACTAAACTTAACATTCTGTGAACCAGGCACTTGGAAAAATATCGGGTCCAGAAGACCAGCCATTTATATCTGTATTTAATATTTTACTGGCATATTTGTGTTTAATTTCTTAATGGGTAACACATGCTAAAGAAGACCAAGCGTCGAGGTCAGTTTTTCATACTTATTTTAATTTCTTTCCTAGATTACGAGCTATGCAATAATGATAGCAAAAACTGTTACGGTCGATGCGCTCGGTAGAACCTGTATTCAGCCAGGTAACCCACGAAAAGTTCGGTGCCAGGAGTGAAATTTGTAATTGTGCTTGTCAGAAATATTTAGCTGTTGCCATTTAAGCTGTTCTCTTAGGATTCTGCCTAACCACACCCTTCAAAAAAGAACAGCACAAATTTTTTGACAACTAATGTCATTAGTGAAAGATTAGTGTTTCTTGTAGCTATACCGTATGTATATTAATTTAAACCATTGATTTTTCCTATTTGTGTGTTTGTGCTTCTTAGCGGTGATGTTGCTATTGGCTGACTACATCAAATCTCCTACACTATGAAGTCTGCTGTTACTGGCTCTCGAGATCACGTGACGTGAGCTACAATTAGCTGACAAGAGCAAATCTCGATCTAAGTCTCAGTGCTTCGGTAGCTACCATACTGTTTTTGATGAAATTGGTATTTATACTTCCATAATACATAAACAAGCAGTGTACATGTTGCCTCACATCAAAGATCTTTACAAACTGGGCTGGGTTTCATTTCATTAAGTGCGACGAAGTTTTACGGCATTGTATAAAACTTTTAACACTCAATGGACTGATAAGAATGGACTAGTAAGTTTTACAGCTCCAGGGGGAAGTACATTGTCACTTAGCACAGAAAAAAAATGTACTTTCACCCAAGGTGTTGTGCATTTTCATCCTCAAAAAAGTGTATTTTGACCTGGGAAAAGGTGTATTTTTAACCAGGACTTATGGTTTATCTTTTTCTTTTCCTGATATTGTCGTCATTCCATTCTGGACTTTCCACTTTTTGACGAAGCAGCAAAGTAAAAGTTCGCTGCCAATAAGGTATACACATTAAGTTTCTGTGATATCTTTGTCTCATGTTGGTGCATACCTTGACTTGTTCCACGTCTGAGGGTTCTCCTCTTTGATGACAGCTATGAAACACAATGCACCTACCTTGCTTGGGCAGTCGGATAGACTCTGTATCCCCGACAGTGACCTCGTGCAGCAGCCCGTGGTACGTGTACTGCACACGCAGGGCCTTCTCCTCCCCCAGGCACGGATCGTAGAATCCGGGCAGCTGACTCTGCAAGATACCGCACAAACCTGTCAGACCACACGTGTCCCATTTCCTCCGCATATTACACACTGCGTATGATCAGTGCATAAACCTTTCAGGAAAGTATCATACACACGGTCGCAAACGCAGATTTAGTGTAACATAGGTTATTCCACTGAGAACACTCGTGCTGGCAGAAGGTTTTCGTGTCTTTTATAAACATTTCATGTAGTGGAAAAAAATGCATTGTGGTCTGTGCAGATGGTGGATATGCAGTGACATAATGTAGCAGGGGCAAGGCATGGCACAGTGAGCACATTAGTACTTGCTCAATGTGGGCGTTTATGTCTCCGTGATACTCCTGAAGGTGTCATAAACACCTCAGAGAGGACGGACATATTTCAATGTAAATGCTCACGACAAGGAAAGGTTGTAAATCTCAGATCTTAAGTTGAATTAGGTGTAGTCAGATTTGAAGTTATGACTTATTGATAACTGGACCTGTCTTCAAAATTAATGTAAATAGTTGAAACAATACAGCAAATTATTGTCAAAGACATTTTTTATTCAGTAGCTGGAACTAGTGAGAAACTTTCTTACAGCATGACCCTGCCTGGAGAGAAAGTTGATAAGCTCCCAAACAAAAAAGGCAACTGTATTTGAAGAAGATCACTGAAAGGTAACTTAGACCACATCAAACTGACAGATCTACTATGCAGTGTTCCCTACTCGTGGTGTTAGAATGAAGTCCAACATTCAACATTCGCAAAAGTTTTGTTACATTTTATTCCATTTTTTGTAGCAAAATTTAATCTAAATTCTCTGATCCATTTTCAAAACAAATCAATAACTGCCACTTGTAAGCTAACACTTGTAACCTTCTTGAGAAATAAGACAGACTAGACATCCTATATGGCTATCAGTGTACAGATACATTTCAGACACATTCATTAACACAACGCACAAATCGGACTAGTACAGCCCGCAAAAGTACAAATTCGCAATATTTTTTTGAATGCACCTGTTACATTGACATGGCAAGTAACCAAATACTACTCGCACGAATGACCACCACCAAACTGTGGTAAACCACAAATTTGGCAATCCAGTTCCCAAATATTCTGCACACCAAAACACAAATGCCTTCGACAGCTGCTAAACTATGCAGACCATTTGGATACTCCCTTCCGGCACAAGTTTCTCTGAGCTACGCAGACAGGAATTTTCTCTCTAACACAGCCTGCGCTATCGCAATCCCCCTGGCCTCAGCCTCTGCAAGCCTGTTCCCACTGCACCATCTCGCCTTTTCCCTTCTCTCCTCTATCCACACCACCCATCGTCTTTCCAAATCGTGCACTGCCTTCTCCCACCACTCTCTACCCCCCCCTCCCAACCAAGCAATCTCCCTCTCTCCCATACCCCCTTTTCACTCCACTTCCTTCCTCCCTCTTCATCCTCATGTTTCTCTCCTTTCCCCCACCATTCCCCATCCCCTCTTCCTCTTCCTACATCCATTTTGTTGTACCGTCCTCTACTCTTTCCATCTGCGGCCGTGAATTCACCTGTTCACAGACCTGCCTCTTTACCACTAACCCATCCTTGTGTCCCTCCCTACCAACTTCCTCCTCTATGAACTTGGGCAACCAGTTTTGATAATCAAGTATTGACAATTAGTATTTCTGCGACCATGGGAGGAGGGAGGGAGAGGGAGAGAGAGAGAGAGAGAGAGAGAGAGAGAGAGAGAGAGAATATGTGAGGGCGGCACGCTACTGCTAGAAAAATAAGTAGTGCTTGAAAACTAGTGTGAATGTCATTTTCTGTTAAGCCTGTCTCACACAGAGTAAGGTTCTTTGCAAGTTTGCCAGATGGCACGGCTACACTTGCCGGCTAGCAGGTGGGGGCGATGGCTACCTCGCGTGCTGAATCTATCACAAGGTGTACGGTTCAGCTCTGAAGCTAGCTAGCTGGCTGGCTGGCTCGTCTCTGTGAATGGCAGGATGCACAAGCCAGGCAAACTGCTCTCTTTCTCAAACAACTGTAACGAAACCATTCAGTAAAAAAATTTGATTCTCTCACATCTTATAGCTTCATTCATAAGGTTTATGATGAACTGCCTTTCATTTCTTTAACAATCATATTTATTGCAATATTTTGGGATTAAGTAAACTACTGCAAGAATTTCGGAAAGCTTGTAGTGATAAACACAGGACACTACGAATTTGTGTTTGGTGCTTGTTAGGTCAGATGTTGCTGTATATGAAATGTAATTAACTTATTGAATTTTTCTTAAACTTTAATGGATATTGCTATCTATCACCAATATCGAGAAAACAAAACGCTTCGTCCTGAACTCACACACCAGTGATAAAGACGGAATGAATTATTCACAAAATTCATGGCAATCCTAAATCGTTTCAGATACTGAAACAAGATTTTGGCAAATGATAGTACACAAAGAGGAGATTATTGCACTATGTGATTAATATGCCAAACTTCCATACCTACTGCGATATTCGAGCAACTACAGTTGTTTTCAATGAAATGATGTAATATTTATGGGGAATCGATAGCTGGTGAAACAACAATTACCGTGGGTTTGGAATCATAAGTGGGGAAATTTCACTTTATTTTTATACCGAGAATGGGCATTTTCATAAACTATTGATTGGTCTTTCCATTAGTGGCTGTTTTACGATTCTGTCACAATTTCAACTGCATTATAATTTTAGTGACACGAATTTACAAATTCTCTTGTGTTTTGGCAAGAGAAGCAGATTTGAACATGGCAACAAGGGAACTTAACATATTACTCAAAACTTGCCACTGATTACATCTGTCTGAAGAAAATTAAAGGGAATAAGAAGCCTGGTGCAAATAAGTCTATACTTCTGTTGAAATTTAATGTAACCCCATAGGCCAGTGTGTTTTTAATAATGAATGATATGGATTGACACTGGCCAAAGAATTTCATTTCTGTAGCTGAATGATCTGAGAAATATGAAAACATTTAAATTTGCAAAATCCAACCAACTACCTATCAAGTTGTAAACAGATTGCCAATATCTTTGACAAACTAAAAGGTGTTTGTGGTGAGAAAGTACAACCCCCCCTCATTCTGTACAGGGATGGAAAAGAAAAGATGGCACATTACGTGCTGTTAAACTGTTTTCATATTTCTTAGATTATTAGATGGGGATATAAAATCCATTGACTACATTCAGTCCACAAAATTCATTATTAAAAAGATACTGGGGTACAGGATTCAGAGACGAGTGCACCCACCTTAGGAGATTGTTCACACCTCCTGAACACTTGACAGAAGGACCAATCAGCAATTTCAAGAAAAGCAGCGATTTACTTTCCCTAGACTTATTACCACCTTTATTTTCTTCTGAGAAATGTTATTAGTGATGACCTTTGACTAATACGTAAGACTCCTTGTTGCCACATTAATTGGTTTCTATTGCCAAAATGACCTAAGATACACCGAACACAAATTCATAGCGAGCCCAATTTTTTCCTGTAAACTTTCCAAAATTCTTGCAGTAGTTTATTTAATCCTAAAATAGCATAATAAAAATGACCATTAATGAACAATTAACATTCTAATGCAGTAAAAATTGCAACAGAATCACAAAACAGCAACTGATGGAAAGACGAGGCAGTAGTTTATGAAAATGCCAATTCTTGGCACAAAAATAAAGTGAAATTTCCTCACGTATATTGTTCCAAACCCACAGTAATTCTCATTTAACTAACTATTTATGGCCCTTAAATATTACATCATTTCAATGCAAAAAATCTGTAGTCACCTGACCATCGTGGTAGATATGGAAGTTGGGCACATTAATCATTTGGCAAAATACTCTCCTCTTTCCGTACTTTTGTTTGCCAAAAATCTTGTTTCGATATCTGAAACAGTTTAAGAGATATGAGGAATTTTGTGAATATTCCATTCCAGCTTTTTCACTGGTGCGCGAGCTTGGGATGAACCACTTTACGTAAGATCCATTTTCTCAATACTGGTGAGATAACGATATCCTTTAAAGTTCGAAGAAAAATTGAATATATTAACTACATTTCATACACAGCAACACATGACGTAACACGCACCAAATGCAAATTCATAGCGATCTCTATTTTTCACTGCAAACTTTCCAAAATTCTTGCAGTACTTCACTTTATCCTACAATATCACAGCAAATATGACCTTTAACAAAATGATAGGCGGATTATCACGAAGCTGGTGAATGAAGGTATAAAATGTGCAAGACTCAATGTGTTTCACCAAATAGTTTCCGTACAACCATTTGAGAAAGATCGCAGTTCAGGTAGCGGTTGTGTGACACACTGTTTGGTCTCGAGGCTTAACTGGTGTTGTCTCAGAGTTCCCACACTGTAGGCTGCAAATTCAGTAGCCAAACAGTACTCCCGATCGGTCAGCGCAGGTAGCATTCAGGGAACTCTCCTAGGTCTCACAAGAAAACCAGCACCGGACCTATCACGGTAAACACGAGTAGCTCCCTGTAGGGCAGCCAGCTAGCAGAAGACTGGCTCGTCAGAGGAGCTGTCGCACGAGTTGGCAAGTGAGACTGCAGCACTGTGCGAGACGGGATTTGTGTGTTTCTGCGCTCCACACGTCGATAAGCTGTAAGTGAGCGGTTGCTCTTCCCTTATTCTACGCATTGCTCCATCTACAAATTTCCATTATTATTGTACAACTTCAGTACAGCTGCACATACAGTGATACAGCGACTAACCTTGGAGGACTCGTGCAACACGAGTTGTGAGTCGCGGACGAGGCACTGCAGAGGCACCGTCACGTCGATCACCTCGTCCGGGGATCCCACGTCGTCTTCGATGTCGGACACCGCTGCGCCGCCCCCCGAGGTCGAGGCGCCTGCGGTAGTGGGCATCAGGCGGCCGTACAGGGCACGTACCACCACCAACCCTCGGCGGGCTTCCTCGTCCGCGCGGACACGTGCGAACGTGGCCCTCATCAGCTCGACGGCAGCCTGTGCCTCTCGTCTCGTTTCTGCCATTCTGGAACAGTTCCAAACCAGTTAATTTTATGTTTGTTTGTACGTTTTGTTTCAGGGCACAAAAATAACTAGGGTATATGTGCCCATGTCGAAACTGTACACCACCGAGAGAAAGAGGTGTTAAAAAGGACTAGCCATCAATGCTAATTGACAGAACAGAAAACAGCTAAAAGCAATGGCGTGGAAAAAGGTCTACAAAATACGCCATAGAGAAACAGAAGTTTAGAACTAAAAATTAAATGGCCTCGCCATATTGCTAAAAAAAAAAAAAAAAAAAAAAAAAAAAAAAAAAAAAAAAAAAAAAAAAAAAAAAAACCAGACACCACACGCGGTCGGCAGCCCGCATGTCGTTCGCTAAAACGACCGATAACTCAGACGGCAAACACAAACGAGAACATAAGTGGTTAAAAAAGGGCAGTCTGTCAGGAAATGCGGACCGTCAAAAGTTGTGCGCAATGTCCACAAGATGGTGGGGGAGCACCACTTAAAAAATGGCGATGGCTAAAAAGACAGTGCCCAATATGCAAACTAGTTAAAATGATCTCGTGGCGAGAGAGCCGACAGGTGATCGACCGAGCCACTGGAAGATGCTCATTCCCATTAAGGGAGCACCAGTGGCGGGGTCAAAGTGACACCACCCGCTGATAGACGGCAACACAGAGATCGTTGGAGGGAATGTAAGAGCTGGCAAGCTGAGGTATGAGGACCGCAGCCTTGTTTCCTGCCAGGCTGACGTGACCAGGAATCCACTTGAACATCGTAGTGACTATCAAGAGTGAGCAAGTGACCATCTTTCCTGGACCCGTTGTACTAAGGGATGGACGGTGTATAGCACACAGAGGCTTTGAAGGGCACTGAGGGAGTCTGAGCAGATGACGCAATCGAAAAGCCCGTGTCGCCGGACGTACTGCGTGGTCCAATACGGGGCGAAGAGCTCTGCAGTGTTCTGGAAGACAATACCGAAAAATGTTGGCGCCAATGACAAAAGCACGTCTGACACCACAGTCAGTCTGAGAGCCATTAGTATACACGGTGTTACAAAAAGGTATGGCCAAACTTTCAGGAAACATTCCTCACACACAAAGAAAGAAAATGTTATGTGGACATGTGTCCGGAAACGCTTACTTTCCATGTTAGAGCTCATTTTATTACTTCTCTACAAATCACATTAATCGTGGAATGGAAACACACAGCAACATAACGTACCAGCGTGACTTCAGACATTTGTTACAGGAAATGTTCAAAATGTCCTCCGTTAGCGAGGATACATGCATCCACCCTCCGTCGCATGGAATCCCTGATGCGCTGATGCAGTCCTGGAGAATGGCGTATTGTATCACAGCCGTCCACAATATGAGCACGAAGAGTCTCTACATTTGGTACCAGGGTTGCGTAGACAAGAGCTTTCAAATGCCCCCATAAATGAAAGTCAAGAGGGTTGAGGTGAGGAGAGTGTGGAGGCCACGGAATTGGTCCGCCTCTACCAATGCGTCGGTCACCGAATCTGTTGTCGAGAAGCGTACGAACACTTCGACTGAAATGTGCAGGAGCTCCATCGTGCATGAACCACATGCTGTGTCGTACATCTACATCTACATCTACATTTATACTCCGCAAGCCACCCAACAGTGTGTGGCGGAGGGCACTTTACGTGCCACTGTCATTACCTCCCTTTTTTGTTCCAGTCGCGTATGGTTCGCGGGAAGAATGACTGTCTGAAGGCCTCCGTGCGCGCTCGAATCTCTCTAATTTTACATTCGTGAACTCCTCAGGAGGTATAATTAGGGGGAAGCAATATATTCGATACCTCATCCAGAAACGCACCATCTCGAAACCTGGCGAGCAAGCTACACCGCGATACAGAGCGCCTCTCTTGCAGAGTCTGCCACTCGAGTTTGCTAAACATCTCCGTAACGCTATCACAGTTACCAAATAACCCTGTGACGAAACGCGCCGCTCTTCTTTGGATCTTCTCTATCTCCTCCGTCAACCCGATCTGGGTACGGATCCCACACTGTTGAGCAATACTCAAGTATAGGTCGAACGAGTGTTTTGTAAGCCACCTCCTTTGTTGATGGACTACATTTTCTAAGGACTCTCCCAATGAATCTCAAACTGGTACCTGCCTTACCAACAATTACTTGTAAAGGCACATGTTCTAGCAGCACAGGTAGAGTACCCCGTATGAAATCGTGATAACGTGCTCCATTGAGTGTAGGTGGAAGAACATGGGGCCCAATCGAGACATCACCAACAATGCCTGCCCAAACGTTCACAGAAAATCTGTGTCGATGACGTGATTGAACAATTGCGTGCGGATTTTCGTCAGCCCACACATGTCGATTGTGAAAATTTACAATTTGATCACGTCGGAATGAAGCCTCATCTGCAAAGAGAACATTTGCACTGAAATGAGGATTGACACATTGTCGGATGAACCATTTGCAGAAGTGTACCCGTGGAGGCCAATCAGCTGCTGATAGTGCCTGCATACGCTGTACACGGTACGGAAACAACTGGTTCTCCCGTAGCACTCTCCATACAGTGACGTGGTCAACGTTACCTTGTACAGCAGCAACTTCTCTGACACTGTCATTAGGGTTATCGTCAACTGCACGAAGAATTGCCTCGTCCATTGCAGGTGTGCTCGTCGTTCTAGGTCTTCCCCAGTCATGAGTCACAGGCTGGAATGTTCCGTGCTCCCTAAGACGCCGATCAATTGCTTCGAACGTCTTCCTGTCGGGACACCTTGGTTCTGGAAATTGTCTTGATACAAACATACTGCACCACGGCTGTTGCCCCGTGCTAATCCGTACATCAAATGGGCATCTGCCAACTCCGCATTTGTAAACATCGCGCTGACTGCAAAACCACGTTCGTGAGGAACACTAACCTGTTGATGCTAAGTACTGATGTGCTCGATGCTAGTACTGTAGAGCAATGAGTCGCATGTCAACACAAGCACCGAAGTCAACAAACCTTCCTTCAATTGGGCCAAATGGTGTTGAATCGAGGAAGTACAGTACATACTGACTAAACTAAAATGAGCTCTAACATGGAAATTAAGCATTTCCAGACACATGTCCACATAACATCTTTTCTTTATTTGTGTGTGAGGAATGTTTCCTGAAAGTTTGGCCATATCTTTTTGTAACACCCTGTATACGAAGGTACTACACAAAGTTCCATGCAAAGGTCGTGAAACTGAAGGCGATAGAGTGATGCTGGAGTACTGTCCTTACAATGCGAATGAAGGCCAAGGTGAACAGGGGCCGCCACTCGAAGCTGAGGTGGTGAAGTGTTTACACTTACCGGGAAAGTTGCAGGTAGCGTGAAGTTAAGCTGCCGGAGAAAGAGCCAAAAGCGAACTCCAGGAGGTAACAGAGAATAGGGACACAGCCCATACTGGTGATCAAAGGAGTCACTGAAGGAGGAGGCGGCATAGGAGGGTTGGCCACGCACGGCAGACAAACGGCACACATATCTGGAGAAGAGAAAGACACGGCAGTAGGACAGCGGTAGTTCGGTAGCTTCCACATACGGACTCTCAGCTGGGCTAGTGCAAAAGGCCCAAGTGGCGGAACAGATGTCACGACGGTGGACAGTATTGAGATGGCGTAAGAGGGACAGACGTGCAGATGCATAAATGAAACACCCGTAGTCTAGTTTTGGATGGGCAAGGGACCAGCACAAATAGAGGAGGGCCGTTTGATATGCTCCCCAGGAAGTACCACTGAGCACACGGAGGACTGCTTATAGTGAACTACCAGGTAAGACGCGTGGAAGGACCAAAAAAGTTTCTTATAAAGTACGAGCCCCAGGAATTTCGTAGTTTCAAAGAACGGAAGAGCGACAGGCCCAAGATGTAAAGATGGTGGAAGAAACAATTGCGCCACCAGAAATTCATACAAACGGTTCTGTCAGTGGAAAAATGAAAGCCACTGTTGACGCTCCACTAGTAAAGACGAACGAGACACCACCGAAGACGCCGCTCGACGACACAGGTCCGTCGAGAACTGCAATAGGTGGCAAAATTGTCAACGAAAATGGAGCCGAAGATGCCCGGCACGAGACGGGCCATTACAAAGAGGACAACACTCGAGATGAAACCCTGAGACACATCATTTTCCCAGATAAAAGTGTCTGACCGGGCAGAACTCGTACACACCTCGAAAACTCAGTCTTCCGACAATTCCCGAAGGAAACGGGGCAGGCAGCCACGGAAGCCCCAGGTGTAGAGAGTACGGTGTACCAGTCCTCTGGCAGGTGTAGTAGGATTTCTCCAAATTGAAAAACACAACCACAGTCTGGGATTTCCGCAGAAAACCATTCGTGACACAGGTGGACAAAGTGACGAGATGGTCAACTGCAGAATGGCACGCTCCAAATTGACACTGTGCATTCGTAAGTAAATTGCGGTATTCCAGCCACCGTACCAGCCGGGCACAATTTGAACGTTCCGTCACCTAGCAAACACAGCTGGTGAGAGAAGTGTGGCAGTAGCTAGAAGGAAGGTGTTTGTCCTTACAAGGTTCAGGTACGGGTATCGTGCCAGTGTCTGGGAAACGTGCTGTCTGCCCAGATGCGGTTGTACGTATGAAGCAGAAAGTGCTTGCCTGAAAGAGTGCTGAAACATTTGAATGTGAATTTTGGCCTGGGGTGGAGGATTGGGACGAAGTTAGAGCACGATATAGCTCCCTCTTAGTAAAGGTGGTATTGTAGCACTCACGATTCTGAGAAGAGAAGGGTACTGCCCCAGCCTCCTCCGCCCGGAGGCAGGGTGATAGTGGGAGGAGCTCAAATCTCCGCAAAATGACAGCCCACCAATAGGGACCACAATGACATCGTCTGCTACTGTCAGGCCAGAAATTGGGGAATCGGTGTCGGTCCCAGAGAGCTGTCGGAGGTCGGCCCACACGACAGAAGAGGGAGTGGAACTGTTATAAGAATTAGTGAATGAAATCGAGCTAACTTTTTTGCTATCCCGAAGAACGTGACTACACTGTACAGCACCTGTTTATAATGAATTCCACCTTAGGATGACACTAAAGTAATGCGCAGAACATATCCGTGGGAGAAATGTGTTGCGGCACGCCTCAGTCCACCACGGGACCGGGACACGGCTCGGTAAAGCGGAAGTGCGAGAGATGGAACGTTCCGTGGTGGTAAGGGTAACATTTGTAAGATGCTCTAAACTGTCATCACAACTCGAGAAACGTCGTTCGTCGAAGGTCGCCACGGAGGAGTTACGTTTACAGTCGTGGGAGTCGGCAAACGGATAGGACGGGGGAAACGGTCACTCGAGTACGTGTCAGACAGAACGGACCACTCGAGACGAGGGGCGAGCTGGGCGGTGCAGAAGGATAGGTCCAAATGGAAATAGGTATGCGCCGAGTCTGAAAGGAACACGGGTGCTCCCGCGTGAAGGCAGAAGAGGTCGAGTCGATCGAGAAGGTCAGGCACGAGGGCACCTCTCTGACGAGTTCTGGGAGAACGCCAAACGGGATAGTGCACATTAAAGTCACCGAGCAGCGCAAACGGGTGAGGTAGCTGCCCAATGAGCTGGAGGGAGTCTGCCCCGGTGACATCGTATGACGGAGGGGAAAGGTTAAGTCAGGAAGGAAAGGGCGAAATGCGACAGTAGTCAGGGACACGGCTCGACTTTGATCACCGTCCTGTACGAGCGACACGACTCCCACACGAGATGGAATGCCATCCTCGGGCAGGGGGAGGGGGGTCAAAATGGACCGGGAAGAAATGCACGAGCTTAAAGCGGTCGTGAGACTGCAATTTTGTTTTCTTAAGGCAGAGAACAAGTAGACGCCGCAATTCTAAGAGCAGCTGTAACTGCTCTCTATCGGATCGAAGACCGTGAACGTACCGCCGGACAAAAAAATGAAGGGGTGTCATCTCGGCGGCTTCAAAGACTCACTGCGCAGACAGGAGGATCCTACTCCGCGAGGTCCACAGGAGCGTCGGCATTCTCCTTCTGTCGGCCTGCGGAGTACGGGGCAAAGAAACGGTCGGAGGTGCGAACCGCTGACACGGACTCCTTCCAACTGGGTGTCCCCTTCAGAGACGGGTGCACCCACCTTAGGAGATTGCTCACACCTCCTGAACACTTGACAGAAGGACCGATCGGCAATTTGGGAAGGTAGCAGCTGAGGGAATCGCTCCTCCCTGGGCCTGGCCTGTACCAGGGGGTACGAGCGAACTTACCTGTCGACCCAGGGCTGGGAATTACGCGTGACCCAGTCACCTATTGAGCATCAGATGCACGGGCCGGCCTTCAGGAGCGCACAAGGTGGAGGAGGAGGAGGAGGAGGAGGAAGAAGAATAAGAAGAACCTCAAATGCCAAAGTGGAAGAAGGATAAGAGAAGGCAAACATAGAAAGAAAAAGGGAATGAAAAACAGTGGAGAGTATACTAATATTGACTACCAAAAATGCAGAATACATTTCCAAAAACAGTCCAGACATGTTCCCCAGGGGAAGGGAAATAGAACAGCAAGAGTACAGACATGCAGCACGGATGGGAAACTGTGCTGCAAAGGCTGGCGACCCGTGGCAGCTACGATGAACACACCAAAGAGTGGCAACCCTCTGTCGGGTGCTAATTTTAAGTTTTCTTACGGTAAGAAAGTTTTGTAAAATAATATTAGGTCGACACATAAGTTCGTAGCATTTTTCCACGTTTTTAATAAACAAAAGAGATATATGTAATAGAGATTTAGTCATCAATAATATATTATCCTTCACTGTTTACAACACTCTGCCAATGCTGGGCTAACTTTTCTATTCTGTGACTTTAGAAATCGTGTGGTTTTGAGGCAAAAAACTCATCGAGCCACGTTCGGAGCACATTTTCGTCCAGAAAGGAAGTTCCTTGACGGTTGTTCAGTTCAGAACAGAAAAGGCGAACATCTCTGGGCGTGGGATCAGGTGAATAAGGTGCGTGCAGAATGACTTCCGAACCCAACTGCCGTATAGTGCTTTCTGTCAGTCTGGCAGAATGGGGGCAGGTGTTATCACAGAGTAACATCACTTCACGCAGTCTTCCCACTCGTCGTCCTCCGACTGCGTCTGTGAGACGTCTCAGTCATTGACAATAAATGTCGGCGGTTATGGTTACACCTCTGGGAAGCAAACCAAACCGTTGCTTTTCCACCGGATGCATAAAATTTTGTTTTGTGGATGCGGGCAAATCTCTGTATGGGAGTTGATGCTTTGCTTGGTCTCTACCTTTAATTTCGTTTCCTTCCATTAGCATAAAGACACCACTTATCACCAGTGGTGACACAGGATAGGAATGGTTAGTACTGTTCACGAGCGAACTAATGACAATCGAGCACAGATGCACATATGGCGACCCCCATTATGCTCTCTCCATTGACATTACCCCCTTACACGGTGCAAATGTTTCTGGCTGCCTCCACTGCTGTCACCCCTCTATTGATCTCAAACAGAAGAACATGTCACAAATTTTCTAATTTCTCCACTTGGCACTCTATTTTCTAGTGCCCACATTTCCACTCACTATCTCTAAATGACAAAATAGGAACACATAAACTGAAACAGCAAAAGTTAACAACAAATAAAAAATAAAAAGCGATAAATAAACTCACATCACCTGGAATACCAATGTGCAAGACAAAAATACAAACTTATGCACCAATGTAATATTATTAGAGAGGGAGAGAGGGACGTTCAGGTTAGGGTTTTGAGGTGTGGGCTGGCCAGATACAGAATCTGACCAAATTAAATCCAGAAATTTTCTCATAAATATTAGAGGTGCAAACCTTCCTGTACTGTCATCATCTATAAATGAGTAAAAACACAATTTCTTTTTAATCCTAATAATGAAATGGGACTAAAACAGTCTTGAAAGCTGTTATTTATACACGGTGTAAAAAAACAGTACGCCCAAACTTTTGGGTAACAATCTTCACACACACAGAGAAGAAAATATGTTATACGATATGGGTTTGAAAATGCTGTTTCCATGTTAGAGCTCATTTCATATTTCTCTTCATAATCACATGAATTCAGGCTCAATGGAGAAACTTACTGTACTTTCTCAGAAAATCCCCCACGTTTCTGTTAAAATGTGTGCCTTTACAATTTCGACAAAACGTTTATTTCGTCTGTTTCTATGTCAACGTTCGTAGGCTTCTAAATAACATTCTATGACAGACAGATAGGTAAAGGGGGACTTACCCTTGGCCGATGCTCTGTCCAGATCTAAACCCACACAGTGCATCAGAGACTTTATGCAATGGTGAGTTTACACTTATCCTTGGTAACATTTTGAACATTTCATTTATGGAACTGTTTCACATTGTGCTGAAACTTTCTTTTCCTGCAAGTTTCCCATTACTAATATGTTGAAGAGTTGTAGAAACTGAGCTCTAGCTTTGAAATAAAGTGTTTCCAGACCCGTCACTATATAACGCGTTGACTTCCTCTATGTGTGAGGAGTGTTTCCTGAACGTTTGGCCATACATTCCTTACACATAATATGTAGGTGATTTCCTACACACAAGGTGGGTGGGAAATAACTATGTATTCAAATTGACATACCTTTCATCTTTGCAGAGATATTTATTTGAAATTACTACAGTACCTACACTGTTATATGGGAATATGAATGCGTATGTTGACAGTCTGCAGTGGTTCGCCTAATTTGTTTCTTTGTTTGTTGTCCTCAGTGTCGACATACTGCGTTGCTAGACCAGCTAAAAATGGGGTTGTAATTTGGACACTGACTACTGTAAATAATGTAGCTGACAGAGGCACAGTTGTGTTTCACAGTAGTTTCCTTTCACTTTTCACAACCCCCCATATACACATTTAATATCACCAGTGCACTATTGTTTTAACTTCCCATAAGCCTCATTAATAGTTAGCAGGCAAACATACACATACTGCTACAATAGTTTACTGCTGAACATCTACAAGCAGTAAAAGCCTAACCACACAGTTCACAGTTTTTTCGGAATAAACAGGTACGTATGGAACAGACACTGTCATTGCTGTAACACACGGCCTATTGGTGTAACACTTATCTCACTGTTAAATGGATGCATTGTTGTCGTTCCAACCGACACAGGTTCCTTGTCTGAAACTTGGCCGCGGACTGACTGTCCCGTGACCAAAAATCGGGCCGTTATATATCATTTCAATAATAGGTATTGAAACTTCACATTGTTTGATGTTTAAATTACATAAATAGCAATTGAAACTTAACTCATTAAATTAACTGAATACATCGAAACATTGGTTCTTTTTAACAGTTTCTTCTACTGCAGCAGTTAGACCGAATTATTTGTTTAAAACATGAAATTAACAAATTAACAAATATAAGTGTGCAAACAATACTTTGGACAAAACTGTGAATTACTCTGTAATTAATTAAGGGCAATTGCAAACATGTTTTCGAAGACAGCCAAATAGATACTTTAAGGTTACTAGCATTTCATCTTCCAAATGTTTACAATTATTACGGGATTTATATTTGTTTATCAGTCAATTTAAGTTATGAACAGTAACTGATTTCACCTTGTAACAAAAGATACTATCTAGAAACAGTCAAAATAAATTAGATAATCAATTACGTACCTAAAACTAAGCATAAGATTAGACCTGGTGTTAAAGTCTTTAAAACTTTTATGGAAATGCAGATTACATTCATGTATGTTGATGGTAATTAGTTAAAACTGAAAAAATGAATTTTAAGGAGGCAGATGGCAAAACAAGAGGGGACATAAAAAATATGCCAGCCTGCACAAGTCTCAATGTAGGCACCTGTGACGTCCACCAATCTCCTCGAACGAAGTGGAACAGAAGCCACAGCTTTCTGGAGGAAGTTGTGTGGGATGTCGGTAAGAAGAAGGTAGTGAGGACAACACGAACACCTAGTTCCCAGGCAGCGAAAATCCCCAACCCAGCCGGGACACAGTGAACCAGAGGCTGCAACGTTAGCCACTAGACCGTGAGCTACAGACATACACTAACTGATGTAAGGTACAGTGATAGAAAGAGCACTGAAAGCTGTTACAGTGAAACTGTGAAAAACTGAACACTTCCAGTTTATATCAACCTTTCACTGGTGTCATATAAAATGTCAGTACAGTGTGTGGTGGGACAGCCTCGAGCAGCACTGATGGATGCACTTCGGCTTGTAACACAACAAGGTAGATACCTCCTCTCGCTCCGATACTGCTCGCAACGAAAATAATATTTTTTCCCTTTTCCTCTTCTTGTGCATACTAAATACATAAACTGTGAGTGTATGAACTATCAAAACCCCATTATTATCCAGGACATAATTTACATTTAATGGATAGTAATCGTAAAAATAGTTCATGTAGAAACACTGTCTACTCCACAAGAGCTGGTTAGCTTGTCTGGCTGAAGTTGCAGCCTTTATTCATGAAACACCTGGTTGCTCAGAACATAGATGCCAGTTGTGAATTAATGTAAATGGATGACATTTTCAGCAACATCTCTAAAATCATATTCATCAAACAGCAGTCTTGAATACTGTCCCTGAACATCACTAGCATCAAAATATTCATGGACCCCTACTGGGGAAACTGTGCACCTGTGATTTTTTTTTATATATTTTTTTATTTTTATTTTTTTTTTACACACACATAAAACGGTATTTCTTTCTTCTTAAAAAAAAACCTTTTGTAGCATATATGTGCCATATTTTAATATGCACAGCACCAATAAGTTACTCATTTTGGTCAGTGAGCTACAGACGCTAATGAACATTGTTACTATTTCACTGACCCAATTCAATTTATTTATATTCTATTTCATGTTGGCATTGCTAAGTACTAGAGTAATGGAATAGCCCTGACAATAAAACTGATAGACACTGGCAGATTCTTTGAAGGTAGATGTGAACTATCCTGAGAAAGACTGCTAACAAAGTTTCAAGAACAGGCTTAAATGATGACTCCAGGAGCATACCACAACCCCCTAACATATTGCTCACATAGGGATTGTGACGACAAGATGAGAATAATTCCATCACGCAGAAAGGAATTCAAATAATCATTCTTCCCGTAATCCGTACACGAACGAAACAGAAAAAAATCCTTATAGCTAGTACCGTGGCACGTACCATCCGCCATGCACTTTCCAGGTGTTTGCAGAGTACGGATGTATATGTAGATCTAATTCCCGTTCCGTTATTTGTATAATTACATTTACAAATATGCATCGTAGAGAGAGCTTTTCCAAACAATTTACAACGTTATCATTTATATTTCATTTTTATCAGCTGTCAGGTAGTACATACAAATATTTACACTACATTACCGCAAACAGCGAGTCTTACTTCCAAAGTCAAACAATGGAAAGTCCAGGTTGGAATATCAATAATATGAAAAGCAAAAATTCTACCTCACCATAAAGATGACATGTCAAGGTGCAGACAGGTGCAACAAAAAGACTGCTACACACTGAGCTTTCGGCCAAAGCCTTCAGAAAATTCAAAGTGTGACAACATTACTTTACACGTTCTTATCAGCATTACTACATACCTTGCCTCCAATGTAAGTACTGGCCAAAATTCTGTCTGTCAATCGATATAAAATCCCACCTCCGTAGCCGAGGTGTGGTGGCATCAGCTCTGGTGAGCTGGTTCGAATCCCAGTTGTGGAAAATGGGTGGTGATCACCAGCCTTTGCATCAATATCCCAGATTACATTCCAAACCTCTGCTCCGTCTCCGAAGTGATGCCAGACGACAATGCCGACGGTGAACTGTCTATAGGACAGGGACGTTAAGCTCGGTGGCCCCACTAGTGCTATTTGAGAGGAGGACGTGTGCCGCCCTTCCCTTCATTCGTAACAACACAAACCTGGCACCACAATGTACAGTCACCAACACAACACAGATACCCAATTTACCTGGGTATAAGATGCCCCAAATATAAGATGAAACTGAATATTAGATGATCCTTTTTTTAAGAGACTCCTCGAGAAAAACTTATTTTTAACATATTCTCAGAACTCAGAATTGCAACCTGTTTTATTGACAAAGTATCTACCAAAACATTAAAATTACGCCTATTCTAAACTTACGGTATTTATTGATTGCCTACATTTTGATAATACTAGGAGAAACAAAATAAACAAAACAGTTTATTAATTTTCTGACTGTTTTCTTTTCTATCTTTTTTTCTTGCTAACCCTGCAGTCTGTGGTATCACTATTTTTAATAATAATAATAAGAATAATAATAATAATAAACCCCGTGGAGGCCCGGGAAAAGAATAGGCCTCCGGTATGTTCTGCCAGTCGTAAAAGGCGACGAAAAGAACAAACCACTAGAAGGGCTAACCCCCCTTTTAGTGTGATTACTTGGTTCAGGACATAACTAAAGAAGCCTCGGACAAGCGCTGTCATGGTCGGGGACGACGCTTGAACCCTATGCCCGCCCACAATGGTAACGACACTGCTAGCCAACTGGAAAACGATTTAAATCCAAATAGAGGTGTTTTGCAGGATATGCTTCCTGCAACAACCCTAGAAGGAAAACAAAGACAGAGGATGAGATGGTCAGATGAAGTTAATCGACACATCATGTTCTGTTATTACCAAGCAACAAACCTAGGAACCAACACAACTAGATACAGATCACAAGTATACACAACATTTATTACCAGATACCCGGAATTAAAATTTTTAACAGAACAACGACTAGCTGATCAGATCCGTGTAATAATAAAAAATAACAGGATACCCCAGTCAGAATTAGAAAACATCAAACAACAACTACAACAAATACTGGAACTAAATAATGTGCAATCAGAAGAAGAAGAAAATACAGTAATGGACTCAAACATCCCAGAGCAAACAAACAAAGACCAACACGCATCAATTAAACAATCAGAGGAAAACGAAATCTTAAGACAGCCACCAGAACAAGCACAAATAGAACACGAAGAGACACACGTGTTAGATATAGAAGAGAAATTTCAGCTGACATATATAGAATACAAAGACACAAATACAGACATTAGACCATTCTTCCATAGACCGCCAAATAACCCACAAGTCGAAACAACAATAAAAACTATCAACACAATCATACACAACAAAATAAATGAAAATACAACTATGGAAGAGTTACAACTACTGGTTTATATAGGAGCACTCACTACACTAAGTATACACACTAGGCAGAGATCAGAACAAACCAACACACAGAAGAAGCCCACAAAACCAGCATGGCAACACAGGCTACAGATCAGAATAGAAAAACTGAGAAAAGACATTGGACAGCTAACACAATTTATAAGAAATGAAATATCAGACAAAAAACGAAAAAGGTTAGGTAAAATCTCACAACAAGAAGCAATAGAGCAATTAGATGAAAAGAAGCAGAAATTACAAGCATTGGCCAAACGACTTAGAAGATACAAAAAAAGTGAAAATAGAAGGAAACAAAACCAAACATTCAGCACAAACCAAAAGAGATTTTACCAAACAATAGATAACACACACATTAAAATAGACAATCCACCAAACATAACAGACATGGAACACTTCTGGAGCAACATATGGTCAAACCCGGTACAACATAACAGGCATGCACAGTGGATACAAGCAGAAACAGACTCATACAAGATGATACCACAAATGCCTGAAGTGATAATTTTGCAACATGAAGTCACCCGAGCAATTAATTCTACACACAATTGGAAAGCCCCTGGAAATGATAATATAGCAAATTACTGGCTAAAGAAGTTCACCTCAACACATTCACATCTCACTAAATTATTTAACAGTTACATTGCAGACCCATACACATTCCCTGATACACTTGCACTTGGAATAACCTATCTGAAACCTAAAGATCAAGCAGACACAGCAAACCCAGCAAAATATCGCCCCATAACATGCCTACCAACAATATATAAAATACTAACTTCAGTCATTACACAGAAATTAATGATACATACAACACAGAACAAAATTATAAATGAAGAACAAAAAGGCTGCTGCAAAGGAGCACGAGGATGTAAAGAGCAACTGATAATAGATGCAGAGATGACATATCAAGTTAAAACTAAACAAAGGTCACTACATTACACATACATTGATTACCAAAAAGCTTTTGATAGTGTACCCCACTCATGGTTACTACAAATATTGGAAATATACAAGGTAGATCCTAAATTGATACAGTTCCTAAACATAGTAATGCAAAACTGGAAAACCACAGTTAATATCCAAACAAATTCAAATAATATCACATCACAGCCAATACAGATTAAGCATGGAATATACTAAGGAGACTCATTAAGTCCTTTCTGGTTCTGCCTTGCTATGAACCCACTATCCAACATGCTAAATAATACAAATTATGGAACATACCAACACAAAATCACACATTTAAATATACATGGATGATCTAAAACTACCGGAAGCAACAAATCAACAACTCAACCAATTACTAAAGATAACAGAAGTATTCAGCAATGATATAAATATGGCTTTTGGAACAGACAAATTTAAGAAAAATAGCATAGTCAAGGGAAAACGCACTAAACAGGAAGATTACATATTGGATAACCACAGCGACTGCATAGAAGCGATGGAAAAAACAGATGCCTAAAAATATCTAGGATACAGACAAAAAATAGGAATAGATAATACAAATATTAAAGAAGAACTAAAAGAAAAATATAGACAAAGACTAACAAAAATACTGAAAACAGAATTGACAACAAGAAACAAGACAAATGCTATAAATACTAATGCTATACCAATATTGACCTACTCATTTGGAGTAGTGAAATGGAGTAACACAGACCCAGAAGCACTCAATACACTTACACGATCACAATGCCACAAATATAGAATGCCTCACATACATTCAGCAACAGAAAGATTCACATTAAGCAGAAAGGAATGAGGAAAGGGATTTATCGACATAAAAAACCTACATTATGGACAGGTAGACAATTTAAGAAAATTCTTTGTAGAACGAGCAGAAACTATCAAAATACACACAGCAATCACTCATATAAATATATCAGCTACACCTTTGCAATTTCATAACCACTTCTACAACCCTTTAGATCACATAACATCGAAAGATACGAAGAAAGTAAATTGGAAAATGAAAACACTACATGGCAAGCACCCGTATCATCTAACACAGCCACACATCGATCAAGACGCATCCGACACATGGATAAGAAAAGGCAATATATACAGTGAGACGGAAGGATTCACGATTGCAATACAGGATCAAACAATAAACACCACATATTACAGCAAGCAAATTATTAAAGATCCCAATACAACAACAGATAAATGCAGACTTTGCAAACAACAAATAGAAACAGTAGATCACATCATAAGTGGATGTACAATACTAGCAAATACAGAATACACCAGAAGACATGACAATGTAGCAAAAATAATACAACAACAACTTGCCATACAACATAAACTAATAAAACAACACGTTCCCACATACAAGTATGCACCACAAAATGTACTGGAGAATGATGAATACAAATTATACTGGAACAGAACTATTATAACAGATAAAACAACACCGCATAACAAACCTGACATCATACTCACCAATAAAAAGAAGAAATTAACACAACTAATCGAAATATCCATACCCAATACAACAAATATACAGAGGAAAACAGGAGAAAAAATTGAAAAATACATCCAACTGGATGGGGAAGTCAAGGACATGTGGCATCAGGATAAAGTTGACATTATACCAATTATACTATCAACTACAGGAGTCATATCACACAGTATCCACCAGTACATCAACGCAATACAGTTACATCCAAATGTATGTATACAACTACAGAAATCTGTAATTATTGATACACGTTCAATTACCCGAAAGTTCCTAAATGCAATATAACATATACCGTACAGTTAAAAGGAAGTCACGCTTGATCAAGGTCCGCATCACTTTCCATTTTTAACCACACGTAACGTCTGAGAAAGGAAAGAAATAATAATAATAACCACTGCCCTAACAGCACAGCTGTGAAATTTGTGTTTTTTGTCACAACTATTTGGCTGTTTCTTCAGAATGTGTTGCCATATCTTAGGTTGTCATTACAGTGGGACCTGAGAACATATCTCCTTTTTTCCCAAATACATATCAGATTTTGCTTCTACAGTGATGTGATAATTTTACAATGTCTCTTGCTTTCAAACATATCACTTGCCTGCCACACTCTCACTGGCTGCACACACCCTCTTTCGTTCCCGTCACACGACACAGCGAGCTCCGACAATATTGCTGTGAGAAACACAGAAGTATTCCACTGACCCGTATCTAAACTTTTACGATCTCCTGCAGAAATGAATACTATTGTTCAGTATTTGCCCAGTTGTAGTCACTTAAATTCTAACTACAAATGACAAACTACTAAAGCAATCTGCGGTTTAAATGTGGCAGATAGTCATAATAAGCCAAAACACAAGGTATAGACTACCACAGTTGGCAGCACGACAGGTTTGCTGGCATCTCTCTGCTCCCTTCCCTAGTCTCCTCTAGGTCTCGGCTGATCTGACACCACTTTTAGCCTTCCGGTCCTTCTGTATGATGATGATGATGATGATGATGATGATGATTATGATGATGATTGGTTTGTGGGGTGCTCAACTGCGCAGTTATCAGTGCCCGTACAAATTCCCAAACTTTGCTCAGTCCAATTTTGCCACTTTCATGAATGATGATGAAATGATGAGGACAGCACAAACACCCAGTCATCTCGAGGCAGGTGAAAATCCCTGATCCCGCCGGGAAATGAACCCGGGACCCCGTGCTCGGGAAGCGAGAACGTGACCGCGAGCTGTGGACCCGACCCTTCTGTAGTGCTGAGCTCGAGAAACTGTGAATAGCAGACTGCAGTATCTTCTAACGTGGAGCTCATATCTAAAAACTAACACACAAATAAAAGCCAACAATTACAATTCACTCCATTCTCAAACTTTCACTCATCCTGTGATCTAGTAATATCTGTAGGTACTATCCCAACAGTGGCTCTTGCCACTGTGATTTATTCTCACCATAACAATTATAATCAGTTTAATATGATATTTCCTTTGTTAGACATTTCATTCTGGATTAATTTTCCTTCTCATTTCAAATGAGCATCACCGGTATGTTCTAAAGCTGATTAAAAGCCAGCAATGTTTTTACCTGGTATTCTAATACGTGATCAGTGACCAAATTTCTCATTTGCAATCCACTTAGTAAATCGTTACAGTCTCTCATAACCAAATAAAATATTAGTCTGGATCCTGAATTAACTAACATTTTTGGAAGAACAACTTTCACTTAAAAAGCGGCACCATTAATATCTGTATATGGTATCCGTACATGTTTATTGCAAGCCTGTTGAAACACAACAAAAGTTTGCAAGAGGATAGAATTTAATGCTATTTCCTCCTGTGTTTCACAAAATTCTCAAATTTTAATCACAGTGGTAGACTCGAGTAGTCGTTTCTGACAGTTTCTCGCTTATCTCTCGCAATAGTGCTGTGCGAGCCAACATCACGTGTTCGTTTGAGCAAAGTCAATACTGCATATAGGGAGATCTTGAGCCTGTTGGAACACGAGTACCATTTTCCCAATCCCTGCCCTTTCGAATTCCTCAAAATAAAATGGCACGTGGCCTCAATAGTGAAGCTTCATCTCTTAAGAGTAAGACCACCCCTACAAATGTAAAACTACCCTTATACACTTTACAAAACTACGTAAAAATGTTGACATCTGCAAAAATAGTTTAATCTGTGAAAATAAGGCGACCCTGTATCTTTTGAATGACAAATTTGGGAAAAAAACCCTCGTCTTGCACTGAAGCACCAAAGAAACTGGTGTAGGCATTAGTATTCAAATGCAGAGATATGTAAACAGACAGAATATGGTGCTCCAGTCAACAATGTCTACATAAGACACCAAGCGTCTGGCGCAGTTGGTGGATCGGTTACTGCCACTACAATGGCAGGTTATCAAGGTTTAAGTGAGTCTGAATGTGGTGTTATAGATGGCACACAAGCGACAGGACACAGCATCTCCGAGGTGGCAATGAAGTGGGGATTTATCCATAAGATCATTTCACGAGTGTACCATACATATCAGGAATCTGGTAAAACACCAAATCTCCAACATCGCTGTGAGTGGAAAAAGATCCTGCAAGAACAGGACAAATGATGACTGATGATAATCCTTCAACATGACAGAAGTGCAACCCTTCCGCAAACTGCAGCAGATTTCAATGCTGGGCCATCAAGAGTGTCAGTGTGCAAACCATTCAACGAAACATCATCCGTACGGGTTTTTGGAGTACAAGGCCCACTCGTGCACCCTTGATGACTGCACAACACAAAGCTTTACGCCTCGCCTGGGCCCGTCATCACTGGCACTGACCTGTTGATGACTGGAAACATGTTGCCAGTTGGACGACCATGCATGTCAGTGAGCTGGTGGAGGCTCTGTAATGGTGTGGGGCATGTGCAGTTGGAGTTGTATGGGAGCCCTGATACGTCTAGATATGACTGACAGGTGAGATCTATCTAAGTATCCTGTCTCATTACCAGCATCCATTCACATGCATTCCAATGGACTTGGCCAGTTCCAGCATGACAATGCGACACCTCACATGTCCAGAACTGCTACAGAGTGGCTAAAGGAACACTCTTCTCAGTTTAAACACTTCTGATGGCCACCAAACGCCCCAAACATGAAGATTATTGAGCATATCTGGGATGCCTCGCAACGTGCTGTTCACAAGATATCTCCACCCCCTCGTATTCTTACGGATTCGTGGACAGCCGCGCAGGATTCACGGTGTCAATTCTTCCAGCACTACTTCAGACATTAGTCGAGTCCGTGCCACATCATACTGTGGCACTTCTGTGTGTTTGTGGGGGCCATACACGATATTAGGCAGGTGTACCAGTTTCTTTGGCTCTTCAGTGTGTGATTGGGTAAATTACACACTAGACATTTCACAACAGGTTGAAGGGAGGCAATGGCAGACTACCTCTTGTACAACATCACAATGTGCGGTGGTGCCAAATTACAACATCTACATCCCTACATTCATTTCCTAAATACGGGACTCCTATAACCTGACCTGAATCAGTTTAATGCCACCGTCCTCCGATCCCCTGTGAGATTCCTCGCAACTCCCGTCCGCTCGCACAGACTCACTTGGCCTTGTTCGCCTCCCGTTGGCGCTCCTTCTCGCGCTGGGCGGCACCCCGCGCGATCGGGTCGACGACCAGCTTCTTGACGACTGCCCAGATGACGATCGGTGTGACGGTGGCGTAGAAGACGGGCGCCGGTAGCACCTCCTCGCACAGGTGTATCGGCATGACGTAAGTCTGCGAACCGCGGCCCAGCCTGGGGAGAATTTGCAGTCACAGAGATGTGTAGGGCTACTGGTACAAATGACATCTAAATTTTTTTTAAGAGAAAAATCTGTTCTTGACGCTACATAACATGGCTCAGGAATACAAAGTGTAGGTTTCCTAGATTTCCAGAAAACGCTTGGACACAGTGCCCAACTGCAAATTAATAACAAAGGTCTGAACATGTGCCATAGGTTCTCAGATATGTGAGTGGCTTAAAGACTTCCTAAGTAACAGAACTCAGTACACTGTCTTGGGTGGAGACTGTTCATTGAAGACAAGTGCGTAAGAGAGGCCTTGTAAGAAAAGCAACAAAAATATTTGTTTTGTAAACAACACACCTTACTTCTTTATAGAGTGTCCTCTGAGGGATATACACTGTCCAGCAATCCTCCAACTTTTTCGCCCCATCAGAAAAATAGGTTCTGTCAAACTCTGCAAAATACTCGTTGACTGCAACTGTGACATCCTCATTAGATGAAAATATTTTACCAACAAGCCAAAGTTTCACGTTGGGGAACAGAACAGGAAGAACTCACTAGGGGCCAAGTCTGGCGTATAGGGTGGACGAGGAGCCAATTCTAAGCCAAATTTGTACCACTGTTATTGCTGATGTGTGGGATGGTGCATTATTCTGGTGAAATAGCACTTTTTAACATGCCAACCTTGATCATTTATCAGCCAACGTAAGTTTCAAATGATTCCACACTGAATCATAATACGATCCACTTAAGGTTCTGCCTTTTTCCAAGAAATCTTGGAGTGTTACTCCTTGCAATTTCCAAAACGACAGTGGCCATCACCTTAACAGCTCAAAAAGCGGTCTTTGGCTTCTTCGGTTCATTTCCACCAGCCTTTGTCCACTGTTTTGACTGCCACGTTGACTATGGGGCGTAATGATGGATTTCTTCGAAGTCAATTCTCTGTGCACGATACTATGCGCTCGCTCAGTTTAAATGCCAACAATCTCATCGATCTCACGAATTTTTATATAGTGGTCTTGCATTACTGTATCACAGGTTTTGCCAACAGTTTCCTTTGTGGTGACTTCAACTGCAGACCGAGAACACGCTTCGTGATCTGTGGTTGTTCAACCGTGTTTAAATTCATTAATCCAAGAACAAGTGTTCTCCAATGACAGTGCAGAGTCCATGTGAACTTCCTCAAGTATGGTTTTGATTTGTGCAGCAGTCAAGCCCTTCAAATGAAAATGTTCTGTAACAATATGAAACTCAGTTTGCCCCATTTTTAATCGCAGTCAACAAACTGAACAAAACATACGGCTATCGCCAATGAACTGTACGTTGCACATTTTTGAAATGTCTCTATATGCTCCTCGGAATACTCAAACTTTACAATCGTGAAGGTTCATGGAAATTTACCAGACTTAGGCGAACCACACTCATATTGGCAGCGGTGTCCCAGGGAAGTGTGATAAGACCACTCTTGTCCTCTAAACACATGCACAATATGACAGACATGACAAATAGCAGCCTGCAGCTTTTCACTGAGGACACTGGAGTGTACATGAAGTGTCACCATTGAGTGACTGTAGGATGATGCGCGACACTTGGACACAATTTCTGTGGGGTGTGATGAATGACAGTTAGCTCTAAATGTAGAAAAATGTAAACTAATGTAGAATGTAGATGAATACAAAAATCCATTTTGTAACGTTTGAATATAGCACCAGTGGTGTGCTGCTCGACAGTCACATCGATTAAATACCTAGGCGTAACGTGACACGAAATGGAATAAGCGTGTATCGTTGGTGGTAGGAAAGGAGAGTGGCAGACTTGTGTTTATTGGGAGAATTTTAGGAGAGTATAGCTCATCTGTAAAGGAGACTGTGTACAGAACACTTGCACAACCCATTTGCAAGTATTGTTGAAGTATTTGCAATTCCCGCCAATTCAGATTGAAGGAAGTAATTCAGAGGCTTGCTATTAGATTTGTTACCAGAAGGTTCAATTAGTGTGTAAATATTATGGAAATGCTCACTGAACTCAAATGGGAACCCCCCAGGGGAGGAGGGAAGGGAGGTGGACACATTGCTCTTTTCATGAAATACTGTTGAGAAAATTTAGAGGGAGAGCATTCACAGCTGTCAGTGAAAAGATTCTACTGCCATCAGTTCACGTGTCGCATTAGGACCACGAAGACGAAACACATTAGGGTTCGTATGGGACAATACACAAACAATTTTTTCCCCTCACTCCATTTTCGAGAGGAACAGGAACGGGAATGACCGGCAGTGTATAAGGTACCCACTGCCATGCACCTTAAGGTGGATTGCAGAGTATCTTTGTAGAGGTATAATCTTTTGCACTGCATGTGCAGAAATGGTGGGCTTAGCTGCATCTGAAACAGACGAGAGACCCTACATTGGTAGAAATGTTATGAGGTAAATCCAAACTGTGAATTTCTTTACTGTATCAAACCTTTAAACTATTCCCAGAATGAGATTTTCACTCTGCAGCGGCGTGTGCGCTGATATGAAACTTCCTGGCAGATTAAAACTGTGTGCCCGACCGAGACTCGAACTCAGGACGTTTGCCTTTCGCGGGCAAGTGCTCTACCATCTGAGCTACCGAAGCACGACTCACGCCCAGTACTCACAGCTTTACTTCTGCCAGTATCTCGTCTCCTACCTTCCAAACTTTACAGAAGCTCTCCTGCGAACCTTGCAGAACTAGCACTCTTGAAAGAAAGGATATTGCGGAGACACAGCTTAGCCACAGCCTGGGGGATGTTTCCAGAATGAGATTTTCACTCTGCAGCGGTGTGTGCGCTGATATGAAACTTCCTGGCAGATTAAAACTGTGTGCCCGACCAAGACCCGAGTTCGAGTCTCGGTCGGACACACAGTTTTAATCTGCCAGGAACTTTAAACTATTGGTAATTATAAGAATACAAGACTAACGATTTGTTTTTGCAAATAAATAGCTTTCCTACTTTTTAAATTATCTGAACCATGCAAGGAATTCAAGTATCTAAGTGAAATATGTAGTGTGACAAGGGATTGGAGCTTTCACAGTGCTGCACTTTGCAAGTGATTTCAGGTTACAAGACTTACGAGGGCTATGCCGAAAGTTTTTAGCAGCCCGTAAACCGTAAGGCGGAGGACAATGGAGTTGTTTTCATTCGAAAGAGCAACTTTATTCGACCTCGGGACGTGCGTGCGTTGCCCCTGGCTAGCAGTGATCCCCCCACAGTGTAGTAAGAAAGCACAGGCAGTGCAGTCAGAGACTGTGCAGGACAGAGCTGTTGCACCACGACTTTCGCGCCACGATTTTTTACGATTATAAAAAGGGATTAAGTGCCAAAAATGCCATTATCTTTGCTGCGTGCTTTTGGTGAAGCTTCCACTTCTAGGGCCACAGTTGGAAATTGGTTTTGCGAGTTTTCGAGGGATCGGCAGTCGACTGAAGGTGAACCTCGTCCCGGTCGGCCGGCAACGGCTGTGACTCCTGAAAACATTGATGCTGTGAGGAAAATGATCAAAGAAGATCCACACCTTACATTTTGCGACATTGAAGGGACCCTAAATATTGGATCGACAGCAGCACAGACGGTCGTTCGTAGTCACTTAGGCCTTACTAAGTGACGTGCCCGTCGGGTGCCACATTCCCCAGAAAGCCAAAAGAAGGCGAGAGTGGACTGGTGTCGTTTTGTGCTCGAAAAATTCGATGGAGGGAAGTTCCGAGACGCCTACAATATTGTTACAGGTGATGAAACGTGGGTCTACCATTATGACCCTGAAACGAAGAGACAGTCTTCTGTGTGGTGCTATCCAGGGGAGGAACCACCCACAAAAGTTCGACAAAGTCAGAGCTCTGGAAAAAAGGTGGTGGCAACTTTTTTTCACAAAGCTCGGGCATCTCACCTATGTGACCTCAGACACACGTCGTACAGTCAATGCCGAATGGTACGTGAACGGCTGTCTTCCAAAAGTCGTCGCCACACGGAAGTCACGGCATCCAAAGTCCAAGATTGGGCACCTTCTGCTGCATCACGACAATGCACCTGTGCACAGGGCTGCCAAAACGATGGACTTTCTGGAGAAGGAGAAAGTGGGAGTGTTAGCCTATCTCCCCTAATCACCTGACCTGGCCCCCTTTGACTTCTTTCTGTTCCCTGAGACTAAGGAAAAAATTCGAGGGCAACAGTTTTGATCAGATGAAGAGGCCATTGCAGCGTACAATAGTGCACTAAGTGACAAAAGAAGCTAGGACTGACATTTTCTAAGTGGTTTCAGAGAATGGAAAAATGTATACACGCTAATGGAGAGTATTTTGAAAAGTTGTAAACTTTTTTTGCAAATAAATTTTTTTTCACTCATTCTGCTAAAAACTTTCGGCATAGCCCTTGTAATAATAATAATAATAATAATAATAATAATAATAATATACAGGGCATTTCAAAATTACACCGACAAACTTCGAGGGGACGTAGAAACTGCCTCGAGAACAAAATGAGAATAGAAACCCGTGTCTGGCAGTGTCATCCGACGATGCTACATAGTGTCGAAGTTACAGGCACTGACACCTGTGTATCTCTTCTACAGCACTCTTTCTCCATTTTTAGAGGATGTTGTATGGACCAAAACAAGACAAAAATTTCCAGCAGACATGGGTTCCAAAATGCATACCTTAAGAGCTACTAGCACTTGTTCATCTTCACTACTGTGAAACACATCTCGTCTATTGAACAAGCGTTCGTAGCTCCTGTAGTAAGCATTTTAGTGCCCACGTCTACTGGACATTTTTTCTTTTTTTCGGCCATACAACCACCTCTGAATGTTGCCTATCCTACAATTTCAGCAGCTACAATACTAGGATACGTACTCAGGCAGAAGCAGCATACTGATTTTTGCTTGCAACTTTCAAATTGTTCATTTCTGGACCAGGGTCCCTTCCCTCAAATTGATAGCATTTACCCTCCTCCATCATCCCTGAAAATATGCACCATCATGGAATCACCCTGTATATACATACATTTACGTGCACCAGTGCCTTTAACTTCAATGCCCTGTAGCATCATTGGATGACATTTCCGGATGCACGTTCTTATTCTCATTTTGCTCCTCGAGACACCTTCTGCATCCCCTCGAAGTTTGTCAGTGTAATTTTGATACACCCTTTGTTTTACAGGGATTTATAGTGTACTTCAATTACTCTTATTTACGTGTTACAACATAACGTCAAATGTACTCTTAATAAGTGATGCAACATTCCGACGGCATTGTAGTCCCTGCAGCAGCAATAGACACTGAAGAGGCCACCGCCCCAAATTTTGTGACAGCTGGCATTCGCAACAAGAACTTGTTGTTCAGAGATGCAGACATCCGAGTTCACTGTGTTAATTAAAATTCAACTGCAAAATTTAAAATAGCTAAGTGACTAAATTGTATCATGTAGTATGTCATATTAAAATCGTTTACTAACCTGTCAGTTCCACTGGAGAACAGACATACTGATTTGTTATGTACGAAATACCTCACTGTGTGATAATGTCGCACTGAGAATGTGTACCTGAGGAAGATTTTGCACTGTCACTGAAAAAGTTTTAAATTAAAGTGATATTGAGGCCATTCATTGCTTAGGGTTTAGAGAAGCTTAAGGTAAGCAACGGTTACCGATGTACAAAGTGCACCAAATTTATATGTCCGGCAAACTAAATCGAGAGAGGAAAAAGTGTCGTATCTCATTAAGGAAAGCTCTGGAGAGAAGGGTGAGAAGAATTGTGGTTCAAGTTGAAAAGAGTAGCTGACTGTGCACTGGATAGATAAGTGTTTCGTGCAGCAGTTCACAGTGGGAGGGACCCTCTACGATATACAGTGTCTTTAAGGTAACTTCTGAAGAAACTTAATAAAATAAGAAAACTGCTCTCGGAAGGAAAAATATAAGTGTCCCCTTCTCCCAGGCACTATTCAAGTGTGGCACGGACGAGGAATAGTCTGAAAGTGGTCCTACGAACGTGAAACTTCCTGGCAGATTAGAACTGTGTACCAGACTGGGACACGAACCTGGAACTTTTTCTTTCCACAGGCGAGTGCTCCACCAACTTCTGTGAAGTCTGGAAGGTAGGAGCCAGGTCGCGAGTTGTGCTCGGGCAGCAGCACCTGCAAAGGGCAACGGACCCGTGTCCGACACAGATCTTATCTGCCGGGAAGTTTCCTATCGGTGCGAGTTTCACTGCAGAGTGAATATTTCGTTCTGGAAACTCTATACGCAAATTGCAGTGTAGTCGCTCAGATCCAGAGGGAACAGATACGCAATACTCACTTGAGCTTGAGAGAGACGCCGACGGGCAGCCCGACGGTGACGGCGGCCGACACGCTGCTGTGCTCCGACACCTTCTTCTCGCAGCCCACCTCCACCAGAGCCCCGAACGTGCCAGCCCTGGAACCGAGCGACGCTACGGTACAGATTTTGGGGTCACGTCGATTTGGGGGAGGAGACCAAACAGTAAGGTTATTTGTGAAATATCTAACGAAATTCACACAGGACACTCATCGTAGTTTACTTTTGTTTAAAATATATGGTAATTCTCATTTGACATAAAAAATTTTCTCTCTTCCTTACTGCAGCATCACAAACTCGTTTTAACTACAGAAAACTCACGGTATCACAAGCTCTTTGTTTTCCCGAGCCATTGGAAAGCTGTTTCCGTGGTGGGCTCTGCACGAGATGGTCCTGCATCATTTTCTGAATCTACAGTTTCTTTTGTTTCACTTTCTTAGAGTTCCTGCTGTTCGTTTGCTACGCGAGGTGTGGGTGGTTGTGTCCGTGCTACGAGTCAGTGTACGCACAGACTAGACATTACAGAGACATTTGCTCACGGTTGGTAATCCGGATAATTGCAAATACGTATGACTGAGGTCCAGATAATTGAGTCTCCACTGTATTCATAAATAATTAGTTGTTTCACATTTAAATATGTTCATATTATATACATTTAGATTAACATTGAAGCATTTTATTTAAATTTCAGTAATTTCATTTTTACTAATAGTTTTAAAGAAATACTAGCAATTACTGTCAACAATGGTGTAAACTCATTGGTTTTATACACTACTGGCCATTAAAATTGCTACACCAAGAAGAAATTCAGATGATAAACGGGTATTCATTGGACAAATATATTATACTAGAACTGACATGTGATTACATTTTCAAGCAATTTGGGTGTATAGATCCTGAGAAATCAGTACCCAGAACAACCACCTCTGGCCGTAATAATGGCTTTGATATGCCTGGGCATTGAGTCAAACAGAGCTTGGATGGTGTGTACAGATACAGCTGCCCATGCAGCTTCAACATAACACCACAGTTCATCGAGAGTAGTGACTGGCGTATTGTGATGAGCCAGTTGCTCGGGCACCATTGACCAGACGTTTTCAACTGGTGAGAGATCTGCAGAATGTGATGGCCAGGGCAGCAGTCAAACATTTTCTGTATCCAGAAAGGCCCATACAGGAACTGCAACGTCCGGTCGTGCATTATCCTGTTGAAATGTAGGGTTTCGCAGGGACGAATGAACCATCGTAACACTTCTGAAATGTAATGTCCACTGTTCAAAATGCCGTCAATGTGAATAAGAGGTGACCGAGATGTGTAACCAATGGCACCCCATACCATCACGCTGAGTGACATGCCAGTATGGCGATGATGAATACACACTTCCAATGTGCATTCACCGTGATGTTCCCAAACACGGATGCAATCATCCTGATGCTGTAAACAGAACCTGGATTCATCCGAAAAAATGACGTTTTGCCATTCGTGCACCCAGGTTCGTCGTCGAGTACACCATCGCAGGCACTCCCGCCTGTGATGCATCATTAAGGGTAACCGCAGCCACGGTCTCCGAGCTGATAGTCCGTGCTGCTGCAAATGTCGTCGAACTGTTCGTGCAGATGGTTGTTGTCTTGCAAACATCCCCATCTGTTGACTCAGGGATCGAGATGTGGCTGCACGATCCGTTACAGCCGTGCGGGTAAGATGCCTGTCATCTCGACTGCTAGTGATACGGGGCCGTTGCGATGCAGCACTGCGTTCCGTGTTACCCTCCTGAACCCACCGATTCCATATTCTGCTAACAGTCATTGGTTCTCGACCAAAGCGAGCAGCAATGTCGCGATACGATAAACCACAATTGCGATGGGCTACAATCTGAACTTTAATAAAGTCGGAAACGTGATGGTACGCATTTCTCCTCCTTACACGAGGCATCACAACGTTTCATCAGGCAACGCCGGTCAATTGCTGTTTGCGTATGAGAAATCGGTTGGAAACTTTCTTCATGTCAGCACGTTGTCGGTGTCGCCACTGGCGCCAACCTTGAGTGAATGCTCTGAAAAGCTAATCATTTGCATATCACAGCAATCTTCTTGCTGTCGGTTAAATTTCGTGTCTGTAGAACGTAATTTTCATGGTGTAGCAATTTTAATGGCCAGTAGTGTATCATATCTCTGTTCTTAATTGTGAACAGAGTTGGCACGAGCGTAATTGTAAAGTGACTGTCTGGATGGAAACGTGATGTCAAATGTGCACTCTAGTTGGAAGAGCTGCTGTAAATGGAGCTACCATGTTTTTGTATTACTGCTGAAGACAGAAGTATCTTTTGTTAATCATTCAATCTGTGAAAATATTAGTGAATATCGTTCTTTCAATGTTACGAAACTTTATTCCATTCAAAAACCACTGGCAGCAGACAACGATACCACCAACAAGATAACAAGCGCTATTTTATAACTCTAGATAAGGGTGAGGGATCTGATGCAACATCCTGTGAATAATGATCATCATCTTGCTGGAAAACTAATCACTGAAAATTAAGCACTGAAGTCCCACTACAACATTAAGATATAAGATACACGTTCAGAAACTAAGTCTACTAGATTTTTTTTCTTTTTCTTTTTTAAGAAAAGTGTATCCTGACAATAATTCAGGTTATTGTTGATACACCTGTTGACCATTTTTCCAAATAATCAATATCCTGTTCGACACTTGTGATGAGCTTCGGCACAAGCTTCTTTATATATTCCTCGAAGAACTTTTCCGTCACCTCCTTACCCCAATTCAGAACCCCTTCTGCACCTGTCTGTTGACAGTTTAATTCCATTCACGTGTGCCTTCAGAGAGGTGAAAGGATGATAATCTGGAGATGCAAAGTCACGGAAATATGGAGGAGGGCAGGGGGTGTGCAAAACATCCCAGCCAAATGGGTCCAACGGTGCCTCGGTGGCTAAGGCTGTGTGAGGACGGGAATTATTGTGCAACAAGCACAATCCTCTTGTCAGCATTCCCCTCCTTTGGTTTTGAATGCTCCTTTTGACATTTTTAGGGTCTCACAATATCATTGAGCACTGATGGCCTCCCCTACGCAGAAATTCAACCAAGATAATGCCTTTTCAGTCCTAAAACACCGAGACCATTTTTTTTCTTGCCCAAAATTGTGGCTTTAAATTTTTTGACAGAAGGGTTATTGGTGGAATGCTATTGATGAATGTTTTTTCTCTAGGGTGTGTAATGAGCCACCCAAGTTTCATCTCCAGTCACAATACAGCTCAGGAAACCCTCACCTTGCAATTCGAGTCACTCGAGAAACTAGTGGGTGATACTGATAAGATTTTACTCGTGGTGTTCTGTCAGCTATTATGTGACCCATCTTGCGCACACTCTCCTATATGCCAACATCAGTGTCTCATACGAGACTTCTGGAAACATCTCAGAAATTTTATCTACTGTCAATTGGCAGTCATCACGAACACTTTCCTCGATTTTTTGCATCTACTCGTCACTCAAAATGGAAGATCTTCCACTCCTCTGTTCATCACAAACATTTGTTCTGCCTCTACTAAACTTCCTGCACCGCTTAAACACACACTTTTTTTCGTAGCACGTTCGGCAAAAATCATTTTGATCTGTGGAAATATTTTGGGAGATGTTGCTACAAACGCGAGTAGGATGTGGATTACACTTGGTGGGATTTCTTTCAGACACCTTTCACGCAACTGGATATTACACAGTGAGCTTACATATTATTGTGTCCCTTCGCTGCTCGCTCTGGTCAGGGAGCCACCCCAAACCCTCGCTGTCACCAACCCTTAAAAAAAAAAAAAAAAAACCTGCTATGGTTACAGTACATTTACTTTCCAAACGTGCCTCATATTTTGAAGATTTTGGAAGGGTTCGAGAGTGAACACTGACACCCAACTTGGCTGAGAAATAGGACAAACGAGCAACTAAAATGAGTACGGTACAACTGGCATTTGACCAAAATTAGTCAGGTTTTGTGATACTGCCAGCATGGGAACGTACACTGCATATCTTAACCTTTTATCAATCTACCACATTTAAATAGCAGTTTGCCTAGATCCATTTGCAGCCACAATTGATTTGATGTTAAAATTGGACAATTACTCAACAATAGTTTACATTTCTCCAGGAGCAGGTAAAATTCCAGATGTATTTTGTGCAGCAATGTTGTCAACACTCACCACAGATACGACGGGAATGACAGGGAGTGTGAGAGTTCCTGGTTCTACGCAGCCGATGAGAGAGCAGTGGGCAGAAGACATGATTTGAAGCACGAAAAAGGAATATTGCCACATTCTCATGTCAATATCAATGCATCATCTGCTATGTATTCAGGAGGAGTGGGGGAGGGGGGGGCGGGGGGGGGGGGGGGGGGGGGGGGGAACAGCTACGTTCAGTCCCACTGTGACCACAACATTGGAAATCGCAACTTATTCAGAAAAACAGCCAAATATTTGTGACAACACAGATTATAAATTTTATTGATTCTGGTATACATAAATACATGGTCTATTTTCTTACCTCTTACATGTTAGGTGAAACTGTCATCCCAGATAATGATTTAAATGATTATTGAAAATAGTGATACCGCACACCACTGGCTTAAATAGCATGCAAGAAAGGAAGTGAAGATAAAAATTAATGTAAACCACTTCTTGTTGTTTACTCTATTTCTCCTTATTTTACCAAATATGGACACTCAAGAAATTGTGTATGCTTAAGGATACGTATAATGTAAGCTTTTTTAGGCAGGTACTTTATATCAATAAAACAGTTCAAGGAAAGCTATGGATCAGTTGGTACGAGGTCACTGTTTGAAATAGTCAATGAACTACACTTAAATAGTAAAACCACAGCTCTGATCAAGCAAACATGAACAAACATTAATTGTAAAGCAAAATTCAGATGTGAAGTTTGTAAGAGTTTTGAGATCAAAACTGGAATGAGGCAGGGAGTTGGTCATTCCACACAGCACTTTAACTGTGTTCTAGGAAACGTCATGAGGAAATGGAGATTGTTATTAGGAGAAAGGCAAATGAATGAGAAAGTCCGATTAGATTATGAAAGGGGCAACCTACAAATAGACTGCTTAGCATTTGCTGATGACCTAACAATTAATGAAAACTAAACATTGAAATGTTGAGAGAACATGTTCTAGTATCTAGGAGAAGTAACTAAACAAGACATTTTACAGAAAGAAGACATTGAAGCAAGAGTTAATAAGTTGAAAATAACATACTATCTCACTACGGACATACGTACACTGTCCAGTCACTTAAATGTGACCACCAGTCAATAGCTCGAATGATAACCTTCAGCAGTGTGGACCGATGTGAAACGTGTAGGAAGAGTGTCAATGATATTCTAGAAGATGCCGAGAGGGGTGTGAAACTGTGCAGTTTCCAGTGCTTTGGCGGGCTGTGCTACGTTTCTCAGTGCGTGTACAGCCCGATCGAGGTGGTCCAACAAACTTTAGTGGGTTGAAATCCGGGGAGTTTGCTGACCAGGGAAGTACAGTTAATACATCATGGTGCTCTTCAAAGCTGTGCATCACACAGAACTGTCCTTCCGGTAGATGCCATCGTGCCGGGGAAAAACAAACTGCTCGTAGGAGTGGATACAGCCTCCGAGAATAGACACGTAATTGCGTCGATCCATCGTGCATTCCAGAATTAGGAGGTTACCCGAGGAATGCCACGAAAACATCCTCCATACCATAATGTTCCTTCCTACGGCCTGGATCCTTTTGACAACTGTTGCGGGGTCTTCGCTTTCAGACATTTCGTACTGCACACGCCAGTGGCCATCTGTCTGATGCAGCACAAAATGGGACTGATCTGAAAAGGCTGTCAGTCAGTGGACTTCCAAATGTAATATTGGCAAGCAAACTCCAGCCTTTGTTGCTGGGGAACAGCAGTCAGCACGGGTGCAAAAACCAGGCAACTACTGTGGAGACCCATATGCAGCAACGTTCGCTGAACGGTCATTGAGGAAAAACTGTTTGTAGCCCCTTGCTTAATCTGGGCAGTTGAGGGAGGGGGGGAGGTGGGGGGGGGGGAGGAAGAAAATAAGTTGCAATTTTGATTAGTCAGAATATCTTACAAATAAAATTTTCTCAGGGTGCTTGGGGACAGGGGGACAAAATGAGAGAGAGAGAGAGAGAGAGAGAGAGAGAGAGAGAGAGAGAGAGAAAATTGTCTTATATTCAGGGTCATATTATACTCCAGTAAATACAGTATCTCTGTAGCCAAATACAGTATGAATCTGACACCTGTTGCACACTACTTTCACGATGACAGAATTATAACGGCCAGCAGTACCTGTAAGCTAACGCGGTACGCCTTCGGAGGAACTCTACACATTTTTAAGTGGCAGTGAGCTGCAGCGGACGCACCTGGCAGCGGCCCTCAGCTTCATCTCGCGCTCCTCCATCTTGCGGCTGTAGCTGGCGCCCAGGTACGAGTGCGGCACACCGAACTGCAGCGTGCACGAGGCGTGCGACTCGGGCGTGTCGCGCACCACCGTCGTCGACATGGCCGACTGCGGTCCCACCCGCCACGTCAGGTAGCCCACGGTGTGCCGGTCCAGCTGTGTCGCGAGGGCTGCACAGTCGCACGGGACGTAAAGTAAGTGCGTCGTGATTTTGTACTCGGGGGTAGCTCGTAACAGAGTGAAAAGTGTTCACTACACAGTAGCTCACAATAACGACCAGCCAGAACATTACGACCACCGACCTACTGTCGATATAAACCCGTCGGGGCGATAGGAGTGTCACCTGGCGAGGAACGACTCCCGGCCAGACACGTGCACGGTGTGTGTAGTATCTGTGAGCACGTCATCAGTGTGTAGAACGGGGAAGGCGTGCAATCCGAATTTGACCGACGGCAGATTCTGACGGCCCAGAGGTTCGGCACGGACGTTTCGGAAACTGTGCCACTCGTCAGGTGTCCGAGGAGTGCTACGACGAGTGCCTTCGACACGTGGCGAAACCGGGTGAAATTACGTCCGGAGGTTGTGGGGTCGGACGTCACCCCTAAACACAGCTGTCACACGTAGTAGGCTGGGCAGATTGGTAAGACGACACAGGAGACAAACTGTGCCGGAAATAACATCGGGTTTCAATGCCGGGCAGAGTACAAGTGTGTGTGAGCACACAGTACACCAAAAACGCCTAACGACGGGCCTTCCCAGCCGACGACACGTCCGTGTGCCGACGATAACACTACGACACGGGCAACTAGGAAACGGGCACGCAAATTCGTCGTCTTCGAGGGGAAGAGCTCCGACTACTGTACTGTGGGACACAGACAAACTGGCGGCACCCCCACTATGCTACGGAGAACATTCACATCTGCGGATCTAGTGGAGCTCACGCGAGGTGTCTCGACCATCGAGGAGTATCGTTCACTGGTTGCAGACAATGTACACACCTTCCTGGCAATTATATTTCCCGACAGCAGTGGCATTTTTCAATGAGATAATGAGCCACGTCACACGGCCAAGAGTGTGATGGAGTGGTTCTACGGACACAGTGGTGACTTCCATGTGACGTGCTGGCCTCCCCGCTCACCAGATCTGAACACGATCGAACGTATCCAGGATGCAGCTGAACGAGGCGTCAGAGCTCATCGTCTCCCATCCCATGAATGTATGTGAATTATGTGGAGAGAGAGAGATAGAGAGAGAGAGAGAGTGGTGCCAATTCCCTCCAGCGACCTACTTAAGCTTCACTGCTTCCACTGTTATCCGTGCCAAAGGTGGACATACTGGTTACTAGGTAGGTGGTCATAATGTTGTGGCTGATCAGTGTACAAGCTATGCCAAATTGAAAAGGAGACCTTTGCTATAGCGGTGTCTTATCTGTAACCTCAGTGGGTGAATGTGTTTACCGAGATGGTGTGATGGCAGAACTGGAGTTACTGAGTTCACAGCAATTTCCTCACTTCTGGAGAGTTGTTTTTGCAGTTCGTTGCTGATTAATTCCTCCAGATCAGTGCAAAGAGTGGTTATTCAATTTATTCACATGAAGGGGGCGCATGCTACACAAATTTATCAAAAAATAAAAGATGTACAGCCAGCAGTGCCTCGAACGATGCACATTATTCTGGTGGTGTCAATGCCCGACATAGTTTTCCAGTCTGCCATCCGATCCACATTTACACAGAACACAGTATGTGACGAAACAGTTTTTGCTTAACAATTTACGATCAGACGCTAATGCCTATGTTATGTATGTGGTGTAATATAACTAATTAGCTTACCAGCCTGCAGGTAAAAGTAATTAGCTGAAATCTGTAATTACCTGTAATGCATTATTTTGAAATCAGAATTTTGGTAATGGTTATGGGAAAAATAATTATGTATCTTTTGAAAACAATCAGTGAATATGTTATGTTAATGTTAGCATCAAATTCCAGCTTGTAACTAATAGAAGTTAATCACTAAAATTCAACTAATCCATGTAAAGCCAATTAACAATTCATAATGTTTCACAACACCAGATATAATTAAATTCACATAGACTCTTAGCGAATCATGTTATTACAGACGACAGACTCAGATCGTCTGTAATTAATTTAGTAACTACACCTATAAATTTCTGATATAAATAAATCACCCTTTTGAGATTCTGACAAAACAAAGTTTCTGTATAAACTGTGTGGTGTCACAAGGCTTAGGCCTGTCCCACCCCTCATTAAATCGACCAAGACCTATACGAATAATTGTAGGAACAGTTATTATTATTATTATTATTATTATTATTATTATTATTATTATTATTATTATGTTCTTTAAGTTTGTTTTTGGGTTTTTGGAAATACTGTGGGAAGAAAGTTTATTTATGTTGCAGATAACGTGGAAGACGTTGCCCGACGATCACCACGAAAGTTCGACGTAGCGGCAAGTGGGCTAGGAATAAAACGAATGCTGCAAACTACCGCGAGACACGGAAGAGCCCGGGCCGCGACGGCGTCGAGCTTCCTAGGTCGTTGTCGGACGACGTCAAAGGAAGACATATTCTGCTTTCTCTTTGTAAACTGATTGCCTGAGTCTCGAAAGGTTCGTGTAAAACGTATAGGTGGGTGACACATTAGATGGGACCCGATGCCTGTAATACTTACACAGTTATTAAAAAGTGTTAAACGGCAAAACCAATAGTTCATCATTTATATAGATAAAAGTAGTAAAGATACAGGAATGGAAGAATTGCGGCTTCAGAACGAAAAGTGATACATCGCTCAGCAACGACTGAGGACGTATACAGCAGTCGTTACATGGTGAAAACAAATCAACTGATAAAATAGTAAGTCTGTAATTAAGCAGAAAGGCACGTAACACTGCAACTGTGAACCTTGTAATCTTATTCCGCAGTCTGTAAAGTTCTCCAACTTATATTAGGACAAAAAGTTATTCATAATTAGTAAGAAATCTGTAATTTTGTGTCAAATATTAACTGTATTTTGCTGCTTCATTTTCGTCTCAAAACCAAAATACCAATACTTGAAACAATATTCATAATAAATGAATGTTTGACAGATTGTTTTGTAATGCAATTTTCTAACTATAACTCGATAAATCTGTTTTGTAAACAATGAGACCAAAAGAGTATGTATTGTTAAGAAAGTATATAAGCAGTGCTGCAGTTTAAACAAAGAGGAGGTCAGGTTCTGTTGTTATGCAAGGGAAGGTGTGTGTAACTTGTGTTGTTTGAGAAAATATACAACTATCAAACTGAAGATTTTCTGGAGGTGACTATTTAAGACACCTGATCGTCACATGTTGAGTTTTAAGGACTATCTGGAAGTGCATTAAGCATCCCAGTTTCTGCACTGCGGTGAAGATTTCTGTTATAAAAGCTTAGGAGTCAGACTTCTAAAGTTTACTTAAATTGCCAGCAACTTGTTATTAAGTCAGTCAGTTTCTTTAAGTGTAGTGAAGTTCAATTAATTAATCGGAAGGTGACTACTTTAGATGTGTTATGGGGCAGGATTAGGTGAAACAAAGAGGCATCGGTGCAGGAGCAGTTGGACAAACAGTACACAGGTATGAAATGAAATTTAACATAAGCAAGTTTGAAATTGTCAAATGAGGAGGACAACCAGGGAGAAGGGGAGCGTTACAACCAGAACAACAACTGACGGGGGAACGACTGACTATGTCCAGTATTCCGGTGATGTCAGTGTGATATGGCAGGACGTGTGGTCGAGAACGTACGCTAGCTCAGTCAAAAATTTTAATGGGAGGTCTTTAAAACCCTCCTTACAGTCTCTATATCTACCCGACGTGACTCTTGTATCTCCGACCCCTTAAAACGACATCTGAAAGGTCAGAGGTTCTCTTGTAACAAGGAAATGTAGGGCACTGTCAGCAACCCACAAGTTTCTCCAGTGATGCCTTTCTACTGCCTTCCTACACATTAGAATCAGTGTGTCAATGTCGACGGCAATTATGTAATTTTGTATTGTTCGACATGAACCATAATTATAATGTTGTCAATAAGATTTCTTTACACACAACTGTAACCCCTTCTCATTTGTGCACACTTGATAGAACCTTTTGCAGATAGATTTTAAGCAGTTGGGCATACTGATCAAACGATTTCTCCCTCTAACAGCAGCCTCCTCCTCCTCCTCCTCACTAGTGTGCCTCCTGGTTAGTATGGGGTCTAGTTTCCAAGATTTGGCGAATTAATTTTATTATTTTAACTCTGTGGCCGCCTGCCCTTCCTGATACCACAGTGAGGTAGGGAAGTCCTGGATGCCACCTCCCTGTGAATTATTGAACTGTGTTCTACGTCTAACTGTATTTTAACTGTCGGTATTTTTACTGAGATGGAATCTGGGGATCACCCCAGCATTTGCCTGAAGCAGCATGCGAAACTGCCTAAAAACCTCAGACAGGTTGGCCAGTGAATCGACCCGAGGTTGTCAATATGACATACAGTTTCAATCCACGTCTAGCCGATCTCCTCACCGTCTCGTAAGGTAGTGCGCTGCGCAATACGATGTATGAGCGAGTCTTTGTTTGAAAACAACTGTAACACTTGTAAATATAATACTACAAGGAAAAATGATTTACACTCTACATAACTCAGCCTAAGCGTGGAATAGGAAGAAGTGAGTTATCTACACACATTATAAATTGAAGTACCCTTCAGTGTTTTTGTGTTTGCACGTTAAGGGTAATCTCGGGAACTACTGTAGAGATTTTGATATGTTTTTCACTAGCAAATATACTGATTAATGAGAAGAGTTTGTGTGTACAACTTATTACCACTATAGCAGACAAATTGATAATTAGTGCTACCTGTGCACAACCAGGGTGGGTTGCTAGTTAGTTCAGCTAAAAATCTTTGACGACCTGCCCAGTGATATAAAAAAAATTTACAGGTAATAAAACTGTTGTCAAACACAAAATTAAATCATAGCTGCTCCACAAATACATTTTTTGAATGTGCAGTAGTGTGTTTTTGTGGTCTTTTTTCGACAAAGGCCTCGTTGGCCGAAAGCTTCTTTGTATAGTCTTTTTGTTGTGCCTATCTAAGACTCAGCATCTCCGCTATGTGGTGAGTAGCAACTTTCCTTTTCGTATTATTGTTACATTTCATCGTGGATTTTCCACTGATAGTCCAGGAGAGGCTGGCCACCTGAAATGAGCATCTAAATGCACAAAGATTAACAACAAATAAAAATAGTTGCAATATCAATCAACAGGCAGAACTAGAAAGGAAACACTCAAATCAGTTCAGTTGTACCATCAGGTTCAGGAAGTACTCTGGAACGAACACGCCCCCTTACATCAAAAGCAACTCTCCTCCAGTTGCACTTTATCCTCATTCAATGTGCGGCCTCGGAAACCTACACAACCATCAAACTGGTCGAGAACGAACTGTGAGCTGCAGGAGCCGAACTACGGTCTAGGAAACAAGCGAGGATATGGAAGAAATGAAGAAATAAGTGAAGCAGCAAGAGTGTACATACCCTCAAAAGAAAAAGCGACAAAGACCTATTTGGAACGGTTTGGCCTCATCAAATGAATGGATGAGGGAAGGATAGGAAAACAATAGCTATCCACAGATGTTGGTAGGAAGACCAAGGAAGAGAGGGCTACACCATGTGATGGAGCAACAGGAATCAGCTGAGATACAGTCCTGAGAGAAAACAGTACACAGGCAGATACACGTAGTGTGTTAGTAAACCACAACCTGGCAACTGGAGGGAAAAACTAGTGATGAAGGAATGCACAATTAATTAAAATAATTTTGTTTACATGCAGGTCCGCAGCCTTCACAAATTTCATAAAAGGAAACACTGTCCATCATAGGCTGCATCTTCATATCTTATATGTTGTGCGATTGACCAATTTCGACTACACCATTATCGAACACATACACACCGACAGTATGCACTACCGACAATCCTCCTTTCCACGAACAATACGAGACTGGAATAGAAGGGAGAACCGACAGAGGTACTCGAGGTACCCTCTGCCACACACCGTCAGGTGGCTTGCGGAGTACGGATGTAGATGTAGACGTCACACGTGAAGTTGTGCCCGAACTGAATTATCAATCCACATGTGAAGCCAGATGAAACGGTCTGTATACAGTACAACTTAAGGATGAAAACATGTTCTTCCACTACAAACTACATTGTACCATGTGTGAATCACAACTATGGTTTAATGAATGGGAAGATTAAATTAATTCATATAATGTCCAGAATCACCAGATTCAATTGCAGTGACACTGAAACAAATCCTAGCCAAAAATGGAATGGTTACAATGAACTTATGCAGCGATCAATACTCTGAAAGGTAAGTACAACGCTCTGAAAGGTAAGTCAAAAATACTCCACATTTTCTGTTCTCAAATGTTTTTTGAAACTTTGCAATATACCCATTATTTTGGTGTAACGTGAAATTATAAGTCAAACTAAGAATATACTTAATGGTCTAGAACAGCAGAGGGAGTGTTATAGTACGTGAAACAAATGCTGATCTGCAAGCTTGGAATCACTGCTTGCAAGGTAACGAACTCCAGCTCTTCAAGTGTTAACAACAGAGGTTTTGCTGTGCCTTTTGGAATGAACATTAATTACTGACATACAAATGCAATTACTAACTTTTACGCAACTGCCAAATTTTGCTCAGTAACAAGCACACGTGCTGCAATACATATTGTTACAGGACTGGACCGATCGGTGTAGTCATCTAGTTTACAAAGAAATGTAATTTTTCAATAAAATAACTTACTCGAATACCTGGCAAATTTTACCTCCCTTTTAAGCACCAGCCTCTTATATCCGTCCATTCTGAGACTCGTTCCAGTCTGGAAAGTGAACGGATTATCCACGGTCGGTTTGCTCGACACTGTTGCCGTTGGGCATCACTTTCAGGGATCCTGTAGGACCTTCACAGCTGCCGTAGTGGTCTCGGGGCACGTGCAGTCCCCACTCTGTTTCGCCCTACAGCCAGTCCCCTACTTCATGCTATTGTCCATTTCCCACAACACGGGCAAGGGATAGGGTTTGTGGGTAATTGGTGAAGAAAAGATGAAGGCAACGGTTTTACAATGATTTGATGACTTTGTTAAACGAAGAGGCAGTGCACGAGTAGCTGGACATACGGCAACAAATAATACGATAATATGGAATGAAATTTAACATAAGTAAGTGTGGAACTGTGAAATGATTAGCACAACCGTGAAGACGGGGAATGAGAAAACTGGAATATCAACTGTACGGAAATGACTGCGAAAGTTGGAGAGTTTCGAGTGCCTGGGAAGAACAGTACAGAAGAATGGAAGAAATGAGAGAGAGAGAAATGAGCAGGGAAGGCAAGCAGAAGCATTTTGGAAAAGTGTTACAGCCCGATACAGAGTGAGGACGTCCCTCGAAACGGCAAAAGGGTCATTTATCGGGCACACTGTGTTCCGATACAGATGTACGGCTCTGAGACCTGGCTAGTGAAAGGAAGAGAGAGAAGAAAAATACGAGCTAGAGAGATGAAAAATTTGAGAAATGGTGTCGGAGTGACAGACGGACAGGTTAAGGGATGAGAGGATTGGGGAATTAGTGGAGGAGGAACCATTACAGGGTAAGAGGAACTGAAACTTAACACAGTACGGACACATTACGCAAGTCTTCTCTTGCCATCACTTGGTGAGTATCTATCCAGTAGTGTCTTGCAGTTTCAGCTCCAATAAACACAATAGTGTACACCAGTAAGGCCCCCAACCCATTCTTTAAAGAATCCAACTCTCCTGTATAAAACAGCTTCAAATACCTTCCAAACATTGCCTTGAATAAAATCTTAATTCAAAAAATGAGACAGTGTGAAATACGGTGGTCCCAGGAGGAATGATCAGTATACACGGATATGACAGGAATTCATTCAAAACAAAAATATCATTCAAAGCAAAAAAGTTCAATAAGCATGGGCTTCAAAACGGATACCTGAAGAGCTAGGAGCACTTGTTTAATTGAAGAGATGTGTTTCTAAATAGCAAAATAAACAAGTGCTCACATCTCTTACGGTATGCATTGTAGACCTCATGTTTATTGAACTTTTTTTTTCCTTGTTTTGGTCCATAATGCAACCTCTCAAAGTATGGGAAGCAAAGAGCTTGCAGTAGAGGAGATTTGTTTCACAAGATCAAAGATGCAGAAGTGCTCATAGCTCGTAAGGTATGCAGTTTAAGGCCCATGTTTACTAAACCTCTTTCCTTTGAATGTTCAGTCCTATCCCTTAATACTGACCATTCCTCTTGGGAAACCCTACGTTTGATGTTAAGCACATAAGACCTTTATGGTTCAACACACAAAACTCTATGCTGGATTTTACTAGTTTTAGATTATTCGTGTGTAGACCGATGAACAAGTCAAAACCAAAAAACTAGACAAGTATGTTGTGGGTAATTTGGATACTGTTTTAGAAAACCCACTTTTCAAGCATCTCAATGTTTATGACGACATATCTTCTGAACTGCGTGTCGAACAATGCTATCATTTTCTGGTACCCTCAGTGGTTATATGTGGATACTAGCTGCAGAATCTGTAGCAAGTAGAGTTAGTAATAAAGGAGTAATAATTAAAATGTCACACATGATGCTAAAGTTTTACAGCATGAACAGTGAAAATTAAGCAAGCAATTAAATTTTTTCCTTCCACTACTTTGTGTGAGGTGTTCATTAGAAAAAGTTTCTAACACATTTGAAATTAATTTTAAAGTTGTAAGTTGCCAAGTGTTCTCATTCCCCAATGCTGGATGAATATAGTACGTGTAATTTGCGTGCCGTGAGTATTGCCTCAAAACATTATACATAGTTTCTAACTGTAATACCCAATTTTTGTGTTAAGCTTGTGAAGAAGGATTATATCTCTTAATGAGTAGATTATGGCAGCATATTAATTTTTCAAATTTGATCAATAATTATATGAAACATTGGAAATAAAATTTATGTTGCCTCTGGAAGCTGTTAGATATGCAATTTGGAACTGGGACAGTATACCAGGTCAATCATTTAGTAATACACAGTGTTGTTTTTCTGGGGGAACGCTGGGGGATGCGTACCCCTAAACTTTTTCGTCGACAAAGTAATTTTTTTATTTCATTTTTTCGTGTTGGTAATTGCAATACGAACGATACCAGTGAAGCTTTTGGTGGGAAAATCGATGTCATTGACTGTTTCAAGCATTTTGAAGCTGCGGCAACTGTTCTCGACAACTGAGTCACTGGCAACCAGTTCGACAAGAATGTAGTGCCTTCACCTGCTAATAGTGGGCAATGGTAGTGCCAAACGAATATGCGTACGCTCAAATCGTGTGCTTCATTTGAAGTGATGTAAACTGAAGTGTTCGATACCACCTTCTCTTGTATGTGTGTTTCTCAGTATCGCCTGCTTCATTTGAGCTGTAAAGTCAACTAAAGAGTACGATTCCATTTTTTTTTTTTTTTTTTGTAGTTCGACATGTTGATGACGTTATGGCTAAAAGCAGACGGGTGGTATTCCACGCTTCAGTTATAACTAATTTTCGCTGCATTATATCCCGTGTCAGAGTACCCTCAAAACTTTTTTTTGGAAAAAAGCACTGCTAATACACATCGTTGGAAGGATAGTGGCTGAATCTAAAGAGAAAAGAATATTTTGCTCTGGATCTTTATACTGACCTGCTGACGGAGAAGGTATCACTTTCAGTAAGTATGGTGCAAAAAGGAATCAAATTTCCATTTGGAAAAACTTTGTTTCAATTCCAAACTCTTAAAATTGTTGTTTTCTGCTGTCCCCCCTTCCCTAAAAATGTTGCAACTCTGATACCACTGCTATTTTATCACATAATGATATTTCTGAAACAGAATGACCATCTTTATGTCAATCAGCAACATCAACATCAGTCACAGGAAACCCAACTTCCTCTTTTCTCATGTTAACATCCTGAAAGTCATGTACAGAGCCAGTCAGCTGGATGCACTTCTCAACTTCTGAAAAATATCTGACTCAGGACAAGAACAACACCAGTTAACAAAAATACGATCGTATAGGATATCGAGCGAGGTTTGTGGCTCGATTGAGGATACGTCATCGACAGAAGTACAAGTATCTTCAGGTGTGCCACAGTAAACGTGTCTGGGCCCTGGGTGTTCATATTCTACACTAATTAACTGCAGACAGTATTAATTGCGAACAGGCAACAGCCTCCATATTCCCAAAAATCGGCTAATAAATTGGCATCCCTTTATACGAAAGCAACACTTTACAGTTTTGGAGTGTGACAAGGAGGAGGAGGAGGAGGAGGCAGAGAGAGAGAGAGAGAGAGAGAGAGAGAGAGAGAGAGAGAGAGAGATGCAACTTAAGAACAGTAAATTTTTAATCATAGAAAAACTTTTGTGTACTAATTATGTGATAACAATACTGGAGATGATTTTCAACAGTTTTTGAATCTCTGTGATTGCAATCATCGTATACTCTGAGAGCCCCTGGAAACATCTTTAAGCATGCACCTGTAACACCTTGAACTGGGAGACCAGTCCTGCAATGCTGTACACCTCCTTTCAAGTACCTTTTAAACACTGCTCAGTTTAAGAAGACATGTCTCACTTGCCCAGTCATTCTTAACAGGTGAAGGCAGTGAAATAGGTGACTTTGGAACCTCTACAAGTGATACAAATTTATTCACAGTGACGTGAAAGAAATACAACACAAATTTACAATGCTCACAATTTAGAATGCCCATCACTTGAAGGTGACATCAGCAGGTGACTGCAATTTTCCTTCACATACATCAAGCCTTTTATGGGAGTTAGCTGCCACATGTTGCAGGACTGGCACTGGTATTTGATTAACTTCTTCCCCAATTTGTCCCGCAGTTCCTGAATGGTGTGTGGTGGGTCACACTGGAAAATCTGAGATTCCAAATGAAGGAATGACACACTGAAAGGTCAGGGGATCTCCGAGGCCAACAAATGTTCCCGTTCTCGGAGATGAGATGATCAGGAAAGGAGTTCTGTATCACATTAATGGAATGCTGCAAGGTATCGCGTGTGGCCCTATCTTGTTGGAAGAATAGTTTTAAAGGTACAGGAAGATCAGCAAGCTCTCACACTCTAAAACCGTTCAACATTTAGACACAACGTTATGTATTTTATGTCTGCCCGGAGTTGCAAACAAGTTGGAATTGGTAGCAGGACGTGACCGGGGTGTGACGCAAGATCTGATGGCAGAGAAAAGATTAGTCTCAAAGTAAGGCGCCAGCGATCAGGAAGATTACTTATCTTTATTCTCTACAATGAAGCAGGCACCATCTATTGCTCTCATAGCAAGCAGCTATGTAATTAAGTTCACAATACAATTCACAAATCCATAGTGTAATCCAAATCGTAACTAAGTTCTAAGCCCAAGGTTGTCATATAAGATCTATACAATAACACTTCGATATTAACACAGCTAGCGAGCAAGAGCGAGTGGCTGTGGCGCCATGCCTGTGCTCCCGTTATATCTTGTGGCCACAGAGGCAGCTGCAGGCAAGAATTATTGAACGGTGCGGCGTCTTCAGCCACGAACCTCCGGCGGCCGCGACACGAAGCTGAGGCTGACCACCGCGCACGTGGGGCCGGGCTGAGGGCTGAGCGATGGCAGGGCGCTCGTGATTTGGTTAGGTCCGCGGACATAGCAATGTATTCACAGTAACAGCCTTGCCACGACCTCCTTTCTTTCTTTGTTTTCCCTTTTTTCTGTTAAAAAAAAAAAAACCACAAACCTACGATTCCAAACCGTGGTACGACATACCACACTACCACTTACTGACTGATGTGGCGTATTGTGAAGCATTCCAGGATTTTCACGTGGTCAATATCTAAAGTTTTCTGAATGAAATTTTCACTCTGCAGCGGAGTGTGCGCTGATATGAAACTTCCTGGCACATTAAAACTGTGTGCCAGACCGAGAGCACTTGCCCGCCAAAGGCAAAGGTCCCGAGTTTGAGTCTCGGTCCGGCACACAGTTTTAATCTGCTAGGTAGTTTCATCTGAAGGTTTGCTCATTAACAAAGCCTGACACACAGAAATTAGCTTCACTGCTCACAATCAAATTGTCGCATTGGCCTAGGCTGTTGGTGAACAGTTCTAAAAATTCCAGGCAAATGTATAGTCTTTTTGGGAGGTTGTCCGCATTCAGTTTCTGGACACTGTGAATTTTGATCAGGTGATATTGCAATTCTTTGTGCAATATTTTCTGTACACTGTGACACAATATGTCAAGTCACAGAGCACGCTCGCACGCAGAACGCCCAGGACTTCAGCTGAAGTCTTCTTCCACTCAAGCAAACACTCCCTAGTGTTCTCTCGTGTCTTGCACTTCCATCTCTCTTTCACACCAGATCACACGATTCCTCACAGTTCTGCACTCGCACTTCGACAGCACGCACCGACAAGACGGGAACAACGTGCGAGAATGTAACGATCACGAAATACACGCCGCGCGGCCACACGTAGCTGTCGTCGTCGTCAAAGCAAGCTTTTGCGGCAAGAGTGTGTCATTCACCAGTCCACTCGGAGTCAGTGGTAAAGGACTGTTGTCCGGACAGCACCACTCCCATTTTCTAATTCCTAGTGTAACACATCATTCCCAGGGTTACCTAATCGCTCACTTCGCTGCCACAGCTATTACCTCCCAAGTGTACCCTAGCTGATTTGCCCGTGCAGCGTAACACGCAGTACCCCAGCTTGTGAGGCTGGGAGGAGAGCCAGGTCTGGTCGGATTAATGACCGTGGGCCGGTACACTGGCCAGTGCGACTGCTGCTTTAAGACAGTCTCCAGTGCTCATTCACACAAATGCCAGACTAGACACCAAATTCTGCCTCGGAGAATACGATGCAAATAAGACGACACGGAACAATCTTTACACAATTCGCAAACAGCTGACACACACAACTTGCCTCCCGTAGGCTACCTAGATGACTCATATCAGACAGGGCATCTGGTCACTGAGTTAATTTTGTCACATCCTGAAAAAGTGGAACCCATACCAGACAGGATAAACACTAGGAAAAAGAGGAAGCACAGCACATCTACCGGTAGTCGAGTCCTTTGGCAGCTAGACATTTGGTGGGAACTGTAGTGTTGACAATGCAAAGTTTTGCATTTTTATGGGTCTGTGTGTCTTCCGGTAGTCTGTGGGCTGCTCAAGTAGGAGTCCCAATTTCGAGGAACAGAATTACAACTAATATAAAACATATAATTAATGTAGACAAGTAAGCAGTAGAAATGTGATGACAGGAAGAACAATAATTTGTAATTCTGTACCTATATCCAATTTAATTTTTATTTTACTAAAACGCACTGCCCATGCTAAAAGAAGTATTTTTGTCAATGGAATTTTATACTTTTCACAACTGCATTCAATAGCTGTCAGAAACACAATTATAATACTTGTTAATATTGACATCGAAAACATTTTCCAAAAGAGTACAAGAAACAAACTAAAATTGGAAAGCAATGTGACTCACTACTCTTTATATAACAATTTCATGTAAAAAATGTCTGCTTGTGTCTGTGTATGTGCGGATGGATGTGTGTGTGTGTGTGTGTGTGTGCGCGCACGCGCACGAGTGTATACCTGTCCTTTTTTCCCCCCTAAGGTAAGTCTTTCCGCTCCCAGGATTGGAATGACTCCTTACCCTCTCCCTTAAAACCCACATCCTTTCGTCTTTCCCTCTCCTTCCCTCTTTCCTGATGAAGCAACCGTTGGTTGTGAAAGCTTGAATTTTGTGTGTACGTTTGTGTGTCTATCAACATACAAACGCTTTCGTTTGGTAAGTTACAGCATCTTTGTTTTTATATATATTTCCCTCTATTATATTAATATCATGTAAAAGATAGATTGCTACTCACCATGCAGCAGAGACACTGAGTCACAGACAGGCACAACAGAAAGACTTCTAAACACACACACACACACACACACACACACACACTCCGGCTGCTGAGGCCAGACTGCGAACTGCAGGGCAAGGTGGGAGAAGCAATCTGGGTGGCTGGGTGGTGGGGGTAAGGAGCAGGCTAGGGCAGGGAGGGGGAGGGGCAAGGAGAGCAGAGTAGGGGTGGGGGACAGTAAAGTGCTGCTTGTGAGAGTGTACAGGGATAATGTGGGGAGAGAGCAGGGCAGCTAGGTGCGGTCAGGAGTTTAGACACAGGACTGGGAGGGGAGCAGAAAAGGAGGGGAGCACAAAGACTGTGGTGTGTAGGTGGAATAGAAAGCCGTGTAGTGCCGGACTGGGAACACGGAAAGAGATATGTGGGTGAAGGACAGTGACTAACGGATGTCGAGGCCAGGAGGGTTACGGGAACGTAGAATATACTGCACGAAGATTTCCCACCCGCACTCTTCAGAAAAGCTATAGTCAGTAGGAAGGATCCGTACGACACAGGCTGTGAAGCAGACAATGAAACGAAGAACACCGTGTTGAGCCTCGTGCTCGGCAACTGGGTGGTGCGGCTGTTTGTCGGCTGCAGTTTGACGACGGCCGTTCGTGCGGACAGACAGCTTGTCAGTTGTCGTGACTGGGTAGAACGAAGTGTAGTGGTTGCAGCTTAGCTTGTAGATTACACGACTTGTTTCACAGGTAGTCCTGCCAGCTTGTGACCCAGCTGGTGTAGGTTGTGGTGGTGGGAGGCTGTACGGGACAGATCTCGCATCTAGGTCTATTATAGGGATACGAGGCACGAGGTGAGGTATCGGGAGCAGGGGTCGTGAAGGTACGGACGAGGATATTGTGTAGGTTCGATGGTCAGCAGAATACCACTGTGGGAGACGTGGGAAGGATAGTGGGTAAGGCACACACACCCCTATCCCTTTTCTTTACCCCCACCACCTAGGCTGCTTCTCTCACGACGCGCTGTAGCTCGCAGTCTGTCCCCGTCAGCCAGAGACGGTGGTTACGTGTTTGAGAGGTGTGTTTGTGTATCTTGTCTAATGTAGAAGGCCATCTGGCAGTCTTTTTGTTGTGCCTATCTGAGACTCGACATCTCCGCTCTATGGTTAGGGACACTCTGTCCTTTTCATATTATTGTCATTATTCCATCCCGCATTTTACACGGTTTAAAAATTTTGTACGACAGTCGAAATCACGCCCTGCGAGTGCCTAGTGTAGTGACGGTCAGTAAGGGTGGAGTATATTGAAATACGCTCACTATTTTTATATACTTGAATTTAGAAGATTTCGTGACAGTACTCACTTTTCCGTGAATGTTTACAAGATGATATTTGTCTTTTTATTTGGCTTCAGTCGTCTAGTGAAAGTACGATTCCACAATGCTGTTTCGTCGGCTGCAGAAATGACCCGATTCGATGTGTTTGCCTCATTTTTGGTGCTTCAAATACCATTTCTTCAAATGTGGTCCCTTCTTGATGTTTATATAAAAAAGTAGTAACATAATTCATTTTTCCTGTTCACGTGCAAATTATTATAATGGCGATGTGCACATTGGTCCACTGTCACACACACCGAGAGTTCACTGCCGACTGACTACGATGAAAGACGACTCCAGCGTCAAAGACATTTTACAAAACACACGAGCTTCCACTTGTAACCAGTCTCTTTGATAGTCTTCGTCACATCTACTAATATTAATCAATATGCTGTCACTCTCAAACATATAAGCAAATTAGCATAAAATAAGGCAAATTACAATTCACAAAAAAATATTCTGACAAAAGTATAAGAAAACATTTACAACCTCCCTCATTAGATTTGGTATCGACAAAATTGGTAGAAAATAACATCTCCCAGATCCATTACAATATGTTTGTGCAAGATGTGAATGACACTCATCTGGTTGATCCAATACTCTCAGCAATACATCTCTTGCCACCGTGAGGACTGATAAGTGTCACAGCCAGAACAGCTTCTTTGTGTGCTCTGCTAGTTGCAATGTTCATACTCGTCCTGCATTTGATCCGGAGGGTGCCTGTAACTGTCTACCATTTTGACAGCATTTCTTTGAAATTCACCACATAAAAGTAACATTTCTAACTTCTCCTAAATGGTGCAAATCCCTGAATGCAAAGAATGCTGAAGAAGAAATGACCAGCCGTAAGAAGACACATTTCCAGCCAGTTGTGCAGTGCAGTAAATTGTCTAAAGGCTTGATGAAACAAAGTAGCCTGCATTTACAATACAACAGCCGAATCTGGCTGACTTGTCTTTCAATTTTAGACTATTTTATGCATTCTTTTATGAAGAGTTTAAATCTCAAAATTTATGAGCTTTATATCACAGTACTCATCTTTTCAAATGCTTTCGGATGCCATTAAAAAAAAGTATTTCATTCTTCCAGGGACCATGGGTGCAGTGCTGGATGCAATCGTCAAAGTTACACAATATTTCAGTGAACGACAGTTCCGCCATCATCAGGTGGTACTGACGGAAAGAGGGATCTGCGACGCACTCCCGATATATATACCTGCGAGTCCAGAGTTCGGATCTCACAAGCTCTGCGCTGAGCTCAGTCGTGTGGCGACACGTTGCGGTAGTGATCGGAAGAGCCCCAGTTGTCTGCCGGCCACTGGCCACATCTCGTCTTGCTTGTGGATGTTACGATTTTGTACGTTTGAGCTAAGTATTGGCTCCAATGCATTACTTAGTTGGAAATCTGTGTCCTTGTCTACTAAATTATTTGTCACATGTATTTCAATAGCTTCTTTAAAAATGGAATCCCAAAATTTGTTCATACTGGCCAAGACTTTCATTTGCTGATAATTCATCGAATATCCATTCTCAATGCAATGTTCTGCTATTGCCGACTTGCTGGGCTGCAGTAAGTGGGTGTGACGCTCGTCTTCTTTGCAGCCATCTTCGATAGTGCAGATTGTGTGACCAGTATAGGTTTTCCGTACATTAACACGGGACTTGGTACACCTTCACTTTTTGGAAATGCAATTGTCTTTGAAGGACTCTAAAGGGCTAGTAGTTCGGCTGGAGGGTGGAACCCTTGCATTATTTTGTGTTTTCGCAATAGTCTCCCAATTTTGGAGACTGTTCTCATAATGTCTTATTTTCTTCTACTTTTGGGATTTTATCATTTGTGGAATTCTTGGGAGTCTCGTGTTGTAGGGCCATCCAAATCTGTCATCTGGTGTATCCATTTTCGTGGAAGACAGACTCCTGGTGTTGCAGCTCTGTCTTCAGGCTCTGTTCATCTGAAATGTCGGATGCCCTGTGTTTGAGGGTGTTCAGCACACTATTTTTTTGCGAGTGTACAGTGGCGGCTAGAGGCATATAGTTACAAATCTGTACAAGTTGGCTACCGATAAACACTGGGCAAGCGAACTGTCGGGTGTAAACTAAGCTAGAGCATCAACGAACAGAACTTTGACATCTTGTTCTTTCTCCGTGGTAAATTTGATTTTTCACGGTTGCAGTTAAGATGTTCTGAGAACTCCCAGACTTTTTGGAGTCCGTGTGGCCAAATGAAAACATATAGTCAACATAACAGAGGAAACAGAGGATTTTTAGTTCTGCAGTTTCCACTGCTAAAGTGCTCCATAAACATATTTGCTACAACCGGCGAGAGATGGCTGCCCCTTGTTATGCCATTAATCTGCTTATAGTACTGTCCGCTGAAAACAAAGTACGATGCTGTTAGGACATGCCTGAAAAGCCATGTCAGCTCCGAGCTGAGCATCTTGCTGATTAATTTTCTGGGGAACTCAAGTGAAAAGTGAGCCAACACCAAAACTCACCACGATGTCAGAGTCCTGCAACCTCAGCTGACCGCATTATGTAGGTGGTGTGTACACTTTCCGACGCAAGGCTCAGTATACCAGCCAGGTGCTTTGCGACAGGGTATGTCGGTGTCTCGATATTGCTCACTATTGGACGCACGCTTTCCTCGTGTGTTTTGGGCCCACCATACAGTCAGAGTGACACAGGAGTACACTGGTGACACGATTTTGCGACGTCATCCTCGGGCACCCCGTTTTTTAACAGAACAGAGATACTTTGCTGTGCTTTCTTTGTTGGAACTGCTGCTTTTTTCCGGTATGCTGGATCATCCAGGTGTTCATGCATTTTCCACTCTTAGTCCCTGCACTGGAGAACCTTGGCTTTGCCCTTATCAACTGGAAGAACAACAATTTTTTTGTCTACTCTGAGGATAAGATGTGCTTTCTTTTCTGCTCTCGAAATGTCACTGTTCTGAGATATGCACAGTGTGTTACTGGCGTACTCTGCTGAACAAGGGACCACAGTAAAGGCTGCAGCCTACATTAAAACTTCACTTCAGTTGCGTCATGTCCTTTGTGACAAACTCCACAACATTAATGCCGACAGTGTCAAACTTCTTCTCGACACTGCTCGACCCCGTGTTGCTACTACCGTTAGTGACAAAATGGTGAAACGTGGGTGGGAGGTCTTCCAAAATCCACCGTACAGTCCGGATCTCGCACCGTCGGACTTTCACCTGTTCGGTCCTGTGAAGAAATTCCTGGCCGGCCGACACTTTGCGACAGACGTGGAAGTGAAATCGGCAGTCTGCAAACGGCCATGTTTCGACCAAATGGACTTCTACAAACTGTAACTGGTACCACGATGGAAGAAATGTGATGAGAACATTGGTGACTATGTACAAAAGAAGGTAAAAGGTCATTTGTGATTTTTTTTTTGTTTTGTTACCTACTAAACTTTACAGAAATAAAATTATTGTGTGTTGTTTTCCGGCCCTCCCTCGAACAGCCTTCTGTGTAGCTAGTAGCCTACACTCCACTCGTCGCCAACTTCCAGAGTTCAAAGTTACATTCATTCGGTGAGAAAAATGATATGCACTGAGGATATCACAGGGTCCCTCGGATTCGATGTGCCAGCAGCGTCAGTGCTAGAGTTTGCCGCCACTCGGCTGCGTCTACTTACTCAAGACCAAGCCCGGCCTCAGGCCGTGCGGTGTGGACTGAAAGGTCATGCCGGCATTCGCGAACGTCCGTTTGCTCAGCGTCCGGAACGTCCGCAGCGACAGCACCGGTCCTCCCCCGATGCCGATCTCCGTCTCCACCCAGCCCCTGCAACAGTCACCCGACAGGTCAGCTCCTCCCGCTAACACTGGAGAGTACTGTAGGCAAGGAGTGAGGTGTGGAATGGTGAAACAGTCCTTCCCTCACTCTGTTATGCCCCCACACGTGCCTACGGTCAGTGTTATCTGACACCTGAGAAAGGTGCCTCTATTAGTAGACTTACTGAGGAGCAATGTCAAAGAAAGTGGAAGTATGAGCTGGGGTACAATGAGGTGATGCACTGCCATTCTTATTATTTGATCTTGTTACCGAAAAAGTTGTACACGAGATGAAAAGATTAGGAAAGGGCATATAGCCCAGTCAGGAAACACCAAAAGAGTTTGAAAAGGGGGGAAAATATGAGTAATCACAAATTTTTGGTACAGCAGTAGGAGAAAGTACCACAAACAACATGATAAAGATCCTGCCCAGTGGGACATGAGCGTAAGGGTGGGGCATTTATGGTCACTTTGTTACGTTTATTTTTAATAACTCGAAAACTGTGGCTTCTAGTGAAAATGTTTCCAAATACAAAATTAAACTACATTTAAGTTTCCTACAAAGAATATAATATTCATTTTCTCCCTAGTACTTGTAGTTTCCTTAGTGCTGTGAATGGAAAAATTGCAGATTATTAAAATAGTGTTTTAACAGCACAAAATTTGTTTATTTTTAAATGAAGTGTGTTAAGAACGTATATTAAATGTATGTACCACATCAAACGAAGTGGAACCATATAAAGAGATAAAATGTATTCTGGGATGTAACAGAGTGGAGGGGAAGGTTGGAGGATAGATGCATGAAGGAAGGCAGATTGCTAGATTGTGTGTGGCTGTTGAGGGTAACATATCATTTTGAGGAAAGTGATGTGTTATTTCCTCTGTCTCTCTAACTGAGGAAGGATAGTTGTGACCTCGAACAAGCATTTTAGTTATTTTATTAAGTGTTTGTTATAGACCGCATATTACGCAGGAAATTTTGTTTCTTTTGTGCACGTCACGAGAGCAAAATTGGACGCAGATTACCTGCGAGGCAGGGGTGACGCGCGCCTGAATTCCTGTGCGTGGAGACACCTGCTCGTCGGGAAAGTTACTCTGTGAAAACACCGTCCCACCTCAGAGATTCGCTGTGGGCCACAGAACCTCGGCATGTGAACAACTGTCACAATGTCACTTGTCAAGGGAGACTTATAAAAGACAGACAGAGCTAAATGACAAAGGCATTTGTGTTTTGTAAGCTCTTTTTAAGCTTCCTATAGTAATTATCCAATACGGAATGTAATAATGGAGGTAAAATCATGTGAGATGAAGAAGCAGCATAAATTTATTTTGTGCGTAGTGACCGGTGTAAGTAATGGCGACCACAACAACCTGTAGTCTGTGCAGTCCACCTTCATACAATGCCTGAACAATGGTACAGGCATTCCATTCCATTGTGCACGTCCCTTCCTTCACAGGACTGCAAACTGCACAGCAAGGGGTGTTTCCCTATTCTTCTTACGCCAGTACATCACGAGAGGCCATTGCAGGGCATTTCAGAAAGTTATATTGACCCTTTCACAGGGAACCTTATGAATATGCAGAGATGACTGGGGGTTGTTTATTTTCCACAAGATGAGTTAACACTAAATGGAATAAGATACGAGTTACTAATAAAATTAATGCAAGAAACACGATCTATGTAAATCTCTGCACTGCTAGAGAACAGGCAGCTGTAGCATTCTCCCACCACAAGTGCTGCTCGCTTTTAAGTTCCAGTCCAATTATCTCGGTTTGTGTGTGAACCGAGTTGTTAATACAAGTTTTTCAGTCTATAATGATTTCTGTGTCAATTGAGACTCAGTGTACACAGTCGTACACAAAGTATATTTTGAAAATGGCTGACAAAAGTCGCGGGACAGTGATACCTACATACACCGATTGCAGTAGTATTGCGTACACTGTTTTTGACGTGAATACGGTCACACGACAGAAATTGACAGACTTCGAAAGCAAAATGGTAGTCGGAGGTAGACGCACGGGACGTTCCATTTGGAAAATCGTAACGGAACTCTATAGTCCGAGATCCACCGTGTCGAGAGTGTGACGCGCATACCACATTTCAGGCATTATATCTCACCGGGACAACACACTGGCTGACGACCTTTACTCGACGACCGAGAGCAGTGGCGTTCGCGTAGAGTTGTCAGCGTTAACAGGCAAGCAATAATGCGTGAAACATCTACGACAAATATGTCCATTAAAACAGCACGGCGAAATTTGGTGTTAATGGACTACGGCAGCAGATAACTGACGAGAGTGCCTTTACTAACAGCACAGCATCACCTGGAACACCTCTTCTGGGCTTGTGACTGTAACAGTTGGACCCCAAATGACTGGAAAACAGCAGCCCAGTTAGATGAGCCCAGACTTCAATTGATAAGAACTGACGGTAGGGTTTGAGTGTGGCACGGGCCCAGGTCATAAACGAGGCACCGTGCAAGCTGGTGATTGCTCTATAATGGTGTGGGCTGTCTCTGCATGGAATGGACTCCTCTGGTCCAACTGACTGGAAATGTACACAGATTGAGACCACTTGTGGCCATTCAAGGACTTCACATTCCCAAACACAATGGAATTTTTATTGATGAACATGCACCATGTCACTGACCTCAATTCATTGTGAACGGTTTGAAAAACATTCTGGACAACGTGAGTGAACGACTCGGTCACCTAGATCGTCTGACACGAATCCCGTCGAACATTTACAGGATATAATCAACAGGTCAGTTCGTGCACAAAGTCCTGCACTGGTATCACTCCTACTTCTACTTCTACACTCTGCGAACGACCACGAAGTGCGTGGCAGAGGGTATGTACTAGTATTAGGGTTTTTTCCCTTTCCATTCGTGTACAGAGTGTGGAAAGAATGACTGTTGAATACCTCTGTGTGTGCTATAATTATTCTAATCTTGTCCTCACAATCTCTATGTAAACTACAGTTATTATTTAAAGCCTATTCTTGAAACTTTGTTAGTAGACTTTCCCATTACGGATGTCTATCGAGGCAGCACAGCTAAATGTGTCTGCAGAGGACTTCTAACAACTTGTTGAGTCTGTGTCATTTCAAGCTGCTTCACTGTGCTGGACAAAAGGAGGTCTGACACGATGTTTGGCAGTATCCCACAACTTCTGTCACCCGGACGTATTATATAAACTGGAGTCACTACTGCTATACACACGTTGTCAGAGTTAGACTATGATGGACACTGTATTGTCTTTATTGACAATAAATGTGGGAAAAGTCACATTTGTTAAAAAATGGCTGTGAGCGCTATGGAGAAGAAATTAAAACTTTAAGGTTCGCCGATGACATTGTAATTCTGTCAGAGACAGCAAAGGACTTGGAAGAGCAGTTGAACGGAATGGACAGTGTCTTGAAAGGAGGATATAAGATGAACATCAACAAAAGGAAAACGAGGATAATGGAATGTAGTCGAATTAAGTCGGGTGATGCTGAGGGAATTAGATTAGGAAATGAGACACTTAAGGTAGTAAAGGACTTTTGCTATTTGGGGAGCAAAAGAACTGATGACTATCGAAGTAGAGAGGATATAAAATGTAGACTGGCAATGGCAAGGAAAGCGTTTCTGAAGAAGAGAAATTTGTTAACATCGAGTATAGATTTAAATGTCAGGAAGTTGTTTCTGAAAGTATTTGTATGGAGTGTAGCCATGTATGGAAGTGAAACATGGACGATAAATAGTTTGGACAGGAAGGGAATAGAAGCTTTCGAAATGTGGTGCTACAGAAGAATGTTGAAGATTAGGTGGGTAGATCACGTAACGAATGAAGAGGCATTGAACAGAATTGGGGAGAAGAGTAGTTTGTGGCACAACCTGACAAGAAGGGACCGGTTGGTAGGACATGTTCTGAGGCATCAAGGGATCACCAATTTAGTATTGGACGGCAGTGTGGAGGGTAAAAATTGTAAAGGGAGACCGAGAGATGAATACACTAAGCAGATTCAGAAGGACGTAGGTTGCAGTAGGTACTGGGAGATGAAGAAGCTTGCACAGCATAGAGTAGCACGGAGAGCTGCATCAAACTAGTCTCAGGACTGAAGACCACAACAACAACGTGAGCACTATGGGACTTAACACCTGAGGTCATCAGTCCCCTAGAACTTAGAACTACGTAAACCTAACTAACCTAAGGACATCACACACATCCTTGCCCGAAGCAGGATTCGAACCTGCAACTGTAGTAGCAGTGAGTTTCCAGACTGAAGCGCCTAGAACCGCTCGGCCACAGCGGCCGGCTCACATTTGTTAAAAGTTGCCCGGTGTACATTATTGGAATATTTCCCATAATACCCGTTCTTCAGCTATTTGAAGATATTTCTCCTACGAGACTGAGTGCAGAATAAGTTTTCCAAAGTAGACAACTAGACAAACACAGACACGGAGGTGGGAATATATTCCTTCGGAACTGTAAGATACGCAAGATAATAAAGGCCACGGGTCTCTGAAGTGCAGTGGCGGGCACCGAGACAGACCTGTCGGACAGCAGGTGGCGGCACGTCGCGCCCACCGTGCCCTGCCCCGTGCCGTTGTGCATCGCCAGCTGCCCCGACAGCGTCACCGTGTCCCGCAGTGTGATCGGCGCCTCCGTCGACTGCGAGAAGCTCATCCCCGACACCTCCACCGTGGGGAACCATCCCGGCTCTCTGTAACAGACGGGTAACATTTCTGGCAGTGTACAAAATAAACTCTGAATCGTACTTAATGTACTGAGACGATATCTAAATATACAACAGGCTGGTGTAAATCAGATTGTTTTACATATCAGCTATTACGATTATTGGGTACGATACTCCTAAAAAAAAAAAACCACTCCATCGTCAGCATCGTCTCAGGCCACAAGTGGTCCATCGGGACCATCTGACCACCGTGTCATCCTCAGTTACGGATGCGGATAGGAGTGGCGTGTGGTCAGCACACCGCTCTCCCGGTCGTTGCGACCGTTTTCTTTCACCGGAGCCGTTACTGGTCAGTCGAGTAGCTCCTGAGTCGGCATCACGAGGCCGAGTGCACCCCGAAAATGGCAACAGCTCACGGCGGCCCGGACGGTCACCCGTCCGAGTGCCGGCCACGCCCGACAGCGCTTAACTTCGGTGATCTGACGTGAAACCGGTATAGCCACTGCGGCGAGCCGTTGCCTTTAGTCCTCAAAACAGTCTTCTAAATGTACAGCGACATCACACTCTTTACAATGCTATGCACTTTCACTTCTTTCTCCTCTCAAATAACAAACAACACATTTCTCTGTGACTTTTTATTCTCATTTGGGAGTATGTGCATTGTGAAATGAGACCACATTTTTGCCTGAAGTCTGACAGGGATGGTACTCACTGATGGTTACCCACGAACACAGTTCCCAGGTAACTGTGCTGAATGTTGTATCAGTTGCTGTGCAGCATTTGTCCTGAAGTCAGTGTAACAAGTCTTTTTTTTTTCTTCCACTGATCTCGTGACCACAATGCAGGAGTTGAAAATGCACAAACACCACAAAGATCAAAAATCAATCTATATAAGTAACACAAATTATGCCCCTATCTCATCTGGTGCAGCTCAAATCACACATCACTATCTTTTAGTTCTCTTTTGTCTTTGTTGCTCAACTGTTTTCTCACGTAAGCATTTGTCTCATTGCATAGTCCAAACAACGGGCCCATATATTCTTAGTTCACATTCTACGTCTGATTTATATTTGTTCAACAAATTTTCACAAATCCCACTGTAAACAATGGAGGAAAAGATAACAAAATTATCATCAAGTTTTTACTGTCCCATTCACTTTGCTGTCTATGTTGCACTTCAAACACATTTCAAATGGGCCAGTGCACAATCATCGTTTTTTAGGGCTCAGATTTTATAGATAAATGTGTGTGTTTTTTTTCCTTTTCTGCAAGTACATATCAGAAACATTTTTTCTGCAATTACATAAATTTCTGTTCTTCAGAATGTCACTGTCACGAATCAAAACACGATGAGCTGACTTTGAAGAAATGTTTTCTGCTTATTGCCAAGAAATGACAACTACGAACTACATGATTATCTAATGAAGCAATGCAAGTTTGACAATGTTTTACTGTTAATAAACAATTCCTGCATCATTTGTCATGAACAACACTAAGATGAATCTCACAATGTATTGTAATTCAAATGGTTCAAATGGCTCTGAGCACTATGGGACTTAACATCTGTGGTCATCAGTCCCCTAGAACTTAGAACTACTTAAACCTAACTAACCTAAGGACATCACACACATCCATGCCCAAGGCAGGATTCGAACCTGCGACCGTAGCGGTCACGCAGTTCCAAACTGTAGCGCCCAGAACCACACTGTCACATCGGCTATTGTAATTCTTTAGCAATCAGTGACGCATAGGATAAACTGCATTTGAGTACTACATATTATTTAGATTCACATAAATAAACTGAATTATAAATAAATATTTTTATTACATACTGCAAGTATTTTTAAAACATAAAAAATAAATAATTTCCTGATTTTTAAGTACTAAATATCCAAGTCCCACTCCTCATTATTGTCACTTTTGCTACTACTTTCAGAAATAGTTTCACTTTGGACAACTGCTTGTGGTTTTTCAGAATGTGAATATCCAAAAGATAAATCACTTACTTCATTATCACTATGGAAAACACAATCAACAATCCCTGTTAGCATAGTTTTGTATGGTAAAAGTATAAATACGAATTCCACCAAATACAGCACTGTAGCTTCCGAAGTACTGAAATCGAGATTGTGAGGTGCTTTTGCCTGTAAATCATAGCTCATGTCACGTGATCTCACCAGCTGACGATAGCAGATAGGGCATAGGACGTGATGTAGTGGGCCAATAGCAATATCGCTGTCAAGTAGCGCAAAAAAAAAAAAAAAAATTAGAAAAAGTTAATGGTTTAAATTCATATAGGATCAATCCATATGCAGTGGTCCAATGATGGTTGCTTGACCATTTTTAAATATGGTAATTTTTTATGTGTGATTGCCCTATATTTGAGAAATTCAAAACAGTTTTTAAAATAATTTATCTTGCAGCTTTACTGGATGACAGACATTTTTATTTGTACACGCGCGATGATTCTTCAGTCTGGAGACATTAGCGAAAATTTGAATATCTCTGCACTGGGTTAAGTTACAACATTGCAATTGACGTCACTGTTTTTTAGAAAAGTGTCCTCTAAAATATTGTCTATTACACAACATACCCTAAATTCAAAAATAACCAGTCAAAATGACCTCCAAAGTTTGGTATCCAAATTTTCAAAAATCAATTTTTTAGGCCCGAAAATAACAAACAAGGGGTGATTTATGAGAATCTATTTTTCCTGTAGTTCGGTATCATACACTACTCGCCTCATAGAGAGCAAGAACACTTACAAATGTTTCCTTAATTTTTTATACGTTTTTGAAATTTGAAAATTTTAATTTTTTGTAAAGTTTGAAGTTAGTTATCTCAGGTGGGACAGAATATAAAAAACATGATTTTTGCACAGTTTGTACACCTATATGATAGCAATGTACTGTAAAAATTTCAACATTGATATCTGACTGAACAAAGATAAGAACTTTTGAAAATGAAGAAATAATTCATATCACTCTACAACTGATATTATTGCTGTTGCCTATTTAAATGGTTTATTGTTTCATTGTAATAAAATTTAATTGTGGCATATATTTGGTTAACACTATCACCCAATATTCATTTAGTTTATTCATTTTTAATAATGAAATATTAAACAATGGGAGCTTTTGCTTTTGTTCTACGGTAATAAAAATGCCCATTTACGTTTAGGTTTATTGCCAATAAAGAAGTACATTATTGGTGGGTGTGGCATTGTAGAAGTATATTATTGCTGGATGTGGCATTGATGTAGTCAGTCTGTTCTGACATTTCTGTTAGAGTGGATGTACATACTTCACTGAGAGTGTAGAATGTGTTATGAGCTTTGTTCAGTGTGTAATTTGTAATTACATTTGAGAGACTAACTGGAATGCAATAACATGGATGAACAGTGCTCTGTTGGACAGATAGCAAGTGAAGTGTGTCGCAAAACAGTTTATGGTTCTGTTCCAAAAAACTTGAAAAATGTCAATGACTTTGATGAAGTTACTCGAAATTTAAACAAAATTTGTCTATGTTCTTCTGTAACAACAGTGTGTGAGAATCATGAGAAAAAATACAGTCTGAAGTACAATCACATTTTTGGAAGTAAGTGCTGTGATCCACTTAATGTTCATAAAAAGCCTATTACTAAAAGTCTGACGAAAATAAAACTTGAACATTTGTCCTTGTTATGTGAGAGTGAAACAGCTACCCAAGTGAAATGTAATGTGATTGCTGGAAATTCCCTGTGCCCTAATTGTTACTGAAAAATATTTGCTGTGAACCCAGAACCACAATCATGTAATCTAGTTAATGACATTTATAGTCCTAATGAGGAAGCTGTTAACATACTGGATTTTGCTTGTTCTAAGTTAGATGTATCTCCTGCTTCAAAACAATAAAATTAAGTAGCAGAAAAAGAAAAGAGCTATTGAAAATAAGGTACAACAAATTTCAGACAAAATAAAGACTTGGAATCATGCTTTAATAATAAAGATACCATTATTATTTCTAAAGAAGAAGAAAAGCTACCACCAGCATCATCTGACACCATATATTTGAGCTTAATAGAGAAATTAATAATTAAATGTTCAGTGATATCTAAAGAGGAAATAGTTAAAATTTTAAGTTTGCTCCTTGACTTATGGTCAAGAGAAAATATAGTTCATGAATTCATAGTTTCTCATCGTTTGGTTAAACTAACCTGAAAATTAGTGAAAGAGCAAGGATTTCTTCCAGTTATAGGAAAGAAGTGTATACACCTGACTTATCATCTATTAGCTACAAATTTATCTCCACACATTCGTGTACTTGAGCACGCATTCCCGATCTGAGCTTGTCGTATGACATAAATAACATGGCAACTTCATGTGACTGCAGCTCATCATTTGATGCAACTGGCTTAAGTAGCCCATATATGGTGAACATTCTTGAGTGGCACTACTGACGTTCTCCATCGACAGTTCAATAAAAATGTATAATAATATCTTGCAGTATCTATCTGGTTCATCTGGTCAGACGAATGAAACATTGCTGCTGTGGTAATTGCTCTAATTTAATGCAAAAATATTACAGTGGGCGTAAAATCAGCATCAAAAGCTGTGTTTAAAGAAAATCTTCTCCTGGAGCCGCAGAGTGGTGCTGTGTGTATTTTGTGAACAACATCTCACAAAAATAGTTCTTAATTTCTCGTCCGCCCTTTCTTCTTATTTTGAACTCATTTTAGCAGATAAAAACACAACAGAAAAAACAAAATTAAGCCCGCAGATGTGAACGAATGGCAACGATATTGCCAATACTACTCGCAAACAGTACCACAATTTCGAACATTTTCGATCTGCTCAATACTAATGCACATTGTCTCAACCTAATTAGCACACATCCATTATTACTGTACATCCAGCATTAGCAATAATACTGATTGGCCAGAGTTCACTTTGAGGTCAATTCAAATGGGACAACAACCAAACAGAATGATAGACAACATTATGGTCAAGCAGTAGCATGTTTACATTCTTATTGTTTCCTTTTGGTTATTGTAAATATCATATACAGTATAACCTTTATAACATGACTCTGAAGCTACCGTAAATCAAGAGTTCGTGTTAAGTGAAAAACATAGATTTTAATTTGTATACATGTACAGTAATGTATAATACACTACAGTATCAATTACTTTACATTAGTGTCAAGCTCTTTGTATAAGCAGATTGGTAATTAGCTCAATCGAGATGTTAGGTTGTAAAACTACAAGTACTCACAAATAAGACTACTTGGTTGGAAAAAAATTTAAGTATGGTTCGTTGACATTTGCAGGAACAAAAATATCTTATAATTTCACAACCACTTGTAACCATAGCATCTGTAAACCCAACAGTGATGTCATATGTTGAAGCAAATCATTCTAAACAGTCCAAGGGTGAAAATATCTCCTGAAGGGTAGATGGGATGGTATCTGTGTTCTCCTCCTCACTTTCTTCTGATGATCCTTCTTGCAACTCAGTCACACGTTTTGGCACATAAGATTCCACAGAAACACATACGGCGACACCGTCACGTGCAATAGGGATGGACGGCTAAACTTCGATTTTCCAATATCAGTGACTTCCGTGAACGCTACTTTTTGGTAATTGCAATTTGTCACAGTTAAAAACAGCAGTTAACGATTTCACAACTTTTATCCCTCCGCACTCCACTAATGTTATTCTGCAATTTGTGCGAATTCTGTGACTTCTGCTATTTCTGCACTTTACGCGATTTCCGTTATTTATCACTGGTAGATGTTACACTGTCATAAGTCGCAAGTAAGAAGTGAACTGTGTAAACACACTCAAGAAATATGTTCTTGTGTGTATAGGTGATTACTTTTCAGCACCTAAGGTTAAAATTTCAATAACCCAACAGACAAAAAGTTACATGAAATGTATTAATATTTCCAACGATTTTTCCTCAGCTGTTACATGCTTGCCCACAGACAGAATTTCATATCGACAAACAGTCAGTAGCATCTACATTTTACTTATGTTCTTCCTTTGGCTTTAATTCTGAATTAATGGAACAGGTGTGAAAATATTGATAGTGTGATGTTGAGAATCATACCACTAATTACCACACAGGACCATAACAACTCTGTTTAGAATACAGATTGTAACCACATTACGTTCACAGGTATCTGAACCGCATTTCCAGTCACTCGATATAGCAGTAATTCAAAATATTGACAGAATTGGAAGAGATGCCACAGCAAATTTACATTGTCTTCGTCAGAAGTAAGGTTAATTTCTAAGTTTGTAAATGAACGTAATGACATTGTTTATGCAAAGTGTGAAACCTCCTCCCATCACTCAACTGCTTAAATTACCAGAAATATTAGCAGTTGTATAAAGTGAATTATATTGCTAGTAATTAGTAGCAGTATAAAAGTTTAATAATTCTCGTGATTTCCCAAACAAGTTCCCATTTCGATTACTGGCTTCTCTACGTAGCCCTCCACATCCAGAAGACATAACTGTGAAGATTCAAGATGACTCTTGAAGAACTTGCAGCTTAAAAGAGCCATATTTCGTAACACAAGTGTGCAAAATGTGTCATTGAAGCCATTATGTGATCTGAAAGGGATGATAAATAAATGTGAACTACACTGTGAGTGCACAATGAAAATTCCATTCTCACCTTGTTTAAGCCATCCTATACCTCAAAGTTTTCTACTGTGTATTTAGTGATAAAGACTGCTGGAGTGTGATATTGATCTGTCAATTCCTCCTGCCTTGAAATGTTGGTTGTGATGACAGACTGACCTGTAGCACAGCCCAAGATCTAGGTTAGGTTGGAATGTTCCATGTTTTAAAGTTAATAATGTGCTGGCAAAAACAGTGGAAAGCACTGATCTTACAGTTAAAAGTCAACATTGGGAAGAGTATTTAAAACAACCCTGTTTTTTTTTTTTTTTTTTTTTTTTTTTTTTTTTTTTTTTTTTTTTTTTTTTAAAGGCTTCTGGAGAAAAATTTATTTGTAACATATTCTGACTAATCAAAATTACAAACCGTTTTACTGACGAAGTATTTGCCTACAAAGTTAACATTATACCTATTCTAAATCTGTGCCACTGATTGGTTGTCTTCATTCCGATAAAACAGGAAAAAGAAAATAAAGAAAAAGAAATGGTTTACATTAATTTTAGACAGTTTTCTTATTTACATTTTTTGCTTACCAATCCTATTGTCTATGGTGTCACTATTTTTAATCATTATCATCATCATCACAAATATCTGGCTGTTTCTTAAAATATGTTGCAATTTCTGAGTTTGTGGTTACTGTGGGACCTGAGAACACAGCTGTTTCTATTCAAATACATGTTGGATTTCACTTCTATACTGCTGCAATGCTATTGCAATGCCACTTGCTTCCAGACACACACAGTCTGCCCACTGCTCTCTAATGGGATGTGGAGAATTAGCAGCTGACGCACCCCGGTTCGTTCCCTTCGTACCTCACAGTCAGTGTTGATAACATTGTAGCACAAAACGCATAAGCACGCCACTGGCCTCTAGCTATACTCATACTGTCTCCTGCAGGAATGAATACAATACTAATTTAAAGTCACTTCGATTTCAAACACAAGTGGATGCAGGTGAACTGCAGTTTAAACGTGGTTCGTGTTCATAGAAGGCCAAAGTACACTGTTTGTTTCCCACAGCTGGCAACTAGACGTAATTTGCTGTCTACTCACCACTCCCCTCCCAGCACCCCACTGGCTCTCAGCCACTCTGGTGTCACGGTTCTCCCTCCAACCCTTCGGTAGTGCTGTGCTCGAGCAATTGTGATATACAGATTGCACTATCTTCTACGGTGAGAGTCATATGTAACAATAGCAACTAATGCATTAATAAAAGATCTCGTACACGATTCAGCCCAATTCTCGAACTTTCACTCGTCCCTCGAGACACTGCGTATGTCGGTACTACCGTCTCCGTAATGGGTCTTGCCACTAATTTATTTTGACGACAACAATTACAGTTAGTTTAATATAAATGATTTCATCTGTTACATATTTCATTCTAGGTTAATTTCCCTTCTCGTTTCATGCGAAAACCATTGTCATGTTCTAAAGCAGATTAAAAGTTTGTAATCTTTTTTACCTGGTGTTCTAATATGTGAACAGCAAGTGAATGTCTCATTTGCATCCCACTTAGAAAATTATTATAGTGTCTCATAATCAAATACAATAATGATCTGTGTTCAGAACCGAGTAATGATTTTTGACGATCACTTTCGCTTCCGAATGTTACCTTCAATTAAAAAGGAACATTAATGTTTGTACACGATACTCGTACACGTATGAGAACTTTTACTGCATGTTCAAATAAAACAAAAGTTTGTAAAATGATAGAATTTGGTGCTATTTCCTCCCATGTTCCGCGAAATTGTCAAATTTTTTCAGCAGATCAATAGATGGTTGTAGCGGCTAGTCCACCGTTTCTCACATATCCACTACACTAGCACCACGGGAGTCGAACGTCACACGACTGTTCGAGCAATCTCGATGCTGTACCTAGTGCTTTGGCACACTGGAAAATTTCAAGCACGTTTGAATGCGGGTATCGTTTGCACGGCCCTGCCCTTCAGAATTCTCCAAAATAAATCTGCATGTGACCTCAATGGTCAAAGCTTCATCTGTAAATGTAAGCCGACCAGCATATTCTCTATTAAACAACATAAAATCATTAACTTCAACAATAGTGTAATCAGTGACTATAAGACGACTGAGTATTTTTTGAATGACGAATTTGGGGAAAAAACCTCGTCTTATAATAGAGCAATGAAAACAATCAATTTTTGACAAAATAATTTAATTGGATAGATAAAAAATTTACTCACCAGGCAGCGGCAGAAAACATACATAAAAGAAGGCTGTAAAAGGGCCATTTTTTTTTCAGCCTCCAATTGCTTAGTATAGAAGCTACTCGAGCGGCAGAAATTGCACACGCACTGTAGGCTACTGCACAACTCTCTCACTACACAACTGCCGACCTCAAGGCACCAGTCTGCATTGCACTACAGCCACGTAAACACGGCTGCCGTCACTGTTGCTGGTGCCAAGTGTGAATTACGAAGTGCAATTCAGTTTCTGCAAGCAGAAGGGAATAGTGCAGCAGAAATTCATCGGAGAACGAGCCGAGTGTACGGTGATAGCTTCACGACTGACAGTGTTGCGGGTGAATGGTGCCGAAAGTTTAAGGATGGCCGAAATGACGTGTACGATGAAGGGGCCCCAGGACGCAAGTCTGTCATTACAGCCGACTTCGTCGAACGAGTTCACAGAATGGTTAGACAAAATCGTAAGTTCACCATAACTGCTTTGTCTATGGGAATTCTGGAAGTTTCAAGCTCTGTCATACACTTTATTGTTACTGAACATTTAGGCAACAAAAAACTTTGTGCTCATCAGGTCCCAAAAATATTGACGGACGCCCACAAAAGTCACCGAGTGGCGTCAGCTTTGAATTTCCTCGACCGTTATCACGATGAAGGAGAGAACTTTACGAAATCAATTGTTACTGGAGATGAAACTTGGATCCAATACAACAAACTGGAACCAAAATGACAATCACAACAATAGGTGCATCGTTGCTTGTAGAGTTTATGCAGCCCAGAATCACTATCAATGCAGCTGCTTATTGTGAATCTATATGACATTCGCAGATAGCCATTCGAAACAAACAAAAAGGAATGCCGACTTCAGGAATTGTGTTGATCTGTGACAATGCTCGTCCACACACTGCTGGCACAACCCAACGGCTCCTCGAACAATTTCAGTGGGACATTTTCGATCATTCGCCGTACAGTCCTGACCTGGCACCCGACGACTTTCACTTTTTCCCTGGACTGAAGGTGTGATTAGGAATGCAGCACTTTCAAACCGACGAAGATCTCCAAAGAAATGTCAATGCTCATTTGAAATCGTTGGCAGCAACATTTTTTGAAGAGGGTATTGGAAAGCTCGTCTACAGGTACGAAATAATTGTTTTCTACGAACTTTGCTTTTATTTATAGCCTATCGGAGGTTGTGGGGGAGGGGGAGAAAAAAAACAGCCCTCGTAATTAGGCAAGCTTTCGGAGCCAGTGGCTCTTTCTTCAGGCAGAAGGGTTGAAGGCGAAGGAAGAAGGGGTGAAGGGAAAGGACTGGAGAGGTCTAGGAAAAGGGGTAGATGTCGGGAAAGTCATCCAGAACGGCGGATAAGGGGAGACTTACCACACGGGACGAGAAGGAAATACGGAATCTCATAATACGATAAATACAGTATCCCTGCACTACGTATGTGGTGCCTTTTCTTTCGGACATGCCTAAAAGAAAAGACGCCTTTTTGATCCTGCAGCCATTACGGATCCAGGCACAAAGGAATTAAGAGACATCAGCTGCCAGTGTTTTTGATTTAAATCACTGGAGGAAGCTGAGAATTTGTGCCGGACCAAGATTCGACAGCCAACGATTTCTTCAGTGCAGATGCACACAAGTAATGAGGCTTATGAGCAGGGTGTGGGTCTGACGGGAGTCTCTGCAGTTGTGGTGACCACTGTGTCCTGATGACGCATCTGCCTAGTAAGCGAGAGACCTGGGTTAGAATTCTGGTCCACGACCAATTTTCAACCTGCCCCACTGACATAAACTGATGCCTACTGGCAGCTAATGTGGTTACTTCCTTTGTGTCTTTATCCCTTAACTGTTCACAGAATTCACTATCTGCCTTACTCCCTTTTCATGACGAATCTTACTCCCATTTACACCATTTTCTGCTGTTGTTGTTATCACCTTATGCTCATCTGCCCAGAAATTATCATAATCTTTCTATTTCATTTCAATGGTCACCGTGGTGTCTAGACTGATCCTTTGCATTTCCCTTTTCAGATTTTCTATTTTTCCTACCGTATTCAGACTTCTGACATTCCGTGCTCTGTCTCATAAAATGTTAATGTTTCATTGGTTATTCAATCTTGCTCTCACGGTCACCTCCCACTTGGCATTTCTCTCCTGCAGATCCAAATATGAGATTAATTCTGAATCTTGTCAATGAAGAGGCCATCATGATTTTTTTTATCACAAACCATATGACCTGAGGATATGCATCACGTGGTTTTCATTGCCTTCTGCATCCTCATACTGTCGATTGTAGCTGAAACTTCCACATTATAGAGGAGAAACCTTTGTCTGTTCCTTCATCAACTTCGACAACAGCATTAGGAGAACAAAGGTGACTCTTTATGCAAAAAGTATTTGGCTATCATTGCTGACAATTTCTAATTAAACTTTAAGCAGTGTCCGAGATCAAACATTGTGATTAATAGTCAAAGACACCTTCTCGACTACGTAATTCGTATGCGACAGGCACTGAAGTAGGAAGACTATGTCAAATGTGCGAATTATGCTACGATAATGCTGGAAACCACGGATGGAAAAACATTTGTTGCACACCTCACTTTTTACGAGACAACATTCCACATTAAGTGACAAGGTTAAGTGGCACAAAATTTAAATACGGGGTGCAGAAGAGCCCTCGTGTGTAATGGAACAGCAGTACAACTCAACTCACCGATAGTTAATACATTCTGTGTGATGAGAGCATAAAAGTTGTGTGGTCAGCTTTTCTTCACTGAAATGTGTTTAAACATTCACCTGGATATGCTCGAGCAATGGCTGATGACATAGTTTGATACAGATTCCATGGATAACTCTCTTTTAGCCAGATATAGAATAGATGGTGGCACATTTTTAAATTGTCATCTTCCGTACTGTCGCATCGATCGTAATGGACAGGACGACACTGTGTCCTGATCTTGGCCAACTAGATCTCCAGACACCTGTAGATTTCTTTTTAGGAGGTTACGTAGCAGACCTTGCTTATGTGACTCCTTAGCCGAAAGCAATTCCAGAATTGGAAATGCACATTTCTAATGCAACACACTGGCGGCTCTACATATGTTGTAGATTGTACGGTGTCAAACAAATGATTGCTTAAAAGTTGTCTGTGTAATCGAGGACAGTCATATAAAAGACCTAAAAAGTACGAAGAAAAAGTTTTTTAACTGTTTTTACATTCTCTTTAAATCTTATCAATGTGTGACTGTGTGTAAAATAGCTGTCAACAAGTGCACTACACATTTTTAATTGCCCTGTGTTATCCAGAAAAAATGGTGTCATCTACCTGTCAGGTCACACTGCCCGACAAGGCACCATTCAGTGAGAGGCTCACTACTCACATATTCTCGTACTCCAGATCATCCTCGTATCTGCTGAAGAGGTCAGTCGCGTTGATGTGGACCGTGACGTTGCCTTTAGGGTTGGTCCGCTGTTGCAGCCGACGTTCCTCGCGCTCCCTGGAAAGACAGAAGCAGTCCACTAGTCCCACGGCTCGCAAATCACACAAACGACACTGTACAGTTTTGTCAATTATTTCATTTTAAGTTTTAACCTTTCATCAAAATTAAAAAAAAAAAAAAAAAAAAAAAAAAAAAAAAAGTTATTTTGGGATAATGCTCAGATAAGAAACTCTTGCTCAGGTACCTATAATGAAAAGACTTGCTGAAAACAATGAGCTGTGTTTTATTTAAATTTATCCACGGGGTATTGGATTTGTTGATGTCATTAACAGTGTTACAAATTAATGAAATAATTTTACTGCTTCAGTCACTTTATACTAATATTTATGAACATAATGCGTTTTGGCAGGACACAATAAAGACAATGACCATCTATTCCAGGACATCACAAATGATCGTCGCATCTCTGTATGCAAAATGCAATGTCCTGACTGACTCATAACCACACAGCCCAAACCGCTATGGATTTTAATTTGGAGAGGATGTTGATCTTATTCTGTAGACATCATTTAACAAGGGATTTCTTGAAATTTTACCTCTCAAGCATGTGAACAAGGGGGTGAAAGGTTTTTTGAAAAAAATTATATGTATATCAAGGGGAAGAGAAAAAACTACTAGTAACTCAGAATCACTTAGAAGTCCGTTATAGATACAGTTGTATGCAACATAGTTTTCACCAGAGGGAGCGGAACGGAATACACACACACACACACACACACACACACACACACACACTTGGTCTACATGTGTAAACTTTCAACCAGTGAAGATATACTATGGTATTGTTGTTGTTGTTGTTGTTGTTGTTGTTGTTGTTTTTGTTGTTGTGGTCTTCAGTCCTGAGACTAGTTTGATGCAGCTCTCCTTACTACTCTATCCTGTGCAAGCTGCTTCATCTCCAAGTACCTACTGCAGCCTACATGCTTCAGAATCAGCTTAGTGTATTCATCTTTTAATCTGCCTCTACGATTTTTACCCTTAAATACTAAATTGGTGATCCCTCGATGTCTCAGAACATGTCCTACCAACCGATCCCTTTTTCTAGTCAAGTTGTGCCACAAACTAATCTTCTCCCCAATTCTATTCAATACCTCCTCATTAATTATGTGATCTACCCATCTAATCTTCAGCATTCTTCTGCAGCACCACATTTCGAAAGCTTCTATTCTCTTCTTGTCTGAACTATTTATCGTCCACGTTTCACTTCCATACATGGCTACACTCCATACAAATACTTTCAGAAATGACTTTCTGACACTTAAATCAATACTCGATGTTAACAAATTTTTCTTCTTCAGAAACGCTTTCCTTCCCATTGCCAGTCTACATTTTATATCCTCTCTACTTCGACCATCATCAGTTATTTTGCTCCCCAAATAGCAAAACTCCTTTACTACTTTAAGTGTCTCATTTCCTAATCTAATTCCCACAGCATCGCCCAACTTAATTCGACTACATTCCATTATCCTCGTTTTACTTTTATTGATGTTCATCTTATACCCTCCTTTCAAGACACTGTCCACTCCGTTCAGCTGCTCTTCCAGGTCCTTTGCTGTCTCTGACAGAATTACAATGTCATTGGTGAACCTCAAAGTTTTTATTTCTTCTCCATGGATTTTAATACCTACTCCGAATTTTTCTTTTGTTTCCTTTACTACTTGCTCAATATACAGATTGAATAACAATGGGGAGAGGCTACAACCCTGTCTCACTCCTTTCCCAACCACTGCTTAACTTTCATATACCTCGACTCTTATAACTGCCATCTGGTTTCTGTACAAATTGTAAATAGCCTTTCGCTCCCTGTATTTTACCCCTGAAACCTTTAGAATTTGAAAGAGAGTGTTCCAGTCAACATTGTTAAAAGCTTTCTCTAAGTCTACAAATGCTAGAAACGTAGGTTTGCCTTTCCTTAATCTTTCTTCTAAGATAAGTCATAAGGTCAGTATTGCCTCACATGTTCCAGTATTTCAACGGAATCCAAACTGATCTTCCCCAATGTCGGCTTCTACCGGTTTTTCCATTCGTCTGTAAAGAATTCGCGTTAGTATTTTTCAGCTGTGACTTAGTAAACTGATAGTTTGGTAATTTTCACATCTGTCAACACCTGCTTCATTGGGATTGGAATTCTTTTAGAAGTCTGAGGGTATGTCACCTGTCTCGTACATCTTGCTCACCAGACGGTAGAGTTTTGTCAGGACTGGCTCTCCCAAGGCCGTCAGTAGTTCTAATGGAATGTTGTCTACTCCCGGGGCCTTGTTTCGACTCGGGTCTTCCAGTGTTCCGTCAAACTCTTCATACAGTATTGTATCTCCCAATTCATCTTTATCTACATCCTCTTCCATTTCCATAATATTGTCTTCAAGTACATCGCCCTTGTATAGACCCTCTATATACTCGTTCCACCTTTCTGCTTTCACTTCTTTGCTTAGAACTGGGTTGCCATCTGAGCTCTTGATATTCGTGCAAGTGGTTCTCCTTTCTCCAAAGGTCTCTTTAATTTTCCTGTAGGCAGTATCTATCTTACCCGTAGGGAGATAAGCCTCGACATCCTTACATTTGTCCTCTAGCCATCCCGGCTTAGCCATTTTACTCTTCCTGTCGATATCATTTTTGAGACGTTTGTATTCCATTTTGCCTGCTTCATTTACTGCATTTTTATATTTTCTCCTTTCATCAATTAAATTCAATATTTCTTCTGTTACCCAAGGATGTCTTCTAGTCCTCGTCTTTTTACCTATTTGATCCTCTGCTGCCTTCGCAACTTCATCTCTCAAAGCTACCCATTCTTCTTCTACTGTATTTCTTTCCCCCATTCCTGTCAAATGTTCCCTTATGCTCTCCCTGAAAGTCTGTACAACCTCTGGTTCTTTCAGTTTATCCAGGTCCCATTTCCTTAAATTCCCACCTTTATGTAGTTTCCTCAGGTTCAATCTACAGTTCATAACCATTAGATTGTGGTCAGAGTCCACATCTACCCCTGGAAATGTCTTACAATTTAAAATCTGGTTCCTAAATCTCTGTCTTACCATTATATAATGTATCTGATACCTTTCAGTATCTCCAGGGTTCTTCCATGTATACAACCTTCTTTCATGATTCTTGAACCAAGTGTTAGCTATGATTAAGTTATGCTCTGTGCAAAATTCTACAAGGCGGCTTCCTCTTTCATTTCTTTGCCTCAATCCATATTCACCTACTACGTTTCCTTCTCTTCCTTTTCCTACTGTCGAATTCCAGTCACCCAGGACTATTAAATTTTAGTCTCCCTTCACTACCTGAATAATTTCTTTTATCGCATCATACATTTCATCAATTTCTTCACCATCTGTTGAGTTAGTTGGCATATAAACTTTTACTACAGTAGTAGGCGTGGGCTTCGTGTCTATCATGGCCACAGTAATGCGTTCACTAAGCTGTTTGTACTAGCTAACCCGCACTCCTATTTTTTTTATTCATTATTAAACGTACTCCTGCATTACCCCTATTTGATTTTGTATATATAACCCCCCCTCCCCCCCATGATCCACAGACCTTGGTGTTGGTGGGAGGCTTGCGTGTCTCAACGATATAGACAGCCGTACTGTAGGTGCAACCACAACGAAGGGTATCTGTTGAGAGGGCAGACAAACGTGTGGTTCCTGAAGAGGGGCAGCAGCCTTTTCAGTAGTTGCAGGGGCAACAGTCTGGATGATTGACTGATCTGGCCTTGTAACAATAACCAAAATAGCCTTGCTGTTCTGGTACTGCGAATGGCTGAAAGCAAGGGGAAACTACAGCCGTAATTTTTCCTGAGGGCAAGTAGCTTCACTGTATAATTAAATGATGATGGCGTCCTCTTGGGTAAAATATTCCGGACGTAAAATAGTCCCCCATTCGGATCTCCGGGTGGGGACTACTCAGGAGGACGTTGTTATCAGTAGAAAGAAAACTGGCGTTCTACAGATCGGAGCGTGGAATGTCAGATCCCTTAACCGAGCAGGTAGATTAGAAAATTTAAGAAGGGAAATGGATAGGTTAAAATTAGATATAGTGGGAATTAGTGAAGTTCGGTAGCAGGAGAAACAGGACTTTTGGTCAGGAGAATACAGGGTTATAAATTCAAAATCAAATAGGGGTAATGCAGGAGTAGGTTTAATAATGAATTAAAAAATAGGAGTGCAGGTAAGCTACAATGAACAGGATAGTTAACACATTACTGTAGTCCAGATAGACACGAAGCCCACGCCTACTACAGTAGTACCAGTTTATATGCCAACTAGCTCTGCAGATGACGAAGAAATTGATGAAATGTATGACGAGATGAAAGAAATTATTCAGGTACTGATGGGAGACGAAAATTAATAGTCATGGGTGACTGGAATTCAAGCGTAGGAAAAGGGGGAGAAGGAAACATAGTATGTGAATATGGATTGGGGCTAAGAAATGAAAAAAGAAGCCGCCTGGTAGAATTTTGCACAGAGCATAACTTAATCATAGCTAACACTTGGTTTAAGAATCATGAAAGAAGGTTGTATACATGGAAGAACCCTGGAGATACTAAAAGGTATCAGATAGATTATATAATGGTAAGACAGAGATTTAGGAATCAAGTTTTAAATTGTAAGACATTTCCAGGGGTAGATGTGGACTCTGACCACAATCTATTGGTTATGAACTGTAGATTAAAACTGAAGAAACTGCAAAAAGGTGGGAATTTAAGGAGATGGGACCTGGATAAACTGACTAAACCAGAGGTTGTACAGAGTTTCAGGGAGAGCATAAGGGAACAATTGACAGGAATGGGGGAAAGAAATACAGTAGAAGAAGAATGGGTAGCTCTGAGGGATGAAGTAGTGAAGGCAGCAGAGGATCAAATAGGTACAAAGACGAGGGCTAGAAGACATCCTTGGGTAACAGAAAAAATATTGAATTTAATTGATGAAAGGAGAAAATATAAAAATGCAGTAAATGAAGCAGGCAAAACGGAATACAAACGTCTCAAAAATGAGATCGACAGGAAGTGCAAAATGGCTAAGCAGGGATGGCTAGAGGACAAATGTAAGGATGTAGAGGCTTACCTCCCTACGGGTAAGATAGATACTGTCTACAGGAAAATTAAAGAGACCTTTGGAGAAAGGAGAACCACTTGCACGAATATCAAGAGCTCAGATGGAAACCCAGTTCTAAGCAAAGAAGGGAAAGCAGAAAGGTGGAACGAGTATATAGAGGGTCTATACAAGGGCGATGTACTTGAAGACAATATTATGGAAATGGAAGAGGATGTAGATAAAGATGAATTGGGAGATACAATACTGTGTGAAGAGTTTGACGGAACACTGGAAGACCTGAGTCGAAACAAGGCCCCGGGAGTAGACAACATTCCATTAGAACTACTGACGGCCTTGGGAGAGCCAGTCCTAACAAAACTCTACTGTCTGGTGAGCAAGATGTACGAGACAGGCAAACTACCCTCAGACTTCTAAAAGAATTCCAATCCCAACGAAAGCAGGTGTTGACAGATGTGAAAATTACCAAACTATCAGTTTACTAAGTCACAGCTGAAAAATACTAACGCGAATTCTTTACAGACGAATGGAAAAACTGGTAGATGCCAACATTGGGAAGATCAGTTTGGATTCCGTTGAAATATTGGAACACGTGAGGCAATACTGACCTTACGACTTATCTTAGAAGAAAGATTAAGGAAAGGCAATCCTACGTTTCTAGCATTTGTAGACTTGACTGGACTGGAACACACTCTTTCAAATTCTAAAGGTTTCAGGGGTAAAATACTGGGAGCAAAAGGATATTTACAATTTGTACAGAAACCAGATGGGAGTTATAAGAGTCGAGGGATGTGAAAGGGAAGCAGTGGTTGGGAAGGGAGTGAGACAGGGGTGTAGCCTCTCCCTGATGTTATTCAATCTGTATATTGAGCAAGCAGTAAAGGAAACAAAAGAAAAGTTCGGAGTAGGTATTAAAATCCATGGAGAAGAAATAAAAACTTTGAGGTTCGCCGATGACATTGTAATTCTGTCAGAGACAGCAAAGGACTTGGAAGAGCAGTTGAACGGAATGGACAGTGTCTTGAATGGAGGATATAAGATGAACATCAACAAAAGCAAAACGAGGATAATGGAATGTAGGAAATGAGACACAAAGTAGTAAAGGAGTTTTGCTATTTGGGGAGCAAAATAACTGATGATGGTCGAAGTAGAGAGGATATAAAATGTAGACTGGCAATGCGAAGGAAAGCGATTCTGAAGAAGAAAAATTTGTTAACATCGAGTATTGATTTAAGTGCCAGGAAGTCGTTTCTGAAAGTATTTGTATGGAGTATAGCCATGTACGGAAGTGAAACATAGACGATAAATAGTTTAGACAAGAAGAGAATAGAAGCTTTCGAAATGTGATGCTACAGAAGAATGCTGAAGATTAGATGGGTTGATCACGTAACTAATGAGGAGGTATTGAATAGAATTGTGGGGGAGAAGAGGAGCTTGTAGCACAACTTGACTAGAAGAAGGGATCGGTTGGTAGGACATGTTCTGAGACATCGAGGGATCACCAATTTAGTATTGGAGGGCAGCGTGGAGGGTAAAAATCGTAGAGGCAGATTAAAAGATGAATACACTAAGCTGATTCAGAAGGATGTAGGCTGCAGTAGGTACTGGGAGATGAAGAAGCTTGCACAGGATAGAGTAGTAAGAAGAGCTGCATCAAACCAGTCTCAGGATTGAAGACCACAACAACAACAACAACAACAACAACAACATTTATTACCCTTTATTCACCTGACCAAAAGTCTTGTTCCTCCTGCCAGGGAACTTCACTAATTCCCACTATATCTAACTTTAACCTATCCATGTCCCTTTTTAAATTTTCTAACCTACCTGCCCGATTAAAGGATCTGACATTCCACACTCCGATCCGTAGAACGCAAGTTTTCTTTCTTCTGATAACGACGTCCTCTTGAGTAGTCCCTGCCCGGAGATCTGAATGGGGGAGTATTTCACCTCCGGAATAGTTTACCCAAGAGGACGCCATCATCATTTAATCACACAGTAAAGCTGCATGCCCTCCGGAAAAATTACAGCTGTAGTTTCCCCTTGCTTTCAGCCATTCGCAGCACCACAACAGCAAGGCTGTTTTGGTTAGTGTTACAAGGCCAGATCGGTCAATCATATAGACCATTGCCCCTGCAACTACTGAGAAGGCTGCTGCCCCTCTTCAGGAACCACACCTTTGTCTGGCCTCTCAACAGATACCCCTCAGTTGTGGTTGTACCTACGGTACGGCTATCTGTACCGTTGAGGCATGCAAGCCTCCCCACCAACGGCATGGTTCATGGGGGGACTATGGTATTAAAAGAAAAAAAAAAAAGCATTATTCTGTGCTGATTTAGAGAAATTGGATACTGTATTGTAAATTGACACTTTGTAGTGTATGAACAACACAGATACAGTATTCAAAAGAAAAAAAAAAAATATATCTATTCTGAACTTTGGTCGTCACCTGCATCTCATATGAATTTACCTTCCTGATCTTCTGTGTAACTTTTCCTTTTTCTGTTCTCCACAACTGATCGAAAGCAACTGAATTATAGACCCACAGCTCAACAATAAACGTCAGCACACAGATTAACTTCTCAATTGTTATGAAGGAAGAAATTCTTGCATTGAAAACAACAGAGCCAGGAGTGTCTTTGTTTTCATGCCACCCTATCTGGTTAACAGTGACTGTTTCTTGTCTCTGTGGCATCGCCACTACATCAGCAAACGTAAGAAAAATATCACAGGACTACTACTCAAACAGCAATGTTCATTACAGGTTCGCAATATTCAATTTATTTCACCAGTATTTGTTATATAGCAGTACATTACATGAAAATGCGTAAAATATATATAGTTTAACTAACCAATGAAAAATCCAGGATGGAATAATGATAATATTATGAAAAGCTCGTATCGCGGACACGTTGACTCGCAGACAGGCACTACAAAAAGACTAGTAAAGACGTAAGCTCTGAGTCAGAAGACCTTCGTCTGAAATAGATAACATACACGCACACATTTTAACACAAAGCCGGTTGATGTGCATGTGACCACTGTCTCTGGCTGCTGGGGCCTGACTGTGACTGCACGATGGGAGAAGCAATCTGGGTGGTGGGGGGAGTGACAGCAGAGTACGGGTGGGGGACAGTGAAGTGCCGTTTACACCCGTACATGTATGATGTTCACTTCATACGGCCCTCCTCAACCCGACAAGTTACCTTCCTCGATATTGATCTCAAGCTCAAACGTGGCCACATCAGTACCTCTGTCCGTATCAAACCTACCGACCACCAGTAATACCTCCAATTTGAAAGCTGCTACCCATTCCATACTAAGAGGTCCATTCTGTACAGCCTATCCACCTGTGGCCATTACACCTGCAGTGACGACCAGACCCTCCCATCGAGGCCTTCACAGACGGTAATTATCCTGCTAACCTCGCTCAGAAACAGATATCCCACAGCTATTCTCTGCAACCACCCACAACCTCCCTAAATCCCACCACCTGGCCACAGAGAAGCATTCTCCCGTGACTCAGTACCACCCGTGACTGGAGCAGCTGAATCACATTGTTGCCAGAGTTTTGAGTACCTCTCGTGGTGCCCTGAAATGAGGAATGTTCTACCCATTACCCTTCACTCCCTCCCACAGCAATAATCCGTGGCTCACTGAACCTACACAATATCCTCGTCCATCCCTACCCAATTCATGCTCCCAATCCCTTGCCTCATGGCTCATATCCCTGTGACAGACCTAGATGCAAGACTTGTCCCACACACGCTTCCACCACCACCAACTCCAGTCCAGTAGCAAGCATCACCAATCCCATCAAAATCAGAGCTACATGTGAAACCAGCCACGTGATCTACAAGCTATGCTGCAACCACTGTGCTGCATTCTATGTGGAAACAATAAATGACAAGCTGTCTGTTTATACAAATGGCCACCTCATCCCAGTACGCTCCCACAAGCAGTATTTTACTGTCCCCTACCCCTACTCCTACTCTGCTCTCCCTCCCCTCCCCGCCCCAGGTGGCTCCTCACCACCACCACCACCACCACCACCACCACCACCACCACCACCCAGATTGCTTCTCTCATCACGCGCAACTGGTCGCAGGCTGGCCCTGGCAGTCTGAGACAGTGGTCGTGTGTGTGTGTGTGTGTGTGTGTGTGTGTGTGTGTGTGTATCTGAAGAAAGCCATGTGGCTGAAAGCTTACATGTTTATTAGGCCCGTTTTACACTGGGACACTGGTGACAGTCACCGACAGAGATACATTTGTTTGAACTGGAGCATTCACACCGGGACATTACATTGCCTCACCGTGCCACTGTGACATGGCAGTGACTCACCGTCGCCACATGTGACGGACAATGTCACTGTGTTCACAGCAGTCACCACTGGACATGCATTATGTTGAATGGGAGTGTTCACACTGGGACACAGATCACAGACAGTGCTGCTGATTTACCAACAGACAGGCACTCTTCTCTGAGACAGTGATGCGAAACATTCATTGTGCATTATACTCTACACATTGTACCAACGAGTTGAGATTTGACTTAACACAGAAGATTTTAAATGTGAAGTAGGAAGTCATCCTGCTATTTGAGATGTCAAAAGCGGTGACTATAGCAACAAAGTGGTGAAAATGAATGCGTGGCAAGAAATTATAATGAAGTTTGTGCCCAATTTCAACGATAAGAGCATGGATGAAAAAAACAAAATGGGTAAGTTGCACGTTCTTCCTTCAAATTTAATACCTTATTTTTCAGAATATAAAAGACTAGTGAAATTTAGTTGCTACCCCTGTACGAGGCTAGGAGATTAGTAACCTTCAAACACATTTGCATCCCTCGCCCCTTTTCTTTTGCGTTTACCAGTATCTAGTGTACCATTACACAGTCTTTATGAGATAAGAAGGGACAAAATGGATTAGAGTGGAAACCATGAACTCATCCCTACAGGTCAAATGGAGAGAAAATCTAAAAAAAAAATACTTATATTTCAAAATTTTCGTAACAAAATTAAGGGTGCGTCTTACAGTCATCTTAAGGTCCGAAAAATACAGTTAAAATATTATACTTCATTACAATTATTTACACATATGTGGCTATGACAATAATTTATTTATTTATCACAATAGTATTGAGGTACAAGCTCCTGATACTCAATAATTTTAATTGTAAGTTCCAATTAGTTCAGTGAATGCAAGAATATTGCTTGTTACAGTTAACATAGTAATAATTGCACAATGCACATCACAATTACAATGGCAGGTGAACAATGAGGCCTAACCACAAACATTCACATAACATTTCTAGCAATTAGATTTTTTACAGCTACGAAGGCACTTCGCCTTCAGGGCTAATGAAGTAGTTTGCAAAGTCATCCCTGATACTGTTCGCAATATTTTCTTCAAGTTATGGAGGAGGCAACATGTCTTTACAATAGACTCCAGCCGATCATGTAGCAGTGGATGTACGTGTAACGAAAGTTTTGTCCTTATTCTCGTCCTCCTCAGAAGTTCTAACAGAAGTTCTCCTCGCTCAAGTCCATTTCACTAACTAATCAACTGACAATACCTGCAGTGTCTGACACTGGTGATCCAGGACTGTTCACCAGAATTACCGGCGACCGTCACTGGTGACTGTCACCAGTATCCCAGTGTGAAACGAGATTTAGTCTTTTGTTGTGCCTGTCAGCAACTCAACATCTCCACTATATGTTGAGTAGCAATCTTTCCTTATCATAATGTTGTCAAGATTGGTATTTGGGTTCTCAGACAGGAATAAATAAATGTTCCAGCATTTTTGGGAATTTAACTCTTATTGGGGTGAAAGTTTTGTTCTTAAAACATATCATCATTATTAAACTACTGAAGCATTTGTAAAGCTACATATATGAAAACCGGTATCTGACTTCCCGGATAGAAATAAAAGATACACGTTCACAATTTTTGGAAACTTCAACAACTAAGGGGATGAAACAGGGTAAAAGTTTTCTTGCATATATTTCATTCTGAAAGTGCCTTTGAAGCTAAATCTAAGAAAATTTGTGTTTGGATTCTCAGTTAGGAACAAAAAAGTACATGTTTCAGTGTTTTTGAAAATTCTACACCTATGGGTGTGATTCACTGACTCATCATAGCCTACTACGAACCTCTAACTATAGAAACTTGAAATTTGGAGAGGGTGATAATCTTATACTATAGGCATTGTTTTAGTAAGGGATTGTTCAAAATTCCACCCCTGAAGTGGGGTGGGGTGAAGCAGGAATTTAAGGTGCTTTGAAAATACATCATTACTAAAGCATTAATAATCCATTTTTAAAGCTACATCTATGAAAACTGATATTTTACTTTTTGGTTAGAAATGAAAGGATACGTCTTTTAGAGTTTTTGGAAATTCAACCACTAAGGGAGTGAAATAGGGGATGAAAATTTTTATGTAAATATTTCATTATGAAAGCATTTTTAAAGTCAAATCTAAGTAAATTTCTATTTGATATAAAACAATTTTAAAACTAAATCTGTGCAAATCTGTATTTGATTTATCAAAAAACAGTGTTAAGGGATGAAAGTTTCTACAGAAATGTTACGACAAAAACTCAAAAGACAGGATCAACAAAGACCTCCGATTCTAGTTACTGGAATTGCTTTCTGGTAAGAAGTACATTTGAAAAAGACCATTCTCCTATGGCCTTAATTAGAATGGAAAGTTTAGATGACGTTGCAATTTGTGAACAACATAAAAATTCAATTACAAAAATCTGTGCGGATCATATAATCTATGCGAGCGAAGCAGCAGGCGCCAAGTTAGTATTACATAAAATGCACGAAGGACAATAAATGGTATTGTATGAAGAACTAGAAATTTTCATTAATGGCAGAGTACATGATAAATGGTTGCTAAATGATAAGCTAGAAGGTAAAAATGTAATTTTTTTCAAAAATTTCTCCAATGCTGACTGATTCTTTCAATAAAAAGTTAAAAAAAAAAAAACTGTCTTGGCATCACTTCACAATCATGAAATAGCAAATAATCAATCATATTATTTGATACACACAGTGACAAACATGTTTATATTTTAAAACTGTATTCCACTGTTTTTACATCTTAGTAATAAATATTAACAAAAAGTGATGAAACAGTAAAATTATTTCATAAATCATTTCAGAGTTTGAAAAGTGTTGTCAATAATTCGGTTTGCTCCTGTTTTATCTGCATTTTTCAGCCAGGCAGACAAAGTATTCCTGTTTGATGACATTTATCCTTGCTCAAGCTCCAAAGTGTCAAATTTTGCACGCCTGTGAAATTATTTGGCAATGTTCTGCTTTGCTTGATGTGTTTGTCAGACAACAGCTGTGACTGTTGTGGTTTAGAGAAATTCTGACTGACTGCCAATTTGAGAAACAAGTCCGCCCATTTACATTTGCATTTGTCAAACAAAAGCCAGATCACTGGCAGATTTCTGAGATGACAGACTATACACATGTTGCTATTTCACCACACTTTAAGAGTGGAAAATAATTTATGATGCAGTTTATCTCGTATCACAAGTTCCCACAATTGTGAAAAGTAAGGACAAAGAAATATCTAAACAAGAATAAAAGATCACCCACCATTACAAAAATGGTAGAGGTGTTACGACTATCACCTCACTCAATACTTCTTTACTGTTTCACACATTACCATAATAATGTCAATGCATGACACATATTTTAAATCTTCAAAATATTCTCTGGTTCCAAGGGATCTCCAACTTTTAGGTAATCTTTGAACAACTGGAATATATTTTCTCATAACTGCACGTGTGTTTTTTTCCAATATGAAGGCGAAGTAATTCTAGAAGTTATTAAAGTTTGACTCTCCATTCAGAGAAAGTTGACGTAATCATAAAGTTCTGCGAGTAACACTTTCTTTAGCAGATTTTCATGGGAGACATATACTGCCGTGAGCTGCACTGCATGCAGTATGGCAAAGAGCTTAGCATCACTGGCTGACATGCTGTGAGTCGCCAATTCTACCTCCCACCGCCAGCAATTATTTGTTATTACATACTTATTATTCCTGGAAGGTTCTTGAAATACCTTATGTTTGTTAACATTTGTAGATTCTATGTCTTTATAAACAAGCATTCTGAAATATGCTATGTTTGTATACGTAGCTGCACATGCTGACCAGGAGGTCTGTTCAGTTCTGTTCATACATTGATGACAGTAATAAATGTGCTTTCAGTTCTAAGTTTATAACTTCAGTATTGGATGTGCCTTTGGAACTGGACTCAATGATGGTTTTGACATGACAACATGCCATTCCTTGCATCAGCATCTTGTTTTCATTTGCTTTCTATACACTGCTAAAACTAGAGTAAGAAATGCTATGCACTGGTAGCAATACAGACTTGCATCAAACTGCTTAGCAACATGGCTGCTACACAATGTGAGAGCTGCTTTAAAAGTGAGCCTTGTTTTGAAAAATTTGGTTTTTATGGTACCAGACATGCTTGTCAAACCAACGCAAAGGAATGAGTGACTCTGACAAAGAAGTCAGAGTGTTTAAGGGGACTTAAAATCACTAGTAGTAAATGGCCGAGTAATGTAGAGGTAGAAAATTTGCATACTGTGAATAAATTAGAATTATCAATTCACTATTTGCAGATTAGTTGGTTGGTTGGTTTGGGGAAGGAGACCAGACAGTGTGGTCATCGGTCTCATCGAATTAGGGAAGGATTGGGAAGGAAGTCGGCCGTGCCCTTTCAGAGGAACCATCCCGGCATTTGCCTGGAGTGATTTAGGGAAATCACGGAAAACCTAAATCAGGATGGCCAGACGCGGGATTGAACCGTCGTCCTTCCGAATGCGAGTCCAGTGTCTAACCACTGCGCCACCCCGCTCGGTATATTTGCAGATTAGACTCTAGGCAGGCATCACTCAACCCACTTCTAGTGAACCCTTACCTCCATCAGTATTCACATAATTTTTTAAATAGTTTTTGCTTTGAGCTGGATGTAACTCAATTTTTATTGTGAATACTTTTAGTCTTGTGTTTGTGATTTCAGCCTTACTAACTTCATAAACAATTGTTTAGCGACTTGTAACCTTCACTTGTGACGAACAGAATGCAGATACGAGGCCTGTTCAGAAAATAATATTCTGAATTACATGCCTTAGGAGATATTTAATGACATACGGTTGACAGCACTGCCTTGCGGATTGTCTCCTTTGTACCCACATGTTTTTGGAGTGTGATGTCTCATTTATTTTTCACGATATTGTTACCCGAGTGCAACATGTAAGTTTTTTTTTTTTTTTTTTTTTTTTTGTAATGGTTTTAGGGCGCAAAACTGCTACGGTCATTAGTGCCCGGTCTGCGACTTAGGAAAAGGTAAAAAAACGAAACTGGAAACCAGCAGCAATGGAAACGAAACTCAAAAAATTGGAGAAACTAAAAACAGAAGGAAAGCTTAAAAAACCACTATAGAAGGGGGCCAGTTGTCCCCAAAAAGAGCTTCAAATGACTGACGTCATCTCACTGGCACTAATAAACTTGAGAACGCGATCGGCTGAGCGCGTGTCATCTGCTAAAATGGAAGATATCAGGCGACAACTGTAGACGGGCGAGTAACGGAGTAAATATGGGCACTCAATTAAAAGGTGTCTTACCATCTACAGCCGAGAGCTGTGGGGACAGAGTGGGGGAGGATCGCCACTTAAAAGATGTCAATGGCTAAAAAGACAGAGCCCTATCTGGAGTCTAATTAAAATTACCTCCTCCCGATGACGTGTTCGGGAGGAAGAGGTCCAAGCACAGGGAAGAGCTTTCACGTCCCGCAATTTATTATGGGGAAGTGTCTACCAATGCGCATGCCATAAAAGAACAACACGACGACATAGAACACTCCGTAGATCGGCGAAGGGAATCGTACGAATAGCTGGCCGAAGAAGAGAGACCGCAGCCTTGGCCGCTATATCGGCTGCCTCATTTCCACAGATACCAACGTGTCCCAGGATCCAGAGGAACGCCACAGAGACGCCCCCCAAGTGGAGCAAGTGGAGGCAGTCCTGAATCCGGTGGACCAGAGGGTGGACAGGGTAGAGAGCTTGGAGACTGAGGAGAGAGCCGAGAGAATCTGAACAGATAACATACTGTATCCGCTGATGGCGGCGGATGTAGTGGACAGCCTGGAGAACAGCGTAAAGCTCCGCAGTATAAACTGAACACTGGTCGGGAAGCTGAAATCGAGTTGGGGTATCGTCAACAATATAGGCACTCCCTACACCAAACGATGTTTTTGAGCCATCAGTGTAAATAAATGTGGCTTCCTTCATTTGTGCACATAGAGCAGCAAATGCTCGACGGTAAACAAGTGAAGGGGCACCGTCTTTGGAAAACTGACAAATGTCACGGAGCAGGCAGGCCTGGGAACGGAGCCAAGGCGGTGCTGTACCCCAAGTTGTCAAGAAGATTTTAGGAAAGCGGATGGGAAGAGAATGGAGCAGTTGACGGAAGCGGACTCCCGATGGTAGTAGGGAGGAAGGGCGGCCTGCATACCCTAAATCCAAGGAGGTGTCGAAAAAAGTGTCATGGGCCGGATTAGCAGGCATGGAAGACAGATGGCTAGCCTAACGACTCAGAAGGACAGCTCACTGATTGGACAGTGGAGGTTCAGCAGTCTCAGCATAAAGGCTTTCCACAGGGCTGGTGCAAAAAGCTCCTGACACTAAACGTAATCCACGGTGGTGGATAGAGTCGAGACGCTGAAGAATAGACGGCCGAGCAGAGGAGTAAACTATGCTTCCATAGTCCAATTTCGAGCGCACTAAGGCGCAATAGAGACGGAGAAGGACCACTCGGTCCGCTCCCAGGAAGTACCATTCAGGACACGGAGGGTGTTGAGGTATCACAGACAGCGAGCCGAAAGATAGGAAACGTGGGAGGACCAGCACAGTTTTCTGTCAAACATAAGAGCCAAGAATTTAGCGGCGTCCGAAAACGGAAGGTTGACAGGTCCTAGATGTAAGGAAGGTGGAAGAAACTCCGTACGACGCCAAAAATTAACACAAACGGTCTTACTGGGAGAAAAGCGGAAGCCTGTTTCGATGCTCGAAGAGTGGAGGCGATTGAGACAGCCTTGAAGACGTCGTTCAAGAAGGCTGGTCTGTTGAGAGCTGTAGTAGATCGCAAAATCGTCCACAAAGAGGGAGGCCGAGACATCGGGAAGGAGACAATCCACTATTGGATTTATGGCAATGGCAAACAGTACAACACTTAGCACGGAGCCCTGGGGTATCCCATTTTCTTGGGAGAAAGTACGGGAGAGAGTAGTGTTCACCCGCACTCTAAATGTGCGCTCTGCCATAAATTTGCGAAGAAAAAGGGGCAGCCGACCTCGAAAGCCCCAAGAGAACATTGTGCGGAGGATGCCTGTCCTCCAACAGTTATCGTATGCTCTCTCCAGATCAAAAATATTGCTACTGTTTCGCGTTTCCGGAAAAAATTGTTCATGATATAAGTGGAGAGAGCAACAAGATGGTCAACTGCAAAACGATGCTTTCGGAAACCGCATTGGGCAGGTGTTAAAAGACTGCGGGACTCCAGCCACCAAGCTAAACGGCAATTCACCATACGCTCCAAAACCTTACATACACTGCTCATGAGAGCAATGGGGCGATAGCTAGAGGGGAGATGTTTGTCCTTTCCAGGTTTTGGAACAGGAACGACGATAGCTTCCCACCATCGTCTGGGAAAAGTACTGTCGGTCCAAATTTGATTATAAAGGCGAAGGAGGTAACGCAGACTATGGTATGATAAATGCAGCAACATTTGTATGGGGATACCATTCGGTCCTGGGGCGGAGGAGCGAGAAGAAGAGAGTGCATGTTGGAGTTCCCGCATGGAGAAAACAGTATTGTAGCTTTCGCGATTTTCAGATGAGAAAGCAAGAGGTCGCACTTCCGCAGCACGTTTCTTCGGGAGAAACGCTGGTGGGTAATTTGAAGAGCTCGAAATCTCAGCAAAGTGTTGACCCAATGAGTTAGAAATTGCGACGGGGTCCACTAATGTATCATGCGCGACAGTGAGCCCGGAGTCTGGGGAGAACCTAGGCGCACCACATAACTGTCGAATTCATCTCCAAACTTCCGAGGAGGGAGTGAAGGTGTTAAATGAGCTAGTAAAGAAGTTCCAGTTTGCTTTCTTGCTATTGCGGATGACGCGACGGCATCGCGCACGGAACTGCTTATAGCGGATACAGGTGGCCAAAGTAGGATGGTGTCTGAAAACGCGAAGAGCACGTCGCCGCTCACGTATTGCGTCATGGCACGCCTCTTTCCACCAAGGAACTGGGGGGCGCCGGGGCAATTTGGAGGTGCGAGGTATTGAACGTTCCGCAGCTGTAAGAGTAACGTCTGTAATATGAGTGACCTCATCATCGACGCTAGGAAAGTGACTGTCATCGAATGTCGCTAGAGATGAAAATAGTGTCCAATCGGCTTGTGTGAACTTCCAGTGTCGCGGGCGCATATATGACGGTTGTGGCAGCAATCGAAGGACACGTGGAAAGTGGTCACTCGAGTGTGTATCAGCAAGAGCGAACCATTCGAAGCGCCGAGCTAGCGGAACAGTACCAACCGAAAGGTCTAAATGAGAGAAATTTGTCAACATGTAAGTGTTAGTGGCAATTTTTGAAATGTGAAATTTTCTGGAGCAAAGCTGCAACATAAAATTTTGCATGAAACTGGGAAAACTTTTACAGTCATGTTTCTGCTTTTGAAATGAACTTATGGAGATGATGCTCTGGGTCATATGCAATGTTACAATTTGCTTTCACAATTTAAACATGGTCATCAGCCAATTTAAGATGATCCTCAAGCATGAAGGCCTTCCACTTCAACTGACGAAATGTGTAAATTGCTGACTGCACGTCACAGAATTTGAAGAAGCGATTAACAGTTTGTACCTGTGGCACAAATTCATGATGAAAGTAATCCTTCCAAGCCAAAGAAAACTATCACCACAGCTTTGACATTTGACCTATCCTAATAGCTTTTTCTAGTCATGGAGAACCTTTACTGACCCATTGTGAAACCGACTCTCAGTCTTAACATCATAACCGTACATCCACGTCTCATCAAGAGTTATCTTTCTCTTTAAGAACACCTCATTCTCATTTGCGTGATCCAAAAGCTCTTCACAGACTGTGAGCCGAAGGTCTTTCTGAACTCGAATCGTGAGCCGTTGGATGAACTTGTTGGCAACACAATGCATCCACAATGCTGTGTCAGGATTTTGTGACACGATACAAATGAAACGTTACATTATTCTGCAATCTCTTCGACAGTCAGTCTTCGATCGGCACATACAACTTTCTCGACCTTCCTGACACGAGCGGCGTCAGTAGGTGTGGAAGGGTGTCCTGAACGAAGTTAATCTTTAATTTCCATCCGCCATTTTTAAGCTGAGTAGACCATTGTAAACCGAGTACGGCTCGAGCACTCTTCACCACAGGCTTCCCGCATCATTCGGTGTGTGTCTGTAAAGTATTCTCAAGTATCGTGCAAAATTAAACGTAGAGGCACTGTTCCTCTAAATCTGTCATCTCAAAATTTGCGAACTGTGCGACACAATGTTCTACCGAATACAACACCGAACAATAACTAACAGTCATACGATGACGAAACTTCTGGCAGTTACACATTAAACACAGCCACGTGCAAGGATGCCAACCGCTTTTTGCACCGACACACCACTAGTGCAAAATTACAAATAATTCAGATTTTTTTGTACAGACCTTGTATGTCTACACAAACCTCATCGAAGAGGGAGCACGTCGCATCCGACCCGATTGTGCCGTCTATTTTGTCTCCTACCACCACTAGGGCTAAACATCCCCCAATGGGTGTCCGGGTATTTTTTAGCAGATAGTGTAATATTCTCAAATTCTGCCAAACTAGGAGTATATAATCACTGCACAATAGTCATATCTGACATACTAATCCAGCGTGTTCTTTACTTGAAATAGTCAACCAAACCCCCATATTTACGACGACAGCATATCAAATCGATAGAGATCTAAAATTTTTACAATTATTACCACAAAATGCAGTGGTGTGCAAAACTTAACAATGAAAGGAGCTTTCATACTGTGTATTGCTGCCAAGTAGCATATCTCCTCGACACTTGGACCATACAGCTACAGTACGAGAGGCAAATGAAAGAGCTGCACAATGAGACGGACAGAAATGATACTTTTGTTAACAGACGATAATTAAACTTAAGTCGCTGCTATTTATGACGGACCTCTGGACATTACAAAACGTGGGACGTGGGTCTTAATACGGTGTGTTACTACTGTGGGCAGCAATGCACACTCTGCAGTGTGTCCCCATGCTGGCCAGGAGCTCAGTGAGGAGTACTTGTCATAAGGCACTCCATTACTCCACCAACTTGATTTACTACTACTGGGTCGACACTGGTCCACGTGGATGTGCTGCAATAACCAACCATCCATCCATCCCCCCCCCCACACACACACACACACACCTTGTTCCCCCCAAAACTCCTTATGAACATTAGGGTTAGCATGGGAGTGCACTGCACACAAGACATTGCCGTTTGTGGTGATCACACTCCGTATTAAGGAACACATCCCAAATTCTGTAATGTCCGGAGGACCATCAAATAGCAGCAACTTTAGTTTAATTATCATTTTTGAATAAAAGTATCATTTCTATTCATGTCATTGCACATTTCTATCAGTTATCTTCTGTACTATACTGTAACAGTTCTTTGAACGTACGGTCCACATTTCATCAACTTACATTATTTGTCGAAGACACATGACGCGATATTTACAGTTTTCCACACCAGTGTAATTGTACATCTGTATCTATATCTATATTCTGCAAAGCACAGTGAAGCGTACGGCAGAGGGCATGTCCCACTGTACCAGTTATTAGGGCTCCTTCCCATTTTATTCACAACTGGAGTGTGGAATGAGCGAGTGAATGTTTCCGTGCATGCTGTAATTATTCTTATCTTATCCTCACGATCCCCGTGTGAGCGACACACTAGGAGGTTGTAGTGTGTTGCTGGAGTTGTCACAAAGCTGGTTCTTTAAACAGTTAGCAGACTTTCTAGGGATATTTTACGCCTATCTTCAAGAGTATGCCAGTTCAGTTTATTCCGTGTATCTGTGACACTTTCCCACAGATCAAACAAACCTGCGACCATTTGTGCTGTCCTTCTTTGTACAAATTCAATATCACCTGTTAGTCATATTTAGTATGGGTCCCACACGCTTGAGCAATATTCTAGAGCTGGTCGTACAAGTAATTTTTAACAATGTTGTTTGTAGTCCGATTGCAAATGTTCAAATGTGTGTGAAATCTTATGGGACTTAACTGCTAAGGTCATCAGTCCCTAAGCTTACACACTACTTAACCTGAATTATCCTAAGGGCAAAGACACACACCCACACCCGAGGGAGGACTCGAACCTCCGCCGGGACCAGCCGCACAGACCACGACTGCAGCGCCTTAGACTGCTCGGCTAATCCCGCTCGGCAGTCCAATTGCACTTCCCCAGTATTCTACCAATACATCCAAGTCTATCACCTGCTTTAACCACAACTGAACCTATGCGATCATTCCATTTCGTACGCCTGAAAAGTGTTACATCCAAGAAGTGTTATATCCAGTATTCATAAGAGATGTTCGATTCCAACTGTGACTCACTGATATTACAGTCATAAGATACCATGTTTTTTCGCTCTGTGAAGCGCACAATTTTACATCTCTGAACATTTAAAGGAAGTTGGCAACCTTTGCACCATTTCGAAATTTTATCAAGACCTGACTGAGTATTTATGCAGCTTCTTTCGGACAGTACTCCATTACAGATAACTGATTCATCTGCAAAAAATCTGAGGTTATTATCAATATTACCTGCAAGGTTATTAATATAAGATGAACAGCAAAGGTCTCAACACACTTCCCTGGGGCACACCTGAGGTTACTTCTACATCTCACGAGGACTTTACGTCCGAGATAATGTGTGCATCCTTCCTACCAGAAAGTCCTCAATCCAGTCACAAATCTCACTCGATACACCACATGATCGTACTTTTGACAATAAGAGTAGGTGTGGTACTGAGTTAAATGCATTTTGGCAATCAGGAAATACTGCATCTACCTGATTGCCTTGATGCAATACTCTCAGTGCAACTCGGGTTTGAAAAGTACCCATACTAATTTCAATTGGAAATCACTCCACTTGCATGCCCTGTACGCCATCTCCACAGACACCAGCACCACCTCCTTACCTCCTGCCGCACTGTTCCATTCGGTGGCGAGGTGCGGGTGCACCGAGGAATGTAGCTCACCTGGCAAGCCTCTCGTACTCCTCACGGATCTCCTGTGGCGTCTTGGTCCTCTGCACGATCTCCCAGCCGTCAGCCTTCAGCCCCCGAGTGCCCAGCGTGTCGTAGATAGCCCGCCGGTGGGGGTCGCTCAGGACTGCAACACAATTCGTTCCGATTGTCGAGCACTGACCCTGTACGCGATAGTGATTTTGATAACTGCATCTAAGCAATGTACAACAACACAATTTTACATAAAAAATTAAAAGTCACGTTTAGTATATCACACTATTGTCACGGTCTTCAGTCTGACGACTGGTTTGTTTCAACTGTCCACGCTAGTATATCCTGTTCAACCGTCTTAATGTGTGCGTAACTACTGCCATTTGCCCCCACTTATTGTATTCGTTGCTAAGTCTCCCTCTACAATTTTTATCACTGAAAATGCCTGCCATTTCCAAACTGATACCATCTTGACGCATCCCAAGGTCTATACACGGACGAGAAAAAAATTCATGAATATCCCATCTTACCCTCACTAAATGACAATATACTTTGCCTCGGAGCTATAATAACTTTTCAATCCTGCGAATGGTGAAGGGTTTATACACTGTCTTAAGACTTTGACACTTTAGAATACAAAACCCAGCACTTAACAACAAATTTTGGAAAGATTTTTGATATGTGGCAACATCTACACGGCATATTTTCGTGTTACCAACATATAAGCACGAATTCCACCAAATACAGCCTGGTAGCTTGCAAAGCATTGAAATCAACATGGCAAAATGCTTTTTCCAGCCAATCGTAGCTCACGTCACGTGATCTCGCCAGCTGATGACAGCAAATATTCAGAGCATAGGACACTTGACAGTCAGCCAATAGCAACATCATTTTTAAGTAGCACGAACACACAATTAGGAAAAGTTGACTGTTCAAATTAAAACACATATAGCATTGCAACAAGAAAAGCTAAGCTTTCACATATAATATTGGTCATCAAAAATTTTTGCTTTATTTCCTGAGGCTGGTTGTAGGCAGGATCCTAAGGCCACAGCTTAAATTGCAGCAGCTGAATACTACTGACAAATTTCACTGCTGTGACCAAACATTTTGTGGATTATCTGGTCAAATACATTTTATATCGTGCACTTTGACTTCTTTTAGGATATTATTATTGCATAATTTGTAATCGATGAAAAAGCTAAAATAAATATGAAGGACTAACCTTGAAGCTTGGCAATTTATAACATGTGTTACCCTTTGTAAGATACATCAAACACAAACATGTCACTAAAATTTTAAATAATGGCATAAACGGCTGCTCTTCTTGGCCCGAAATTTTTCTAAATGGCTGGTCCTCAGTGTTTCGAGTTTTGATTGAGACTAACACATTCATCACACATTCTCACATGTACCAATTCATCTTGTGTAAAAGGAAACTGAAAATAATGCTTCTCAAACCACCATTCACAATATTTTCCCACAACCTGTTAGAAATGTAAACAGTTGTAACACCATGTTCATCAAAATGAATGCATGTTTGTTATTACGAAGTACTGCATTGTCTTGGTCACATTCTGCTGTTAGCAGATACTTGTGGGTACACTATTTTGTCAATGTAAATGACACATTTTCTTTGCAACTTAAAAGTTTTATTTTAGCGTTCTTCTCTTGTTTATGTTTTATCTCTGCAGTGTTATTCTGTAGTAGTGGGCTAAAGCAAAATTATTTGCTAGAATATCAGTTCTTACCAGACAAATGTACAAAAATTAACTGAAAACTAAAACAATGAAAAATTCCGAGGTTTTTCCCGAATTCCCAGGGAATATACACCCCGATCCCAATTTGTCCTACCAACCGTTACCTTCTTTTAGTCAAGTTGAGCAGTAAGTTATTTTCTCCCCATTTGTAATCAGTACCTCCCCATTCGTTACTCAAGCTGCCCATCTAACCTTTAGCTTTCTCCTGCAGCACACCATTCCAAAAGCATCTGTCCTTTTCTTCCTCGTTTATCTTCCCATTTACCGTCTCGTTTCACTTCTGTACCGGACTACACTCAAGACGAATACTGAGGGGTTATAATTAAAGTGCTGCTATTCACAGAGGTAAAGAGTGAACTGTAATTATCATACGGCATGAAAACTCTGTAGATCTTCTCGTCTGTTAATGCAGAATCGATATACACCAGATAAAAATTGGTTCCAATTTTGGCCACCAGATTCAAATCTGGTGCTGTCGGTCGGTCGGTCGGTTTAAAAGAGGGGGAAAGGGACCAAACTACGAGGTCACTGGTCTCTCGTTCCTAATAAAAAGCTGCCACAAGTGTGAGAATAAAACGGACGAGACATATAACACAAAACGGAAAGAAAGGAAAGACCACAAGAACGAAGGAAAGGAAACGAACACTAAAAGGAACAAAAAGAGGAAAGAAAACGACAGAGATGCACAAAACAGTTAGAAGAGAGTACAATAAGGAAGCAGATTACAGTGGCTGGCCGACCACGAAAATAAAAAGGAAAAGCCAGCCAGCCTGCAATACATTAAAACCTCCATCCTAAAAGCACGAGGGTGGAGGACACAGAGGGACAAAGGACACGTGCTAAATCGAATGATAAAACCCACCCTCACGAACTAAACGTAAAAGTAAATCAGCCGACGAGGCGTCGTCTGCCGAAATCGACGATAACGAGTCCGGTAACCGAAGATGGAGTCGCAGGGCAGCCAGAGGAGGACAGAGCAGAAGAATACGGGCACTGCACCGACACCGAGGTGGGTCTTGACGGCACAGGAGGCGGCCGTGGGTCGCCCAGGAAAGGCAGAGAGCCACAGAGTCCCTGCGAGGCACCTTCACCTTCATCGAGGACTTCCACACATTCGTGGTCCCCTCAATGGGTCGCAGTTAGTCGTGCGTACTGAAATTTTGACATTGCGTCTCCCAAAGCTGAAAAACCTTGCGGCGTAATAACCGACGCAGGTCAGTTCCGGTGATGCCCGTCTCCAGAAGTGATTTCCGTATACCCCGTTTGGCCATCCTGTCAGCGAGTTCATTTCCCGGGATTCCGACACGACTGGGGATCCAGACGAACACCACCGAACGACTGGACTGTTCCGGGGCACAGATAGACTCCCGGGTGGACACTACCAAAGGATGACGAGGGTAGCACTTGTCGATAGTTTTCGGCCTGCTCGACGAGTCCGTACGTAACGGAAAAGACTCCCCGGGGCACGAACGGAGATACTGAAGTGCACGAGAAATGGCTACCGGCTCAGCAGTGAGTACACTGCAGCCATCGGAAAAGGAATGCTGTTCAATATGGTCACCGTGAACGTAGGCAAAGCCGACACGATTGTCAGCCGTCGGGCCGTCGGTGTAAACCACTTCGGAGACCCGGAACGCGTCAAGAATCGAGAGGAAGTGACATCGGAGAGCCACAGGGTTAACAGAGCCCTCAGGGCCACGTGAAAGGTCCAGACGAAGCTGTGGCCGAGGTGTACACCGTAGAGGTGTACGTGAACGGACCACGAGTAGAGGTGGTAAAGGGAAGGACTCCAGTTCGGAGAGAAGGGATCTCACACGAACCGCAATCGTTAGCCCCGACCCGAGTCGCCGACGTGGGAGACCGACTGCCGCAGGCGGGAAGAGGGGACAGTAATTTGGATGCTCAGGACAGCTACGAATGTGTGTTGTGTTACTGGCGAGCAGTTGTGCACGTCTGAGCTGCAATGGAGGGACCCCAGCCTCCACCAGTATGCCGGTCACTGGACTCGTCCTAAAAGCTCCTGTCACTAATCGAACACCGCAGCGGTGCACAGGGTCGAGTAAATGCGACGCTGAGGGTGCCGCCGAACCAGAAACCACACTCCTATAGTCAATTCGGAATTGGACGAGGGCTCTGTAGAGTCGCAGCAGCGTAGAGTGATCTGCATCCCAATTGGTGTTGCTCGAGCAACGGAGGGCACTGAGGTGCCGCCAGCAATTCCGCTTAAGCTGACGAAGATGAGGAAGCCAAGTCAATCGAGTGACAAAAACCAGTCCTAAGAATCGATATGTCTCCACTACAGTGAGTGGACTATCGTGAAGGTAAAGTTCTGGGTCCGGACGAACGGTACGACGCCGACAGAAGTGTACGACAAAGAACTTTGCGGCTGAAAACTGGAAGCCGTGGGCTAGAGCCCATGACTGCGCCTTGTGGATGGCTCCCTGTAGGCGACACTCAGCAACACCAGTACTGGAGCAGCAGTACGAAACGCAGAAGTTGCCTGCATACGGAGAAGGGGAAACAGAGGGCCCGACAGCTGCATCTAGATCGTTAATGGCCACTGCAGGACTCCATTCTCCTGGATATGGATGGAACTATGGGAGGCTCCAACTTGGACACGGAAAGTACGGAGCGACAGGAAATTTTGGATAAAATTCAGGAGCGGGCCCCGGAGACCCCACTCCTACAATGTGGCAATGATATAATCTGGCGCTGTGATTACAAGAAAGATGTATAGAAATGTTTTCAAATGTAATGGATTAGTGATAAGACATGAGCAGAAAATGCCAAACAAGTGAGAAAGGCATAATGTCAATTTCATTATTTAGTGCCACTTACACAACTTGCTCAATATGAGCACTGGATATGCCAAAGAGATGTTGTACAGTGCCAGATTTGCACCTGGTGGCCAAAATTTGAACTACTATTTTTTTCCGGCAATAATCGATTCCACATTAAAGCATTAACGTATGTAAAAAGTTTCGCTGTCATATGACAATTACAACCCTCCTGGACTGTGAGTAGCTGCACTTCAATTACAGCCGTCTGGTAATTTCAGAAAATTACCTGACAAATTTCTATTACAAGTTAACAAATAACTCTTTTTCAGAAATGCTTTCCTTTCTTTTGGCAGCCTGCATTTTATATTCAGCCATCATCAGTTAAAGAACTCATGATGGCTGAATATAATAGCAAAACACGAGTAAAACTTTTAGCATCCATTTTGTAATCTGATTCCCTCAGCATCACCTGATTTCATTCAGCTACATTCCAGTACCCTGATTTTACTTTTCATGATATTCATTTTACAAGCCCTTTTCAAAACACTGTCAATTCCATTCAAATGCCCTTCCAAGTTCTTTGCCTACTGACAGAAATCCAATGCCGTCAGTAAATCTCAAAGTTTTTATCTCTTCTCACATGCTATTGTCGAATTCTTCGTCCTCACTAATAAGTTCCACAGATACCTCTCAAAGTAATTGTATAGTCAGTCACCACTGTCAAGAGGTACTTTATTATACAGGGTGAGTCACTATTTCCACCAAGAATAACTCCAAAAGTATGATAGAAGCTGAAAAGTGTGTGGAACAAAAGTTGCACGGGACAACGGGGCCATAATATGACATCGGTTTTTTGTTGCTAGGTGGGGTCACTTCAGGGACACGAAGGTCAACTTAGTTTCTTTAAACGGGATGCTACAGTTTGGCTGGCTCGTTCACCAGACTTGAAGACTCGGGATTTTTTTCTTGTGGGGATTTGTAAAAGATATTGTTTATAAAGACATTTCAATTACACCTGAAGATATGCGAGAGACAATTGTCAGAGTACATGCTTCGATAAGTGCACAAGTGATAAGGAATACCACTCAATCTGTGATAAGAAGATTGCAGCACTGCACCGATACCGACGGTCATCACTTCGAACACCTTCTGTAAATGGACGTTCGTGCCACATTTGTGACCTTCGTCGACCTTACTGTTACACATAATTGGAATCCTCTCGATAGCAGCTATCAGAAAATAAGTACGAAAATATAGCACCCTACTTAAAAAACCAAATTTGACCTCTGTATTTCTGACGTGACCCCAGCTAGCGACAAAAAACCAACGTCATATTACGGCCCACGTTATCCTGTGCAACATTTGTCCCACACACTTTTCAGCTAATATTATACTTTTGGAGTTATTCTAGGTGGCAATAGTTAGTGACTCACCCGGTATAGCTTTACACGAATACATTTAAAACCGACAAAATCTAGTTGTGCTTCGATCCAGGTGTCTGTGAGAATTTTGAAGCAGGCACCCAGATGTAAGCCCGAGAAGATTTTGTCAGCAGTATACACTGAGATCGGGACACATCTCGATATCTTTTTGCCCAGCGTAGTGCAGCAACTGTGCCACGGACTGTGTTTCCTGCAGATACATTCGGCCCTGCCGCCTCTTTGGCCATTCGGGATTGCGAAGGTGTCGCCGGTGCAGGATTTTGCGCACCGACTGACGTCTCAATTACGTCCCGTAAAAATTCGACGGGACTGACGGAGGGAGATTTCGGTGGCCAAATCTTTCACTCGCACTGTCCAGAATGTTCTTCGAACCGATCGTGAACAATTGTGGCCCGGTGACGCGGTACCTCGTCGTCCTCAAAAATTCCACTGTTTTGTGGGAATGTGAGATCCACAGATGGCTACAAATGGTCTCCAGGTAGCTGAACACAATCGTATCCGGTCACCGATCGGTTCAGTCGGACTGGAGGACCCCGTCCGTTTCGTGTAAAAATAGCCGACACAATACGGAGGCACCACCAGCTCACACGGTGCCTCATTAATAACCCGGGTCCACGGCTCTGTGCAGTCTACGATACACACTACCTCACCCTCGAGTCTTACCGACTGAAACTGACATTCGGCCGAGCGGGCCACAGTCTGCCAGTCGTCTGTGTCCCGATCGATACCGTCACGAGCCCGGGAAAGGTGCTGCGGCCGATGTCGTGCTGTTAGCGAAGGCACTCCCTCAGTCGTCAGCTACTGTACCCCATTAATGCAAAATTTTGCCACACTGTCCTAAAGGATACGTTCGTCGTACGTCCCACGTCAATTTCTGCAGTCGAGTCGTGCAGTGTCGCTTATCTGTTGCCACTGACAACTCTAGATAAATTCCACTGCCCTCTGTTGTTAACCCTTTAACTGCTCCGAGTGTATTAACGCACAAGCCTCTGTACCTGTCCCCGTGTGCTCCGAACCGCCTAGGTCGTAGACACGTTCGGAGCACCGGGTCGAAGGACTGGTGGTGCGTGGGACAGGTACGAAGGTGGGCGCGTTAACACATCCGGAGCAGTTAAAGGGTTAAGTGAAGGCCATTTGCCACTGCATGTCCACGGTGAGAGGTAATGCCTAAAATTTGGTATTCTCAGCCCACTCTGGACAGTGTGATTCTCAGAATGCTGAATTTCAAAATGATTTCCAAAATGGAATGCCCCACGTGTCCAGCTCCAGCAACTATTCTGCATTTGAAGTCTGTTAATTCCCGTTGTGTGGCCACAATCGGGTCAGAAACCTTTTCACACCAATCATCTGAGTACAAATGACAGCTCTACCGACACACTGCCCTTTTACGCCTTTGGTATGCGATACTACCACCACCTCTATCCCACAACTTTTGTCACCTCGCTCTCGCTGTATGCTGGGAAGGTACGTAGAGCTATTTGGCACTTACTCAGCTTGGTGTATTTTAAATTTATGTTATTTCCTTTCCTTTTTTTTGTAACGGTGGATAGCACAGCTGCTACCTGAAAGTCTTTGACCGCTTGTTTGACGAGAAGACGAGGCAGTAAAAGTTTACCGACCGGTCAGAAACAGACGGAGGAGCTGGGGCTGCGGCTCGGGTACAGTCTAGACCGGACAGAGCAATCGCTCTAGGTAAGGTGGCCCCGGAATTCCAGGCGGAGTTACCCGTTATCAGAGTGAGCGTGGTAGACGAGCTGCGTAAGTGCTACGAGGTTCACGGTGTCTACACTTCTTCAGACAGCCGAAGAACTCCGATATCCGAATCGGGGCCTGCAACACGATCACAGACTGTTGCAGAATGCCAGGAAGCCTTTGTGAGGTTAGGGGAAAGCGGCAGGGTAAACCTGCTGTGGGTCCGTAGTCGTGCAGTAATTGATGGCAACGAACAAGCCGATAGACTGCCCAGGGGAGGCACGACAATTCCATCTGTCGGACGAGAACCCGATCCGACAGTGACCGAGGCAATGGTGAGATGAAAACCCCGTAGCTGCATTAGAAATAGCACACACAATATTGGACTATGAAAAAAATGTAGCAAGGTAATGGTGCCGAAGCCACGTTTTGAGTTCTGTAACCCGGGGGCTGAAAAGAAGAAAAATTAAACACACGGCTGGTCTTACGGTTGACCGCAGGAGCTTAACCCTCAAACTGTGGGCAATTTTCCAATTTTTTCATACAAAATTGAGGGGTATTTTTATTCCTGAAGTAGTATAGTTCTAAGGACAGAATTATAGGAATTCAACAAGAAAATAAAAACTTACTTTAAAGTTGCTTTTTAATTGACATTTAACATAAATATAAACCAGGCCAGCCATCTTAACACCATGCACTGTGTTATTAATACTATTAATGTATGATTCTCCAGCCTGATGTGAGTAGCCAGTCACGTTACTCACCTGTAATTTCCTATGCTTCACAGATGAAGTTAGCGGCTATTTTGTTTTACTCATAGCAATTCAAGCTGTACTCTCAGGTCCCACCCTAATCCCTAATTTCCTCCTTGGAAACACTGGAAAAAACAATGTGACATTTGTGATGACCAAAATTATCAATTTCACTCCTGATAATTACATTCCCAGCAATTTAAGCCATGCTATTATGTCCCAACATAACCAGAAACCTGAAAATAGCAACATATTTGGGGAAAAAAAAAAAAAAAAAAAAAAGAAACCCAAATTCTGTGATGAAAAAGTTTATAAGATTGAACGTTTCTAATTGACTACAACCAAGGAAAAAGTACTGCAAACTACTGCATACAATGAAAGATCCTGGTACACCATAAGTGCACTTTACCCGAGACAGGCTTTAATAGATAGAAAGTGTGCTCTTAGTGTTTTTAGTTCTTTGAAGTATGGCCAGCAGGAATTCTGTTTGTAATGCCTGTGATTGTTCTCACTGCTTGTTTTGCCACACAAACACTGTTTTTGCATCAGAAGAGTTGCATCAGAGGATATTTTCAGGTAGCATCCAGAGGTGGAAGATAACATAGTTCATCATAACTGTGAACATTGAGACAACAGTGTTGAGTCGTGTACAGTATTACTGAAATGGTCAGCTATTAGGCGAGTGCCACACTGAAGACAGTAGAGACATCAAGGAGGAGTAAAAATGCATTGCACTGCGAGTTGATGGTGGCAAACACAAAGTGAGGGCACAAACATGTACCTCCATTTTGTGAGCCCTCAGAAATACAGACGTGGTGTAAATCCAACAGGAAAAGTAGGCTTACATGGCAGAGTGGAGTATAAGAATAGCAGAACAGTGTATAAAATGGTGTAAAGTATGAACGAATACTCTATTTACTGTTTTCATTTAATGATTTCTCAATTCTGAGTTTGTTTACTTTTGTACAAAATGCACACAATTCTAACCAAAGACAAATTTGGATAAAAAAGTACTCAGTGTATTGAAAACTGACATATACAGATCTGAATCTCAATTGGTGTAACTTTTACCATCCAACTTTGCTGAACATCCTAATACACAGAGCCTGGACTATTTTCTACAAGATGACTGCAGGTGCAAGATTAATCATGTGGTAACAGTGCTCAGACAGAACAGGTATTCAGTGCATTATATGAGGTCAATGCTGTCAAGGAAGCAGAGACGTGATGCTGCTTAACAAAGTGAGAAAGGTCAACACACAGTACAGCTTCCATTTTGTGGTGCAACAACTACTAAAATAGGTAGAGTCCTAAAATGGCAAGCAAGCAGACCAGTCTTTCACCCATCCAGTAGCATTAAAGAATGTTAGGACTTGACCAAGATAATCTCAGTCTGAGAGTGCCAGGGATGAATAACATTCCTTGGTGGTGTGGCAGCTGTAATGTGGGACAGTCTATATGGACTATTGTCAATTGTTGTATTGAATGTCAGTGTCACTAAAGTGCAAGAACTTTGAAAACTCAGCAGTGGCTGAGCACAGCCTGCGAATGAGTGTAAGATTATGTTTGAAACAACAACTAGGAGAAGTTCCCTCCTACCAGTGGCTTACAAAATTCTTTGAAAAGCATTACAAGAAAGGCTGAAAAGCCAACTGGAGCAACAATTAGGAAAGCACCATATAGGGTTTAGAAAAGGATGTTCTGTGTGGTATGAAAATCTGAAATTCATAATCTGATATACAGAAACAAGAGCCAACAGAATTTATATAACATCCGCAGACTTCAAAAAAGCATACGATTTGATTTATGAAAAGAAGTTATTCAAAGAAATTGTTCAACACACATCAGTTGTAAACATAGAAGACACACTAACAAATACAAAATTAAATATTTAGGTGAAAGCTCCAAATCCTTTGGGACCAAAACTGATGTAAGACAAGAAGATGGATTGCCCCACTGTGTTCAATTGTGTACACTATATAAATAAATAAATAAAAATTAGGGGATGTAGGAAAAAGACCAGAAGAATATGGATTAAAACATTATTGGAAGAAAATGAGATAACTGAGTGGCTTTTACAGAAAATGCAACAGTGCAGATAAAGCTTCAATACATGTACAGGGTGTTACAAAATATCGACAGACTTTGAGGGGATGTAGAGGGTGTCAGGAACAAATTGAGGACAGGAACCTATGTTGGGAAAGGTCATCGTTTTACAATACCCTGTATATTTCCAATAAAAGGAGTACATGACAAACACGAAGGGAGAAATGAAATACATAGAAACTGATGATGGGGAAAAAGAAGAGTAACAGCATTTAAATGTCCAGATGAAACAATAAAACTGAATGCTTTGGATAAGGAAGATAACTTAGCAATGGCAACAAAAATGGATGTGGATTTTCAATAAAAAAAAAAAACATTTCACGTTAAGAAATCTTTATCAACAAATGCCTAACTTTGGCACGACAACACTGTTATTAGACTAGATTGCCTTTATGCTTCAGAAAGCCTTTCATTAAATACAGCCAAATAATTACGTGAAACAGAAAAGAAGGAAAGGAAAATAGTAAGGAAATTCTTGGCAGCAAACTATATGGATGGGAAATGGAAGTAAGAAGTTATAAACAAGTTTATGAAAGAACAGAATGAATATTAGACAAAATGAGGAAGCAAAGAGTTTTATTCTATGGACACCTAGAAAGACTCTAAGACAAAAAAAATGTAAATTTTTTATAGAAACCTGAAAACATCAATGATGTGACTCAAAGAAGTTAAACCAGACTTTGGGAAATTGAAATAATGGAGAAAGAAATAGGAAAAAGAGAAAAGTCCAGTCTAACAACCCTACCACAACAAAGGTCAAAATTTAATAATGATTGTGATGTTGCTCACACTGCTAAATACTGCATTTTCGGGCAACAACAAAGTTGTTATGTGGCTGGTGTCATTAGAGCACAGTTAACAAAGTCATTTCATGTAATAATGAATAAACTAGGCACTCATCTTTTCGTGTTTCCCACGCTGGTCTCGTCGTAAAATCATGGCTCAATCGTCGAAAATCTAGGTGGTGATGATTCCAAGCTCGGATGCAAAGGCCTAGGCCTAGGTTTTATTCTGCTATATTCAAAAGTTTTATAGATGTGTTTCACAAACCATTCTTGAAGATTACACTTTTGCAGGACAATGGTGATGTAAAAAAAGTAATCAGCACTCCGAATTTAAGTTACATTTCTGTTTTTATTACTTATGCTGCAATATCACGTAACACACAAAACATCACTTCACAATACAAAACATACTTGAAAACATCTTCCTGTTAAAGTTCACATTTTATAAGCTGACTACAATATGCGTCTTTTCAACATGACGATCAAGACTTGACGTTTTCAAGATCCGAATCTCTAACAACAAACTAATAATCGGTTACGAACCCAAAAATCAGAGTTACAAGTACGACAAAGATCATTGCAACATAAACATATCGATGTATCAAAGAACCTCTACATTAATGAAATCAAATCTGAATGTTGTCTCAGAAATATGTTAACTACTTTACAGAAATGTTGTTGTTGTTGTTGTTGTTGTTGTTGTTGTTGTTGTTGTGGTCTTCAGTTCTGAGACTGGTTGGATGCAGCTCTCCATGCTACTCTATCCTGTGCAAGCTTCTTCATCTCCCAGTACCTACTGCAACCTACATCCTTCTGAATCTGCTTAGTGTATTCATCTCTTCGTCTCCCTCTACGATTTTTACCCTCCACTCTGCCCTCAAATGCTAAATTTGTGATCCCTTGATGCCTACCAACCGATCCCTTCTTCTAGTCAAGCTGTGCCACACACTTCTCTTCTCCACAATCCTATTCAATACCTCCTCATTAATTATGTGATCTACCCACCTTATCTTCAGCATTCTTCTGTAGCACCACATTTCGAAAGCTTCTATTCTCTTCTTGTCCAAACTGGTTATCGTCCATGTTTCACTTCCATACATGGCTACACTCCATACAAATACTTTCAGAAACGCCTTCCTGACACTTAAATCTATACTCGATGTTAACAAATTTCTCTTCTTCTGAAACGATTTCCTTCCCATTGCCAGTCTACATTTTATATCCTCTCTACTTCGACCATCAACAGTTATTTTACTCCCTAAATAGCAAAACTCCTTTACTACTTTAAGTGTCTCATTTCCTAATCTAATCCCCTCAGCATCACCCGATTTAATTTGACTACATTCCATTATGCTCGTTTTGCTTTTGTTGACGTTCATCTTATATCCTCCTTTCAAGACACTGTCCATTCCATTCAACTGCTCTTCCAAGTCCTTTGCTGTCTTTGACAGAATTACAATGTCATCGGCGAACCTCAAAGTTTTTACTTCTTCTCCACGTATTTTTATACCTACTCCAAATTTTTCCTTTTGTTTCCTTTACTGCTTGCTCAATATACAGATTGAATAACATCGGGGAGAGACTACAACCCTGTCTCACTCCTTTCCCAACCACTGCTTCCCTTTCATGCCCCTCGACTCTTATAACTGCCATCTGGTTTCTGTACAAATTGTAAATAGCCTTTCGCTCCCTGTATTTTACCCCTGTCAACTTTAGAATTTGAAAGAGAGTATTCCAGTTAACGTTGTCAAAAGCTCTCTCTAAGTCTACAAATGCTAGAAACGTAGGTTTGCATTTTCTTAATCTTTCTTCTAAGATAAGTCGTAAGGTTAGTATTGCCTCACGTGTTCCAACATTTCTACGGAATCCAAACTGATGTTCCCCAATGTCGGCTTCTACCAGTTTTTCCATTCGTCTGTAAAGAATTCGCGTTAGTATTTTGCAGCTGTGACTTATTAAACTGATAGGTCGGTAATTTTCACATCTGTCAACACCTGCTTTCTTTGGGTTGGAATTATTATATTCTTCTTGAAGTCTGTGGGTATTTCACCCGTCTCATACATCTTGCTCACCAGATAATAGAGTTTTGTCATGACTGGTTCTCCCAAGGCCATCAGTAGTTCTAATGGAATGTTGTCTACTCCAGGGGCCTTGTTTCGACTCAGGTCTTTCAGTGCTCTGTCAAACTCTTCACACAGTATCTTATCCCCCATTTCATCTTCATCTACATCCTCTTCTATTTCCATAATATTGTCTTCAAGTACATCGCCCTTGTATAAACCCTCTATATACTCCTTCCACCTTTCTGCCTTCCCTTCTTTGCTTAGAACTGGGTTGCCATCTGAGCTCTTGATATTCATACAAGTGGTTCTCTTCTCTCCAAAGGTCTCTTTAATTTTCCTGTAGGCAATATCTATCTTACCCCTAGTGAGACAAGCCTCTACATCCTTACATTTATCCTCTAGCCATCCCTGCTTAGCCATTTGGCACTTCTTGTCGATCTCATTTTTGAGACGTTTGTATTCCATTTTGCCTGCTTCATTTACTGCATTTTTATATTTTCTCCTTTCACCAATTAAATTCAATATTTCTTCTGTTACCCAAGAATTTCTACTAGCCCTCGTCTTTTTACCTAGTTGGTCCTCTGCTGCCTTCACTACTTCATCCCTCAAAGCTACCCATTCCTCTTCTACTGTATTTCTTTCCCCCATTCCTGTCAATTGTTCCCTTATGCTCTCCCTGAAACTCTGTACAACCTCTGGTTCTTTCAGTTTATCCAGGTCCCATCTCCTTAAATTCCCACCTTTTTGCAGTTTCAATCTGCAGTTCATAACCAATAGATTGTGGTCAGAATCCACATCTGCCCCTGGAAATGTCTTACAATTTAAAACCTGGTTTTTACAGAAATACAGTAGAATATTGCTGGTATCGAGAGGTTCGGGTGAGCTGCCGTAATGGTTACATAATTCAAGTACCATTACACCAGATCAAAAGCAAAAAGGTTCAGGGGCTTTCAGGTGTGTGTGTGTGTGTGTGTGTGTGTGTGTGTGTGTGTGTGGGGGGGGGGGGGGGGGGGGGGGAACGAAGAGAAAGACATGCACAATATGCGCAGAATAAAGAAGATAAAAAACACAGAGAAAGAATGAAAAACTACTGCAAAGAAAGAAATGAGAAAAGAAAGAATACTAAGGGGGAAAGACAACCACCACCACCACCCTTTCCTTTTTAACCTAACCAATATAGCTCTCACTTTCCTCCCCAACACAGGACCTGCTAACTGTGAAAGATAGGATAGTTTTATGTATGTTAATATTGTTAAAAATCTCACCACCTGAACAACAGTGGCCAACAATTTGGTCTCCTAACACAATATAATTAGAAATTTCGAAGAACAGCAAAGGCCACAAGAAAACTAACAAAGTAAAAGTAAGGGTATGTTTGAAAAAAAGGAGGTTCTAAAAATACTGTAAGTATTCGTGCACCAAACCATAGCTTAGAATAAGAAAAACTGAAGTATTATACAAACAGTTCTATCCATTACTCTGAAGCAAAAGCAAGAGACACTCCCCCCTCCCCTGCCACCCCCCTGCGTGCGCCAACACACACACACACACACAATGTACAATAAATTGCATAAGCAGATTAAACAAATGGCTGAAAGAGTTGTAAGTGTATGCATTAAATAGTAACTATTTTATATGTTTTTATACACAAACTGGAACCACGCAAAATATAAACAAACATGTAATATCCGATACATGATGTTGACTCTTCGTTTGTGAAGCTCAGTATCCCATTCATTATTGTGTCTCAGTTGTTCTCAAAGATAATGGACACATGTAGACACTACAATTGCAACGTACAGAAGCCACCGACAGCTACATCTACACGTACATACCCTGCAAACCACCATATAGTGCACAGCAGAGGGTACCTCATACCACTACTAGTCATTGCCTTTCCTGTTCCACTCGAAAACAAAAATTAGGGAAAAATGACAGTCTATAAGCCCTTGTACAATACCTAATTCCTCTTATCTTGAATTATCTTCTCAGTTCTTAAACAAGATGTATACTGGTGGCAGTGCAATCTTTCTGCAGTCATCTGCAAATGCTTATTCTCTAAACTTTCTCAATAGCATTTCACAAAAACAAAGGTGTCTTCCATCCAGGGATTGCCATGTAAATTAACAGAGCATTTGAGTAACACCTGTGTGTTGATAGAAGCTACCAGCCAAATATAGCAAAACGCCTCTGAATTGCTTCGGTGTTTTCCTTTAATCTAAGCTGGTGTTTAAACAAACACTACAGTAGCACTCTAGAGTAGGTCGCACAAGTATTCTATACACATTCACTTTTATAGATCAGGGTTACTAAACAAACTTGGGGAAAAAAAATCCCTGAGAATTCTGGGAGTGAGGTATCAAGAAGATCTTCATAAATTAATGGTGAGTGAGGGGGAGGGAGAGAGGCAGCATACCAGAATAATGACTTCTTTCCTCTCAGGTGAGCTATATACCAGCCATAAAAATTAGTTTAACTGCAGTTTTTAGACATTGATGACTATGGAATAATACTCGTGTAATTAACACATTTCGACATATTAAGTATTTTAAAATCTATGATTTATAAAACTCAATGAAACTCAATTTCAATGTTAGATTAAAAATGCAGAATTCCCCCAAATTTTATGAAATTCCTGGATTTCCTGATTTTTCTAGGTAAAATGTAGTCCTCTGAGAATTCCACTTTTTCCAGAAGGGAATTGCCACTCTGATAGATGAGCTAAATTTTCCTATAATTCTCCCAATAAACCCAAGTTAACCATTACCCTTCCCTACACTGACCTTACACGCTCATTCCATTTGATGTCTTTTGCAAAGTTATGACTAGGTAATTTAATAGTTGCGACTGTGCCGAGCAGCACCACCAATACTGTATTCTAACATTACAGAATGGTTTCTCCTACTCATCTGCATTAATTTACATTTTTCTAGATCTACAGCACACTGCCGTTCACCACACAAAATAGAAATTCTCTCCGAGGCACCCTCATCCTCCTACAGTCACTCATCGACAATACCTTGGCATACACTAGTGTCATCAGCCAACAGTCGAGCTGCTCACCCTACCCGTCAGATAATTTGTGTACCGAATACAGAGAGCGAGGATGGTCCTGTCCCACTTGCCTGGGGTACTTACTGACATACCCTCGTCTCTGATGAACACTTGCCGTACAGGACAGAGTTCTACATTCTGCTACTTGAGAAGTCTTTGAGCCACTCTCATACAGTTGACTGATTTGGGTGAGGACTCATGTTTGAGAACCTAAAGAGGCTGCCTACACTACACTTGTCCGTACTCTGCTAGAGTACTGCTGTCCAGTGTGAAATTCTTAGTAGATAGAATTGATGAAGACCATTGACAAAGTTCAAAGAAGAACAGCTTGCTTCGTATTATCACGAAATAGGGGAGAGTATCATTAAAACAAGGCATTTTTCACTGTGACGAAATTTTTTCCATGAAAAATCAGCTCCAGCTTTCTGCTCCGAATGCAAAAATATTTTTTTTGACAACCACCTACATGGATAAAAATAGTCATTGTAACAAAATACGAGAAATGATCATTGTAATGAAATAAGAGAAGTCAGAGCTCACACGGAAAGATTTAAGTACGCGTTTTCCCCACGCACTGTGCGAGAGTAGAACGGTAGCGAAACAGAGTGAAAGTGGTTTCACAAACACTCTGCTATACACTTAAGCATGACTTACAGAGCAATAATGTAGATATAAGTTTAGAACTTATTCTGTATGCTCTGACTTTCATTATAAAATAACAGTGAGTAAGAGTATGAAGTTGTTTTGTTGACAGTGGTTAAAATAATTCATTTTCCAGAAACATTCTGACAGAATTATATGTTACGCACCGCACAGTTATCGATTACATCTATAATGTTTTGTAAATGTTTATAATTTAGTTATATCCAAATCTGTGAACAATTCATCTGTTTACTGCATGTGATGATATATTTACTGGTCTATCATACATAATGAATAGGAAACATATACAACTGTGAAGAAGCACAAAAAGCAGCAAATAAAATGTAAAGAAGAGAGCAGGTCAAAAAAGAACTCCCCCGCCCCTCTCCTATTAATGAGAGCACAAAAATTTAACAGATCACTACTAATAAAGGAAATGACAAAAAGGCTGAGGGAGGGGGGGGGGGGTGAGGGAGATTGAGAGAGAAAACAAGAAGTGAACCAATGATAATCATAAAAAGAAAAACAAACACACATCACAATGTTATTTGCGACTGCTTTAAATTGAGTGGTGGTAGAGACGTTTGTCAATAAGTAAGATGACAAAACAGCAATACTTAATTTGTAGACCATGCCCAAGCACAGCTCAGGCCACAAATTTGTATTAAAAAGACTGCCCCCCAAGTATAGGTCAGCTCACAATTTCCTCGCGCCCAGGACATCCATCGTTTGAAAACTTGATTCATTTCATACGGGAACAACGTACAGATATCTCGCTACCTGTCGCTTTTTTGGTGCTGCCACATGTTTTCAAATTCTAGAATTATTTTAAAAGAAATATAAGTGAACGTAACAATTGCTGTCGCAAATGGCTGAGCTGATATGGTCACACTGACATAATTTTGTGTGAGTATTCATGAGGTTTTGCAGTCTGCAGTGATTCTGCTACAAATACATTATGTTTCTTCAGTGCACAAGAAATTTTGGAAGCTCAAGGGGAAGAAATTGTCCAATAAACCACCTTGTACTTTTTTCTTGGAAGGATAAGTATACTTTCTGTCATCATTATTTTACAATTTGTACGGTATCAAAGAACCAAAATAAATATGAAAAACAAATCATTAAGCTTGTCTTTATATGTATTACTCTTGAAGATACAATAATTACATATGTGCTAGTAATGTTTTAAATAATAGCATGAATGGCCAGTTTCCTAGATCTGGTATTCTTCTAAGTGGCCAGGCTCCAAAGCATTAAGACCAGGGCCACTACAGGATAGAACACTTTCACAACAACAACTCAGACTGCTAAAGCTTCATGACTGACGTGGTGAGACCATGTCTGTAAAAATGCAGCTTCATTCTTACACTAAAGTACAAATAGCAACCAGCCACTGTTAATAATAATATTTATTAGGAAAAATTATCAGCATTACTGGCTTCGACTTGACAGATTTATCTTCGGACTGCTGTTCACATTTAACATTATGTTATGCTGTACATATGACATTCGTTGATTGCAGTGACAATTCCTTGGGGTGGTAGTGCCTTGCGGCAAAATACGCTGCAAGAAAAAAATTACTACTATATTAAATTTTTCTTACACGCTTAAGGATCCTTTGTCATTATCAGCACAACATAATTTTAGATGTTAATAGCTGTCTGAAGCTGAACCTGTCAGTTTGAAAACAGAAACAATGTTCTACTAATAACCTTTTTTATATGATATATCTTTAGAGTATGAAACTGGTCATCATACAGTAAAAACACAAAAAAACAGCTATTGCAAATTTGGGCTATCACTCAGTTTTAATATAGACTATATTACCGTCTTTGATTTTTAATTGTGTGATTGTCCTTTGCATTATGTACAAGCAACAACATTAATTATTCCTAATAAATAACTCTGTTAATAGTGGCTGGTTGATGCTTGCACATTATTTTAAAAATTAACTTGTGCTAAATTGTCAGTTTCACACAGTTAATGGGATGAAAGCTGCATACGAGCAATGAACACTGGTAAGATGAAATGAAGATCTTCCAAAACTATATAAACAAAAATCAATTGCTGGTGTATGAAGGATCATTATTTGAGAATAGTTGAACAGATATGGCCATTTTTTTCAGCTTTTCGTAATTATCAGAACAAGGTTTGTATGAAAGAATTTTTTTGGAAAATCCACAGGAAAAGTCCACAATTTTGGATGACATTGTTGCATGAAAATCTCAATGAAAGACGTGACAGTTCGTTTGACAGTTCTGCTGTCACATTTTCATAACAATAACAAATACATCACTGAATATTGATATTTTATGAAAAAGAATACAATTTAAAGTGGCATTTCAGTGTGTTATTGGTGGCAATCGTATCTTTGGTGTGATGCGAAGATGAATTGATGCCAGTGCGTGGTAATCTGGTGTGTTGCAAATCTTTAATTGGTTTCAGTTCATGGTTTATTTCTTTGGAAAGAAATGCCGCCAATGTCGTATTATTGGTCAGCCTACGCACAACGCAGGCCAAATACATAATCGCCAAGTCAATAAGATTGACGAAGAGCACAGACAGCATCAGGTGGCAAATCAAGTAAGAATTTGTCAAGCGCAATCTATAATGGATACAGTTGAGTTCAACTTGCTCAGTTGGAGCTTACGCACAATATAATTCGCAATGCTGACAAAACAGACGGCCAAATGTGACAATTTGAACAGAACATTTGGCGTTCAGATACAATCCAAGAACCAGTTATGCCATGGATGTATTGCTCCAATTTGGAATAATGAACAATATTTTTCAACATTACAATGCTCTGAGGTTTTGACATGAACTTCCAGGATTACATTATTCAAGCAGAATGGTCAAATTACCACAACTGACACTACCACCAGAATCATTGCTTTCTGGCCACAAACCTCAACTGAAGCTTTTCCCGCAGAATATACGAAAGTACAATAGATTGTTCCAAATGACATCATTTGGGATGAATATTATTGAAGAACAAGGTTTTCACCGAACTTTAAAGGTAAACTCTTTTTCGATTGCATTACACATCACATTCACTAATGCATCAGGTTCACTAACGCATCAAATTCCCATACACAATTACAAACTGCAAAGCATTGCTGTGTCAACTAGTGTTGAACATACAGCACAGCATGTGGCTGTGGTACAGTAAAGAAATGAATATCTAGCTTTAATCTGAAAACTACAGAACCGGTACATCTTTGGGTAAAACTACTGACTAAACTTTACAAAGGGCTGTCCACACTTCAAGCTTGTTTGCGGTACGGAGCAGATGTTGGTAACAAGTGTCTGTGTCAAGTAGGAAGCAGCCTGTGGCGAATGTGTTAGACAACAAAAAGTTGATGAACTATAGCAGAGTCAATGAAAGAAGATCTCTCTCAGCTGGCAGTGTGGCTGCTACCTTTCAAGTACGAAGCACAAATAGTTACAGATGAAAACAACAATCTACAGAGCTGCGACAAGATGATGCGTTGCCATAGAGACGTATACAACGTCATATAATGTGATTGTGTGAGGTAAATGCATAAAGCAGCTGCATGCTTGTAACGTACAAATTTGTGGACTGACTTTCCTCCACATTCTGTTTTACCGCATGTTAACATTTTTGTTATTGATATATTTGCACATCTGCGCCTATTATGTCGAAAAATGTATCTTGATTCTAGAGACAATTATATGAATCAATTGTGTTGGGTGGACTGTGCTTTCTTCATTCTCTGCTTTTGCCCCTTAAGGGTTTATTTTTAAATTTACTGACATAAAGAGAACTTTTGCACTGTCTGCACTGAAATATTACAAATTTCAACTCAAAGGCAGAATCTATATTGCGGTGTCAGACTGATCTGCAGCATAGTCCAAGGTCTAAGTTGGGATGGAAGATGCCAATATGGCTGAGGATTGAGGAAGCCAAAGCAAAATATTTGTTGAGATAACAGATTTACCTATAGTGTTGGCAGAAATCTATGTTAGCTCGGAAGCTGACAGTTTCATTTTCCATTATTTTCTGTCTAATTGCATCCAGAGTTCTGCAATATATATATATCAATAACAGAAAATTCAGTGTGATTGTGTTCCAGTTCCTAGACCATTAAGATTTTTCGGGTCGACAGAAGCGTCCGATCCCACACGTCGGCTTTGACCCGTGACGTAAGGGTGTTGTCGTGTGTGACGTCATGACGGCGCGGAGTTTAGTTTGAGTGTAGCTGTCTCCAGTTCTGTTTTATCTTATTTTATTTACTTTTCTGATCTGTTCGTTCTATCTCGTGAGTTTTTTTTAAATTTTAAAACACTTATTACTTATTTTAATTATGTTTCCTCCAATTTCTGTTTTAGTTTATTATATTTATCTTTCTGATCTGTTCGTTCTATCCTGTGAGATTTTTTTTTTTTAAAAAGACAAATAACACTAATCAGCTACTGAAGCACCTTGATCTTCTATGGGTTGCAGGGGTTACGACCCCCGGGGAGGTGGGTGGGTATTCATGCATGGCTGTCTTCACTTACACGCTGTAGCTACGCAAGGCATCTAAATTTGTTTATATTTAGTTTGCCCCCCACCCAAAACACCCCATTTCCCGCGCTTGTCCCGTTAGTGTCATTAGGCTTCTTGTGGAAAGTGTGTGTGTGTGTGTGTTTTTGTTTCCGCTATATTTGTGATGTCATGGGTCAAAGCAGACGGGCGGGATCGGACGCTTCCGTATTTCCGATTTTTCTTATGACATATTTCTCGGGCAATCATTACATCATCAGCTTCACAAATCAGCTGTTCTGTCATCATAAGTTCCCAGGAGTTGCTGTGACATGCTTTATCAACATACACTTTGAGGTTCAAACATGCATGGTCCCCAATAAAAAAATTTCCCAGACTATTATGGCTTGTTAGAATAAATGAATTATTGGAAAAAGTGCAAGCCAGTTCAACCTTTAATAATAGTTCTCTTATAGATGCAGAAAGCAATAAACTTCTCACACTGACATCAATTTGCTGTAGACACATGAAACACGTTCTGTGCTTATGTGATGAGCAGACAACTTCAACAAATGGAGACCAAACAATATCTTTTTTGGAATCCACACTGATTCAGCAAGACCATACACACACATTGTTACTAAACATCAGGAGAGGCTTCTATAAATGGCTACATCAAAGGCTAATACCCAATGTAAGTGCTTCTGAATACTACAATAGATATGGGATTGGATCCAAAACTTCTCAGCAAACACAAACCATACTCTGCAAACCATTATGAAGTGTGATAGAACCATTAGAGCTCACAATAAACTCAAAACGTCTGGCTGGGGCAATTCTTCGACTCCCCGAGTATCTTGCAGATGACATAATTGTATACAGTGAGGGCAAGTTGAAATAAAATTATCATGAAATTCAAGATAACCTTTTGGTGCAAAAGTGTCAGCTGAGCCCAAAAATAAATAAATAAATATCATGTTATGTACATAACCGGAAGAAAACAAGGATCGCCTAACTACAGTATCTGTAACCAATCTGTCTTATCAGTCTGAACTGTCACATATGTACAAGCACTTGAGCACTGGAACAAGCAGGAAGCTTTCTGTGGCACACACAAGATGCCAAATTGGGATACGTCACCCACAAGGGGAGTTTGTTACTGTACAGAACCATTGCCACTGACTACAATGGACGAAGTCTGAAGGCATTGGTTGTAGATATTATCCAGTACATTTCTTATCACCACCAACCAAGTTCCTGTAACAATTCTAAACGCTCACCAAGTAAGGTCATATGTGGAAGCACTCTAACATTTTCAGGTACAGTACGAGGTGAGGTATTTGAAAGTAGGCTTTGGTGGTTAGTGTAACCTGCGAATACAGACGATTCTCGATGTAAGCATCCGCCAAAACTGTCAGAAAAGCAAATCAATTACCTTCGTATGCTTTCTTAGTCTTGTTGAAAAGAATTTCTGCTTCCTTCTTCCTCTCCGGATCCACATGCTTGTCGGGATGGTACATGCGACTGAGGTGACGGTAGGCATTGTTGATCTGCTCGTTCGTAGCCTGCAAAAAAATTAGACAAGAGTGACTACAAATTAGAATCTTTTCGTCACTGTCCGAAAATACCTCGCCGGCTGTCGAAAACCACTGTGCAAGCAACTAAAAGCCAAAACTTCAGTAGGAGGAGTCATAAACCGTTAACACAGAAATAAATAAACAAAGAAGGGGACTTACATCTCTTGGTATATTTAAAAACGAGTAATAATCTTCTTCGATCAAAACATCACTTTCATCATCCATAATTGAATCGCAAGATTATGGTAACAACTGCCTCTCGCTCTTGGCATCACGTGACCAGGGTACATGAGAGAGACAGAGTACACTGCAGTTCGTAAGGAAATGTGTGCGGTTATTTATTTTTTTCAGGCAGGTAAAAACATAACTTCAAATAAAGATGTACCTCATCTTTCCAAAAGCATCCTGTGGCAAAGCAAATCCTCAAATTTAAAGACTAGGGCTAAAAAATCACACACTACGAATTTACGCACTGGAGCTGCATATATAAAAGCGAACTCCGCATCCTTTAATGAAAAGAAACAGCATGAAGTGAATTAGTGTTGCAGAAACAGGGGGAAATCCTCTTGTTAACAAAACCTATCAATGGAAAAATGAAAAAAGAATGACGTTGTAATAATTTATGCCTGTGAACGGTGCGTATCAATGTGTCGCCACAAAAATGAACCTCTTGATCATAAGCTCCTATGTTTGGTTGCCTACAAAAAGATTTCTAAAGGCCTATTTATATCTGTCCAATGCGTGCATTTAAAATAGGTTGTGATCCGTTTCGCGCATAGTGACAGTTAGCGTCATTTCAGAGCGATTATTGGTAATCGATCCTTAATTTTATCGATAGTGTCACATGTATGCGTAAAATCAGCCACGTCTCTCAAGATCTGTGGCGGTGTTTCCGTAAATGATTTTGTTGCGTGATTGTTGGGAGTCTGTTTTTATGTGACAGTTTATTTGAATCTATTTCATAGTTAAATATGGTTAGTAGAAATTGTTGAATACGGAGTTTTAAATTTTAGTTGGAGAGTACGTATTGTGTCAAGATGTTCATGTAATAGTTATTTACATCCTGTTTCTCTTGTCGCTCTTGACTCTAGAAACTTTTACTGCCTAAAATAAGTTTCAGCGATGAAGATAATGTAAGTCATATAGTACTTTTACGTGAAGCTTGTGTTGAAAGCGGTATGGCAAAATTTAGGTTATGGTCGTAGTAAAGTCTTAAAAGTTATGTAGGAAATCTACAAACTTTGTTGACTTTTATAGTGAATGAGGATTCCGTGCATACTGTTCCATTTAGAAATCTTCTAAGACACATCACTCCCTGAAACAGTGTGATGAAAGAGTGGATGGATTTGCGAAGCTGTTCCTAGACGTTAATTTACGTTTCCGTGGAGTATAGTGTTTCATGTTATTGGAAGTGCTGCCTAGATCCACTAATTTAACGTTTTAGACATGGTTATTAACAACTGCATAGTTGCCGAAGTTTAATTTTAGTATTTTTCGCAGCTGTAGCGGTATTAGTGCTGTAGAACGTTTTAACTTAAAAATATGTTGTGACAACCAAGCCCAACAAACGATAAGTTTTAAATCTTATTTCAAGAGTATATTAGCATGTTTATGCTATGACTAGTGCTGTGGCGCGACAGGGCTCAAGAGTTCTGTGGCAGTAAACATTTTTTATTTATCAAATCATCTTCATTATTCAACTCCACAGCCCAAATAAACTACATGTACAGATCCTGTGAACTTTATGTTTCGTAAATAATACACACAAAATCAAAGATTTACCACTTAAGTCAAATACATTTTAAACACCAATGTACGTTTTAGTAGTCTTCGTCATCAATCGGATTAAGATTTTTTTTTTTTTTTTTTAATATTGTGGAATTTACATATGACATGCACAATTGTTTATTTGGCAGACAGCTCTGTAAAATATATAGTTGTCATATTGCACAGTTTAGGAAACAGCATTATTTAGAGCACTGAACAGTGTCACCCACAGAAACAGTATGTTTGCTAAGTACATCTTATATATCCATGTATAAATGAATAAAGTTTCATGCTGTTATGCACTGGAATGTACACAATTAACATTCTGACGTGTCAGAATGAATTTTCGCTCTGCAACAGAGGAACTAGGGGCTGTAAAACTGTGAGGACATTTTGTTGATCATGACGGTGTAGCTCACTCGGTGGAGCACTTGTCCACAAAAGGCAAAAGTATCTGGTTCGAGGCCCGGTCTGGCACAGAGTTTTAATCTGCCACGAAGTTTCATTCTGATTTGTAATTGAGTTTTATAAGGTGGGTCCTATCTTTTTTTGTCAATTTGTATGATGTTAAAAATAAAAAAATGAAAGATTTGTGTGGTGTTAGGTGTTATCTGTTAACAGTTCTTAAATGTTTGTGTTTTCAAGATGTGTGGTCATTCTTTACCAATTTGCAATGTTTCTCTGTGTCAATAGCCGCTCAGACTCGACATCAAGCGCCGGCTGACGGCACGCTCAGACCGTGTAAAGTGTGTTGACTTGCATCCCACAGAACCATGGATGCTGGCTTCGCTGTACAACGGCAATGTCCACATCTGGAATCACGAGTCGCAGCAACTCGTGAAATCATTTGAGGTTTGTCTAATTGTGATATTATATTTTTTGCTTTGCAGTGTCCATCACTCTTTAATCACTGTTCTGTGAATTCCTTTTTGTGCAGACTATCAAACTTATATTTTTGGGTGTAAAATGTTCCATCCTGTGGCATTGCATGATTTGGTGCATTCCAAACTTGTGACAGCAGTGAAAGATCTTGCGATTTGCATTTTGCACCTTTCCTAGTTGTTAGCCATATGACTATCTCAGATCTGTAAATGAGAATGGATCTGTCACTCCTCATCGGAGTGTATATCTTTCCAAAATGTCCCAACATGTTTGCGCTGTGTGCCGGGATGTAATTCGAACCCAGACCACCGTGTTTCAGGTGCGGTGAGCAGTGCTGCCCTGCTAAGCTCGTGGTGCCCACTAGTCTCTATCAGATTTTTCTTATAATGTACTGCTCTTCATTTAAAACAGAGGTCGTTTAGATGTGGAAGACTGGCAGCTCTAGAAAGTATGGCTAAGTGTGTATGTAGTAGCTCCACATGCTCTTCAGAGTGTTCATTTCATATTTTTTATATTATTCCCATTCTATATCATTTTTGATACTTATCTTTGTTTAAGAAAATGTGTTTGTCCACTGATTGATGATTTCTAAAATTGGGCACTTCTTTTATGGTATCAGTGTTGTTTCTTTAACAAACAGACTGTGAAACTCAGACATACACAGAACTAACACTCGTAGAATGGCAGACTGTCATAATAAAAGATCCAGGGGCTGTTGTTGTGTAAGTGTTCATAATCTTTAAACAATTTCTCATAATATTACCGTACATCAATAAAAATCAATTCCAAATAATTTGATTACTTTTTATTGGTTTTATCGACAGAGTGGTTACAATTAAACTTTGCAAAACTTTATAGGAATGATTATCAGATTATGTGCTGCAAGATTTGCATTGTTAATAATGTTAGTGTCATGACTTGTTATTAGGTGCTGGTACTAGTACGGTGATGTAGGGTTTAAAACATAAGCGTCGGTGTGCATTGCAGTTGCAATCAGTCAGCACTAACTGAAAACATTCAAAATCCCTCTGTGTTACGGAAAAATGCACGAGGTCTAGACATTTCTAGAACTCAGTCTGTAGATGAACCTCTAGTTCCTATTGAGGATCTAAATAAGTATTTCACCATGCCTGCATCTCTACTGGACAGACACACAATTCTCCTGAAGTATCAGTAGTTGGTACAAACGAAAAAAACTGCACGAATTTGCTTGGCAGCTGAGGACACTACAGTATTGCGATACAAATGATCAGTTTCCTCGTCGATTCATTACTGCCCATAATAATCAGTATTTTTAATGATTCCATGACCTCCAGCATCTTCTCAATAGCCTGAGAAAATGTACTCATACAACCTCTGCCCAGAAAGAAATCTGTCAAAGAACTTTCTGACGACAGGTTCATTTGGATTCTACAAACATTATCTAAGGCTTTAGAATACATAGTTAATGATCAGCTTACGTATTACTTAACATCAGATAACGTTATGGGTGAATACCAATCTGGTTTCTGGAAAAATTGCAGCATGACGGCTGCTCTTATAAAAGTGACTGATGAATTGAAACAAGCTATGGACAAATGAGAAGCAAATATTAAGTGGGTTTTTGGATCTCAATGAAGCATTTAAAGCTGTTGACTTCGATATTCTACTTGCTAAAATAAAGTAAAAACTTTTCTTCAAGGGCTGTACAATGGTTCCACTCATACCTTACATACTGCCAACACTATGTAGTGGTCAGAAGAAAGAGGTTGCAGTGGAAAAATTTAGTATCAGGGAACCGACAAGGATCAGTATTGGGCCCATTATTTTCCTCATTGTACGTTAATAATGTGTCGACTATTATCTCCCATTGCAAATATCATTTATACACTGACAGCTATTATTTGTACCTAAGTGTAGGACCAACAAATCTGCATGGAGCCATCTGGGACATAAATGCTAACTTACTTGCTTTATGGACGCAGGATATATGTTTAAAACTTAACCCACGTAAAACACAGGCCATCGTAGTTGCTTACAGAAGACGTATTAATCCCTATTTCAGAGAATCTCTTCTTCACTTAATCCTAAACAGCACAGGAATATTCTTTTCTTCTTGTGCAGAGAATTTGGTTGTAATTCTGGACCATCACTTAGACTACACTGAACACACAAAAGCAGTCTATAAGAAGGTATCAGTGTTACTTTTTTCACTACAGAGGTGTACGGAAGTGTTTTCTCTCTGACTTAAAAAGGAACTCATAGAGTCACTAATACTCCCCATCACTGATCACGGTGACCCTACTCTCCAAGGACACTCTTAAAGAGAGCTCACGTCCACTGGAACTGACGACAAATGCATGTGTGCGATACATTTGTCGTGTACACTGTTTTGATCACATCACTCCTGTTTGTGAATAGTTATCATGGCTACATGTCTATAATTGTAGAGATTATCATATCCTGTGTTTGCTGTATCATCTGCTCAACCATTGCCCTTCTTCCTGTTTATGACCTGTACACTACTATCTGAACAATGTAGCAGAAATACTATTTCTCACCAAAGTAAAATCCACTCTGTACCACTGCACAACACTGCCCTGTTCTCTAAATCATTTTCTGTACAAGGAACCTGACTTTTGAATAATCTTCCTCAAAATGTTAGAGAAATTAAAATCCTTTCAAACTTAAAAAGACAGCCAATGCTTCACCTATCATAATAGCTATCTCCCTTGTCTACAGAGTTCTCTAATGTAAAGAATAACATTTAGTTGTTCAGCAGTAAAGCACGCAATTTAAGATTTCAAACCCCTCAAAATACAGGGTACATCAAACGGAAACATCCGATTTAAAAATATCATAACTATTACATTATTTGAGATACGTGCGTGAAAAATCTACTGTTCGAAAGAGCAAACTATTGAGTTTCCGCTAGGTAGCAGCAGGGTGCGCCCATTTCACTTCTGATAGAAATGGCATCGGGACAACAGAAAGTGTTTTGTGTTCTACGTTTTGGGCAGTGTGGGTCAGTAATAACTGTTCTGCATGTCTTTCATACTGGGTACGGTGTGGATCCTCCTACAGCCCAGAGCATTAGACGACGGCACGAACGAGTCCGAGAAACAGGTCGTCTGTGTAAAGGCAAATCTCCTGGCCGTCCCCGAGTGTCTGACACTGAGGTCGAACGCATCCGCTGTAATTTCAGAAAGAGTCCGCAGAAATCCTTTCGCCAGGGAGCTCGACGTGCCCCCGATGTCCGTCCGGTGTGTGCCGCGTCGGCGTTTACGCACGAAACCGTACAAAATGCAGCTTCTGCTCGCTCTTTGTGAAGGTGACAGCAACGTGTGTGGACTTCTGTAATTTCGTTCTTAGCAAGATGGAGGCTGACAGTTTTCTTCCACGTTTAGTGTTTAGTGATAAGGCAACATATCATTTAAATAGAAAGGGTGAACTGTCGTAATATGAGGATATGGGATACGGAACAATCACATGAAGTTGCACAGGTGGCCACTGTGGCCGAGCGGTTCTAGGTGCTTCAGTCCAGAACTGCGCTGCTGCTACGATCACAAGTTGGAATCCTACCTCAGGTGTGGATGTGTGAGATGTCCTTAGGTTAGTTAGGTTTAAGTAGTTCTAAGCCTAGGGGACTGATGACCTCAGATGTTAACTCCCATAGTGCTTAGAGCCATTTTTTTGAATTTGTACAACTTGAGAGGGACTCTCCAAAATTTAATGTGTTTTGTGCATTTTCACGGGAAACGGTGTACGGTACATTTTTCTTTGCCGAGAACACTGTTACGGGAAGCACATTGTTGATATACTTGAGAACATTCTTTTCCCACAGTTGGAGACCGATTAGAACGACTTCATTTACCGACAGGATGGGGCACCGTCACACTGGCATCTGGAAGTGCGGGAATTTTTTAAATCGAAGGATTACCGAACGACGAATCTGTCGCACTGGACTAAATGATTCGGCCTTACATTACTGGCCTCCGAGGGCTCCGGACCTGACTGTGTGTGGTTATTTCTGGTGGGTGTTTATACGAGACTTTTTATGTGCCCGAGTTACCGGCAACAAGGAATAAATCGAGGTGTCGCGTAGCAACAGCTGTGGAAGCATGTAACTCGAGACGTGCTCGCTGCAGTGTAGTAACAATTTGAATACCGGATTGACCTGCGGGCTGCAAACGATATATGTCGAACGTGCGACTCTAAATCGATCACGCGACTGTGGTGGCGAACGTTACGAGCGTGTTTATAGTGGTCACCACAGCAACGACAAAAGAAGAATGTTACTAAAATATTTGTAATTACAAAGGAAACGACTTACCTCACTCGTGTCGACGTTGTCGTCATGAGAAAGTCCATTTCGTGTGTTTGCCACGGGAAGCATTCCTTTTTTGCCTGTAACCTGGCTAGACTCTGCCAATATCGTGCAAAAATATGGGTAGAGTATCACATGCGTCAACTTTTCCTTGCAACCGCAAGTTATGGAATTACAGAAACTGAAACAATAGAGTTGTCCTCTTTCTTCTGGGCACCCTTCTCTTTTAATGGAAGATTTCACCGATTTCCACAGCCACTCAATGTGTAGCGTGTAGGTTCCTAACAGCCATTGTCACTTTCATTTCAGTCTTCTCCTTTTTCATTATCCCTTCCAGTTCTTCTAATACCAAACAAGGCTTCAACATTGCTAAATTAATCATTATGATTCTTAATGTCTCTATTATTATTTCTTTCTATTCTCAGACGTTATGTCTGGTCAAAAATGGACAGTGACGCGGACCTTGATCAAGCGTGACTTCCTTTTGACTGTACGGTATATGTTATATTGCATTTAGGAACTTTCGGGTCATTGAACATGTATCAATAATTACAGATTTTTGTAGTTGTATATATATGTTTGGATGTAGCTGTATTGCATTGATGTATTGGTGGATATTGTGAGGTATGACTCCTGTAGTTGATAGTATAATTGGTATAATGTCGACTTTATCCTGATGCCACATGTCCTTGACTTCCTCAGCCAGTTGGATGTATTTTTCAATTTTTTCTCCTGTTTTCTTCTGTATATTTGTTGTGTTGGGTATGGATATTTCAATTAGTTGTGTTAATTTCTTCTTTTTATTGGTGAGTATGATGTCAGGTTTGTTATGTGGTGTTGTTTTATCTGTTATAATGGTTCTGTTCCAGTATAATTTGTATTCATCATTCTCCAGTACATTTTGTGGTGTGTACTTGTATGTGGGAACGTGTTGTTTTATTAGTTTATGTTTTATGGCAAGTTGTTGATGTATTATTTTTGCTACATTGTCATGTCTTCTGGGGTATTCTGTATTTGCTAGTATTGTACATCCACTTGTGATGTGATCTACTGTTTCTATTTGTTGTTTGCAAAGTCTGCATTTATCTGTTGTGGTATTGGGATCTTTAATAATATGCTTGCTGTAATATCTGGTGTTTATTGTTTGATCCTGTATTGCAATCATGAATCCTTCCGTCTCACTGTATATATTGCCTTTTCTTAGCCATGTGTTGGATGCGTCTTGATCTATGTGTGGCTGTGTTAGATGGTACGGGTGCTTGCCATGTAGTGTTTTCTTTTTCCAATTTACTTTCTTTGTATCTGTTGATGTTATGTGATCTAAAGGGTTGTAGAAGTGGTTATGAAATTGCAATGGTGTAGCTGATGTATTTATATGAGTGATTGCTTTGTGTATTTTGCTAGTTTCTGCTTGTTCTAGAAAGAATTTTCTTAAATTGTCTACCTGTCCATAATGTAGGTTTTTTATGTCTATGAATCCCCTTCCTCCTTCCTTTCTGCTTAATGTGAATCTTTCTGTTGCTGAATGTATGTGATGTACTCTATATTTGTGGCATTGTGATCGTGTACGTGTATTGAGTGCTTCTAGGTCTGTGTCACTCCATTTCACTACTCCAAATGAGTAGGTCAATACTGGTATAGCATAAGTATTTATAGCTTTTGTCTTGTTTCTTGCTGTCAATTCTGTTTTCAGTATTTTTGTTAGTCTTTGTCTATATTTTTCTTTTAGTTCTTCTTTAATATTTGTATTATCTATTCCTATTTTTTGTCTGTATCCTAGATATTTTTAGGCATCTGTTTTTTCCATCGCTTCTATGCAGTCGCTGTGGTTATCCAATATGTAATCTTCCTGTTTAGTGTGTTTTCCCTTGACTATGCTATTTTTCTTACATTTGTCTGTTCCAAAAGCCATATTTATATCATTGCTGAATACTTCTGTTATCTTTAGTAATTGGTTGAGTTGTTGATTTGTTGCTGCCAGTAGTTTTAGATCATCCATGTATAGCAAATGTGTGATTTTGTGTGGGTATGTTCCAGTAATATTGTATCCATAATTTGTATTATTTAGCATGTTGGATAGTGGGTTCAGAGCAAGACAGAACCAGAAAGGACTTAATGAGTCTCCTTGGTATATTCCACGCTTAATCTGTATTGGCTGTGATGTGGTATTATTTGGATTTGTTTGGATATTAAATGTGGTTTTCCAGCTTTTCATTACTATGTTTAGGAACTGTATCAATTTAGGATCTACTTTGTATATTTCCAATATTTGTAGTAACCATGAGTGGGGTACACTAACAAAAGCTTTTTGGTAATCAATGTATGCATAGTGCAGCGACCTTTGTTTAGTTTTAGCTTGATATGTCACCTCTGTATCTATTATCAGTTGCTCTTTACATCCTCGTGCTCCTTTGCAGCAGCCTTTTTGTTCTTCATTTATAATTTTGTTCTGTGTTGTATGTGTCATTAATTTCTGTGTGATGACTGAAGTTAATATTTTGTATATTGTTGGTAGGCATATTATGGGGCGATATTTAGCTGGGTTTGCTGTGTCTGCTTGATCTTTAGGTTTCAGATAGGTTATTCCATGTGCAAGTGTATCAGGGAATGTGTATGGGTCTGCAATGTAACTGTTAAATAATTTAGTTAGATGTGAATGTGTTGAGGTGAACTTCTTTAGCCAGTAATTTGCTATATTATCATTTCCAGGGGCTTTCCAATTGTGTGTAGAATTAATTGCTCGGGTGACTTCATGTTGCAAAATTATCACTTCAGGCATTTGTGGTATCATCTTGTATGTGTCTGTTTCTGCTTGTATCCACCGTGCATGCCTGTTATGTTGTACCGGGTTTGACCATATGTTGCTCCAGAAGTGTTCCACGTCTGTTATGTTTGGTGGATTGTCTATTTTAATGTGTGTGTTATCCATTGTTTGGTAAAATCTCTTTTGGTTTGTGTTGAATGTTTGGTTTTGTTTCCTTCTATTTTCACTTTTTTTGTATCTTCTAAGTCGTTTGGCCAATGCTTGCAATTTCTGCTTTTTTTTTCGTCTAATTGCTCTATTGCTTCTTGTTGTGAGATTTTACCTAACCTTTTTCGTTTTTTGTCTGATATTTCATTTCTTATAAATTGTGTTAGCTGTCCGATGTCTTTTCTCAGTTTTTCTATTCTGATCTGTAGCCTGTGTTGCCATGCTGGTTTTGTGGGTTTCTTCTGTGTGTTGGTTTGTTCTGATCTCTGCCTAGTGTGTATATTTAGTGTAGTGAGTGCTCCTATATAAACCAGTAGTTGTAACTCTTCCATAGTTGTATTTTCATTTATTTTGTTGTGTATGATTGTGTTGATAGTTTTTATTGTTGTTTCGACTTGTGGGTTATTTGGCGGTCTATGCAAGAATGGTCTAATGTCTGTATTTGTGTCTTTGTGTTCTGTATATGTCAGCTGAAATTTTTCTTCTATATCTAACAAGTGTGTCACTTCGTGTTGTATTTGTGCTTGTTTTGGTGGCTGTCTTAAGATTTCGTTTTCCTCTGATTGTTTAATTGATGCGTGTTGGTCTTTGTTTGTTTGCTCTGGGATGTTTGAGTCCATTACTGTATTTTCTTCTTCTTCTGATTGCACATTATTTAGTTCCAGTATTTGTTGTAGTTGTTGTTTGATGTTTTCTAATTCTGACTTGGGTATCCTGTTATTTTTTATTATTACACGGATCTGATCAGCTAGTCGTTGTTCTGTTAAAAATTTTAATTCTGGGTATCTGGTAATAAATGTTGTGTATACTTGTGATCTGTATCTAGTTGTGATGGTTCCTAGGTTTGTTGCTTGGTAATAACAGAACATGATGTGTCGATTAACTTCATCTGACCATCTCATCCTCTGTCTTTGTTTTCCTTCTAGGGTTGTTGCAGGAAGCATATCCTGCAAAACACCTCTATTTGGATTTAAATCATTTTCCAGTTGGCTAGCAGTGTCGTTACCATTGTGGGCGGGCATAGGGTTCAAGCATCGTCCCCGACCATGACGGCGCTTGTTCGAGGCTTCTTTAGTTCTGTCCTGAACCAAGTAATCACACTAAAACGGGGGTTAGCCCTATTAGTGGTTTGTTCTTTTCGTCGCCTTTTACGACTGGCAGAACATACCGGAGGCCTATTCTTTTCCCGGGCCTCCACCGGGGCTATTATTATTATTATTATTATTTTTGCCAGTTATTACTTTTTATTGATAAAGCAAATTATTGTTACTGAGTTTGTTATGCACTGAGGTAACAAAAGTCACGGTACCGCCTAATATAGTGTCTGACCTCCTTGTGCCTGTCATAGTGCAGCAACTCCGCGTGATATGGACTCGACAGGTCGTTGCAAATCCTGTGCCGAAATATTAAGCCTTGCTGCCTCTATAACTGTCCGTAACAGTGAAAGTGTTCCTGGACAAGGATTTTGTGCGCAAACTGACCTCTTCATTATGTCCTATAAATGTTATATAAGATTCATGTTGGGAAATCTGGGTGGCCAAATCATTTGCTCAAATTGTCCAAAATGTTCTTCGAACCAATCACAAGCGGTTTTGGCCCGGTGACTAGTGCGTTGTCACCCATAAAAATTTCATGAGTGTTTGGGAACGTGAAGTTCGTGGACGACTTAAAGTGATCTCCAAGTAGCTGTATGTAACTATTTATAATCGGTGATTAGTTCAGTTGAACCAGAGGACGCAGTCCATTCTGTGTAAACACAGCTTACACCATTGTGGGGCCACCACCAGTATGCACAGTGCCTTGTTGACAGCTTGGATCCATGGCTTCATGGAGTCTGCACCACACTTGAATCTTACCATCTGCTCTTACCAATTAAAAGCAGGACTCGAACCAGTGGTATTGGCTTAAAGCCAAAATTGCATTTGTAGAGGATTTACAATTAATGTGCTGTACGCAGTCAATAAGTAATAAAAAATCGCCTCATACGTCTTGAAAGGAAGATATAAGATGAACATCAACAAAAGCAGAACGAGGATAATGCAATGTAGTTGAATTAAGTCGGGTGATGCTGAGGGTATTAGATTAGAAAATGAGATGCTTAAAGCAGTAGAGTAGTTTTGCTATTTGGGGAGCAAAATAACTGATGATGGTCGAAGTAGAGAGGATATAAAATGTAGACTGGCAATGGCAAGGAAAGCGTTTCTGAAGAAGAGAAATTTGTTAACATAGAGTATAAATTTAAGTGTCAGGAGGTCATTTCTGAAAGTATTTGTATGGAGTGTAGCCATGTATGGAAGTGAAACGTGGACGATAACCAGTTTGGACAAGAAGAGAATAGAAGCTTTCGAAATGTGGTCTTGCAGAAGAATGCTGAAAATAAGGTGGGTAGATCGCGTAACTAATGAGGAGGTATTGAATAGGATTGGGGAGAAGAGAAGTTTGTGGCACAACTTGACTAGAAGAAGGAATTGGTTGGTAGGACATGTTTTGAGGCATCAAGGGATCACAAATTTAGCATTGGAGGGCAGCGTGGAGGGTAAAAATCGTAGAGGCAGACCAAGAGATGAATACACTAAGCAGATTCAGAAGGATGTAGGCTGCAGTAGGTACTGGGAGATGAAGAAGCTTGCACAGGATAGAGTAGCATGGAGAGCTGCATCAAACCAGTCTCGGCCCCCCTGCGGGTTCGGGGGCTAGAATAGGCCCGCGGTATTCGTGCCTGTCGTAAGAGGCGACTAAAAGGAGTCTCAAATGTTTCGGCCTTATGTGATGGTCCCCTCTCGGGTTTTCCTCCATCTTTCTAAATTATTCCGAAGAGCGAGCCAATTGGGGAAGGGCGCCTTACGTGGTGCACTGTATCCGTCGTGCATTGAGACCTTTAGCCAACTTTTTCGTTGTTGCAATGGTGTCCCACTCGTTTTCCGTCTCTCGGGCGGGGATACGTCACTAGGTGCGATTACCACACTGCACTCTGCAGTGTTGCTTTTAACTGCGACGACGACCTTGGACATTTTTGCACCTAAGATCCAGCACGGTAGCCAGTCCGTTGTGGTGGGGCCGCCATGTACCCTGTCGGTTGTAGCCCCTGACAACACAGGGATCGCTCTACTGATGCCTGCGCCATTAACTCCCCACGTATGCCGAGGAGTAGATGCCTATCCTCCTGGGGTATCGGGACTCCCGGCAACGGCCATCCTGCCAGGTGGCCTTTGCTGTGGCTGGGTGGCGCCCGTGGGGAGGGCCCTCGGTCGGAGTACGTGGCATCAGGGCGGATGACCCGCAATGAAGCGTGGTACATCGTCTCTCGCTGGTGGCCAGCCGCCAGCAGTCTCTAAGCGTTTTTGGGCTCAATTTAACGCTCAGAAGTACGACCCGAAAACGTTCCCCTCCCTGGCCACACCGTGGGAGGAACGTAAATCTCAGGATGGCAGTAGCAGTTATTCGCCCCGATGCTTAGTTTGAACGAGAGCTGATGGGGAGTCTTTTCTCTCCACAAAGCCTCAGTTCTTCATCGAGGATTTAGAGGACAAGTTTGGGGAGGTGGAGGGCTTGTCCAAAATGCGCTCTGGGTCAGTACTGATACAAACGGCGTCCTCTGCCCAGTCACGACGGTTTCGTGCTTGAGACAAGTTGGGGGATGTTGCTGTTACGATCACACCGCATAAGAGTTTAAATATGGTCCAAGGAGTTATTTACCATAAGGACCTTCTTTTGCAGTCTGATGACGAGCTGCGCGCCAACTTAGAGCGCAGAGGTGTACATTTCGTCCAGCGCGTTCATCGGGGTCCGAAAAAAAATCAGATAGCTACCGGTGCCTTCATCTTGGCCTTCGAGGGTGATACGTTACCGGAAAAGGTCAAGGTGATGGTCTACCGGAAAAGGTCAAGGTGATGGTCTACCGATGTGACGTCAGGCCCTATATTCCTTCCCCGATGCCGTGCTTCAAGTGCTGGAAGTTCGGCCATATGTCTTCCCGCTGCACTTCCAGCCTCACATGTCGAGATTGCGGACGCCCGTCTCATCCCGATACTCCATGTGCCCCGCCTCCCATCTGTGTCAACTGCGGGGAGCACCATTCACCTTGCTTGCCAGACTGCAGAATCTTCCAGAAAGAACGCAAAATCATGGAATATAAGACCCTGGACTGACTGACTTATACTGAGGCCAAACGGAAATACGACCGATTACATCCCGTGAGAATGACATCATCCTACGCCGCTGCTACAACAACTGTGCTCGCCCCATCTGTTTCACGACTTTCGGACGGATCGCTGATTGGTACAACTCCTCCTGCCCCCTTGCCAGTGGGGGGGCTCTACCCACCGGGTTGCTCCTGCGCCACCTACCTCAGGGGCAACACCATCCCCCCCCCCCCCCCCCCCCCTCCCCCATCAGGGACGTCCGTCCCTGCTTCTAAGCCGGAGAAGTGTCCAACTTCTTCGGCTTCTCACACTCGCAAGGGGTCCCTTGGGTCCCTCCCTTCCCAGGTTTCCACCAGTGGGAAGGCTGACGACCGACAGTGGCGTAAGTGCCCGCAATCAGCTGGTCGAAGGGCTTCACGATCCTCCTCAGTCCCGGAGACTGAATCGGTGCAGCCCTCCCGGCGAGTTAAACCCAAGGAGCAGCGTGAGAAATCAAAGAAGAAGAGCTCTAAGCCCAAGGAATTCGCGGTGGCAGCCACCCCACCGCAACCTTCTCGCCGGTCCCTCAGACGCCATGGATAGCACTAGCACAGGTGCTCAATCAGAGGCAGCAGGTGACCCAGCGGCGTAATCTGCCTTCCCAGTCCCGTCACGCCTTTCTCCGCCATGGACAATACCATCCTCCAGTGGAACTGCAGCGGTTTCTTCCACCATCTAGCTGAGCTCCGCTGAAGTGATTAAAGATCGCCAGCGGGCGCTCCAGCGTCACAAACGACATCCCTCCGTAGACCACCTTATCGCCTTCAAACAGCTGCGTGCGCAGGCCCACCTCATTATCCGCCAAGGCGAGAAGGAGTGCTGGGAGCGGTATGTGTCCACCATTGGCCTCCATGTCACTCCATCGCAGGTCTGGGCCAAGGTTCGACGCGTCTACGGCTATTGGACCCCTGTCAGCATCCCTGCGCTCTCACTGAATGGAGCAGTTTGTACTGACTCCGACGTCATTGCAAACCGCTTAGGAGAGCGTTTTGCTATGAGTTCCGCTTCTGCGAATTACCCCCAGGCCTTCCGCTCCATTAAAGAGCGGATGGAACATCGGAGCCTTTCTTTTTGCACCCACACTTCTGAATCCTACAATGCTCCGTTCAGTGAGTGGGAATTTCACAGTGCCCTTGCCGCTTGCCCTGATACCGCTCCCGGGCCCGATCGCATCCACTGTCAGATGCTGAAACACCTTTCGGTGGACTGCAAGCGACGCCTCCTCGACCTTTACAACCGTCTCTGGGTCGAGGGTGAGTTTCCGTCACAATGGCGGGAAAGCATTGTCATCCCCGTTTTGAAACCGGGCAAGAGCCCTTTGGAGGTGGACAGCTACCGCCCCATTAGCCTCACCAACGTTCCTTGCAAGCTTCTCGAACGGATGGTGAGCCGGCGCTTGAATTGTGTACTGGAGTCTCGGGGCCTTCTGCCTCCGTCTCAGGGTGGGTTCCGTAAAGGCCGCTCCGCCACCGACGATCTGGTGAGCCTGGAGTCGGCCATCCGTACTGCCTTTGCCCGTCGTCAGCACCTGGTCGCTGTCTTTTTCGACATGCGGAAGGCGTACGATACGACATGGCGTCATCACATCCTTTCTACGCTTCACGGATGGGGTCTTCGGGGTCCTCTGCCGATTTTTATCCGCAATTTTCTGTCGTATCGTACCTTCCGCGTGCAAGTTGCGGCCTCATATAGTTCCTCCCACGTCCAGGAGACCGGTGTGCCACAGGGTTCTGTTTTAAGTGTCTGCCTGTTTTTAATAGCCATTAACGGGCTCGCTGCGGCCGTGGGAAATTCTGTCTCCGCTTCCCTGTATGCTGACGACTTCTGCCTTTACTACAGCTCTACTGGCATTGCAGCTGTTGAACGTCAGCTACAGGGCGCTATCCGCAAGGCACAGTCTTGGGCTGTAGCCCATGGGTTCCAGTTTTCGGCAGCCAAGACCTACGTTATGCATTTCTGCCGGCGACATACTGTCCACCCGGAGCCGCAGCTTTCTCTTAACGGTGAACTTCTTTCAGTGGTGGAATCACACAGGTTTTTGGGGGTGGTTTTCGATGCCCGGTTGACTTGCCTGCCTCATATCCGGCAGCTCAAACAGGCGTGTTGGCGGCATCTCAATGCTCTGAGATGCCTGAGCCACACCCGCTGGGGCGCCGACCGATCTATCCTGTTCCGGCTATACCAGGCGTTAATCCAGTCTCGTCTGGATTATGGGAGCCTGGCTTATGGCTCAGCATCCCCATCTGCGTTGCGGGTGCTGGACCCGATCCTCCACAGCGGGATACGCCTTGCCACTGGTGCTTTCCGCACCAGCCCGGTGGACAGCATACTAGTGGAGGCAGGTGTCCCTCCACTGCGGTTACGACGCCAACAATTACTGGCTGCTTATGCTGCCCATGTTTTTAGCTTGCCCGGGCATCCAAATTACTGTGTCCTGTTCCCGCAGTCAGTCGTCCATCTGCCAGACCGTCGGCCCCGGTCGGGTTGTCCGATCGCCGTACGCGTCAAGGAGCTTCTCTCCGGGCTCGGGTTTTTCCCTGTTCCACCTCCTTTCCGGGCACCTCTGTGTACACCCCCGTGGTGTGTTCCTCGCCCTCGCCTTCGGCTCGACTCGGCTCAGGGCTCGAAGGACTCGGACCCTCCAGAGGCCTTCCGCCTCCGCTTTTATTTCATCCTGGCCACGTATCAGGGCTCTGGAATTGTTTACACTGACTGTTCGACGGTTGCTGGTCGTGTCGGGTATGCGCTAACTCTAGGGGACCGTTCCGAACAATGTTCCTTGCCGGATGGCTGCAGCGTTTACACTGCTGAGCTAGTCGCCATCTGTCGTGCCCTAGAGTATATCTGCTCCTGCTCAGGTGAGTCCTTTGTTATCTGTAGCGATTCCCCGAGCGGTTTTCGAGCTCTCGACCAGTGTTTCCCTTGTTCCCGTCCGGTGATGGCTATCCACGAGTCCCCGCATACTCTCGCGCGTCACGGCCGCTCTGTGGTCTTCGTGTGGACCCCCGGTCACGTCGGTATCCCGGGCAACGAACGTATTGACCGCCTGGCCAAACGGGCCACTAGTGAACCCACCCTGGACATCGGCCTCCCGGCGACCGATTTGCGGGCCCTATTACGCCGCAAAATTTTCGAATTCTGGGACGCCGAATGGCGCAACCTGCCCGTACCGAACAAACTCGGTCGTATTGAGGCGTCGACGACTGTGTGGCGGTCGTCCATTCGGGTCTCCCGCCAGGAGTCTGTTGTCCTCTGCCGGCTGCGCATTGGGCACACTCGGCGGACACACGGCCACTTATTGCGCCGTGAGGACCCACCTCTGTGTCGCTGCGGCTCCGTTCTCTCTGTGGTGCACATTTTATTGGAGTGTCCGCTTTTAGCTGTGCTCAGGCAGACGTTCGCACTGCCTGAAACGCTCCCTGCCCTTTTATCTGATGACCCTGCTATGGCTGGCTTAGTTTTACGTTTTATTCGGGCAGGGGGTTTTTATCATTTAATCTAAGTGTTTCTGTTTTATCTTATTGTGTTGTGTGGATTCTGGCCTTCGGCCTCCGGTTTTGAACTGATTTTTTAATGTGTTTTAAGTGGTTGGCTTTTCCTTTTTTATTTCTACGGTCGGCCAACCACCGTCACACTCTGTGTGATTTTAATTTGTTTTGTCTGATCTCTATCGGAGTATTTCTTGTCCTGTGTCGTCTGACGTCTTTCCTGTTGTTCGTATTTATTCTCTTTGGGTGGTTATAATTTTTTTTTTTTTTTGGAAAAAGGGACCGATGACCGTCGCAGTCTGGTCCCTTTAATCCCACAAACCGACCAACCAAACCAGTCTCGGGACTGAGGACCACAACAACAACAACAACAACAACAACAACAAGACCTAAACTAAATCATTGCAGACTCTGTTGTATTATGTTTGATTTTAGTGCTCCAATGTGGGTGTAAACTGTGTAAATAAGTAAATAGGTGTAAGCTCCAAAGAAAAGTATTTGCTTTTCAGGGGTCAAAAGTACAAGTTAATAGGTTGAACCGCTTTTATGTTATGCTGCACGCAGTTCTGAAAAATTGATTGTCGAGAAAAACCTATTTAAAGTTTAGGGAGAACTTTTATATGTCTTACTAGTCCAGTCTGCATAAAAACTACATGTCGTATAATTTTTGTCTCTCTGAACACAAATCTGAAACTAGATTTTCAAAGTTCAAAATGGCTCATCCAATATGGCAGTCCAGATATTACGCTTTGACCAAAAAAAGTGTTTTCGTTACTTATGTTTTGTCTGCAATTCCAGGACGGTATATTGACCTTTCTTTGAACTTCATTTGTTCCTGGAGAGCAATTTCCTTGTTCTTCTCGGCAAGAAAAGCCGATCTGGCTGAGCTGGATGTGCAATTTTCAGCAGCCTGCACTTGTTGCACATAAGCTTTTTCGGCAAATATTTGCGTGCGTACTGCAATATAAATTGTGTTGTGAACATGCTTCAAGGCACAGCTAGTTTTCTACACAAGTCGGCGTGTCTGGCTAAGAGCGTCCCACAATGGCTGTGACACTGCTTTGAACAATGGGCTGTAGAAACTTATGTAATGCATGGATTAATAAACTTTTTCATCTCAACATTCTTGATACGTATATGTTTCCAAAAATGCTATAAAAATTGAGATTTTGCCCATTTGAATGAAAACCTGTCCTTTACCACCTGGCTCTCTTCAGATGTTGGGAGTGATGAGTCTGGGGTGATGCATTTAATTCCTTTAAGCTGCAAAAAGTATTCCAGCCATTGATGGTGTAGACAACGAAATCACAATTGTTGAATAGACAGTGTTTTACATTTGTGGCAGTCTTTTCAGTGCGGTATATAGTTGACGGCTCCAGTTGTTGACCTTTTTTGCATAGTAGTTCGTTTAAATACTTCAAATAAATACTCAAATAAATACTCAGTGAAATTATTTTGTGTACCCACATGAAAGAGCTGAACAGGAAATGCTTGGGAGATATACCCTGACTTTAAACTGAAAACCGAGCAGTGCTTGTTATGGGGAAAGTTGCCTTTCCGGGAAGAAAATTATAGCTTCCATGCAGGATGACTAAGGATTCGTTTCCCCTCTAGCAGTGTTGAATAGTGCACAGAAATTAATCTAGTCCATCCATGTACGAGGGGCATTTGAAAAGTCCGTGGAAAGTCCGAGAGATGGTGCATATCGAGGTCATGTTTAGTTAGTAGCATCTTCGGAAATAACGCACACAAAGTTTCAGCCATATTGGTCTATTTCTTTGTGTTTGGCATTTTTGTGAATCGAGGAAGTCGAGTGATTGTCAAAAAATAGGCAAAGAAGAATGTCGTGTGTTGATTAAACATTACTTTATGAAAGGCAAAGTGCCCCAGGAGATTAAAGAGAAGCTTGATAAACATCACTGTGACTCTGCACCTTCGATTAGAACAGTCTATAAGTGGTTTCAAAATTTTTGGAGTCGCTATATGAGCACAAGTGATGCTGAACATTCTGGATGCCCTGTGGAGGTTACGATTCCAGAAATCATTGATAAAATCCGTGATAGGGTGATGGATGACAGAAGAGTTAAGGTGCGTTAGATTGCTGATGCTGTGGGCATCTCGAATGAACGGTTACATAATATTTTGCATAAACATTTGGACATGAGAAAGCTATCTGCAAGATGGGTTCCGCGATTACATGCTTGACCAAAAATGGAATCGTGTGAAGTGTTGCAAGGATGGTTTACAGCTGTTCAGGAAAAATCTGTAGTACTTTAAGCATAGTTTTGTCACTGTGGATGAAACACGGATACATTACTGTACTCCTGAGACCAAAGAACAATCTAAACAATGGGTTACCAAGGGAGAATCTGCACCAAAAAAGGCGAAGACCAGTCCTTCTGCCGGAAAGGTTATGGTTGGGATTCGCAAGGGATAATGCTCATTGAGTATTGGAAAAGGGTAAAACTGTTACAGGTGAATATTATTCATCATTATTGGACCGTTTGAAAACCGAGCTGCAAGGAAAACACCGGCGATTGGAATGCAAAAAGTCCTTTTCCATCTCGACAGTGCACCAGCACACACCTCAGCAGTTGTGGTCGCAAAATAATTGGAAGCATGATTCCAACTCGTTTCACATCCCCCCCCTATTCTCCAGACATGGCTCCCTCGGATTACTATTTGTTCCCAAATTTGGAGAAATGGCTGGCAGGACAATGATTTTATTCAAACGAGGTGTTTGCAGCAACTAATAGCTATTTTGGAGACTTGGACAATTCCTGTTAATCAGAAGGGACCAACAAATTAGAACAGCGTTGGACGATGTGTGTAAGTCTAAAAGGAGACCGTGTTGAAAAATAATAAAGGTTTATCCCAAACACGTAAGTAGTTTTTATTTTTGTATGTTTGTTAGGCTAGTTTTATTGGCAAATCATATCCGCATTCAGTATAATGTTAATGCAGTTCGTGAGGAAATAAATATCGCCAGGTCATGTCTGTGCACCTTTGATTTGTAAGGTGTGATGTGGTGGCTCGATATAACTTTGTGTGACACCATTCGGTTGCTTCATGTGACGTAGTGGTGAACCACCTGCTTGCTGATCTGTTTACATACCAGTGGTGGAGAGAAGTGCACGGGTACAACACAGCAACTTACCTTCCCTTGCACTTTCACCCCACACGTCCCCCGCTACACCTTGGTATGCCTCTGGAAGGCAGTTTATCCCTTAATATGGTCCTACTGCTCTTAGACGTGCTACACACAATTTATATTTGTTTCTCATCAACTTGATTTAAAAATAAACGTTAATTTTACACCATTAAAACAGTACTTTTAATAATGTGCTATTCTTCCGTTGCCAGCAGTGCAGAAATTATTGTAGGGTATGTAATGTAGTTAAATTTGTACTTGAAAACATTTTCACTTAGAAGCCACGGTTCTCAAATTATTCAAGAGAAACATAAAAAAAAGACCTTTAATTGCCGACCACCAACCCCCCCCCCCTCCACACACACACACACACACACACACACACACACACACACACACTGAGTAACACATACCTCACCAGTCAGGATTTTTAGTATGTTGTTCAGGACACACTTTCCTAGCTCGGTGCACAAATTTGCAGCTACACAGTTTTCCCCCTAGTTGACGTTTTTTAGTCTTCGATGACTGGGCTAAAACATCAGCCCGATAGGCCTACTTGGCCTAGGCACACTACCTCTCTGACATCCAGGATTTCCTAAAAGTCTGCTTTCCGAGCAAGTGGATCGGCCGAGGTGTGTTAAAGTGCGCGTCATTTACGACGGTGGCCGAGTTTAGGTTTGTTCTGCGCATCTGACGTCACAAACCACAGTCAGCCAATGAACAGAGCTCGACTGCAGCGCAGAGCACGGACGAGTGTCTTCAGTTTTAGAAACATTCAGTCATAAATAAAGTAATTGAACGAAAGCAGTGTCTTGATCGCAGACTTTCTTTTTAGAAAGTTTGGAAAAAGCCTTCTTTATACCAGTTGCTTCATATTCTATTAATTAAGCCAAACAAGCAATAAGCCCCCTAATTCAGGCGGTAGCAAGGAAAGGTATTCGTATCATTCTCACTAACCGCTTTTTCGCAATAAAGAACAGCGGTAATTGTTATTTCCTATTGTACTTTGACGAAACGTGAGTAATTCATAGTCATACCAACAGTGTTTGTCGGTATTTTGCGTTATATTTTAAAGTCCTCTGGGAATGTTTTAATCGGCGAGCTGCGATAGCGTAATGGTTAAAGTGTATGACTGTTAAGTGGAAGGCTCTGAGTTCAAACCTTGTTCGGTGCTTAATATTTTCTTTATTTAAAAACAATATCAAAGTGTATTACTTCATGAGTTTTATTTGTTTGAATGTAATTTTATGAAATTTCTATTGGCAACTAGTGTCGACCATACGGAAAGTATACGCTATGGACTTTTACCTCTGCAAACTCTTCAAAATTTCGTGCAATGGTTTACTACATCTAATGCTGCACAATAACTGCGTTGAACATTGAAACAAAATTAAGTCATTTATGGAGGGAAGGTATCAGTCAAGAAGATGTGTAAAAAACAGATTTTTGGGCCAAATAGTTATTGTGAAATCAAATGGTAAGCGTGTCAAAGCAGTCGGAACACCATGTGTCTGCACAGGCGAGCAGTGCGGTGATGACAAAATCGCACAGCACGGAATGCGGGGAGCACGTCTCTCTAGCAGCGAAAGGGTTAATGCGGCCGTGGTGGCTTTACTTCGTAAACTGCGCGCTCCTCCCTAAACGTAAGTTTGCGAACTGTACTATACTATGGCGCTACTTTCCTTGGCGCATGCAACTGGCAACGCAGCAATCTCCCGCATCTGGACGGGCATGCGCGAACCGACAAGATAAATGAATTGAACTATTATTGCGTGGTCCCCACGTTTACTAGACCTGACACCTCTTGACTTTTTCTTTTGGGGATTCGTAAAGGATCCTGTCTCGTTCCATCCGTACTAGCACTTTTGTAGCAGAGCTCACAACTACAATGTGTCATATAACCGACAGAAATCACATTGAATCTATTTAGCTAAAGACATTAACGCATTTTGCTGTAAAGTTATACCATCAGACAGTATGAGTTTTCACATCCTAAAGTCTTTTTTGATACACCCAGTTTTGTTTGTTACATGATCTGATTGCAGACATGGCAAGAATATTGTCAATTAGTAGCCACAGATCTAAGCGATTGTATGAACGAACGGCTCCAAATAGCTATGACGTAGCTGAACTTGTGGACTGTCTTCTCATCAGCTTAAGACTGTTAGCAAAATTGGAGGTGGTGTCATATGTTCGTAGTGTGATGTCTCTTGGGGTTTATTAACATTTCCCCCCTTGCTCATATTTTATGAAGTTTATCTGTTTATAATGGAAAGTGATTTCAACTGTGTGACACCAAAAGGTGGCGAGTGACTGAAAAATGTGGATTTCCAAACTATGCTGGAGACTCACTGCTCTTTTTAGTTATGTGTGACCATCAGTTCGATAATTCTCTCTCCTCTGTCTGTGTACCTGCCGCATGCTACGCACTAAATAAATAATGTAATTGTGCCGTGTCGACTGCCGCCTACAGGTTTGCGACCTGCCCGTCCGCGCCGCAAAGTTCGTGCCCCGCAAGAACTGGGTGGTGACGGGTTCGGACGACATGCAGGTGCGCGTGTTCAACTACAACACGCTGGAGCGAGCGCACGCATTTGAGGCGCATACCGATTACCTGCGCTGCATCGCCGTGCACCCCACACAGCCGTACGTCCTGACCAGCAGTGGTGAGTGACGCCCAGTGTACACAGGAGAAAATAATTTTAGACTCAATCTTGCAGACTCTCACATTACGCTCGTTTATCGAGCACTAGTGACCTTTGTACTTTCCTCATTGGTTATTCTCTAAGTTTAGATTTTGTCTCAGACAGGAGTTGTAAATATTATTATGCCCACTTTTTATTGACTGTGGCTGCATCAATTTGTGGATTTCTTCTCCAAATTTTGCAGTATCTGCTGAAAGGCAAGAATTTAGCACAGTAACCAACCATATTTGCAAATAAATGAGATGACACTTCTCATAAAGATGTGTGCAATGTATTTTTCACACATAATACAATAACCTTCTTGGGCAAACAGTAGATTGTATGAGAACATGAACTATAATATTGCAACTCTGGATGTGAGTGAGTGTCAACTTGACAGTTCAGAATAGTGCCATATTTACCCAATTATAAGACAAGGTTTTTTTCTAAGTTCATCATTTGAAAAATACAGGGTCGTCTTATATTTGCAGATTAAACTATTACTACTGAGGCAAAAATTTTTATGTTGTTTAATAGAGGATCATCTTTTATTTACAGATGAACCTTTGGATATTTATTTTGAAGAATTCAGAAGGGCAGGGCCAGACAAGAGACACTCTCATTCCGACAGGCTTAGAAATTCCCGTACGCCGAAGTGCTCGAAATAGTATCGATGTTGCTCGAACAATTGTGCGACGTTTGACTCGTGCGGTACTAAAGTGCGCGTCATATATCTTGGCGGCCGAGTTTAGGTTCGTTCTGCGCATCTGACGTCACAAAACACAGTCAGCCAATGAACAGAGAACAACGTTGCCAGATCTCGACTTCAGTGCAGAGCACGGACGAGAGTCTTCCGTTTTAGAAACGTTTAGTCATAAATAAAGTAATAGAACAAAAGCAATGTCTTGATAGCAGACTTTCTTTTATAGAAAGTTTGGAAAAAGCATTCTTTATACCAATTGCTTCATATTCTATTAATTAATTAAACCAAACAAGCAATAAGACTCTTAATTCATGTGAAAGCACGAAAAGGTGTTTGTTTCAATCTCACGAACTGCTTTTTCACAATAAAGAACAGCGGTAATTGTTTATTTCCTATTGTACTTCGTCGAAGCGTGAGTAATTCATAGTCATACCAACAGTGTTTATAAGTAGTTACGTCAGGTGTTAGAGTCCTTATGGATTTCAAGTATTCGATGAGCCGATGTAGTGGAACGGTTAAGGTGTTGGGTTGCCAAGTGAAAGGTTACGAGTTCAAACCTTGTGCGATGCTTAATATTTTCTTTATTTAGAAACAATATTGGAGTGCCTTACTTCACATATTTTATTCGTTTGAATGTAATTTTTAGTGATTTGCCTCTTCATTAACTTTTTAGCTGCTGCAGACACGTGCTCCCCGCATTCCGCGCTGTGCGCGATTTTGTCATCACTGCACTTCTCGCCTGTGCAGACACATGGTGTTCCCACTGCTTTGACACACTTATCATTCGATTTCACAAAAACTATTTGGCCAAAAAATTTGATTTTTACACGTCTTCTTGACTGATACCTTCCCCCCATAAATGACTTAATTTTGTTTTGACGTGCAGCATTAAATGTAGTAAACCATTGCACGAAATTTTGAAGAGTTTGCAGAGGTAAAAGTCCATAGCGTATACTTTCCGTATAGTCGATTTTAGTTGCCACAATGTTGAGAATGAAATGTGGAAAAGATACCTAAATTTCATATAATATTTACTGTATAACAATATCTCATTTAAATTAAGTACCACATAGGTGTCATATGTAATATTGAGAAATATTCCGTCTTTCGCGACTGTAATAAAAGTTTTATTTACACAGGGCGCGTTTGGCTTTATTTTAAAGCACTTCCATCGGTGAAAGGTATGGCACATACACAATGGTATTCATGTTCTGTCCGCAGCTCGTGGTCGTGCGGTAGCGTTCTCGCTTCCCACACCCGGGTTCCCGGGTTCGAATCCCGGCGGGGTCAGGGATTTTCTCTGCCTCGTGATGACTGGGTGTTGTGTGCTGTCCTTAGGTTAGTTAGGTTTAAGTAGTTCTAAGTTCTAGGGGACTGATGACCATAGATGTTAAGTCCCATAGTGCTCAGAGCCATTTGAACCATTTTTGAGCCATTCATGTTCTATTTCTTGTTTTTGTTCCACAGTCGCAGTTTTACCAATGGTATTGAAATATATCCCTCTTCTGCAACTGTAATAAGCGACTTATTTAGACCAGACGCGTTTCTCTCTTTTGAAGCATCATAAGAGGACTGTATTTTGTGTCCTCCATTACCAAGTCACCTTTCGTAGTTTTGTGCTGCGGTAGCACAATATTCTACGTTTGTGTTGGCTCATCAGTGTTTTAGCAAATAAATGCTGTTTGTGTGTGCCACACACACAATTATATTTGACATACCTCTGAGCACTTCACTGACAGACGGTATATTCAAGTCCTAATGTTTTTGTAAGTCCACAGTTTTGTTTAATGTATTTTGTCTACTTCCTTTTGATTGATTGAAGTGCTTTAAAATAAAGCCAAACGTGCCTAGTGTAAGTAAAAGTTTCGTTACAGTCGCGAAAGATGTAATATTTCTGAATATTACATACGACACTTATGTGGTACTTAAATTAAATGAAATATATAGGTATCTTGTCCACATTTCATTCTCAACATTGTGGCAACTAAAATCGACCATCCGGAAAGTATACTCTATGGATTTTACCTCTGCAAACTCTTCAAAATTTTGTGCAATGGTTTACTATATATAATGCTGCATAATAACTGCGTTGAACATCGAAACAAAATTAAGTCATTTATGGGGGGAAGGTATCAGTCAAAGAGATAGGTAAAAATCTAATTTTTGAGCCAAATAGTTTTTGTGGAATCGAATGATAAAAGAGTGTCAAAGCAGTCGGAACACAATGTGTCTGCACAGGCGAGCAGTGCAGTGACAAAATCGCCCACAGTGCGGAATGCAGGGAGCACGTCTTTGTAGCAGCGAAAGGGTTAATGCGGCCGTGGTGGCTTTACTTCATGAACTGCGCGCTCCCCCCTAAACGTAAGCTTGCAAACTATGCTATACTATGGCGCTGCTTCTCTTGGCGCGTGCGTCATGTGCAACTGGCAACGCAGCAATCTCCCGCGTCTAGGCGGGCATGCGCGAGCCGCCAAGATAAAAGAATTGAACTATAGTGCGAGGGATATGCGAGAAACTATGAACTAGTCACTACAACAGTCAATTTCTCTCCTTAAACTTTGGCAGTTTTGTGAAACACAGGAAGAAAAAAAGCACCAATTTCTGTCATCTTAGACTCTTGCTGTATTTGAACAGGTTTGGAATAAAAGTTCTCTTAAGTGTATGGATACTGTGAACAAACATTAATGCTGCTTTTTAAGTTAAGGTAACATTCAAAAGTGGAAGTATTGTCCTCCAAAAAACATTACTTGATTCTGAAACAGATCAGTATTTTATTTGCATATGAGAGAATTTAATGATTTACTAAGTGGGTTGTAATGAGAAATTCGGTCACTGCTCACATATTAGAGTACCAGGTAAAAACTTTACCAGCCTTTAATCAGGTTTAGAGCATGATGATGGTGGTGATAAGGTGGAACAAGAAGGAAAATAAATCCTGACTAAAATGTCTTACAAATGAAATAAATCGTGTTAAACTGACTGTAATTGTTGTGTTCAAAGATACAGTATTGACAGTAATAGATAGATTCATACCACATAAGTTAAGAAGAGACGGGACTGATCCACCATGGTACACAAAACACATCAGAACACTGTTCCAGAAGCAATGAAAAAAGCACGCCAAATTCAACAGAATGCAAAATCTTCAAGACTGGCTATGTTTCACAGAAGCTCGAAATTAAGTGCTGACGTCAATGCAAGATGCTTTTAATAGTTTCCTCAATGAAACATTGTCTCAAAATATGGTAGAAAACCTAAAGAGATTCGGGTCGTATGTAAAGTACACCAGTGGCAAAAAACAGTCGCTACCGTCACTGCACAATAGCGATGGAAATGTTACCGATGATGGTGCCACTAAAGCGGAGTTACTAAGTACAGTTTTCCGTAGTTCCTTCACGAAAGAAGACAAAGTAAATATTCCAGAATTCGAAACCAGAACAGCTGTTAGCATGAGTAACATAAAAGTAGATATATTAGGTGTTGTGAAACAACTCAAATCACTTAAGAAAGGCAAGTCTTCCATTCCAGATGGTATACCAATCAGGTTCCTTTCAGAGTATGCAGATGCAATAGTGCCTTTCTTAGCAATCGTATACAACCACTCACTTGACGAAAGGTCTGTTCCTAAAGACTGGAAAGTAGCACAGGTCACACCAATATTCAAGAAAGGAAATAGGAGTAACCCATTGAATCACAGACCCATATCACTGACCTCAATTTGCAGTAGGATTTTGGAGCATATAATGTACTCGAACATTACGAATCACCTCGAAGAAAATGACTTACTGATACATAACCGACACGGATTCAGAAAATATCGTTCTTGTGCTCTTTATTCCCACGAAGTAATGAGTGCCGTCGACAAGGGATCTCAGATCGATTCCATATTCCTAGATTTCCAGAAGGCTTTTGATACCGTTCCTCGCAAGTGACTGTTAATCAAATTGCATGTATGACGTGAGTTCGGTGCCACGCTCTTCAAACCACTGTGGTACGATTCTGGCCTTGTGACACCAACTTTCACCCTGCAGGAAGGCGCCATCCCTTTCGAAGAAACTTCGAGCGCGGATGGTTCGTGTGGCCTGCAATAGTGTTAAAATTTCACACAGCTTTCGTGCTTCCTTCAAGTACTGACAGAGGTCTTGTGGACACCCAGTTGGGTGTCCCCATTAGCATACTACTCCTCATACAGCCAGCATCTGTAGCTCGGTGCGCGTTTCAGGCAGCCGTTTGCCGGGATGACAGCGTATCTGCCCACGACTGTTGACTCGGTGTAACAATAAATGTGGTTCGTCCGATAAGACGATGAGTTCCCATTGTTCTGTGGTCCGGCTTCAGTGAAGCTGTGTGCACTGTAAACTTAATTGACGATGTCAGTGAGTTGACGAGGGCACATAGAGGTATTCTGCTGCGGAGCATCCTGTTGAACAGTGTGTGCTGAACGGAAACTACAGGCATCTCACTCGTTATTAACTCACGGGCTGGTGTCATTACAGGACGAGAAGGTATTTAAAATTTTATACAGCAGAAGTGCACTGTAGGTTAGGTGGCTTTTGTAGGCCAATTTTAGGTTGTTTCCCAACTCAACAGACCACAAGTATCTCATCAGTGGTAGGCGGTGAAAACCTGGTAACTCCATCTGTGTGTGAAAACAGATGGAGTAATTAAGTTTTCATTGCCTACCATTGATAATATACTTGTGGTGTATTGAGTTGTCTGTAAAAACCTCTTTAATTCCAGTAACATGTAACTCCATTATCAATAACTTGCATTCCTCTAATCTGTCAATAACAAGGCTTCTGCTATATAGTTTCACAAGTAGGATCTTTCTGTATCACTTTATATTATTTTTTTAAGGAACCATTTTTCTTATCCTGCAAAATTTAACAACATGGAGTTACTAGGTTTTCAGTGCCTACAGATTCTGTCTCGACTGGCCTTACATCACTGGGGTACATCGTAAGAAGTTATCATTTACACACTGATTACTCAGTAAAGTTGTTCCGCTGTGTATGCCTTGTGTCCTCTTTTTGTAAATAATGTAATCTACTCGTGTATCCTCTGTTTCAAAATTTTGGAAAAAAAATGGCTTACAATGAATTCTCTACCAGATTTTATGACCGTTTAAAATTTTAATGTGAAAATTTAAATCTAATGAAGTGGTCATAAAGATCTCCCCAATCTCCCCCCCCCCCCCCCTCCCTCCTTCGTCCATTAGTAGTAGAGTAGCCATTCATAACAAATGTCTTATTCAGTAAATTATAGCATTAAAAGATATTTTCAGCTTCTGGATTTTTCAGGTTCAGAGGCTTGTTTACACATCAACAATAATTAATAAAATATGCATTTTGTTAGTGGTGGTCATTGGTATTGCTAGGGTTAAAAATCAGTGGGAGTAAACGCAAAAATGAGAAATGCAGTTCATACATTATACAAAAATTCTGTATCAGAATTGGTAAATGTGCATCATTCGAATTTCATGTTACAAAAAGATTGTACACAGACGAAATTAAACGGTGTTTTAAGGAAAATGTAAAAATGTGGGTATCCCAATAAATGATGGTGTACTCATTTAAGTTTGGCAGTAATGAACTCATTTTAGCATAAGAATATGAGGATATTTTATTGGAAGAAGGGATGGGAACAGTGGCACCTGTTACTGTGGGAAACAGTGACGGGAAACAAGATGAAGAAATAAATAGAGTATAAATTGGCGACAGATGATCATCTCTATTAAGTGGAGTTGCATGGAATACTCACATAAGAATTATAACTGAAACAAGAATAAGTAAAATGTTTGATAGGAGAATTAATACGTGTAGTTCACAAATAAGTAAAATGAAAAGGCAACAAATTCAAAATGCCTATCTTTAGAGATGAATTTCTGGAGGCATTTGGCAGTGATATTGAGAGAAGATAAATAAGAAATGCGGTAATGTGAACCTAAATGAATGTTCACAGTTCAGTCAGCAGTTTTATTCAGATGAACCTACTTCAAGACTGTGGGCATATAAAAAGGATGGAAAAAGAGAGGCTACCAAAAACATTTGGTAAAAAAGGAAAACAAACTAATACTCGGTTTCAGGGGAGTGCCGTTAATGGGGGAGGGACATATCTCTGAAAAGTTTGTGGGTTGCCATAATTGTTATCGTTTAAGTGCACAGTGCTGTTAGATTAACAATACCACTGCCTATGCAAATATCTGTGTGCAATAACTGCTGTTACAGTCTGCATGTGGCAGCACTAGCAGTGGAGGGTATACGAACCACATCGGCGGGATGCGGAAAACTGTGCAGTTGTCGTCATAATGTGGAAATCGAGTGATTTATTACGTCCGAAAGGGCACAATTGTTAGCTGTCGGGCCTAGGGTGGAAGCATTCCCGAAACAACTAAGTTTTTAAAATGTTTATGTGCTGCAGTAAAGGAGTTTTGCTATTTGGGGAGCAAAATAACTGATGATGGTCGAAGTAGAGAAGATATAAAATGTAGACTGGCAATGACAAGGAAAGCGTTTCTGAAGAAGAGAAATTTGTTAACATGGAGTATAGATTTAGGTGTCAGGAAGTCGTTTCTGAAAGTACTTGTATGGAGTGTAGCCATGTATGGAAGTGAAACATGGACGATAAATAGTTTGGACGAGAAGAGAATAGAAGCTTTCAAAATGTGGTGCTACAGAAGAATGCTGAACATTAGGTGGGTAGATCACATGACTAATGAGGAGATATAGAATAGAATTGGGGAGAAGAGGAGTTTGTGGCACAACTTGACAAAAAGAAGGGACCGGTTAGTAGGACATGTTCTGAGGCATCAAGGGATCACAAATTTAGCATTGGAGGGCAGCGTGGAGGGTAAAAATTGTAGAGGGAGACCAAGAGATGAATACACTAAGCAGATTCAGAAGGATGTGGGTTGCAGTAAGTACTGGGAGATGAAGAAGCTTGCACAGGATAGGGTAGCATGGAGAGCTGCATCAAACCAGTCTCAGAACAACAACAACAACATGTGCTGTAGCGGTCAAAGTAAACTGGACGGCAAAATGGCACTGTCCGTAACGAATGCCGAGGCGACTGGCGCACTGCAGGGCTGAGATGACAGGGTGGACGATGCCTGTGGGGACATTTACGGGTGAATAGGCCTGTAACATTCAAGTGACTGACCACCCAGACGAACGTAGGGGATAAGGACAGTATCACCTTGACGACCGTTCGGCAAATGTTGCCTGAATTTGCGGGCCGGTGCGACAACCGCACACCTGCCGAGTGGTGACAGGAGGCCTTTTTCGGACGAGTTCGTCTCGTGCTCTGTCGGACAGACAGCAGGTGACGTGTAGGCTCCGCAACAATCGTCGGGAGGGTCCGGCCGGAGGAGGGTGTGTTACAGTCTGGGGAATGTTTCTGTGGCATTCCCCGGCCAATCTCTTCATGCTGGAAGACCGAACGGATCGACACGAGTACGCGTCCGTCCCCGGGGCCACGTCCACCCCTCCGTGCGGCTCGTTCCTTACTCGGCACGGTGGCGTCTACCGGGAGGACAGCGCGACGTGTCGCACAGCTCACAGTATACGTATGCAGTTCTAAGAGCACCTCGATAAGTTTACTGTGCTTCCCCGGACACTGGACCCCCCCATATTTTAATCCGGCCGGGAATCTGCGGTACCGGCTCGATCGGGCCGTTCGCGCCGTGTATCTTCGACTGAGAAACCTGGCACGGGTCTCTGCGGCACTGGAGTCAGTACGGCTCCGTGACCCTGTCGGTACCTTCCGGAACCTCGACGTTTCCCCTCCTGCACATCTCGTAGCGGTCCGTACCGCAGACGGTGGTTATTCGGGCTTTTGACAGGCTGTCACATTAACAGGGTGTATATGACCCGGGACAACCGGGAGATGTGGGAAAAACCCAGGGATTTTTTCTTCTGGTAAAAAAACCGGGAATTGTTTAGAATTCCGGGAATTTTTCATTGTTTTAATTTTCAGTTAAATTTTTGTGATTTTGACTCGTAAGAACCAATACTCTAACAAAGGATATTACTGTATCCCGCTAGAGCAGAATAATACTGTAGTAATAAAACATGAACGGGGGGGTGAGGGGAAAGGGGGGGGGGGGGAAACGAAAATAAAACTTAAGTTGCAAAGGAAATGCGCGGTATACAACAACAAAACAGTGCTCGTACAAGCGTCTGCCAACAGCAAACTGTGTCAAAGGCTTTAGGAAGACTATGCAATGCTTTATACCAACAAATTGCCTCCGAAGAGCTTGACGTGACAACTGTTTAAATTAGATTCGTTTGAGCAGTTGCGGGCGGGCTCTTGCGCATGCGCAGGTGAGTTGCGTACGAGTAGTACCTTCTCCCACTTCTAGTTACCGAAGTGTGGCTGGGCGCCACTACTTAATACTGCCCCGGTTCGGAAATATAGTAGATCTGAGGCTGGTGCCCAGAGCAGATTTGTGGTGAGGAGGTGACCTGTGTTTACGTTCAGTGATTTTTCTTGTTTCCCCTTCGTTTATTGTTCTCACGTTAAATGATAACAAAACGGATTTTTGTGGCCAGGAGCTATCAAATGAATTAAAATACATTCGCGTAATTACGGAAGACTAAAATATGTTTTCAGTTTCAGATTTTATTTCCACCTTTCTGACAGTAAAACATTAATCGCCTTACAGAACAATGAAGTTATTTTTGACGGTTTGCTAAAGAGATTAGGTTTTTATTAATATTTTCTGCCGAGGCAGTCAATTTATTTGAAATGAAGTGTTTAATTTCACACTATTGGCTAGTTTCAACTGTTCGCTGCATTTCAAGTGCACGAATGGCATTTTGCCATAATAAAGTACTGGTACTCCAAGAAAATTTACATACGAATGTGCATTTTAAGCCGAATTATGCCTTTTTGTATGGTTGACGAAATTCCGACGCTCTTGAAGTATCCTCTTTTGTCTTTTTTCTTTTGTGACATAATGTAAGATCCTTTAACGTGTTACACGTACGAACGTATGGGCTTCCTGCATCATCGTAGCTGCGCTGGCACGGTGACGCCTGTTATCTGGCGCTCCCTTGCAACTGCTGAAACGGACCTATTTCTAACAGGTCGTGGGAAAATATTGCGAATGGTGGTTTGAAAAATGTTCATTCAAAGAAGGTTTCCTTTTATGCAAGATACTCTATGTGCAAGATGTATGATAAATTAATCGTAAAGCGTTTGACTCTCATTTAAAAATCAACTGTTTGAGGACGACCATTTAGAAGAATGTGAATTAAAAATTTTACTGGGACATTTGTGTGATGTATCTTAAAGTGTAAAATGCGCAAAAAAGATCAACATTATATGTGGAAGCTTAGCTTCTCTTCCAGCTTATTAATCTTAGAGACCAATATTATATGTGAATTCTATGTATATAAATTTAAACCATTAATGTTTATAATTTGTGTATTCGCGCTACTGAAGAGTGATCTTGCTACTGGCTGACTAAATCACCTGTCGTATGCTGTCATCAGCTCGTGAGATCACGTAACACGAGCTATGACTGGCTTACAAAAGTGCACCGCAAACTTGATTTCAATGCTTCGGAAAGTGACATACGGTGTTTGGTGGAATTCAAATTTATACCTTCGTAATACGAAAATATGCAGTGTACATGTTGCTGCACATCAAAGGTCTTTCAAAACTTGTTTTTTCCCCCCTGAGTTTCGTTTTCTAAAGCGCCTGGAAATTTTACGTCAGTATATAAAACTATAAACATTCAAAGGATTGATGAGTTTTTCAGTGCAGAGGAAGAATATACTGTCACTTAACACGGAAAAAGTGTATTTTCACCCGGGAGAAAGTGTGTTTTTAACCGGGAAATCCGGGAAATTTTTTTCCTTGTCCACATATACACCCCGATTAATGCGACTGGACGGTGTAAGTATCAGTGAAACCGCCGTTCATTTAAAGAATCAAACTCTCTTGTATAAAACAACTTCAAATGTCTGATTAATTTACAAACAAGTTAATGTGTTAAATATTTGACGTTAAGCACGGAAGTGACAAACAGTTTGAAATTACGCTTAAAGTTAGTCGGAAGTCACAATGCGGTCTCATCGTGAAATGCTAATTACCGTAGTCTCGGTACTTCATGCTCCGTAAGCAAAAGCAAGTTTTCCACATACCTCAATGTTTGTGAAGTATCTCCTGAATGGTGTGTCATACAGTGGGACAATTTCGTAGCTACATGCATCGGTATACTTGTGTCACGAATAGAGTCGCTAGTAAAGAAGTAATAAATTATAATATCGTGTCTTATGCACAAGTTTTACTGCACGAACAGCAAAAATGTAGTTACAGATAAACATTTTCCTTTCATCATTTTGTGGAGTGTGTCAGCAAGGAAGTCTCGTAAATGTTGGAATTGGTTATGCTGCCTCGAGACCCGTACAGTTTCCGACTGTAGTACTTTGCTTATTGTATCAAATTTTAACCTAAGATTGTACCTGAGGAGGAGGGATTGGGGGCGGGTAGCTACCGGCTCAGAGGGAAGCAGCAGGTACAACCAACTTTTATCTCTCGAAATAAAAGGAAGTGTGATGCTGTAGTTACTAAGAGACACTGCGGATGTAATTCTCAGACGGTCTGAAACCGCGGTGCATTGGCCACTGTGTAGAGTACTTGTTAATTGCTTCACAGGTTTCACGCCATAGTGTTGAAATGTTTCAATTCTTCACTGTGTCGAGCTCCTCCGTCTGTTTACCACTGCAAACTGAAAATGTAGAATCTCAACACAAGTGGAGCATGGGGTATACAGTTGTATGCATGTTAATTGAAAGCACTGACATGTGACATTGTTATTTATGGTCTGCTTATTCTCATGACTTGAAGAGTATTGATGCCAGATGTCATTCACAAATAGTTTCAGAGTACACACATAATCATTACTGTTTACTGCTCGGTTACGTACATTTACGGTGATTACGATTCAGTATTTATTGCTTACCCGCCATTGTCTTTCCATCAACACAGTTCTCACTAACTTTGTATTGTTGTTATGTGATACAGTTCACGTTGTTCCTGTAGGATTTCACCTTTACGATTGACAAAATGTGTGCTCCTGTGAATATACTGTCCAACTGTCCCATCCATCCACCATTGTGACTATTTATAGCCTTGCCGTGTGGTGTTAACTTGTAATTTCTAGGGTGTTTTTTTTCCAGTTAAAAGATACAATAATTAATAATACCAAAGAGAGAATATTATATAGGTAACCAAGCTGGGTTTCTAGTACCAATTATTTCACATCCAAAGTGATTAGTATTCTTGAGTTTTACAAAAACAGAAAGCACTACATTTTAATATCATGATTTCATGTGCAACAAAATTTCCCCAGGTTCCAATAGATGCCGTTTACAATTTATTTAACAATTTAATATTCAATTTTGAATACTTCCCGTAAACCAAAATACAGGAATCTTAAGAACATCACTGTGTCCAGAAAATTTAGTTCATCAATATTGTCAGAACAAATTTTAAAACATAATACAGACTAAAAATTGGTGGTCTCTTGAAATTAATTATTGATTAATCACAGGGTGTATACGACCCGGGAGAAAACCGGGAAAAACCCGGGATTTTTTTAGAATTCCAGGATTTCTTGTTTTAGTTTTCAGTTAAATTTTTATTATTTTGACTGGTGATAAATAATATTCAGGCAAAGGATTATACTGTATCCCGCTACTGCTGAATAACACTGCAGCAATAAAACATGAACGAGAGAAAAAAGACTAAAATAAAACTTAAGTTGCAAAGGAAATGCGCCATGTACAACAATGAAACACAGTGCTCATACAAGCATCTGCCAGCAGCAAAATGTGTCAAAGGCTTTAGGAAGACTATGCAATGCTTTATAACAACAAATTGCCTCCAATGAGGGTGACGTCACAACTGTTTGGATTAGATTTGTGTGAGCAGTTGCGTGCGGGCCCGTGCGCATGCGCAGTTGAGTCGCGCATGTGTAGCACCCTGGCTACAAAAGTGTGGCTGTTAGCTGTATAAGCAGTAGCAGCAAGATGCTACTCGGATAAATTTTACTGTCACGCACAAGCTGCCATATTGACTGGGAGTGAACCGGGGTATCTGCGCCGGGCGGCAATTTCAGTCGAGCATTAATCACCTTGCAGAACAATGAAGTAATTTTTGTCGGTTTGCTGAATAAATGTCGTTTTTATTAATCTCTTCCACTGATGCAGTCAATTTGTAACGAAATGTTTAATTCCGTACTATTAGCTAGTGTCAACTGTTCTCTGCATTTGAAAAGAGCATGTTTTCGTCTTCTTGCAAGTATGGCATATGCCATAATAAAGAACCAAAAATAAAATAATACAGTACTGGAACACCAAGAAAATTTACGACGGAATCTGGACGTACAAATGTGCACTTTAAACCGAAAATGCACGTTATTATAGTTCATCGAGTTCCGATGATCTTGGAATATCCTCTGATTTCTTGTTTTTTTTTTTTTTTTTTTTTTATGACATAACGTAAGATCTTTTAATGTTTTACGTGTACGAACATACGGACTTCTTGTGTCATCGTAGCTGTGCAAGTGCTGTGATGCCTGTTATCTGGTGCTCTCTGGCAACTGCTGAAACGAACCTCTCTGTAACAGGTCGCGGGAAAATATTGCGAATGATTGATTGAAAAGCGTTACTTTCAAAGTAAATTTTCTTTTACGCAAGATGAACTATGTGCGATGAATTTCTTTAATCACTGAGCATTTGACTCTCATTTAAAAATCAACTTTTTGAGGGTGACCATTTAGAAAAATTTCGAGCCCAGAAGATTGGACATTTATGTCGTTATTAAAAATTTCACTGGCATATTTGTGTGATGTATCTTGAAGTGTAACATGCACAGAGAAGATCAATGTTGTATGTGAAAGTTTAGCTTATCTTGCAGCTTATTGATCGTTGATACCAATATTGTATGTGAAAGCTTTTCTTTTCTTGTAGCAACACTATGTATATTAATTTAAACCATTAACTTATCGTATTTGTGTGTACGCGCTACTTAACATTGATAATGCTATTGGCTGACTACACGACGTGTCCTATGCTTTGAATATCCACTGTATCGGCTGGCTAGATCACGTGATATGAGCTACGACTGGCTTATAAAAGCGCGTTGCAATCTCGATAAACTGATAAGTTTTACCATTCCGAGGAAGAGGATACTGTCACTTAACATGGAAAAAATGTATTTTCACCCGGGAGAAAGTGTATTTTTAACCGGGAAATCCGGGAATATTATTTCCTTGTTCACGTATACACCCTGAATCAGTAACTCGTGAATTATGAAAATTTAAGACAAGTAATTACTATCCCTGAATCGGGAACAGTCTGTCGACAAAACTGACTAGGTTGTTTGTTCTTGGGCTTAAATTTTCGATGTATGTATTTTTGCACAGTGATATACTTAAGATGTCACCAAAATGTGATGTATATTGAACTAATTAACTTTAAGAGAGAACAGTTGCCCCACAGTGTTTGGAGTTAAATAAATTATACGTGTAGCAGTAAGAATATGAAATCCTTTACCAGATGGAAAATTTATAAATACATGTACCCATATGGTGCAATTGTGATTCTATAGTTTCAATAATGAGATAAAGAAGTGTGGCTGTAGCATACAAAATTGCAAGAAGCAAAATCCCTCTACATAACTGTTAATATGTATCAAACCACACTCGGTTATACTCCACTGTGACAGTATACATAAAAACCCTTACGATATATTTACTGTGCTCTATTTTTGTACTATTACAATTTATGAAGGAATAAAGAAGTGTGGGAGAAAATAATTTACTAGTGTGTAGTTGTATTTCTGGTAAATTTGTAAACATAGTTGAACCAGAAATATATACAGGACATTTCAGGAGCAACCGTAAGGAGGTGGTAGTATAGACTAATTCAAATAAAACATTCCATATGATAAATTTGAAAGTAGATTTCATAAATTGCAACTGTGATTTCTACGTAAATAAAGTACCATTTGTAAAAAAAACAGCCTCTATCATACAGTCATTTGCTAAATATACGATCGGCTTCATCCTCTAGTAGTAGGCAATCTTCAGCTAAAGCTCCATCCCGTGACGACGGCACTCAAAACAGTTGTGCAGTTTTGCGACAGGGGTCAGCACAGCAGTCGCAAGTGTCGCCATCGTCAGCTGAACGGTGCACTATCAGAAGATGGCCTACTTCTAGAGGACGAAACTGATCGTATTTTTAGTAAACGACTTTGTGATCAAGGCGTTTCCACTTATTTTACTTTACTGTCATATTGCAGTTCCCAACAATGTTATCTAAATTCTCTTTAGACGCGTGGTACGGTATGATAATCACTCGATTGAGCCTGTTGCATTGCTACATTGTCTTAAAGCCCATTTACACGGATCATTCTTGTAAATGAGCTTACAGCATTATTGAAAGACATTGCTGTGGCTATAGGGGTGGATATGTCCTTCCAGCAGGATGGGATCCCTGCACATTCTAGTCATCAGGTCACACATTATCTGAAACTAGCATTACCCAGAAGACGGACGGGCAGAAACTGTCGTGTTTCTTGCCCTACTAGATACCCGGACCTAATCCCTTTAATTTTTATTTGCAGCGATTGTCGAAAAGCGAAATCTGCATAGAAAAGGTGAAAACAATAGACGAATGATTGTACGGGTTACGAATAGTGCTGTCCTGTTGAAAGAATATAGAGATGATTTCAAAATAAAATTCAAAATGCGTTGAAGTCGGAGGTGGAATTTGTGAAAATCAACTTTGATCTTCAATTATTTGTTTTTCCTTAACACTCACTGCAAGTGTTTGTTCAGGTTGAATTCTAACAGTTGTATTACATGAACACCTTTATGTGGCAGTTTTAGGTTGGGGGGTGCGTTTTAGGTTGGGGGGTGCTCGGGTATGTGGTTGTGTAAGACTCCAGTGTAGCTCAGGCCTCAACTAGCGTATCTAGAACTTTGCAAACCTCGGCAAACAATTACGCCGTAGCTGTTGCTGGATGCTATGTGTATTCCACTTTGCTTGTTGCTTCCTTTTCTTATTTTGAAATGAAGAGACTAATCCTGCCCCATCACAGGGTTCAAACATGACTCTACACCAAAAGAAATTTGCAATCTGTGTGAGCTTTGTATAGGCTGCCAGTCCTGGGAGGTTTAGGTGGGGCTCGTTCCCCTGCACTGCTTCTCATCCCTCGAATGCTTTACATTCTTATTTGTTAACACCCACGGCTGAGTGCCGTGATATAATGTGTGCATAATGTCTCTGTAACCGATAGAAACTGAAAACACCTTATATGAAACATTTTATTTCTGTTTGTCTGTACTTTCAACTCCTAAAATGTTAAGTATTCTTCCTGAAATACCTTCTGGAGATAACAGGAGAGTTCAGAAGCAAACACGTGCTTGTTTCAGATGACATGATGATCAAGCTGTGGAACTGGGAGCGGCAGTGGGCGTGCCAGCAGGTGTTTGAGGGCCACACGCACTATGTGATGCAGATTGTCATCAACCCCAAGGACAACAACACCTTTGCTAGTGCCTCCCTGGACAGGACTGTCAAGGTGAGTCTCGATCACACTGCTTAATATCTCGATTGCAGTGAGAGCCGTTTGCTGATTGTGCTGACGGAAGAAATCCTTGCTCTTAGTGTGTTGTTAATAATTTGAGGACCGGCCTATTGGAACAGTTCGGGTCCAGAAAATCAGCAGTTTGTTCCATTAGTTAAAATATTATTGGTACATCTTTGAGATGCCTCAAAAGGGCAATGCATGCTAAAGAAAGACAAAGCTCCGAGGTTTATTTTTCATCCGTATTTTAGTTCTGCGATAGTTCCCAAATCTTACAGTAGTGGTAGCAGAAAGTGAAAACTTGCCTGGACAGCTGCACTTCTTAGCATGCAGCATCTTGGATTTGGGGAAGTGCACCTGTCCCAGATTGAATCCACCCAGCAGATGAACAATGCAGGACTAATGTGCCTGAATGTGGTTTTTTAGGTGAATGTTGGGTTGGTACCCATGTCTCACCTCAGTTACACAACACACAGTCATTTAGAAAATTTTCGCACACCTTCACGGGGAATAACACTTTGGGTTCATGAATTTGTCGTGGGGGGAGGGGGGGGGGTTGCTGATAGTTGCTCTAGGGACAATTTCTACACACTGTTCCCTGTTAGATATTTCACTCTCCTATTCAGAATCATTCAACTCTTCCTCTAGGGCTTCCAAAACTTTTTGCTCACTCAACAGAATGTGATGTATTTGTAGTGGAAATATAGTAAACAGCAAAAAGCCAAACCTGACAAGTATTCGCACAAATTTCACGAAAATGCAAGCACCCAGTGGCTGAGTCAGTTCTAACAGCACCTGTTACATTTGCTACTTCTTACATCAAAGTTTTTTTGTAAACTGACAACAGAGGGCAGCACCTGCCAAGGCAGGGATAGTGAGGTGTCCGTACGTCCTCATATAAAAGTGGTCCAGTTTTTATACAATCGGTGGCTTGCATGTTGTGGAACATCACAGCATGATATATAGGTCGTTGCAGTCCTTTGAATGCAGTGCTGTGGTCAAAGTTGTGCTCGGGTTGGTCGTTAAAGTATTAAAGAGTATTCAGTATTCTACTCCCCCTCCCTACCTGATATGAATGAACTTCGTACCCGTTTAGAGTTGAGAAACTGAAGCTCCAGTGCAAGTGAAGGTTTTTCGAATCTGTAAGGAAAATGTTTTTGGTGTCAAATGGTAGTTTTTTTAAGTATCCCCAAACCTCTTTGTCAACCCCCCCCTCCCTTCCTCCCCCCATATCATCACACACCTGCCCCAGCTGCAATATAAGGGAGCACCAAAACTTTAGCTTGGAAGGGCAAGTGTTGAAGGTACCTCCTGCATCTCTTCTGCATGTTTTATTGTGGAATTAAAGGTATGTGATTACAGTTTTTTCACTGTGGCGGAGATGTCTAAAAAGTTTTTATGTACATTTTTGAGTTAATTTTTTTCTCTACGTGAAGTGGCTATTTGTTATCTGTTTCACTAACAGGTAGCCTGAAAATTCCCAAGGGGTTAAAATTACCGAATAGCGAAAAGGCTTAAAATAATGTCTATTTAAAAACATAAACAAACAAACAAATAAATAAGTAAAACAGAAAATAAGGATAACATAAACAGGACAATGACTTCCCTCAAGAAATGTATTTTCTCCACAATTCAATCTACCATCCCCCATTCATTACACTCAATCTACCCACCTAATATTCAGTATTCTTCTGTGACATTGTATTTTGAAAGCTTCTGTTCTCTTTTTCTCTCTGCTGTTTAGCATCATCATTTCATTTCTGCATAAAGCTATACTGCAGACAGATACTTTGAGAAAAGACTGTGTAACACTTCAGTCAGTTTATATTGTGCCTGCTGAAAAGATTGTGCATTGACCACTAATCAGCTGTCCACCCAAATGAGTGGCCATTGCAAAACTGGCTCAGAACAGAGTTGTAACACTCCATTTTTGAAGTTTTTTACGACTTACATTGTATGCGACAGTTTAGCTTTTCTTATATCTGTAATTTTTGTGCAGTAGTTTGACTATTCACTTTACCATTTGTAGGTTCATGTTGCTTAACAGCGATGTTGTTGTTATCTGACTACATTATGTATCCTTTGTTGTGATTGACTGACAAAAGTGTGTCAGAATCTAGATTTCAGTCCTTCGGAAGCTACTGTGCTGTCTTTAGTGGAATTCATATTTACAGTTCCCTAATATAGTGCATATTTTCTTACATGTTGCCACACGCTGAAACTCCTTCCAAAATGTGTTGTTTTTCAAATGGTTGCATTTCGTTTAGTGTCATGAGGTTCTACACTGGTGTGTAAAACATTTACCATTCAAAGAATTCAAGTTTTACAGTTCCTAGGGGTGGTATATAGTCACTCACCAGGGAGGAAAAAACGTACTTTCATGCAAGTTGTAGTGTATTTTCACCCAGGAAAAAAGTGTATTTTTAACCTGGAAATCCGGAAAAATTCATGATCTTTCACCTCCCAGCATTTAAAAGATGAATAATAATTAAAAAAAAGATTTGAAAATTTTCTGGAAATCAGAAACATTTATAATATTACACACTGAATTTATTATACACTTCTTTGTGCTTAAAAATCTCACGATTTTGCCTCAATGGCCGAAACAAGTAGTAATCCTAGGGAGCCAGTTCAAGGCCATAGGGTAGGTTTGGTAGTACTACCCAACATCGTGTCAGACCAAAACATCCCCTGCAGCAGCACAAGCTGCCAAGCCATAATGTGTTTATCTTCACAAATGAGAAGAATGGCACATTAGTGTTTCAGGTGTGATGCCATCGATAGTCTTTCCACTCACTGCTAATTTTGAAGCTCCACCAAACCACCACCTGATGGGCTCACCCCCCTGTGCTCAGCCACCGACTGCACTCCTGTCAAATGCAGATTTTCATCAGGCCTCACACAAAAGTTTGTGAATACTCGATTTACCCGACTATAAGATGACCCCCACCCCACTTTTCCATAGAGTTTGTGAGAAAAATTTATTTTTAACAAATTCTGACCAATCGGAACTACAGACTGTTTCATTGGCAGAAAAGAATCTGCCTAAAAAGTTAACATTACACCTACTCTGAACTTGCGCCATTTATTGATAGTCTACATTTTGATAACAAAAGGAACTGTTTACATTAATTTTTATCTTCATTGCCTTTTTTTGTCCACTTAGCCCGTCATATGTGGTATCATCCTGACAGGAAAGCTGTGAAACTAAATTCTAACAAATATCTGGCTCTTCCTTTTGAATATGTTGCTATTTCTGAGGTTGGGTTTACCGTGGCAACTGAGAACACAGCTGGTTTTATCAGAATACGTATCGGATTTCCCTTCTATACTGACGTGAGAATGTTACAGTGTTGCTTGCTTCCAAACGTGTTGTCTGCCCGCTGTTCTCTCATTGACCTTGCAAAGTCGACAGTCGCCACACCCCGTTTTATTCCCGTTATACGTCACGGTGAACATCGACAACATTTGTAACACAATAATTACAGCACACGGGACTCGCCTTTGGGAGGATGACGGTTCAATCCTGCGTCCGGCCATCCCGATTTAGGTTTCTCTAAATAACTCCAGGCAAATGCTGGGACAGTACCTTGGAAAGGGCACGGCCAACTTCCTTCACCGTCCTTTCCTAATCTGCCGAGACCGGTGGCCTCGCCAGTTGGTCCCCTCCCCCAAAAGACCCCAACTGCCGCTATCCTCTGTCTATACCTTTACCGTCTCCTCTTTTTGAGTGTCCAGTTTTAAAGTCAGTTCAAATCCCACTACAAATGGACTCGGAAAAACTGCAGTTTAAACACGGTAGATTTTCCTAAAAAACCAAAGTATGCGGTATACATTCCCGTGGTTGGCAGTGTGATGTGATATGCTGCGTGCTCCCTACTCCACTCCCCACACTGCTCTAGTTTGCGGCCAAGCTTGTGTCACTACCCGACCCATTTGTAGTGCTGTGCTTCAGCAACTGAGGAACACGTGCTGCAATATGTATTAGGGCGCAAGCCGTATGTAACAGCAGCAACTAAAAGATCACTATCACGATCCAGTCCGATTTGTGAACTTTCACTTGTCCTGTGATCTATCGACACCTGTTTGTACTATTCCCGTGGTGGGTCTCGCTGCTATAATTTATTCTCACAATAATTACAGCCAGTATAATGCAATTGAATAGATAAAAAATCTACTCATCAGGAGAACACATACGTAAAAATAAATAAAATAAAATAAAAGTTTTACTTGTGCAAGCTTTCAGAGACAATGGCTCCTTCTGGCAGGAGGATTGAAGGGGAAGGAAAAGGGGTGAAGGGAAAGGAACTAGAGCGCTTCAGAAAAATGGGTAGAGTTCGAAAAAGTCGCCCAGATCCCCAGATCAGGGCAGAAGTACAGGATGGGATGAGGAGGAAAGACAGAATGTTGGGAACTGCACCGGACGAGATTTGAAAACCCGAGAGCTTAAAGGTGTAAGATAGGAGAATATGGAACACAGAGATTACTGCTGAAATATAGTACACGAGTTAATAAAATCGATAAACTGAGTGCATTTTATGTGGTAGAGATGGAAGGGGGGTGGAGAAAAATAGACAGGTCAGAAAATGAAAGCTGTAGAAAACTAAAATGGAGTGAAGAAAGGAGATGTTACTGTGAAGAAATGTTGACACGGAACAAATTCACGTAAATTAAGGCGAAGTGGTGGGCGAGAACTGAGGACGTGTTGTAGTGCCAGTTCCCACCTGCGGTAGTCTGACGAACTGGTGTCTGGGGGGAAGAATCCAGGTGGTACGGGTGGCATCGAGGTCACAACTCTCTTGTTGTCGAGCAACACACAATATCCTGTTTAGAGTATGCTCTTTCCTCCTGTGTTTCACAAAATTGTCAAATTCTAAGCAGAGCAATAGATTTTTGTAGTGGCTACTTCATAGCTTTTCGCCCCTTTCTCACACTAGCACTGGGCAAGTCAGGAAATTTTCTGATCGTTCGAGCAACAAAGCTACTGTATCGAACGCTTCAGTGTATTGGGAAATTTTGAGGTGAGTATGATTTGCACAGTCCTGCCCTTATGAATTCTTCAAAATAAATCTGCAAGTGACGTCAGTATCCAAAGCTACATCTGTAAATGAATACTGACCACTATATACTATATTAAAAATGTTAACGTCAGTAGCAATAGTTTAATATGTAAATACCCCTGTAGTTTTCAAATGACGAATTGAGAAAAAACCCTCATCTTGTCTTTTGAGTCATCTGTCTTTTGACTGGTTTGATGCAGCCTGCCACAAATTCCACTCCTGTGTTAACCTGTTCATCTGAGAGTACATCTTCCAATATGTGCTGGATGTATTCCAGTCTCTGTCCTCCTCCCACAGGTTTTGCCTTCTACGACCCCATCTAGTGCCATAGAAATTACTCCATGATATCTTAACAGATGTCCTACCACCCTCTCCCTTCTTCTCATCAGTGTTTTCCATATATTCCTGTCCTTGTTGATCCAGTGGAGAACCTCCTCATTGTGTAGCTTACCAGTCCACCTAATTTGCGACATTCTTCTGTTGCACCAGATCTCAGATGCTTCTATTTTCTCCTGTTCCGGTTTTCCCACAGTCAGTGTTTCACTACCGTACAATGTTGTGCTCCAGATGTGCATTTTCAGAAATTTCTTCCTCAATTAAGGCCTATGTTTGATACTAGTAGGCTTCTCCTGGCCGTGAATGCCATTTTTACCAGTGCTGGTCTGATTTTGATGTCCTCCTTGCTCTGTCTGTAATTGCTTATTTTGCTGTCTAGGTAGCAGAATTCCTTAACTTCGTCTAATTTACGATCACCAGTGCTGGCGTTAAGTTTCTCGTTGTTCTCATTTCTGCTAAATCTGACTACTTTCGTCTTTCTTCAGTTTACTCTCAGTGCCTATTCTGTACTCATTAGACAGTTCATTCCATTAATCAGACCCTGTAATTTTTTCTTTACTTTCACCAGTGTTAGGAATGTCATCAGTGAATATTATCATTGCTATCCTTTCACATCGAATTTTAATTCCACTCCTGGACCTTTCTTTTATTTTTGTCACGGCTTCGTCAATGTATATAAGGGGCATTAAAAAAGAAATGAGCCGGAATCGTAATTACAAAAACCAGTACCTGTATGTTAAAAGTATTGACCCTGGCTGTTGAGACGCTTGTCCCACTGTGACACAAGGCAGTGAATGGCTGTCTCATAAAATTCCCGGGGCTGCGATGTTAATCAGTTCCACACCAACAGCTGGACATTTTTGGCCGAGGTGAATCTTTTGCCCCTCAGAGCTTTTTTAAGGGCACAAAAAATGGCGTAATCACAGGGAGAGAGGTCCAGACTGTATGGAGGGAGGCCTAGAACCTTCCATTTCAATTTCTGCAGGAGTACCGCGACTGTGTCGGCCATATGAGGCTTTACATTGTCGCGTAGCAGAATGACCCCACGGGTCAGAATGCCCGGTTGTTTTGATTTGATCGCTTGGCGAAGGGTGGTCGAGGTTTGTGAGTAACGCTGAGCATTCGCTGTTGTCCAGTGCTGCAGGAAGTGAATCAGAAGGGGGCCATCTCGGTCAAAGAAGAACGTCGGCATAACCTTCAAAATTCATCTCGGATGATGACATCCAGTTGTACGTGCAGAACTGGTTAACATCGCAGACCCATGAATGTTATGAGACAGCCATTCACCACCTTGTGTCATAGTGGGACAAGTGTGTCAACAGCCAGGTTCAATAATTCTAACCTACAGGTACTGGTTTCTGTAATTATGTCTCTGGCTCATTTACTTTGAATGCCTGTTACAGATTCAACGGATTTGGTGAAAGATTACTTCCCTGTGTTACACCCGCTTTGATCTGAGCACTTCGTTCTTGTTGTTCCACTCTTGGTGTTCCCTCTTGGCACTTGCACTTATTGTATATTACCCATCTTTTCCTGTACTTTACCCTTCTTTTTCTCAGAATTTTGCACTTGGTAAATGTGGTATTCCCTACAGAGTCTCTCTCTACAGTGAGACATTTGACTACGACACACTGCTTACATTGTACGTCCTTTACAGATGCCATTTTGAAACATTGCTGCAGCTACCCTGTCTGCTGGAGGAAATAAAAATATTACATGCACTCGCAGAAAGCTACAGAGAATTTGTACCTAACATTTCACGTTTGTAACATTGTTGTCAGCTGGGGCGGGGGGGGGGGGAGGAATGTGGGGCATTATTTGAGCAGTCCTCACACGATGTATTCTATATTAGTTAGGCTGAATGAGGTTGTATTCTGAAAGCTTGCAGTGTTTTCGGTCTTACCAATGTGCCTTGCCACAACTCGATGCCTCAACTTCGTTAACAAACCTGTACTGTTCTAGTTTATATCACTGTTACTGCCTACAAGTCCCTACCTCTGCCGTACCGCTTCCTCTCACCCGAATATTGTGCCCTCTACCCGCAGGTGTGGCAACTGGGCTCCCCCACCCCCAACTTCACACTGGACGGCCACGAGAAGGGCGTCAACTGCGTGGACTACTACCACGGCGGGGACAAGCCGTACCTGATATCGGGTGCAGACGACCGCCTGGTGAAGGTGTGGGACTACCAGAACAAGACGTGCGTGCAGACGCTCGAGGGCCACGCGCAGAATATCTCCGCAGGTATAAATACGCAGTGCCGATATACGCTCAATTTATGTGATCGTGTGCTGGTGATAGCAAATGTGTTTCTTCTGTATACTGGGTGTTGGAGGAGGAATTGTCAGTGTTGAGGAATATGGCGGGAACAGTCATTTGAAGCAAAAAAGACTAAAGACAGAAAGGAATTACAGACATTGGTTGTGAGTAGTTGTCGATTTAAATTGTTGGTGAAACTTCAAAATTTATGCCAAACTGAGATTTGAAGTGGATCACTTGCTTACTAGGCAGATGCTGTGACCACTGAGCCATCAGGACACAGTGGTCATTGCAGTTGCTCAGACTAACCTAGCACACCTCCTGTCAGACCCAAATTCTCAACTTGCCCCCACACTACGAATGTAGTCCCCCTTGCACATTTCGCTATTACTCGTGGTATTTCACCAATTCCCGTAAGAGTTCGAGCCTGGTGTGAATCTACATTGAAGACATCATCGACCGTCCTCGCCTTAATTAAGTATATATGTGGTGTCTGTTCTTTCGGATCTGTCTGAAAGAACAGACACCACATACGCAATAAATACTAGTAAATATGGGCCCTGAAATGCATAACATTAAGATTCTGTAAGCACTTTATCTTCAATACTGTGAAACAAATCTGTTCTAAGGAAAGCCATTTGCGTTCTATATTTTGCAAGGTGATAGTCTGGACCAAAACGAGAAAAAAATGTTAATAAACACAGCCCCTAATGTGCATACCTTAGAACTTTGACCACTTGTTCATCTTTGCTATTGTGAAACACATCTGTTACACTAAATGAGTGCTTGTAGCTCATAAGGTATGTCTTTTAGAGTCTGTGTTTACTAGGCATTTTTGCATTGAATAAGTGTTCTCGAATACTGACCATTCCTCTTGGGACAGCCTGTATAAAGTACTTTTAATTAGTCATTATTAGTGTGAGCTCTTTCTGTACGAATGTTCTTGCAGGAAATATTTGTTATTAGCGTCCAGATAATTTTACAGTTTGGACGACAACATAAGATAACAGCCTCAGAATGTTAGTTTTTGTTGCTATATCTGGTCTCCAGTGACACTTTTGTTCTCTACTCCTTCATTGTTAGTATATCAACCAGAGATGAATTTTTCTAGACAGTTGAGATACAAGTAGATTTGTTTGCCCATTAAATTGATTCTGTAATTTTTACACATTTTTGACTTGTATTCCTTTTCTGGCATTCTGTTTACCAGACTTTTAATATTTTGAAAACTAGTCATTCTTTCATACGTTACATCTTTCTGGGTTACTGGTGCAGGAATGTACGCTGATATTTTCTTAAAAAAAAAAAACCTGCAACACCAAAAAATAGAGTAACATTTCAAGAATACATTTGTGTAGGTGATATATATAATGAATAAGATTTGAAGAGCATCGGTTAATATAAGTGCGACATAAGCCAAATGTGAAATGCTGGTACACTAATAACCAGTGAAACTTCCAGAATGGTGGATACAAGTATGCGTTGATGCACACATGCATTGTGTCCTACAGATGCTGGATTCAGTTTGTGGGCTGGAATTCCATGGCTGTCACGTATGGTCATTCAATACAGAACTGGTTGTGGATGGTGCTGAAGTGAGCAAAAAAAAAAAAAAAACACATTGAGACCTTAGAGCTTTACTTTTGCCAGTACTTCACCTCATACATTCCAAATTTCACAGAAGTACTCCTGCACAACTTGCAGGACTAGGGCTTAAGGGTGAAAGGATATTTTGGGGTCATGGCTTGGCCACAGACAGGGGGATTGTTGTGTTTTAACAGGTTACTTTTTGATGGGATGGCAGATGTTAGTTCACTAGCAAACCTGCTTTTTATTTGAGCAGACCAGTAAGAGAAATATTTTGTGACACGACAGACCTATTCCTTGAATTATCAATAGTTTCATAATGTGTTTTAAGGTGGCTTGTTTGCGCAGTTTTTTCTCCCGCTAGTTTTCCTGGTGTTTATAATTAAACTGACAGTGTGTTGAGTACTGCAGGGCTGGCTGCGTACCTCTCAGTATGCTGAAATGTCATAGGTATGTTCATTAATTTGTGAGCTCGCAGAGTTTGCTTGGGGGAGGGGGGGGGGGGGAGGAAAAAGAAGAAGAAAGTTGCTACCACCAGGTGAAAATGTTGTTGTTTGTTGTGGTCTTCAGTCCTGAGACTGGTTTGATGCAGCTCTCCATGCTACTCTATCCTGTGCAAGCTTCTTCATATCCCAGTACCTACTGCAACCTACATCCTTCTGAATCTGCTTAGTGTATTCATCTCTTGGTCTCCCTCTACGATTTTTACCCTCCACGCTGCCCTCCAATACTAAATTGGTGATCCCTTGATGCCTTAGAACATGTCCTACCAATCGATCCCTTCTTCTAGTCAAGTTGTGCCACAAACTTCTCTTCTCTCCAATCCTATTCAATACCTCCTCATTAGTTACGTGATCTACCCACCTAATCTTCAGCATTCTTCTGTAGCACCACATTTCGAAAGCTTCTATTCTCTTCTTGTCCAAACTATTTATTGTCCATGTTTCACTTCCATACATGGCTACACTCCATACAAATACTTTCAGAAATGACTTCCTGACACTTAAATCTATACTCGATGTTAACAAATTTCTCTTCTTCAGAAACGCTTTCCTTGCCATTGCCAGTCTACATTTTATATCCTCTCTACTTCAACCATCATCAGTTACTTTGCTGCCCAAATAGCAAAACTCCTTTACTACTTTAAGTGTCTCATCTAACTCTCAGCATCACCCGACATAATTAAACTAGATTCCATTATCCTCGTTTTACTTTTGTTGATGTTCATCTTATATCCTCCTTTCAAGACACTGTCCATTCCGTTCAACTGCTCTTCCAAGTCCTTTGCTGTCTCTGACAGAATTACAATGTCATCGGCGAACCTCAAAGTATTTATTTCTTCTCCCTGGATTTTAATACCTACTCCAAATTTTTCTTTTGTTTCCTTCACTGCTTGTTCAATATACAGATTGAATAACATTGGAGAGAGGCTACAACCCTGTCTCACTCCCTTCCCGACCACTGCTTCCCTTTCGTGCCCCTCAACTCTTATAACTGCCATCTGGTTTCTGTAGAAATTGTAAATAGCCTTTCGCTCCCTGTATTTTACCCCTGCCACCTTTAGAACATGGCACTGTAATCAATCGTAATGAGAAATGTTTCCTGTTTTGACATCAGTATACTGTTTCCCACTTGGCGATGCATGTCAGTTCTTTTGTGAAGTGATTGTTGGTGTAAAGGGATAAGAAGTTGAAGTTTTCCATGTGAGACACAATGGCTACTGAGAAGATAGAATGTGCACTGCTGGTAAAGTTATTTTATAAGAACAGCAGCAATAGCAGCACTGCACTGTGGGAATATTGCAGCAGTACCAGTTGCGAAGAGGCTCCTTGTCAATAAATGGGCTAAAGAATATGATACGGAAATTTGAAGACGCGGGTGAATTAGATGGTGCAGCAGGGAGAGGGGGAGGGGCTATTCCGACTGCAGTTGCTTTAACTTCAGCTGACCGTGCACCACATGCCTTATATTCTGGAGCTAGTGCTTGAGCTGTGTCAAGGTAATTGTCTCTCCCCTGGTTAACAACTTCAGAGATTTTGTGGTGCATTTTACACTGCTGTCCCCACAAGAATCAGAATGTGCAACAAATGAAGCCCCGATGTAACTACAATGTTGTGATGTTGTCCTTAATTTTTTGGAAACAGATGACGTGTCGTTGGGAATATTCTTTGGGCAAAGGAGGCACATTTTATTCTGCACGGTGCCGTGAATTTGCAGAAGTGTCGCTGCAGGATTCTACTCTGCCGCATGTCTTGCAGGAAAATCCACAGCACTCGACTTATATTACTGTGTGGTATGGTTTCATATGCTCCATAATTTTTTGTCCTCATTTTTTCGAGGGGGTCACCTCTGATGGGACTGTTAAGTGAACAGTGACATGTATGCATCACGAGGAACTCCTTGTACGACACGTGATTCCAGCTTTGCAACAACACAGCTGTGTCCACACCACCATTTTCATGCATAATGGGGTGATGACATTATGTCACGTATCAGGCAAAAGACTCGCTTTGAGGAACCTTCGATAGTCACTACATCAATTTCGAGATGTGTGGTTTTTCAGATCCGCAGACCCAAACCCGTGTGACTTCTGGTTGTGGGAATATTTGAAAGAGTGTGTACGATCTGAAGGATAGCGTATGGCGACATATCACTCGGATTACAATGGAAACACTGTGAATAACAGTCGACTGTATCGTGTTAGAGAGTCGGCGTCTTGTTGAGTTGGGAGACCGTGTTGTACACATGCAACTTTTGACCCTAAACTAATAAATGTGACAGAACCGCCACTATAATGTGCTTGATTCTTCCTCCCCTTTTTGTGCACCCACACCACATTGTGATTGCTTACAGTACCATATTTTCACCTGGTGACAGGAAGTGAAACCATTATTTTTTCAACATACTCGGGGAGCGCAACGATTAATGAATGTACATATGATATTTCGGTGACCTGCGACTTGTACGGCCCACCCTGCAGCACCCGGAACACAGTTTATAACCACCCGGTGTGTTTACATATGTATTCCGCAAACCTCTACACTGTGCATGGCAGAGGGTACCTTCTACTACTGCTAGTCGTTCCCTTCCCTGTTTTGCTTACAAATCAAGTGACAGAAAAACGACTTGTGTATATGCTTCGATACGGGTCCCGAATTCCTCTTATTTTGTAGGTTGGCAGTGATAGATTTGTTCTGCAGTCAGCTGCAAATGACAGTTTCTTAAATTTTTAAATTTTTTCAATAGTGTTTCAGGAAAAGAATGCCATTGTTGTTCCGAGGACTCCTATTTGAGTTTGCTAAGCATCTCGGTAATTTGTTTCGATCAAATGTTCCGATAACAAATCTGAGAATCGTGTCTCTGAATTGCTTTGATGTCTTCCTTTAATCTGATGTGGTCGGGATTCCAAAAACTTGAACAGAACTGAAGAATGAATCACATTAGTGTTCCATATGCCTTCTCCTTTATAGATGGTCTACACTTTTCTAATATTCTCCTAATAAATTGAAGTCGACAACTCTCCTTCCTAATTACTGACATTTTGTGTGTTTTCCATTTCAGATCACTTTGCAGTAACTATTGTCAGAGTTATATATTTTCCTGGGGCATCACATTTCTCCAGTCAATACTTATTATACTACAGTTCTGAAGTTGTTAATCACAGAATAGAAAGCTGCAAAGCAATTTTTTTAGGGCTTTTTGGACTCAAATTAGCAGTGGCTCAGCCTTATGACATGTTGCCTAATGCACACTACTTGACCCGACAGTTGCACACTGTCATCTCTGCAGTGCACAGTAGCATCTGGAACACAAATAATATCACAATAAGTACCGTCTTTCTACTAAACTAACTACTTTTTCTCCAACAATTTTGTCCTGTATCCAAAACATAAATATTAATAAACTAGCAAACCTGTCAATGCTTCACAATTGTTAAATATGTATGGGAGTCTACTCACCTTTTCCCCTTTCTATCTATCCCTCTCCTCTTCTTCTTCCCTTTGTTCATCTTCTTCTGCCCCCCCCCCCCCTCTCTCTCTCCATGTACATCACATATCCCACACTCTTTCTATCCATCTCCTTCTTCCTCATCTTTCTGTTCATATCCACCTTCCCATCCATTCTTTATGTCCATTTCCTTGTCCCCTCTCTGTCGTCACCCCCCCCCCCCCCCCCTGACTTTATTTATTGTGATTGCAGATGGAACCTTGATTGGGAATAAAGTCTAAATGAATTGATAAATCAGTTGGAATCATTATTACATGGGGAATTAGAGAAATCTTTCCCACTGCTGGATGTGTGAGGATAGTGGCTTTTATGACTGTATTTCAAGTGGTTTTAATCTACGAACAAGTAGGACTGTAAAGTAGGCATAAATGCAACTGTCCTGTTTTCTGTTAAAAATGACTACAAAAAGGAAAACAAAACCACACATTTTTACAGCACAGCTTACCATGTTCTTTCTCACAACTGTTTCAACAGAAAGTGTTCATTTTACGGTATAGTTCTTACTCAGTTTGACTCCAAACACTGTTTGTAGCCTTCACTAGTCTCACTGACTCGATGTTCGTGTAGTTGGCTTACACTGCGCGTATGCCGACTGATATTTCGACGCCTCACTGATTGCATTTTTTCTGTAGAAATAAACCGCAAACTGAAAACAAATCAATGTTTGCAACAAGCCAAAATACCATGAACTAACATCAATACAGTCTTTGCAACACACCAAAGATATGATCACCACTAATAACACACTGAAGTATCCCTTGCAGTTATATTCTTTCTCACAAAAATCAATATTCAATGCAGAATTTGTTGTTGCTGTTAAGAAAACCTGCAACAGCAGAACTGTCAAACTGAAGGTAACTTTTTTTTTTTAACGAAAACATGACAGCAGTACAGTCAAACCAGCTATCACGTTTCTTTCATTGGGATTTTCATACAGGAATACCAACCAAATTTCTGACTCTTCGGGTGGATTTAAAAAAAAAAATTCTGTCGTACAAAACATGCCCCACAATTAAGAACACAGCAACAACAAAAAAATCAGTTAGATCAGTCAAGTCTCTCTCAAGTGATGATCTTTCATACATGTGGCAATTGATTTTTATTTAAATAGATTGCATCGAGCCAGATTCGATTGTACATAGCTGTGAAGCCAAAGAGTCTATTGTCAGGATGTGTATATCCTGGCGAGTTACGTACCACAAAATCTGTTGTTTATTTGTTTATATTATTACGCAAAAATTGTCTTCAGGTTTTTGATTGCTTTTTTGTTAAACTCCTTTGTTGGTTTTGCCACTCTGTCTGTGATTGAGTAGCTTCAGCTCTCACTGTGCCACAGAACTCGGCAGAAATATTCGGAGATATACACCTTTAACCTGCTGTCGCAGTGTGCTTCCACCCCGAGCTGCCGATTGTGCTGACGGGGTCAGAGGATGGGACGGTGCGCATCTGGCACGCCGGCACCTACCGCCTCGAGTCGTCGCTCAACTACGGCCTCGAGAGGGTCTGGACCATCGCCTGCATGCGGGGCTCCAACAACGTCGCTCTGGGGTGAGTGTTGTCTGTGCACAGAAAGCTATGTCAGTGCAGCCTTTTAAATCAGTTCTAGTGTAGACTCAATGTGAGATGCTTATAATAGTTTCCACATTAAAACTTTGTCTCGAAACGTGGCAGAAAAGCCAAAGAGATTCTGATCGTATGTAATGTATTTCTCTGTATGTAAGTCGGCATCAACAAAATATTTTCGCATTCGGAGGAGAAAGTTCATAAGAAGATTCGGCCTCAATGAAAAATGCTTTTGTTTTAATAATGTCCACCCCAAATCCCGTATCATTTGAGTGACTCTCTCTCTCTCTCTCTCTCTCTCTCTCTCTCTCTCTCTCTCTCTCTCTTGTATTTTGTGATAATGCAAAATGTGCAGCCTTTCTTTGAACTTTCTTGATGTACTCCGTCAGTCCTGTCTGGTAAGGATCCCACACCGTACAGCAGTATTCTAAAAGAGGGCAGACAAGCATAGTGTAGGCAGTCTCTTTAGTAGATCTGTTACATTTTCTAAGTGTCCTGCTTTCTCTGTGTTTCTTCATATTCAAGTTGTTCATAATTCCAAGGTATTTAGTTGAATTTATGACCTTTAGATTTGACACATTTATCATATAATCAAAGTTTAACAAATTCCTTTTAGCACTCACGTGGATGATCTCACACTTCTTGTTATTTAGGGTCAATTGCCAATTTTTGCACCATACAAGTGTCTTTTTCTAAATTGTTTTGCAATTTGTTTTGGCCTTCTGATTACTTTAATAGTCAATAAATCACAGCATAATCTGCAAACAACCTAAGACGGCTGCTCAGATTGTCTCATAAATCATTTATATAGACAAGGAACAGCAAAGGGCTTATAAAACTACACTGGGGAATGCCAGAAATCACTTCTGTTTTACTCAATGGCTTTCTGTAAATTACTATGTTCTGTTACCGCTATGACAGGAAATCACGAATCCAGTCACATAACAGAGAGATATTCTATAAGCACACAATTTCACTTCAAGCTGCTCATGTGGCGCAGTGTCAAAAGCCTTCTGGAAATCTAGAAATACAGAATCAATTTGAAATCCCTTGTCAATGGCACTCAACACTTCAAGTGAGTAAACAGCTAGTTATGGTTCACAAGATCGATGTTTTCTGAATCCAAGTTGACTGTGCGTCAATAGACTGTTCTCTTTGAGTTAATACGTAATGTTCTCGATTCGAATTCTGGAATATTTAGTTTGTTGTCTTTGGTGAAGAGGCTGTGTTTGCTAACTCTGCTTTAGCAGCACTGTTGTCAATTGTACTTCCATTGCTGTTGTGCAGAGAAGGCATTGATTGTCTTACTGCTGGCAAATTTCACGTACAACTAGAACCTCTTTGGTTTTTGTGCCAGGTTTCGAGAAGTTCCATTGTGAAAACTATTATAAGCATCTCGCATGGAAGTCTGTGCTAAATTTCGAGCTTCTGTAAAAGATCGCCAGTCTTGCAGATTATGCGTCCGTTTGAATTTGGCATTTTTTTTCCCCATTGTTTCTGAAAGAGCATTCTGACCTGTTTTGTGTACCAAGGAGGATCAGCTTCGTCGTTTGTTAATTTATTTGGTATAAATCTCTCAATTGCTGCCAATAATGTTTCTTTGAATTGAAGCCACATCTTGTCTACACTTACTTTGTTAATTTGGAAGGAGTGAGATTCTCTCTCAGAAAGGTGTCAGGTGAACTTTTGTCCGCATTTTTGAGTAGGTATACATTTCGTTTATTTTTGGAGGATTTGGGGGTTACAGTATTCAATCTCCCTACAACCACCCTGTTTTCACTAATCCCTGTATCCGATTTGATGCTTGTTATTAGCTCAGGATTATTTGTTGCTACGAGGTCAAGTGTGTTTTAACAACCGTTTACTATTTGTGTGAGCTCGTGAACTAATTACTCAAAATGATTTTCAGAGAATGCAGTTAGCACAATTTTGGATGATTTATGCGTACTTCCGGATTTAAACATGTATTTTCGCCAACATATCAAGGGTAAATTAAAGTCACCACCAACTATGTATGTGTTGGACACATGCTTGAGATAAAAATCAAGTTTTGTTTGAACCTTTCAGCAGCTGTAATATCTGAATTGGGAGGTCAGTAAAAGGATCCAATTATTATTTTATTTCGGTCGTGAAGGATGGCCTCTGCCCATGCTAACTCAGAGGAACTACCTACTTCAGTTTCATGACAAGATAAACTATTTCTAGCAGCAACAAATATGCCACCGCCAGTCGTGTCTAGCCTATCCGTTTGAAACACTGTTGGGTTTTTTGCAAAAATTTCGGCTGAACTTATCTCCAGCTTTAGTCAGCTTTCAGTGCCTATAACGAATTTGAGCATCAGTGCTTTCTGTTAGCACTTGGAGCTCTGGTACTTTCTCAACACAGCTACAACAATTTAGAACTGTTATAGTGATGGTTCCTGTATCTACACTCTTCCTGTGTTCAGCCTGCACCCTGTGAGACTGAAACCCTTTTTGTGTTTTCCGAGACCCTCTAACCTAAAAAAACTGCCCAGTCCACCACACACATTCCTTGCTACCTGTTGTAGCCGGAGCCACCTCATGTGTGTAGTGGACTCCTGACCTGTTTAGCAGAACCCAAATCCACCCACCCAAGGTGCAAGTCGAGGAACCTGCAGCATACGTGGTCACAGAACCGTCTCGGCATTTGATTCAGACCCTCCACTCGGCTCTGTACCAGATGTCCACATTCGGTCCTGTCGACTATGCGGCATTTCACGAGCGAGACTGGCAGCCTTTACCATTTCTGTTAGCTGCTCGAAACCAGAGACGAACCCATCTGATCCCGAGTGACACATCATTGGTACCGCCGTGAGTCACCACCTGGAGTTGGCTGCACCCTGTGCTCTTCATGGCATCTGGAAGAACCCGTTCCATGTCTGGAATGACTCCACCCTGTATGCGCAGAGTGCTCATTGGCTTTCTTCTGTTTCTTGGCAGCCATGTCCCTAAGGGGCTCCTAACATTGGAGCTTGCAACTACCAATGATCCCACCCTATGTGATTGGCTGGATCTTGCATGCTGAGAGGTTTTCTCTGAAACAGGACATGCGACTGCATCTGGCTCGGCGACAATTTTAGCCACAGACAGCACCCGGAACCTATTTGTCAGACCGACCAGAGAGACCTTACATGTGGCCCCCTCGTAAGTTTTTCGCCACCTGCCACATCCCGAAGTGACCTCCCCACTGACCACCGGTGAGGGATCGACCTCAGTTCGAGCAGTAACTCGACTGGCCACCGGTGAAGGCCGATCGGAGGGATCGGACGTGCCGGACGTGCGTCGGCTCCCCGAGGCCGGCCGACAACGGTGATGCCCGTCCACTGCAGCTTCAAGCTGTGTAACCGATGCCATCACAGCTTGGAGCTGAGAGCGGAGTGTCACCAACTCGGCTCACAACTGTGCACAACAGTCTCACTCCCTATCTATACTAAGGACCGTGGAAACCTACACTGGTAAGACAGACATACTTACAGATGCATACTGCGTAACTCTACTGTAGTCCCTAACAAAAATGCAAGAACTTTGTTTAATAAATGAGATTAATATGCAGAGACTCAAAAACTGAACTACCAAAGCACTCAGATGAGACTTAATAATTTGCCCCTCATTAGAAACTTATAATATGTCACAAAATCGGTTTACTTTCTGATGTAAACAAAGACATGAGAACTGTGTCAATTAGAAATTAAATTAACCCACAGAAACTCAAGAAACTAAACTATCAAAGCACATAGATGAAATTATATAATCTTTTCCCGGTTAGCAACTCATAAGTCACAAAGCTGCTTCTGTCTCATCTCACTGATTATTCTGCTAATATTGGGCTCAAACTCTTCCCCACATATTTTCAGCACATTTCCTTAATTGAGTAAGGTATAAGATGTTTGATTGTTACCAGGTATTTATCTTTCCACAAGCATTTTGATTGTTTATGTATAATAGAGAAATGAAGTACTTAGTACTTGTATATTATTGTCTCATATCATTAAAGAGGCTGTGATCTTGAACATTTTATACATGGTGATTTGCAGGTTAAAATGATTTTTTTAAATGGGAATCGTAATATTTGATTTAACCTTTGAAAAGAGTGGCGAAACGTGACATTATTCGAAGCAATGGCAAGGTTCAATGAAGGTCAAATAAGCAAATACGTTTTTAGTTCTAGTAGGGATTAACTCGGAAAAGAGGAGGGCTACAGCAATATACTGTGGAAGGAGCATAAGCAGTCGCATATCGTTACCAAACTTAGAGGTTATTTGAAGGTTGAGTTTTGTTTCATGGAAATCCCTATTTGTGATGTTAGATTTGGAAAGAGTGAAGAGAGATTTCAACTTTAAGTTTTAATTAATGTGTTTATTGGCAAAAATAAATGTATCATAATGTGTAATGTTATTTTGACATTTACAAGTCAGAGTAAACATAAATAAAATGTAGATCATTGATTTAAAATTTTCTGAGTGAGTCCCCTCACTTCTCATTCCCTGGAATGTCCCTCCAGTTTGTATGTAACATTGTGTTTTGCTGTATACCTCCTCTGTTCCTTGTTAATCCGTACTAGAAATAAAAACGTATTTGCTTATTTGACCTTCACTAAGCCTTGGCATGACATTGAATAATATATCATTTTGTACATCAAATGTCCCACTCTTTTCAGACCTTGAATCAAATATTAGGTCATATGGCCAGTAGCAGGAAAGTCTGACCATCTTTACCACCTACAACGTTTAGGTAAAGCATTTTCTTTTATCTCATCTCGATCCCGACATGTACCAATTGATTAAAATGGTTGAGAGAGAGAGAGAGAGAGAGAGAGAGAGAGAGAGAGAGAGAGAGAGAGAGAGAGAGATGTACTGACTGCTTCATTAAACATCTTTGACAGTTTCTACAGTGGTCCTATCTGTAGGAGATACATTTCGAGTCGACGTCTCGTTCGGCAGGTACGACGAAGGCAGCATCATGGTGAAAGTGGGACGTGAGGAGCCGGCAGTGTCAATGGATGCCAACGGCGGGAAGATAATCTGGGCGCGCCACTCGGAGGTGCAGCAGGCGAACCTGAAGGCGCTGGCCGAGGGTTCGGAGGTGAAGGACGGCGAGCGGCTGCCGCTGGCTGTCAAGGACCTCGGCTCCTGTGACATCTATCCCCAGACCATCGCCCACAACCCCAACGGCAGGTGCGGCAGTCTGCATTACCCGATAAGAGAGAATCGGCTACTCAATTGCTTTTATCTGTGGTGGTCCTACACGAACTAAAGTCTACTAGTTTTTGTGTCGATCTCGAGTTTATCTGCAGGGGACTTCGAACAACTTGTGGAATCCGCACCGTGTCGAATTGCTGCACTGTGCAGGGCAAAAGGTGGCCTTCCATTTCTACTGTGACTTCAGCTGTTGAAGAATCTAAAATTTTTGTTGTTGTTGTGTTGGTGGTAGTGGTTGTTGTCTTATCATTGTCTCCAGTCTGAAGAATACAGCTCTCCACTTAGTGTATCTACATAACTCCTGAAACCTACACGTACACCTGCATATATACTGTGCAAACAACTACAAAGTGCATGGCAGGTGGTACCACATGTAAGGGTTGTTTCCCAATCTATTCACAAATGGGGGAATAATGATTGCTTAGATGCCTCTGTGTGTGCTGTGATTATTCTAACTCAAACCAGCTTACTGTAGTCAAGCTGTGGTCTCCTCCTACAATTTTCAATTCCCCACCCCCCACACCACCACCACCAGCACAATCACAACCACAACCACCACCACTTCCCTTAACTACCAGAACGTAGTGTTGTGTGTTGCTTCAGGATGTGTTCTAACACTGATCCTTTCTTTTAGTCATGTCGCACAATAAATTGCCGAAGTCTTACTTATGTAAAAGGCTAGGCTACTGACAAATACTTTCAAAGAAGATTTTGTAACAATAAAATTTATATTCAAACAGTTAAAAATCCAGGACAGAATAATGACACTATTATGAAAAAGATGGTTGCTGCTCAGCTTATAGCAGAGATGCGTGCTCACAATTAGCGTGCGACCCGCGCGCGCGCGTGCCCACACACACACACACACACACACCTGCCAAGGCCAGACTGGCCTCAGCAACCTGAAACAGTGGTCATTTGTGTGTGTGTGTGTGTGTGTGTGTGTGTGTGTGTGTGTGTAGGTCATCGTCATCTAATTCGGAAGAAGGCCTTTTGGCCAAAAGCTAACTTGCTTAACAATCTTTTTGTTGTGCCTATTTGTGACTCATCATGTCCGCTGTATAGTAAGTAGCAATCTATCATTTTTGCAATATTGTCAAATTATATTCCATGCTAACAGATTTATCTTTTTCAGAAAAGCATTTTTGCTGTTGCCAGTCACCATTGTACAGCCTCATTATTTCTGCTGGCAACAGTTATTTTGCTACCCAAATACCAAAGTTTATGTACCATTCTCATTTCTTAAATTAGTTTTCTTAGTGTCACGTGACTTAGACTACAGTCCATCACCTCCCCCTGTCCCCTCATTCAGCCGTGTCTAAAGTCTACATTCCTGTGCTGCCTCAGGCACGATTACAATGTCATTTCTCCTCTGTGGAATTTACTTACTTCTGTAAATTTTGCTTGGTTTGCTTTATTCCGTGCTTTATGTGCAGCTTGAATAACAAATACAACTGTAACATAACAACAAAAGGTAGCTGAAGTGAGCTGAGTACTTTCTGTATATTTACACGAGCAACCGATCAGCTGCCTTCCTTAACAGCAATTGAGGTGATAATTTCCATATAGTTTAAAGTATCGACAGCTGTTGTGGAGCCGACCAGAGTGGCCGAGCAGTTCTAGGCACTACAGTCCGGAACTGCGCGACCACTACGGTCGCAGGTTCGAGTTCTGCCTCGGGCATGGATGTGTGTGATGTCCTTAGGTTAGTTGGGTTTAAGTAGTTCTAAATTCTAGGGGACTGATGACCTCAGAAGTTTAGTCCCATAGTGCTCAGAGCCATCATAACCATTTGAGCTGTTGTGGAACGTTCATAAAATTGAAATCTGTATATGGTATTTGTACCTACTACTCGCAGTTCATCAGTAATTTGCTTCACATGTGCTAGTTTGTCTGCACTACATAGACTTCTATTTTAGTTGCCAAGTTAACTATTCCCAAAAGTCATGTCGTGGGATTCACTAACCTGCCCCTTTCATTCAATCGGTATTTCTCCTCCCCATTACTTTGACTAAAGTTTCTGGGAGACTTTTCTTCTTTCCTGTATCTGTTTGGGATCTCCTCATTTCATAATGTACATGACAACTTCATTTTGGTTTTGAATGGCTCCAGATTTTTTCCTACACAACAGTTACGAAAAAACCCGTAGTCGTGCTGACAAGTTATTTTGGGAAGTCATTGAGAGGGGTGTCACTGAGTGTAGTCGTTGGAAACTGCTGTGTACCTGGCAGAGAAAGCATTTTGGGTGCTAGAATTTGCCCACTGTCTGTCAGTGCTGAGCTTTCGGAGAGCTGTGACAGTTTACAACAGCATAACGAAAAGGTTCGAGGAATTCGCGCAGGTCGGTTGCTTGTACAGTGCGAAATGTTAATCGACTGGTCTTGTCAGACACTAGACTGTGTTAGGGGCGTGATGTGATGTTGGCAGGTTCCACGAGTCTCTCTGTTGAGCTAGTGCAGAACTGAACATCCCTGAGCTGATGGTGTGGAAAGTCCTTTGTAAGTGTTGAAGAGTGAAGCCATACAAATTGCAGCTCCTGCAGTCCATAAACTGTGACAGCAATTTTTAATCTGCCAGGAAGTTCCATATCAGTGCACACTCCGCTGCAGAGTGAAAATCTCATTCCCTATCCTTTGGCTAAGCCATGTCTCCGCAATATCCTTTCTTTCGGGAGCGCTAGTCCTGCACGGTTCGTAGGAGAACTTCTGTAAAGTTTGGAAGGTGGGAGACGAGGTACTGGCGGAAGTAAAGCTGTGAGGATGGGGTGCGAGTTGTGCTCGGGTAGCTCGGTCGGTAGAGCACTTGCCCGTGAAAGGCAAAGGTCCCTAGTTCGAGTCTCGGTCCGGCACACAGTTTTAATCTGCCAGGAAGTTTTCATATCAGCGCACACTCCGCTGCAGAGTGAAAATCTCATTCTGGAAACTATTTGCTCGATCTGCAGGTCTGCATCGATACGCAGGACCTTTTCAAAAGCGACTTAGAGGGCAAATTAATCTTCAGTTATGAAGCCATTTTTTATCTTTATAGAAAATTCAGCTGACACAACACCCACATGTCGGGAATGAAGAATCCGTATACAACTGTCAAACCTGTCGGAGATTTTGAGAAAGTTAATGTGTCGTGTCATGTACGACAACAGTCTGCGGACGAGAGAGAAGTGAACAATATCAGTTATCTCGACATACTGTAATTGTGGCTCGTGCCACCACTCGCAATCGACAGTAGAGATTTTACCTCCATAGTACGTGGCACCCCTCCACATTTCTACAGTCCCGTACGAGATCACCTGAAAGAGACATTTGCCACGTCGCCAGATAAGTCGGGTCACAGTCTCTCACTTGGGGCTCCTCGAGTGGCCGCCACAGTCGCCAGATTTGACATCTCGTAATTTGTTCCACTTGTGGGGTTACATTGTGGATAGCATTTGTTTCGCCTGTGCCAAGGAACGTCAAACATTTGCACCACTTCATTGCAGCAGCTGTTCTTACCACCACTCCCGATATGCTAGATTGCACTATCCTTTAGATGTATGCCCTGTCACAAAGGGTGAACACAAAGAACATTTATAAATACTTTAAAAAAAATTGAGAGTTTGTTTTTCACATTCTGTATAATTTGTTACATTGTTCTTAGCCAGTTGGGTGTACCGATATTGTGAAATATTTACTACCTCAAAGTTTCTGCCCACTCTGTTTTTCTTCCACACATTGTGTACTTAAGATTAATTCTGTATCAACATTTGATATTGGCAGTGTCGTTTAATGTACTCGTGAGCAGTTTTCACTGACTGTCTGTCGGCAGAGCATTTGTAACTCGATCCCCGACACAGTAGTGACCGTCGACTGCTTCCTCCGCAGGTTCGTGGTGGTGTGTGGTGACGGCGAGTACATCATCTACACGTCGATGGCGCTCCGCAACAAGGCGTACGGCTCTGCACAGGAGTTCGTGTGGGCCCAGGACTCGTCGGAGTATGCGACCCGTGAAGGCAGCTCCACTGTCAAAGTGTTCAAAAACTTCAAGGAGCGCAAGGCTTTTAAGCCCGAGTTTGGAGCCGAAGGTAATTGTATCTTTGTGCTTGGTACTGTAACCACAGTTTGTTCTTCAGTATGATCAGTAAAGCCTCTGATTTAGTGTAGTCAACTGCCAGTTGTCATTCGTGCTCCCAAACGCCCATTTTATTTGACTGCAGTGTATAACGAGATGGTACAGTACGTACAAAGCTGCCGTATTCACCCTGCTGTAAGACGAGGTTTGTTTTTCTAAACTCCACATTCAAAAATTACAGGATTATCTTACATTCACAGGCACCGGTCTCTGTTTTTATGTCGTGTAACGGCTTAACGTGGCGGATGTCTTACATTAATGATATGAATATAACAGAGGCAAACATTCCACGTGGGAAAAATATATCTAAAAACAAATGTGATGTGACTTACCAAATGAAAGCGCTGGCATGTCGATAGACACACAAACATATACACAAAATTCAAGCTTTCGCAACCGACGGTTGCTTCGTCAGGGAAGAGGGGAGGAGAGGGAAAGACGAAAGGATGTGGGTTTTAAGGGAGAGGGTAAGGAATCATTCCAATCCCGGGAGCGGAAAGACTTAACTTAGGGGGAAAAAAGGACAGGTATACACTCGCGCGCGCACACGCACACGCGCGCGCACACGCGCGCGCGCGCGCGCGCGCGCGCGCGCACACACACACACACACACACACACACACACACACACACACACACACACACACAAGCAGACGTTTGTAAAATGTCTTACATTTGCGGATGAAGCTTAGGTATATGAGGTCACACGCAGGTTTTATTTGACAATTTCGTTAGGGTGGGACAGGGAGTAGTGGCACCAGTTTTACCGAATGTGGAGGCAGTAGTGGCGAGCGGGCAGCAAATTTAGCTGTGCTGCTGACCGTGGGAATGCTTCCTGCATATCGTGCTCTTCGTGAATGTGTACGGTGTGTAAAATGTAGTTCTCTTCAATTCAAATAAACTGACTTAAGAAATTGGCAAATACTCAGCAGTAGCACACATTTCTACAGAGACAAATTAATTCTCACGTAGATTTGTTTGGCCAGAACACCTTAATTGCAGCGTAATAAGTGAAACACAAGGTTCAACAACACACTGCTTACCAGCACTGTTGATTTTTAATGTTAGCAACAAATGATGTAGTGTACTGTTAGCCTGAAGTGGTCCCATTTCTGCTGATGCAGAACTAAACAGCCTAGATGATAACATTGTTGTTGTTGTTCTGTTTTACTAACCCAGTAAGACTAAGAAATTGTTGCAATTGATAACGGATGAAAATCACAGACGTGACCCTGTTGAGAAACATAAACTTGAAAGTTGGTTCACGCAGACAGCACAAAACTAGTTTTGAGTTAATGGTTATTCGTGATGCAGAGGTGACAAACAACCAGAGAAAATGTGCCTGGCGACTCTTAGGACAGACACCTGGTATATTATTTTGAGCATGTGATGATTTACACCTTCGAGAAATTTTTGGAAAATGGTGGTTTGCACATAGCTGTATTGTTACTTTATTAAATAACCATATTCTGTCAGGAACGAATGATCCTCAGGCATCTATATGCCATGAAAAAGACCAAAAGCTAGCCACAGTTAATAACCACAAAAACAATGTACTTCTCAGCATTCTTGAACTGTTGTGTGCTTACAGTATGACATCATTAATCCAATGGATGACAAATCACATCTATTTGCAAGTATCATGCCATAAATAATATATTAATTCCAACTGTAATACTGCACTTCATACAGCGCACAATATGTAATGGGGCAAAACACCTATCAAGACTGAAGCGGCATGCATTTTTCAGTCGTAAAAGCATATGCAAAGATGTTAGAATTGTAACCACAGGTGCTACACAGGACAAGTGCATTATTTTTTAAAAAATAACAATAAAAATAAAAATATCTCAGGTACGAAGTAGACTTGCGGTAACATTGGTATCAGTGACTCAGCCAGCAAATTAACGGAACTAAGTGTAACAATGAGGACATTATTATACCAACAGAAAGATTGAACACATCATTTTGTCATACCAAATAAAATTTGCATTTAATGTATGGCTTTGATGCATTATATCATAAAATAAAATAAAACGTGTAGGGGACTGAATGTAGTATCATGTCGAACCCTGTCAACATTTGTAAATAGTTTATAAAGTTGTTATTTTATTTTTATAACTTTAGAGATGCCTGATAATGTGAGAATTGAGTACTTTATTCCTTGGTATCATACTACTGTAACAACATTCTCAAACACTGTAAATATCTGAAGATTAGAAACTACTGAACAAATATGTTAAGTTTTAACTGGAACGATGAGTTAACAGTGTATGTATCGTAATTCTGCTGCAAGTGCACCAATCATATTGTTTTCTTATATTATAAAACAATGGAAAATCCAGGATGGAATGTAACAAAGGCGCTACCCACCATATAGCAGAGATGCTGGGTCGCAGATAGGAACAACAAAAAGATTTTCACAGTTAAAGCTTTTGGCCAATGGCCTTTGTCAAAAATAGACACACACACACACAAACACACACACACACACACACACACACACACACACACACACAACCACTGTCAGGGACTACCCTGTTGCTGAACACGCTGCCAGACATGATATCCTTCATTTGAATGACTGCTTCACAGCCTCCGCCATATGGTTCCGTCCCACCGACACCAGCTTTTCTGAATTGCGCAGATGGGAACTTTACCTGCAATACATCCTACATTCCCGTAACCCTCCTGGCCTCGACCTTCGTTAGTCGCTGTGCTCACCCATCGAGCCCCTTCACGTTTTATAGATGGTTTTAAAAAGTTGATCCCTCCTCTCCCCATGTGAGTTACCAAACATTTTGTCATCTCAAACGATAGTGGACGAGAATGTTTGCTGGGAAGAGGAAATGGGTATAATAATTTACAAATTAACCTGCCACAAAGGATAATACAGTTGTTGACAATTAGTTTTGTTTTGTTAATTAAGAAAATATTCCAGCATTTGTCTATCTTGTTTCGTCAAAGAAAGATAAATTTTGATTCTCTGTACATAAATAAATAAAGGAAGGACTCGTGATCCATTCCTGAGTGGTAGGCCAATATTTTGTTTTTTTGAGTCGTGCATGAGATTTGAATCCTCAACGGCACCCATGTCACCACCAGCGCACAGAATAATTAAATGCCGAAAGGCTCTTTTATTTGACAACACTCCTCGCACACTGTCACTTTGTGGGCAAGGTTTCTTTCTAATTTCGAAGTTAGATTCTGCACAACAGAATCTGTGTAGTTTTAAAAAGTTGGTATTTCTTCATATTGTTCGTAACTGTGTAGTAGTTGCTGCCTGATAGTACATTTATCCCTGTCATCAGTGAGATACTTACTGGGAGCACGTAGCATCTCTTTGAAACTTGAATTCGACTCTGCTCTCCATAGTTTGCAAACCGTGCTCTCGCGTAACTTTAATATATTGACTGTGCATCCCATCGCCTCTTCACTGCTGCAATAAATGCCTTGTCTTCCTCACTCTACCCAACATTAATCACGTAAACTGCAAATTGAGTGTGACAGTACCTAGTCACGTGACTTGAGTTAGTTACTGCTATTGCCGCTTTGCCTTGCTGAGTAATAGGAGGCAGTGCAGACTGAATGTTTACTTTGTCCATTGTGTTTTGTTTTCTTCTCGAGTAGCAGAAACGCCATACTTTCCTCCTATGACACAGCTGACTTTCACACTGTTCAAAAAAATTTCGGCAATTATAGATTTTTTTTGCCCACACTGCCTGAAAAACAAGCGAAGCACCGAGAAAGGGAGGAGGAGATGAAATGAAACATGGGATGGAGTGTATGTGACATTGCAGTAATTACGAACTCCAGTCAAATTTAGAAAGAACTTTGCGTGTTGACACTGTACTCTCTTCGGTCAGGATGTACGCATTGGTCAGGTAGGGAAGGTTGTCGTAACTTGTCCCGCCCTTTTCCGAGTCGAACTGCCCCTCGATTTTCGTGACAGGCTTGCTATATACCAGATTCTAGATACTGGCACTCGGATAGAGTTGATGTCGGGGCTGGTCCTACGTATGTTCTATTGAGGACAGATCTTGGAATCTTGCTGGCCACGTACAGTTTTCACAGGGATACGTGATGAGAGTGAACGAGTGTTGTCCTGTCGAAAAATGGCACTGCAATACTCTCACAAGAAAGGCAGCATGTGAGGATGCCCGACGTCCTCGGTGTACTGTAGTGCACTGGGAGTTCCCTCGATCACTGCTGGTCGTGACCTAAAGTCGTACCCGACGGCTCCCCTCACCAAGACACCGCAGTAATACTGTCTCGTCTCTCCAAAATATTGGAAGAGTGGGGCCACTCTCCAGGTCACTACCAAACTGACGGTGGTCATTTGTGGTAGTTCAGAACTGCCAAACACGATGTGACGTCATTCGTCGGCAGTGTGCGCTTTCCGGTCACGGAAGCACTCCGAACACAGCGGTTTGTGTCGTGGTGTCGACGCCAGCCTACGCCCGAGACAGTATTTCCGCAGTCCGACTGCTGCCAGTATCTGGCTGACGGTGTGGGATGACAAAATGTCGCACTGAGTCCATTACTCATTCTCAGGTAGCAGGCACAGATGTGGAGGTGGTGCGATGTGCGCATTACACAGTACAGTTATAGTCTCTTGTTGCGGTCGGACACGATTTTTGACGCTGAGTACGGCTGCCCTCACATTCGTGTGAGTCCAATATTGGTGACTGTCCAACCCGAATGCCCTGTGAATCTACCGTATTTACTCGAATCTAAGCCGCACTCGAATCTAAGCCGCACCTGAAAAATGAGACTTGAAATCAAGGAAAAAAATTTTTCCGAATCTAAGCCGCACCTGAAGTTTGAGACTCGAAGCAGAGAGAAAAGTTTTAGGCCACACCTCCAACTCGAAACAAAGTTGGTCAATTGTAATATGAGACACAATTTAGGTCGAATAAATGACGATACAGCTACAGTAGTTTGGTTGTCGTAAGCTTAGCAGTTAAGCTTTACCAGGTAGGCATTGCTATGCGTCAGGCGCTCCGTCCGTATTTATACGGGTACCCTTCCTTTTTCACGTGCTTCGTCTGGTTTGAATTGATTGCTTATTTTTCTTTCATCTGATAAGTGCCGTTCTCTTTGTTATAGGTGTTTACGTCACTCTAAGCTGAAAATGCATTACTGTACTGTGTCACACATTGTTCGTCGCATTCTGATAATGAGTGTTTACGGCCTGTCGCCGCTCGCGGCATGGGTTGCTTTTGTGCGCGCTACCGCCGCTTAAGATTTAAAAAAAAGAAGAGAGAGGAATCGTCTCATTAGCGAAACAATGGCAAGAGACTGCTATTTGTTGTTACTTACACTGCTGCTTTCTTTGATAATGATCAACAAGAACCAAATAATAGGCTGCGTATGATGCAAGATGTTCTGAACGAGAGTTTAGCGAAAACTTTTCTCCGTTTGAAAATCTTTGCAGACGCCTCTTTAGTAATTATATTCTGCACAGAAATTAGTCATCTTAGATTTAAAAATCTAGTCAATTCCCGTGCTTCAATTCTGACTGTATCACTATTAGGCATAAGAATAATACGAATATAAACATGACATGATATGTATATTCTTCCGCGTTTGCTGTTGTTGCACTCTAGTTTCGTAGTTTATTGGGCAGAAAGGATTTAAATGACATAGCAGCAAACACGAAAGAATACACGGCAAAATGTTTATATTCGTATTATTCGTATGGTGAAGAGAATACTGCGTGTATTCACAATTCATAAAAGTTCCTATTAGCAACCATCTCTTCTCACAGGTAGGAAAAAATTCAGAACGTAGAGTTGGCCATGTTGACAAACATCCCAAATGGTCTTGCCAGTCGGATTTTCGTAGTACATTGAAATGCTGCTACATTCGAAGATGAACAATACGGAATCTGTATTTACTTCGTTGGATAATGTATGAAGATGAAGTGGTCGAAACTCGGGGCGGAGAAAAAAAAAAGCTTGTCTACCACCTCCTCCTCCTTTTTTTTTTTTTTTTTTTTTTTTTTTTTTTTTTTTTTTTTTTTTTTTTTTTTTTTTTTTTTTTATGCTTCGGCTTGGATTCGAGTAAATACGGTAGATATTGCAAGACTGGGACCGTATAATTAAATGGAGATCCACAATGAGGCCCCTTTCAAATTTTGTCAGGTCCTTATTACAACATCTCACATGATCACTGGGCAGCTCTGTGTCATTCAGTGATAGCACACCTGATGCTACTCACACCTCTTGTATACCCTAAGCTTATATGTAACTGTATTTTAATTATGCCTGTCTGCAACTTAACATTTCATCTTTACAGTAAGTAGCAATTTATCTTTTCCCACATTGTTTATATTCCAACCTGGAGATTTCGTTGTTTTATTTATCCCGCTTCTAACTTATGTACCGAATTTGACTGGAAGTTTTGTATGTGTTTCTGAGCTATATTGACCCCCAGCCCCCAACACATACTGTTTTACTATTTTGCGCTGGGTATTATCAGAAGGGCTACGTTATGTCACGTAGTTCAGTGCTGAAGGATGAAAGTTAGGTTATAAGATACCACCTGTCTTACATTATTAGGGTATACAATACTACAAAGTGGGTGGGGCTGAACAAATCATTAAAGAGATCATTAGAGAGCTACAAATGAAAGTGTGGTTTTTAATCACCAAATCAAAATAAGTAATGAATGTTGTATGGCTCTTTTTTTTTCTCAGCACTCTTAAGAAGTTAAAGAATAGAAAAAAAAATGTCATCCAGACATTTCAAAACATCAACAAATACTTACTTTGGGGAAAATTGATATGTGTGAACTTGATCATCAATATTTGGAGGGCAGCACATACTGACGGATTACTTTGTTGCATTTTGTTTTGTTTTCGAATAGCAAAAGCACCACACTGTTTCACTGTTATAAATAAAGATTCTTTTTTAATTTTTTTTTAGTAGTAAAGTTTTGTTTTTATTAAAGTTTCATCTATATGTGGTCTTTTGTATGAACAGTGTGGGCTTTTTCTTTGTCCAGGTATTATAAAACCTCAATCTTCTGCTTTCAGAGATTTGACTTTTTTGGGGAAAAATTGTCATACAAAAATATTCATGTCATTCTGTAATTCTTGCACTGTCATGAAATCAAATCGAACTAAACGTGATGATGACAAGAAGGGCAAAAAAATGAAAAAGACAGATAAACACAAAATCCAACATCACCAGTAGTATTTCTGTACTGCATTCATAGCAATTATAAGTACCACCTCTGTACCTCTGGCATCTAGTGATAGCTTGCTTCACCAGCTATAGATTCTGTTTGTTGTGAGGGGCAGCAATAAATTGTAGTAAAATGAATGTGGTGCCTTTTAGGTGCTGTGGGAAATACACATACCACCAAATGACATCATTTAAAAGGCCATTGGGAAGTATGCTTGCCACCAAAGTAATTTGCTTGTGGGGTATGAAAATGTACTTACCACAAAAGAAATTGTTTACTGCACTCATGAGAATATGTTGTATCACCTGCTGATGTGCCTCACATCTTGTAGAACATTGTACCAGGTCTATATAAGTGGCTACAGTGTCGGTTTGTGATTGTCGTGAGATCACCACTATTGTAATTTTTGAAGTAAGAATGCATTGCTTTGTTTCTACAGCATATAACGGTGGGAGTTGCTGCACATTGATATACTGCTGGAGCAAAGAGAGATCACAAAATTTTTAAATTTGGTGCATAGCAAGTGAGTTTTTACAGACATCTAACATCATCAAGAGAGTTAAAGGATTTTGTAGTGGCCACCCATAGCAACTCACAAACGGGCAGTGGGAAGAATACTTATAGCCATAGTTTTTGGTCCTGAATCACAAAAAGTAAAATTAAATATAGTCAGTTGATTACAATTCTGATTTAGGGATCGTTCAATAACGGATTAGGAAATCCAAGAGAGCACTTATAGTGCTGAAACAGTTTGCTGGTAGTAAGTGCCATCTCCTGCTGGGGCAGGTAAAGTTGCAGCTGTGTCCATCATGTGATTTCTTTGTCCCAGTTCATTGACGCAACAAGCTCGTGATTATTTTGCAACACCGAAAAAAATGACTTTCGAGCAGGATCAAAACTTCTGTTTCAGTGGTTTAACACTGAAACAGATCAAAGCTGAGTTGGATGAAGTTCACAGCACATCAGAACTGCTCACAATTTGGTAAAAGAGTTTAAGTGTGGCTGCCCACTGTAGTGGTTAAAAAAAGAGAGAGAGAGAGAGAGAGAGAGAGAAGAAAAGAAAAGGTTGAAAAGGTGGGAAGAAATGGTGAATAAAAAGGGGGTTTTAAAATCGTAAATGAGCGTGAAAAAGTGAAAGAATGAAATGCAAATCGGACTTTGTATTACAGAAAAGCTATCGGACTTCGTGATTCGGAAAAGCTATTGTTGGGGTGGTCTTTGTGGCGTTTTTGAGCAAAAGTTAAACCAATTTCCACTACAAAAATTATTGAAAAAGAACAGAGAATAACAAAATGTAACTGGCAGGGGGAAATGGCGTAGATAAGAGTTCATCCTTTACCATGTTAACATGTCTTCTCTCGTGCGGCGTCCAGGTCTTCAGAAATCTCCTACTTCATTTCTGCGTGAAAAGTCTGCTCCAAAATCTTGCAATTGTCCAGGAATCACTTATTTATACAAATTAAAATAATCTTGATACTGAATGCAATTTAATTTACTTTGCTACTTCCATCCTCCGAATTTCATAACAACTTCCACAATATGTCTACAAATTAAAATCAGATCAAGACTAGCAAATAAGTTTTTTTATGTCTGCATTAAGCTTCCGCTCTCGAGAGACAATAAAGTAACGGATAGAAAAACAAAAAAGAGTTACAATTTTAGTATTTTCTCTGCGATGGTATAATTTTTATCTGAGGGAACGAGTGTAGCGCGGCGAAATTCAAAGTTCCGCTACACCACCCACAAAATATGAACAGAGTTCTCAAGTTTGGTGGAGTGGCCACTGTCAGAATGATTGACAGAATCCGTGAAGTGGCTTTGAGTGATTGACGTATCAAAGTGCAGGAATTAGTTGAGGCCACAGGCATATCACACGGTACAGTATTTTTAATTTTACCAAAAAAGTTAGGTGTGAAAGAAATCTAGGCAGGATGGGTGCCGCATTTGCTCTCGTAAATGCGACCGTGCAGTTGACGCCGAGGCTGTTTTGGCACTTCTCGGTCAAAATCCTGCCAGGTTTTTGCGTCAGTGCGTAGCTGCGGATGAAATGTAGATACACTCCCGCACTGCAGAGACTCAGGAACAATTGTAACGGTGGGTTTTTGAAGGTGAACAGGCTTCGAAGAAAGCAAATACTGTGGAATTGGCTGGCAAGGTAATGGCCACGGGTTTTTTGGGATTCACACGGAATCATCTATGGCAGTACTTGCAAAAGGGACAAAAAATATTGCAGAATGTTGTGATTACACCAACTGAGCGATGAAATCGAGGAAAAACATCCTCATTTGAAAAAGAAAAAGGTGATCTTCCACCGTGACAATGCAAGGGTCCACACCTGCGTAGTTGGAGTGGCCAAAACTGTGGAATTAAAGTTCAGATTATTCCAGCATCCACCATATTCACTGTACTTGGCCCCAAGTAGTTCTCCACTATCTCACCCCCTCCCCAAACTTGAAAAAATGGCTCAGTGGATAATGATTCATATAGAATTAGGTGCTCAATCACTCAGACAAATTATTATTTTGCATACCTTCTGAAATCCTACTTTTTGGGTGGCTTAAAAAAATTTCAACAGTGTTTGGGAAAGTGTATGGCATTAAAATGGGATTATGTTGAAAAACAAAAATAAATTTCCCAAAATAATTTGTTCTGCTATCTTTTCCTAAGAATGACCCTCATATGATGGAAAAAAAGATCATTTTTTGTGGGTCACTATTAAAATATGCACCCGTCAAAGGGTTAATGTACAGTACCATTTCCCCCCACTAACATCAATGTCAGGATATCCATTTTCAGAATATTCTTACACAGAATGTTTCTATTCTGTTTATGGTTTTTGTGAATGCTACCATTTCTTATGTTTCAGAGAAAGTTTTGACAGTTTCCTTTTTGATTCCAATGTGAATCGGTCTCAAATCTCACTACGGGGCTCCGAAATTTGCCCGCAGTAAGATTTTCGTAAAGTTTAACGGCAGGGGAATCGTGTGCCAACAGGCATCTTCGGCGGCTTCCTGCTGGGCGTGCGCTCAGTGACGGGTCTGGCGTTCTACGACTGGGAGACGCTGACGCTGGTGCGGCGCATCGAGATCCAACCGCGGCACGTCTTCTGGTCGGAGAGCGGTGAGCTGGTGTGCCTCGCCACGGAGGACTGCTACTTCATCCTGCGCTACGACGCTGCCGTCGTGGCCAAGGCCCGCGCCCAGCCCGACACGCCCGGCGTGTCGGAGGACGGCGTCGAGGACGCGTTCGAGGTCGGTCACACCTGTCGAAATTACAGAACTTGTAGTGTGCTTTTTAAGTTAGTCGGCACTATCAGCCCCTCTGTGCTGGGCACGCTTACTTCAAGTGTGTGAGAAGTTCTTCGCAACGAGGCGCGTGTGATTGTACGTGATGCCGTTAAGCCCGTGGCGAACGAGGCAAACTAGGAAACAAAAATCTTATTAAACAGCATACTTGAGAGGGTAGCGGGAACTGCTAGCTATTTCAGTCTTACAATAAAGGGACTAAGGGAGGAAAGGGAAATGGAGCCAAGTACAAGTAATTCCCAGGTGTTTGTTACGTGGATAAAGGAGCAGAAACTTTTGTTTTAAGTAATGTCACCAAATACGTAATTTCTACATTCCATGTTCTTTACATTACATAGTAAGTGTCTAGTAATTAGTTACTCTGCTACACTACATTTTTTATTCCTTTTTAGACTTGGATAGTGCAGTCGGTAATAATGGGAGCCTTTATAAGATCACTTTCTTGTCCGACAGTCTGTCTGCTAAGGCACCTTTTTCTCTGCTGTGGGCAGAGGGATCAAGTTGAAATTTATGCCAATTAGTAAAGTCTACAGACCCTTGGTGACGTAAAAAATTTAAGCTTCCAAGTCAATGCTATCGAAAGATATGGCCGTTTATGTCTCATACTTCGATATTCGCAAACTCACTCGTCCGAACCTACGGATGTACTATCTGTATGCACAATTAAGTTTGTACGGAACACTCAGAGCATCATACTTTCCCCATTTTGTGTGTGTGTGTGTGTGTGTGTGTGTGTGTGTGTGGTGTGTGTGTGTGTGTGTGTGTGTGTTCAATCTTTGGTCTGTGCGATTTTTTGTTAGTACTATAGTGCGAAATTATTGACTTTGAATGCTTATGTATATATCCTGTTAATACATTCATTTTCAGTCTCAAAAGCTCAGCTTTATGTCATAGTGACACTGACAAAAGTTGCCAAATGCCTTTAGCAGGGGTCGCTGGTAACATAGGCTGAAAGCTTGGTCACATTGCTTCTGATCTCCTCAATCAGTTTTTGCAAGGTCAAGGTGGTAAGGTTCGGTTACAATCTATTATATCAAGAACTTTAGCCCCTACTTTAACTTCCTTGTGCAGGATGTCTGCTACTACTCCTCCATTCCTCTGTGCCTGAAGACTGGTTTTGCATTGTACCTTTTGCTATTAAAAAAGAATGGAATGCATATCAGTGAGCTATATCTGTCTTGAAAAGAATGTGGCATGTACTGTTCACTCTTTCTTCAGTTATTGGAATAACAGATAACTCTTACAAATGTACAACATGAGTAGGGTAACGTTCTGTTACATGCTTGATAAGATTCGTGGTGACGTTGCAAAGTAACTTAAGAAACACTCTGTGCAACTTCGAATAATTTCAGCATAACAGACATGTATCGGTTAATCTTCAATGCTGTCCTTCAGCATACTTGCAAAAAACAAAGGTAAAATTTAGAATAAAATACTTTTAACATGTAAAGCACAGAAAGGTGGGCCGGCCGTGGAGGCCGAATGGTTCTAGGCGCTACAGTCTGGAACCGCGTGACCGCTACGGTTGCAGGTTCGAATTCTGCCTCGGGCATGGATGTGTGTGATGTCCTTAGGTTAGTTAGGTTTAAGTAGTTTTAAGTCCTAGGGAACTGATGACCTCAGAAGTTAAGTCCCATAGTGCTCAGAGCCATTTCAACCATTTGAACTAAGGTGGAAAGATATACATACACACATTTGCAAGCTGTCTCACCTATATTAGTATAGTGCATTTAAAATTAGTGGCAACTTTTGACATTTGGATCACCAGAGGGGATGTAACGCCATTGCCCAGGTTGCCACATTGTGCACAGCAAGTACCATGTGGTGTTGCTGGTTAGGTGTGTATCTGCGTTCGTCAACTCTCTTTGTAAGGTGGTGTTTTCTGGTGTTGAAGTGTTCTGAACCCATCAGGAATTGTGAAGGAGTATTTTGTGTTGGTGTTGTATTAATAACAACAGTGCAGCATGTCGGAACTGAGGTTTGCATTAAAAGTTGTCATCCGAGAACACATTCACCAGTTGTGAAGATAAGGTTCTGCTGCAAAATATTCTTTGGAATTTGACAATAGTAATGGACAGTGCACATACCACTCTCTTGTGACGGATAAAGCTCCAACAATGCAGTGGACGAAAGCAGGTATTTTTCTCCGAGTAGAAAGAAACGTTCCATTGTATAAAGTTGAACGTAGCATGTATGAGCCAGAGTCAGTGGAATGTGTTGTGCTGTACAAGCCCAACACTCCACTCTATCAGATAGACAAATTAGCTAACGCAAAGGGCACAGTTTAATCAGGGTTCCACTGTATCGTGCTCATTTAAATCTGACTGAGAATATATGGGCCTAGTTGAAAAAGTATACATTCAGTGAGATTGAAATACTGACGGAAAAAAAAAAAAAAAAAAAAAGCCATTACAAATGTTATGTCCACCACTGCCGATCCCAAGTCCGGGGCCTCATTTCGCAAGTGATGAGGAAGGAGGAGGGGGAGGAGTAACACCTCGTTAAAAAAAACCTGGGTCCATCTGGCTCCGGATGGTAGCACCCTGTAAGGGCCCCTGCCTAGGGTTACTAGGTGAAACCTGGTCAACGGTCTCAAAGGCGGAAGAGGAAGTTCAGATTCCCAACGGCAGAGAGAGCGGAAGAACTACCTCCAGGACTCACAATCTTGGTTGTACATTTTGTGGCCTTTGGGCCACACCCAAAATAACTTTCATCAATCATGGAAGTGTGTGATGTAAACTATTTTACCCCAGGTGGACGTCAGCAGACATTCGGATTCTGGGGAGTCTGCAACATTGCACAAAGACAAGTCGGAGTGTCTTGGAATCTCATCCAAATTTCAGTATAGGCAATCAACATACCTAGCAACTTTCAATGCTAACTCATTGTTGAAAACCGGAAAACTAACATCTAACAGATACGCTAAAGAACCACAACATACTCATAACAGCCATTCAAGAAACACGATACATGGATACGGATACCTTCGATTCCGAAGGTTTTAGGATATACAAAGGGAAAGTGGGACCGAGAGTAATGAAAAATGTACCACATCTTGGGACAGCCTTTATAATCAACAAACAAATCTTGAACTCAATAGTTGGCTTTGATTCCCAATCAGAAAGAATCTCAAGTCTTACATTCACAAGCACAAACAAAATCTACACAATTATCAATGCACATGCCCCTATAAACGAGGATAACAGGAAAAACAAAGAAAAAGTGGAGGCCTTTTGGAATCATCTAGATGACATTATTCAGAAAATTCCAGATAAAAACATCATCATTCTTCTTGGAGATTTTAATGCGCAGATTGGTAAAGAAAAAAGATATAAGAAAATAGTTGGAAACTATCCTGCACACAAGAGAACAAACAGAAATGGTGTGAGACTAATAGAACTTTGCCAAGCACACAATTTAATTCTTAAATCCACAGCTTTCAAGAAACTACCGCGAAGACAAAAGACATGGGTATCCCCAAATCCTAGCCTTGGGGAATTTCAACTTGATCATGTGGCAATCAAGAAGATCTCTAGCAAAGAAATCATGAACGTTAGGGTACTCAGGGGTGCAAACTTGGATTCAGACCATTACCTTTCTAAAATTATGTTCAAAGTCATCCCAAACAGGAAACGCAGCATGAAACAAATTAAGGGTCGGAAGTATAGCACAGAAAAGATATTAAAATCAGATGAATTCACAAAAGCAACAGAAACCATTCAGACACAAAGCTGGGGGGGATATCAAGGAAAACTTCATTACTACAGCTGAACGGATAGCACCTAACAAAAAAAGTAAAAAACATGCCTGGTGGTCGCTGGAATGTGATGCCGTCATTGAAACAAGGAAACAGGCATGGCAAAATTGGCAATCACAGAAAACAGAAGAAAGTAGACTGAATTTCATTACAGTTAGAAAACTGGTAGATAAAGATATAAAAAGTATTAAGAAGACACACGAAAACAAAACTCTCCTCCAAATTGATGAAGAATTTGCAAAAAACAACACAAGGAGCTTTTACAGAACTTTCAAACAAAGGTTATCAAGATACAAAGCACCCACCCTCCAATTTCGAGATGTAAATGGGACCATCGCTCACAACAACACGGAAAACTGCAAAATACTAGCAGGCTACTTCGAGAAACTCTTGAATTGTGAACCCATCCTTGAAAAATTTGAATCCATTCCAAACAACCGTGAGAAGCCGGATTCAGAACCACCGACGACTGAAGAACTACTGAAGGTCATTTCAGAACTTAAAAACAACAAGGCGTCTGGAGAAAATCAAATAGTGGCCGAACTATGGAAAAAGGCTGACAAAAATGCAGTTACATCCCTAAAGTGTGTTTTCGATCAAATCTGGAAAGAAGAAGAGATCCCCGCAGAATGGAGAACAGCTCTCATCCACCCTATCCACAAGAAAGGTTTGAAGACAGATCCCAACAATTACAGAGGAATATCACTGCTGGATATAACGTACAAGATTCTTTCTAAAGTCCTTTTGAACAGGGCAGAGCCGCAATTGGATCCGAAAATCGGGGCATACCAGGGAGGTTTCAGAAAGGGTAGATCATGTTCGGAACAAATACTAAACCTCAAAAACATTATGGCATACCAAAAATCAAGGGCAAAGACATACGTAATCTCCTTCATTGATTTCAAAAAAGCATATGATCCGATTGATAGAGAATCTCTGTTATCAGTTCTGGAAGAAATGGGTTTGGATAAGAAAACAACTAATATTATAAAAGCGACCCTTACAAATACATTTTCGAAAGTTAAATTTATGGGCGAACTATCAGAACCCTTTGAAATAAAAACGGGAGTGCGACAGGGCGATGGGCTCTCACCGTTGCTGTTCAATTGTGCGCTTGAGAAAGTAGTCAGGGAATGGAACACAAATATTAAGAGTGGTATAAGACTGGGTTGCAAAAAGAAGAACCTTAAAGTAAATTGCATTGCTTTTGCAGATGATATGGCCCTGTTTGCTGAAACAATGGAAGAAGCACGGGAGCAAATCCTTGAACTAAAGAAACAAGCAGCTAAAATTGGTCTTCACATCTCCTCTGAAAAAACTAAGATATTGACAAACATCAAGCACTCATGTAAATACCTCAAAGTTCAAGAACAGAAGATTGAAATAGTAAAAGAATTCAAATATCTCGGAGAATGGATTACTTGGAATGCTGGGGAAAGCAAAGCAATGGAATCCAGAAAAAATAAACTTGAATTGGCCTTCCAACTAACAAAAAATACATACAACAAAAAATCCCTTTCATGGGGGTCCAAAATTACACATTACAAGACAGTGATTAAGCCAGAAGCACTGTATGCAGCAGAAACACTTAACATGAATTTCAAAGGCCAAATGGAGAAACTTGAGGTAAAGGAAAGAAAAATTTTAAGAAAAATCATTGGGCCAAAATTTCAAGACAATAAGATTATATACATCAAAAATGAAACTCTCTACAAGAAAATTGAAAAACTTTCAGATTCTATGCGAAAAAGGAGAATAAATTTTTATGGTCATCTTCTCAGAATGAATTCCAACAGATTAACTAAACAAATCTTTGACTTCTTCCGTAACCGAAAAACGAAGCCCAACTGGTTTAAAGAAACTGAGAAAGACCTAGTGGAATTAAATATTTCAGAAAGTTCACTTATTGATCGAACTGCTAAATTAATTACTAAAGATGAAAACATAAGGTTCCAAGACAAATCCACACAAAAGTCCAAATCCTTCATCTCGGAAGAAGAGAGGAGAAGAAGATCAGAAAGAATGAAGAAATACTGGGCCCTAAGAAAGGAACAACGCACAAAGAAATGATTGATCCAGCATACCCCAAAGAGGGTGAAACGAAAGAAGAAGAAGAAATGTTATGCCACAGGACTATTCTCAAGTTGTCAGCAGTACCAAGAAAGTAGTTGAGGGGAGAGATTCCTGAAGGACTGTGACAAGTTTTGAGTTATAAGTAAATTCTCTTGTTGCCATGTTAGAAATCTGCTTCTTTTGCCAAAACACAGCAGTGTCACTAACTGTGGCTGCAGGTGAATATGCATTCTGGGTGTTCACAAATTTTTAGATTCAGAAAAACGTGAAAGTGTGAAATTAATAGCATCTGTTTTATAACAGTTATGCTAATCAACATATTTATACAACTACAGGCACTGCCAATAATAATAATAATAATAATAATAATAATACACATAACTTGTCAAAAAATAAATAAAAGAGAGAGAGAGAGAGAGAGAGAGAGAGAGAGAGAGTTGCTTTTGTGGAAATCTGTTGTTTTGTACATAATTAATTACACTTTAGGGCAAGTATGAAATAATGTTTAAGCTTTCGCTACTCTTTGTGTCACTCTTTTGTGTAAATAGGTGTCGTTTTATTTTTTCGGACAAATGTACAAGATCCCTAATACGTGCATTAGTCAACGAAGTAACTTCTGGGCTGACAACACATTCTTACCTTGTACCCAAACAACACTTTACACTTATTATATACTTATTTGTTAAATGTTCACTTGTAGAACTGCCTATTTGACCTCATAACTGATCTGGTCTTAGATGACCTAGTTCCTTTGCAACTAACTTTACCTGGTAATTTTTTTTTTTCTGTTGGCACTTAAAACAGATTCAACAGAGTTTGTGTTGACACTACACACTATAGCCGATTCTTGCACAGTAAACAAAAAACTCCAAACTCTAACTGCCATTTGTGGAAATGATTAAATCCAAGTAGTACTGTCTACCAACGTAGCCACTTGACTAGAATACAGATGAGGCACTGAGAATCACGAGGGCCAGGAGCACACCGTCGTCGATCCCACATTTGAGTGAATGTCAGAGAAACCGGTGAGAGCTTTTCCTGACTGTTCATTTATACAGTGTGGGCCTACGGCCCAGATAAATGTGATCCGCCGTAAGATCAACAGATATCAGAAGCACAAATAAATGCTACAGTCCCACAGTCGACCATGATGTGCTTTATGGTTCTCAGGGCTTCAGATGGATAACTGTATCATAAAATCCAAAAATTGATATGCTGTATCTCACTCAGAATCACACAAAATGGGTTTTTCTATCTGTATAACTGTAACGTCTGCTGATCTCCATTCTAATTTTTGTGTTTAGTGAGAGATTTTGCGTATCTGAGGAGTGATACCGTCTAGTGGGATTCGTGCCAAGTGAACGGGGAGAAAATTCTGCTGAAGTGCGTTGACATAAACTTGTAGTTGAGTGGTAAAGGGTAACTGTGCACACCGTGAACCCTTCACATTGTTTATCAAATCCAAACATACACGGCCCATAAGGCAGTTGTGTGTGTGCTAAAGCTCCTCAAAACGAGCACAACTGAAGTTGTGCTTGTGACCCTGATGCCAAGTTTTTTCACAGAATCTAGAGGACTAACAGTGTAACGTAGCACCATAGATTTAGTGCTGTGTATTTCACATTAATGCACGTGTGCCACGTTTAACAGCATTCGAAGAGAAATAACCGATAGAACACGGAGGTGTCAAAGTTAGTGTTCACGTGCTCTTGTGCTCTTCCACAACAACTGCCACTGGTCACTAGCATTCCGATGCAGTTGAAAAAGAAATTGCGACAGAATCCTGAAACAGTTTAATATTAAACTAGCAACTGAGGGCAGGACAGGCCAGTAGTTTATGAAAAAGACCATTCTCGACGCGTAACTTACACTATTGCAAACCCCACAGCAATTCTCATTTCACCAGCTATTGATGGTATTTGAAAATTATATTGTTTTGTTGACAAAAATCTGTCGTTGCTCGACTGTCGTGGTAGATACGGAAGTTGCGCATATTAGTCATTTAGCAAAATACTCTCCTCCTCGCGTGCTATCACTAGTCAAAATCTTGTTACGATATCTCGGATCATTTATATACAAAGACTTTGTGAACATTTCATTCTAGCTTTTTTGTTGGCACTTGCGTTCACGACAGAGTGCTATTTGCCTACATTCCGTTTTCTCGAGACTGGAGGAGGACAGTGATATCCTTCCAAGTTTAAAGAATACTTCAGTATGTTACCTATGTTTCATATGCAGCAGCATTCGACGTAACATGCACCAAAAGCAAATTCGTAGTGATCCTTATTTGCTAACTTTTAGAATTTCTTGCAGTAGTTCACCTAATGTCAAAATATCTGAATAACTATGACCATTAGCAATATGAAAGGCAGTTCATCGTGAAGCTGACGAAATAAGGTACAAGATGTGCGAGAATGAGAGTTGTTTGCTACGAAACAGTTTCTTTAAAACTGTTTGAGAAAGATTACCGAGCGGCCAGCTTGCGTGCCTTGCTGTTTGTGCAGGCGAGCGAGCCTTATGCATTCCACGCCGATAGGTCTGGCGTTACCGTCATTTGTTGACATGCTCAGCAAACGTTGGCAGCTACACTTCCTTCGACTTGCTCCGTACTGAACGGTCAAAAGTCGCAACTAATTTTAAATATAAGTGAATATTCCAGAACCTGGGGCATGGTCCCAATTGTAGGCAACCTATCTAATGGCTTCCATGGACAAAAAAGATTATTTTCAATGTTCCACATCATTATTGATCCGTTGTAAAAATTTAAAATACTGTCATAATCTACTCATCAAGAAGTGTAATATTATGTTACAAGTTTAACACAGTAACTTCAGTATTACCTGGTGAATAGCAGTCCATCCTTATCATAACATGGTCCTTAGTTTGGAACGTTGTTTCTCTTGAGAATGTGTAACTGACAGCTCTCAAATTCCATGTCTATATGGATTCGATATTTGACAGTGAAAGCGCTTATTGACATTTCACAGAATTTGCACATAATTTCAGACATTTACAAAACTTCTTCTCGCTGACACCCCCCCCCCCCCCCCACCACCACCACCACCACCACCACCACCACCACACACACACACACACACACACACACACACACACACACACACACACACACACACACACACACAAAATGGTTAAAGGAAAAAAGTTTCTCATTTAATACATTTTTGTTGTTCTTGCAATAAAGCTACAGTATTTGGCATGACATTTTCATTTATTACTTCTTTACTGCTGACTCTGCAGTGCAGTTTGCAGACAGTACCCACATATGCTACTGAATATATCTGTAAAACTGTGTAGTTGTACAACACACAGTTCATGAGATACTTCACAAACATTGAGACGAGATGCACGGAAACTAGCTTTTGCTTTAAATGGAGCAAAATTTACCCACACCTTATTCATTTAGTGTTTTGCTATGAGAATACTTAGTGACTTCCAACAAACTTTTAAGTATAATTTCATAACTTTTTCTAAACGTTTTCTCACTTACATGCTTGTAGTCAAATATTTAGCAAATCAGCTCATTCCTAAAGTAACCAGAAATTTGAAGCTATTTTATATGGGGGAGCTAAATTCCTTAAAGAATCGGCCTTTACTGGTGTAACAGAATCATTTCCCCACTTGTCCAAGAACACCAGTAAGCAGTAATAATAACTCACAGACAGCTTATGCCCACCTACCACAGCCCAAAAAAGAGGGACTACAGAAACTTTGTATGTCAAAATGCTACTTTCCTCGCTTGAACACAAATTTTTTTAGGTTATGTCTAGGCCTAAAATTTCCAGTACAGATTTTGCTTGTGTTGCATATGACATGCTGCATTGAATGTAGAAACGATACCAAACTGAGTGGGACAGCCACAGAATGTGCGTAATCTACACTGCGATATAAAGGTTGAACATTGTTACCAAAAAATCTCAAAGTTCTTGACTCATTTACTTCAAATTTTTCATAACACTCCAATATATATTCAGATGAATATAGGCTATGTTCAAAATGGCTGTGACAAACAAAGTGCTGTGCCGTGAAATTGTGCAGTTTTGTTTTATTTCTCACAGTGTTTTAACTAAGATAGCAGGGTGTTTAAACCATTAGACAAATTGTATCCCATATAGTTTCTACATTCTAAATCTTTATTTTTCATGTCTACATCTTTATTTTTCATGTCTACATCTTTATTTCTCAAATTAATGATATGAATATAATAGAGGGAAACATTCCACGTGGGAAAAATATATGTAAAAAACTAAGGTGCTGTGACTTACCAAACGAGAAAGTGCTTGTAGATAGGCACAATAAAACACACACACACACACACACACACACACACACACACACACACAAATTTCAAGCTTTCGCAACCCAAGGTTGCTTCATCAGGAAAGAGGGAAGGAGAGGGAAAGACGAAAGGATGCGGGTTTTAAGGGAGAGGGTGAGGAGTCATTCCAATCCTGGGAGCGGGAAGACTTACCTTAGGGGGAAAAAAGGACAGGTATTAACTCGCACGCGCACACACACGCATGTCCATCCGCACATATTCAGACACAGGCAGACATATGTAAATGCAAAGAGGTTGGGCAGAGATGTCAGTCGAGGCGGAAGTACAGAGGAAAAGATATTGTTGAATGATAGGTGATGTATGAGGGGCGGCAACTTGAAATTAGCGGAGGTTGAGGCCTGATGGGTAACGGGAAGAGAGAATATATTGAAGGGCAAGTTCCTATCTCTGGAGTTCTGATAGGTTGGTGTCTCCTCACTGACATCTCTGCCCGACCTCTTTGAATTTACACACGTCTGCCTGTTTCTGTATATGTGCAGATTGATATATATATATGTGTGTGTGTGTGTGTGTGTGTGTGTGTGTGTGTGTGTGTGTGTGTGTGTGTGTGTGTGTGTGTGTGAGTGTGAACGCGTGCGCGTGTGAGTGTATACCTGTCCTTTTTTGCCCCTAAGGTAAGTCTGTCCGCTCCCGGGATTGGAATGTTTCCTTACCCTCTCCCTTAAAACCCACATCCTTTCGTCTTTCCCTCTCCTTCCCTATTTTCCTCTTGCCTGATGAAGCAACCTTGGGTTGTGAAAGCTTGAAATTTGTGTGTGTGGTTTTTATTGTGTCTATCTACCAGCGGTTTCTCGTTTGGTAAATCACAGCATCTTTGTTTTTTATATATATTTCTTTCTCAACATAGTCATCCTGGAAACAAACACATTTCTCTGAAGAAGGAGGCCAGTTTGTTAATACTATCACTGTATTTCGTCGACGGAGCCACAACCTCGCCTCCACTTGCCGCACTTCGACACTACCGAAGAGAAGTCCTCGAAGGGGTTTTTTAAGTTTTTGGAAACGACGAAAATTGGATAGAGCCCGACTCTGGACCGTATGGAGAACAGTCGGTGACAGTGAACACGAGGCTGCAGATCTCGTGGCACTCGTGTGTGATCTGGCACTGTCGTGGTGAAGGAGAAGATGCTCCGTGGGCGGACAGTTAAAAACTGGATTATAGCACACTACTTGTCACACACCGACACAGTAACGTTACACACCGTGCTGCAATTACGAGCACTCTGGTGGCAAAGGGTGACGACTTGCAACAGCGAAGCGGTAAAGTCGACAGAGTAATACGTGTGACATGCAATATCTCGGCCGATATTGAGAACAGAATAAAAATTCGGAGATGTTGCTTTTCAGTATGCTTTCACAGTATCGAACAAAAATAGCACGTGTACTGTCACGTTTCCTTCCTCGTAGTTGGTTTTAACAGAATACGGGAAATTTGTGTTAATGGTTTATCAGTTTATGATAAGAATACTAACACAGAATCTGAATAATCCAAAACTTTGTGATCCTACCCTTTTGTAGATGAAAAGTATGTGAAATACTGTGATCGAGAGTACTGTCGCCATAGACCCAGGCCTCTCTCGTACCCCATTTAACAACAGATTTACTCGTTCATTTTAAGTGACTCCAGTTCCCAATCAGGGTTTCATTCACATTTACAGTAAACGAGGCTCGACGTCTGAGAGAGGGGGAAGAGGGCCGGGAGAGAGTAAATGGAAATTTAGAGAAGGGAAGGGTGAGGAGGAGATTAGGACATATATGCAGTTCCCATAAATATTTGGTAATTGCCAAGTTTGCGGGTTCAGTAGCGTAGTATAAGGTATCTCCTTTAAAACTTGTGGTTTGTAATAAAGTACTGTGAAAATCAACTGTTACTTTTCAGGGGACTGTAAATAATGATGTAGAGTGTGGGAAATAACTTTTTAAGTGGTAAGAGTTACGTACAGGATCCTCCTTGCATTTTTGTGGTTTATGTACGATATATAAACTGACGTGACAAAACTCAAGAGATATGCACGTATACAGGTGGGGGTAGTGTTGCTTACACTGTGCGTAAAAGGGCAGTACATTGGTGGAGCTGTCATTTGTACTCGGGCGATTCGTGTGAAAAGGTTTCTGACTCGATTACGGCTACACGACACAAATTGATAGATTTTTAATGGGGAACAGTAGTCGGAGCGAGGCGCGCGGGACACTCCGTCTCTGAAATCGTCAGGGAATTTGATATTTCACGATCGAGTTGAGAGTGTGTCGAGAATACCGTATTTCGGGCATTACCTCTCACCGCGAACGGCACAGTGGCCGAGAATACCACATTTCGTGCATTACCTCTTACCGGGGACGGTGCAGTGGCCGACGGCCTTCACACGACGACAGAGAGCACCGGGGTTTGTGTCGCACCGTCGGTGCTTACGGACGAGCGACACTGCCTCAGAATTGGTGTGAGGTGTATGACGAACGTATCTGTCGGAACAGTGCTGCAAAATTTGGCACTAACGGGCAATGGCGACGTACGACAGGTGCGAGTGTCTTTGCCGATGGCGCGACATTGCCTTCGGCACATCTCTGGGGCCGGTGACCGTACCGGTCGGACCCTAGATGACTCGAAACTGTGTACCGGTCAGTCGTGTCCCGATTTCAGTCGGTAAGAGCTGACGGTACGGTTCGACTGTGCCGCAGACCCCACGGAGCCTCGGACCCGCGATGTCGGCGAGGCACTGTGCGAGCTGGCGCCGGCTCGGTAATGGCGCGAGCTGTTTTTACGTGCAGTGGACTGATTCCTCAGGATGTTTGGGTACTTGGGGACCATTTGCAGCTATCGTGGACATCCTGTTCCCGAGCAGTGATGGAATTTTTATGGATGACAATGCATCTTGTTACCAGCCACAATTTTTATTATTTGGTTTGAAGAACAATTTGAGGCAACGGTTTGGCCATCGAGATCACCTGAAATTAGTTCCGTCGAATATCTGTGGGGCATAATCGGTAGGTAAGTTTGTACACGGAATCTTGCACCGGCAACACTTTCGCAGTTGTGGACGTCTGTAGTGGCAGCACGACTCAGTATTTCTGCACGTGGACTCCGAGCAACTTGTCGAGTTTGTGCCACATCGAGATGCTGCACTGTGCCGGACAAAAAGGTGTCCGACACGATATTAGGAGGTATCCCGTGACTTGGCTCACTTCAGTGTATATATGTATATATATATAGAGTGGAGCAGAGGAAACACGTGTTTCTTGAACTGCTAGTATGCGCTGACGGGAGGGGGTATTGACCTCGAATGAATGTTGGCAGACTGCCTATACAATGCAGTTTCAGTTGCTATGGAGCCTTAGGAGTGTAGAGCGTCGTGTGTTCGTTGTCGAGCAGTAATTTAGAAACAATGATTCCGTAGTCACAGTGCAAAGTCTTTTCTGTCAAAATTTTAGAGTTGGACGTCGAAGTGCAGTGCCTGTACTCGTATGGGTTGCAACATTTAGAAGTATTGGATCTGTGATGAAAAAGAAACCACCTGGTCTTCCCCGTTCAGTTTGTACTGTGGAAAATGTAGACCGAATGAGAACGGCAGTTCTCGCTAGTCCGAAATGATCGGCTAAACGACAGGCTGTAGCGCTGCATATGACACGTCGTTCGCTTCACTGCATCTTACGTGATGATCTTAAGTTTCACCCGTACGAGATAATGGTCATCCGGCAGCTTACTGAAGGGGATTTTGTGCAGCGCAGAGAGTTTTGTCACTTAATGGACAAAATTTTTACGGAAGAAGCAGATGCTACAGTCTTCGTGAACGATGAAGCACATTTTTATGCAGACAGTTATGTCAATGTTCAAAACTGTCGATATTGGGCGCTGCAGAACCCATGTGAATTACACCGAAGACCTCTCCACAGTTTAAAAGTAACAGTGTGGTGCTGCATTTCAAAGATGGGGATTGTTGGATCCTATTTTTTTGAAGAGGAAGGCACTGGAGTTATTGTGACATCAGTGCGCTGCTTTAAAATGTTAAAACAACTTTCTTCGTCCAGAACTTGAAAGGCGTCAAGTGAACATGAGAGAAGTGTGGTTTCAGCAGGACGGTGCCACAGCTCACACGATGAGAGCATCTGTGGAAGTTCTTCGACAAATGTTACCGGAACGTGTTATTTAGAGATATGGCGATGTTTACTGGCCCCCTCGCTCACCCGATTTGTCGATATGCGACTTCTTTTTGTGGGGATATTTAAAATTAAAAGTCTACATGAACAAGTCTTGCACAATTGATGATATGAAGAATTCCATTCGTCAGGAAAAACTTAATTTCCTAATTTTGTCGCCGTAAAGGTTACAGATATTTTTTAATCATATGAGCATATATGATGTTGTTGTTGTTGTTGTTGTTGTTGTCTCCATTCCTGAGACTGGTTTGATGCAGCTCTCCATGCTACCCTATCCTGTGCAAGCTTCTTCATCTCCCAGTACTTCTGAATCTGTTTAGTGTATTCATCTCTTGGTCTCTCCCTCTACGATTTTTACCCTCCACACTGCCCTCCAATCCTAAATTGGTGATCCCTTGATGCCTCAGAACATGTCCTAACAACCGATCCCTTCTTCTAGTCAAGTTGTGCCACAAGCTCCTCTTCTCCCCAATTCTATTCAATACCTCCTCATTAGTTATGTGATCTACCCATCTAATCTTCAGCATTCTTCTGTAGCACCACATTTTGAAAGCTTCTATTCTCTTCTTGTCTAAACTTTTTATTGTCTACATTTCACTTCCATATGTGACTACACTCCATACAAATACTTCCAGAAACGATTTCCTGACACTTAAATCAATACTCGATGTTAACAAATTTCTCTTCTTCAGAAATGCTTTCCTTGCCATTGCCAGTCTACATTTTATATTCTCTCTACTTCGACCATCATCAGTTATTTTGCTCCCCAAATAGCAAAACTCCTTTACTACTTCAAGTGTCTCATTTCCTAATTTAATTCCCTCAGCATCACCGGACTTAATTCGACTACGTTCTATTATCCTCGTTGTACTTTTGTTGATGTTCATCTTATATCCTCCTTTCAAGACACTGTCCATTCCATTCAACTGCTCTTCCAAGTCCTTTGCTGTCTCTGACAGAATTACAATGTCATCGGCGAATCTCAGTTTTTATTTCTTCTCCATGGATTTTAATACCTACTCCGAATTATTCATTTGTTTCCTTTACTACTTGCTCAATATACATATTGAACAACATTGGGGAGAGGCTACAACCCTGTCTCACTCCCTTCCCAACCACTGCTTCCCTTTCGTGTCCCTCGACTCTTATAACTGCCATCTGGTTTCTGTACAAATTGTAAATAGCCTTTCACTCCCTGTATTTTACCCCTGCCACCTTCAGAATTTGAAAGAGGGTATTCCAATCAGCATTGTCAAAAGCTTTCTCGAAGTCTACAAATGCTAGAAATGTAGGTTTCCCTATCCTTAATCTTTCTTCTAAGCTAAGTCGTAGAGTCAGTATTGCCTCACGTGTTCCAACATTTCTACGGAATCCAAACTGATCTTTCCCAAGGTCAGCTTCTATCAGTATTTCCATTCGTCTGTAAAGAATTCACATTATTATTTTGCAGCTGTGACTTATTAAACTGATAGTTCGGTAATTTTCACACCTGTCAACACTTGCTTTCTTTGGGATTGGAATTATTATAGTCTTTTAGAAGTCTGAGGGTATTTCGCCTATCTCGTACATCTTGCTCACCAGATGGTAGAGTTTTGTTAGGCCTGGCTCTCCCAAGTCTGTCATTAGTTCTAATGGGATGTTGTCTACTCCTGGGGCCTTGTTTCAACTCAGGTCTTTCAGTGCTCTGTCAAACTCTTCACGCAGTATCATATATCCCATTTCATCTTCATCTACATCCTCTTCCATTTCCATAATATTGTCCTCAAGTACATCGCCCTTGTATAGATCCTCTGTATACTCCTTCCACCTTTCTGCTTTCCTTTCTTTGCTTAGAACTGCATTTCCATCTGAGCTCTTGATATTCGTGCAAGTGGTTCTCCTTTCTCCAAAGGTCTCTTTAATTTTCCTGTAGACAGTATCTATCTTACCCGTAGGGAGGTAAGCCTCTACATCCTTACATTTGTCCTCTAGCCATCCCTGCTTAGCCATTTTGCACTTCCTGTCGATCTCATTTTTGAGACGTTTGTATTCCGTTTTGCCTGCTTCATTTACTGCATTTTTATATTTTCTCCTTTCATCAATTAAATTCAATATTTTTTCTGTTACCCAAGGATGTCTTCTAGCCCTCGTCTTTGTACCTATTTGATCCTCTGCTGCCTTCACTACTTCATCCCTCAGAGCTACCCATTCTTCTTCTACTGTATTTCTTTCCCCCATTCCTGTCAATTGTTCCCTTATGCTCTCCCTGAAACTCTGTACAACCTCTGGTTTAGTCAGTTTATCCAGGTCCCATCTCCTTAAATTCCCACCTTTTTGCAGTTTCTTCAGTTTTAATCTACAGTTCATAACCAATAGATTGTGGTCAGAGTCCACATCTACCCCTGGAAATGTCTTACAATTTAAAACTTGATTCCTAAATCTCTGTCTTACCATTATATAATCTATCTGATACCTTTTAGTATCTCCAGGGTTCTTCCATGTATACAACCTTCTTTCATGATTCTTAAACCAAGTGTTAGCTATGATTAAGTTATGCTCTGTGCAAAATTCTACCAGGCGGCTTCTTTTTTCATTTCTTAGCCCCAATCCATATTCACATACTATGTTTCCTTCTCTCCCTTTTCCTACTCTCGAATTCCAATCACCCATGACTATTAAATTTTCATCTCCCTTCACTACCTGAATAATTTCTTTTATCTCATCATACATTTCATCAATTTCTTCATCATCTGCAGAGCTAGTTGGCATATAAACTTGTACTACTGTAGTAGGCGTGGGCTTCGTGCCTTTCTTGGCCACAATAATGCGTTCACTATGCTGTGTGTAGTAGCTTACCCGCACTCCTTTTTTTTTTATTCATTATTAAATCTACTCCTCCATTACCCCTATTTGATTTTGTGTTTATAACCCTTTATTCACCTGAGCAAAAGTCTTGTTCTTCCTGCCACTGAACTTCACTATTCCCACTATATCTAATTTTAACCTATCCACTTCCCTTATTAAATTTTCTAACCTACCTGCCCGATTAAGGGATCTGACATTCCACGCTCCGATCCGTAGAACGCCAGTTTTCTTTCTCCTGATAATGATGTCCTCCTGAGTAGTCCCCGCCCGGAGGTCCGAATGTGGGACTATTTTACCCGCGAAATATTTTACCCACGAGGACGCCATCATCATTTAACCGTACAGTAAAGCTGCGTGCCCTCGGGAAAAATTACGGCTGTAGTTTCCCCTTGCTTTCAGCCGTTCGCAGTACCAGCACAGCAAGGCCGTTTTGGTTAGTGTTACAAGGCCAGATCAGTCAATCATCTAGACTGTTGCCCCTGCAACTACTGAAAAGGCTGCTGCCCCTCTTCAGGAACCACACGTTTGTCTGGCCTCTCAACAGATACCCCTCCATTGTGGTTGCACCTACGGTACGGCCATCTGTATTGCTGAGGCTCGCAAGCCTCCCCACCAACGGCGTGGTCCATGGTTCATGGGGGGAGGATGAGCATATATAAATCTTTTAAATTAATTTATTTTGGATAAGAAGAATGGTTACTTCATTTCAATTTAAAAAATTTATGTGAGCATATATAATTTTTTTAAATTAAAATGAAGTAACCATTCTTCTTATCCAAGAACTCATATGCAAAGTGGGTGAACTCAGCGCGCTGCTGTGATGATGATGTTGCCATCTGACAAACTAATTGATGAGGTAAGACTCCCAACGTGCTGAGCAGCAAGCTGTGTTAACTAAGCCCAATTTGCTTCTACTCCTCCCTAACTCACTGTCTGTGTAACTCATTCACTCACTTGCTATGTCATACAATATTTGTGTAATATCTGAAATTCACACAGGGTATAGATTTCTGTAGTAATGTCTAAGCATGCGCCAGTCAGTGGATTGCTACCAGGAACAGTTCATTCTGCTTGCTGTCAACTACAGTCTCATTTAAAGCCTTGAAAATAAAGACAGCTTTTAAAGGTCAAAATGATGAGTTACTAAATTTTAAAGATGACCAATAATAAAATTGTGACTATACTCATTCGCTGGACTCTGACTAAAATATCCTGAAACTTGGAAGTCATTTTTTACTCTCTGTGTAGCTGTGAAGTCTAAACGTGTATTTCAGAAAGGTTTTCTGTGAACGTGAATCTGGCCGGAGGACAGTGGACGTATTTCTCGTACCATTATTTGGCACTCGTCATTTGGCTGACGAACTGTTGTCAATTTCAGTCTCTGACAAAGTAATGTCACATTCTTCTTCCCCTTCTGAGCTGCTAAATTCATCGTCAAACTCAGGGTCACTATAGCCGTCCCGATTTGAAAGCATTGCGTAACGACAGTGTAGGAGAGGTGCTGAAAGCTCACGTTTTGTTGTCGAGTATCCGGAGATGAACACAGTAAAGGTGATAACTAGTACAACCACCGCAACTGAAACACAACAGCTGAGCAAAAAATATAGGACCGGGAGACATCTAGCGGCCGAACAGTTAACTGTCGGTGCCTAAATGGACACGAGTGGGGTTATATTTTTCCGACGGTCTGTCCTTGTGTTGCCCGAGTATACTAGAGATTTCAAGTTTTTTTCAAAATAATAGAATCGAGGTACCTCGGGGTTTTACGTTAAAGGGCCAAATAGAACCACGCGTATATACTGCACCCGGTGAAGCGGCCAAAAGGGGAGGAGGTTGACAAGGCATGTGAACTTCAGTGGCTGCAAAATCAGCTCAAATTTATGAAGTACTCGGTAGTACGAGCCCACTTATCTCTACGATGTTGCACCCGTGTGGCCCGGTTGCATCCACTGTTTGGTTGCGAAGAATTTCCAAAAGCCATTGTGTCCCCTCCTGTGGCAAGCTGGTCTCTAGTACCCCGGATACTGGAACTGACGTAAGCTGACCTCACTCTTATTCTCTCGGGGGTAGTTCTGGGTATGTTGTCGACCACAGGAGTACCTCGACATCACACACACACACACACACACACACACACACACACATTTCGTAGACACACACGTGCCGCGTGTGGACGGACGAGCACTGGCCTCTCGAAAAATGGTGTCGCGATACTATCGCACGAGAGGTAATGCCTCGGGATGCGGGATGTCCGTGACGTGCTGTTGTGAAGTCAGATTCCTTCGATCACTACCGTCCCCGACCCTAAGTCGTGCCGACAGCTCGCCACACTGTGACGCCGTGCCCCTCCGAAACACTGGAAGAATTGGACCTCTCCGCAAGTTACTGCTATTCTCACTGACGACGGTTGTCTGGGTTAATGTAGAACTTCATTTTGTTGCCAAACACAGTGCGATGCCGTCAGTGAGTAGTCCTCGCTTCCCCGCTACTTCGACACTTCGAACGGAACTCTCCGTGTCGTGATGTTAACAGCAGTCTGTGCTCGGGACGGTAATTCCCTAGTTTGGCTGCCCTTAGCCCCTTAGCAGTGAGGCAGGATAGCATAGAATGTCGTGGGAATTTATTTCTCGTTTTCAGACAGCCGGTGCGTTTGGGAACGGGTTCGATATTGTAGGGGTCGCCCACTCCCGGGTCGGAAACCCCTAATGTTTGTCAGGATGAAGGCCGCGGTACCTGTGTGGCGTCACCAGATGCAATAAAACGGGGTCAGATATTACTCAATCTATTTCTACGACTACGTCACATTGCCGTATCTTCGGCACCGGCCAGTGGCTCGACGAGCGTGTGAGGAACCTGGCGAACCCGGCGGCCGGTCCGGGCTGCCTCGTCTCGGCAGCGCCCGACCTGTACTTGGGCCGGTGACTCGTAGCGGGCGGGTTGCCGCCTGTGGTGTGGAATGCACACCCCGTCAGAAATTCCGCCCGGACGTGGCAGTGACGGCAGCACGCGTGTCGTCTCACACACTGTCTCGGGAGTCCTCGGTCCCTCCGTGCCCACTGCCCGTGTCGTCCCGTCGGACGGACTGTGATGTCGTATGCGGTGAGGTGTGCGGGAGGCCGATTGTGGGCTGCCGATTCGGTACAGTCTGCCTGACCCGAGCGATGCCGGAGTGTAAAACTGTTTATACGAGAGGCCGAAATGATGTCGGCACGCCCCTGGACTACTAGCCACTGGCAGCTGGTCCGTCCGTGGCTACAGATTGGTGGACATATTGTAAGGTGATAGGAGTATGACGGGTACTGGAGCAGTAGTGGAATAAGAAGTGCAAAGGAATGGATGTGCAAAATTGCAGACCACTATTTATAACATCGGTCTGCCGAATCCTCGAACATATTCTCAGTTTGAATATATTAAACGTTCTCGAGACTGAAAAGCTTATGTCCACGAATTAGCACAGTTTTAGAAAGCATCGCTTGTGGGAAACCTGGTTTGCCGTTTTTAATGTGAAATACTGTGAACAGTGCACGGAGGGCAACAGGCAGATTCCATATTTCCAGATAGCGTTTGACACAGTGCCCCATTGTAGGTTGTTAAAAAAGGTACGATAGTACAGAATAGGTTCACAGGTATGTGAGTCTCTCGAAGATTTTGTAAATTATAGAATCCAGTATGTCGTCCTCTATGGCGAGTGTTTGCCAGAGACGAGGGTATCGTCAGGAGTGGCCCGGGAAAGTGTGATAGGATTGTTATTCTTGTCTGTATACATAAATGAGTGGGTGCACAGGGTGAGCTGCAATCTGCAGTTGTGTGCTGATTATGCTGTGGTATACAGAAGGTGTTGTTCGAGTCTAGGAAGATACAAGATGACTTAGACAAAATTTCTAGTTGGTGTGATGGATGCCAGCTGACTCTAAATGTAGAAAAATGTAAGTCAGAGTTGACGAGTAAGAAAAACAAACCCGTGACGTTTGGATACCGCATTAGTAGTGTCGTGTGTGACACAGTCACATTGCTTAAATATCTGTGCATAATTCTGCAAAGCGATACGAAATTGAACGAGCACGTGAGGACTGTGTTAGGAAAGGCGAACGGTAGAGTTCGGTTTATCGGCATAATTCTGGGAAAGTGTTGTTCGACTGTAAAGAAAATCTCATACGGGAGGTTAGTGCGACCTGTTCTCGAGTACTGCTCGAGCGTCGGGAACCTGCACCGGGTCGGATTGTAGGAAGACACGCACGCAGTTTAGAGGTGGGCTGCTAGATTTGTCACCGGTCGGTTCGAACCTCACACGAGTGTTACGGAGATGCTTTGGGAACTCGAACAGGAATCCCTGGAGGGAAGGCGACATTCTTTTCGAGGAACACTATAGAGAAAATATAGAGAACGGGCATTTGACACTGACTGCAGAACGGTTCTAGATGTGGGAAATGAGGGCTCGTACGGAGGCATACAGAAGTTCATTTTTCCCCGGTTCCATCTGGGAGTGGAACGAGAAAGGAAATGACCAGTGGTGGTACAGGGTAGTTCTCGCCTGAGGTGGATTGTGATAATCGGAGCCCAAATGACAGGGATGCCACCAGTCCTACTGATCGACTGCCTGTAGCCTAGTGAGGTGACATATTTAGGGCATTGAGGAGAGGCTCTTCTTTTTGACATCGTTTGTCACGACCGAATCATTTCTGCTCGTTAAGAGTTGTCGGTGGGCTTCTGTTGTACCACATTTGCTCAACCAATTTGTTTCGGTGTCATAACGGCTTTCTCAAACCTGACGGGTGGTGGTGTTTCTTCCTAAGCGCACCGTACACAATGTTAAGAGAGACAGATAGGTCTGCACTCGTCTAACACATTTTCGCTTAGCTCGCTCGCGTCGACTTGAGGAAATGCTGACGTAGCATTGTTTCTGTAAATACGTAGCAGCTGGTTCGTGTCAATACTTCAGTGTACTCGAGCGAAGCCGTTCTCTTCAGACTTAGAAAATTTCACTTCCCTATCCCCATACTTTCTCGATACGTGTCACCGTCCCCAGTGCAGTACTGTGAGCTTCCACTGTGGTCGACAGAGTACGGTGGCGCAGCGGTAAACACACTGAACTCGCATTTGGGAGGACGACAGTTCAAACCCGCACCTAGCCGTCCTGATTTGCGTTTTCTGTGATTTCCCTAAAATGCTTAAGACAAATGCTGTGACGGTTTGTTTGAAAGGGCACGTCCGATTTCCTTCCCCGTCCTTCCCTAATCCCTCAGTCTCTAACGACCTCACTGTAGACGGGACGTTAGACTCTAGTCTCCTCTCCTTCTTTCTCCTCCGTTGTGGTCGACCGGAAAGTCGATGGATGACCTGTACGTCTGCCCCCACGTTCCCACGAGGTCCGAGATGGAGCCATTTTCGCATCCGAATACCACAAAAATCTGGATGTTGCACGAGTTGGCCAGCTGGCCAAATGGTGACCCACAATGGGGCCCCTTTTAAACTCCTTCGGGTGCTGTTAACACTGTCTCACATTAGTGTGTGCAGCATCTCCGTGTCCTTCACGGTTATCAGGCAACACCTGACACTGTTTATTCCCCTTACATACCTTACCAGCCCGGTAACAACAGTAATGCACTCTGGTCCATTGACATCTTCTGGGTGCTGTCGCATTTTCTGTATACTCAGTGGGGCCTCCACCTTAGGAAGGGTGCATCATAACAGGACACACAACTCCTTCAACATTTTGTTCCGATACAAAAAGGGAAAACAGGTGGGCTCCGAGTGTCTTTAGTTGCCTCAATATCTTAACTTCTCAGTGCTAAAATTTAGACACTGTTGTTAGAGAAAAGTCACCAGAGGTATTACTTACATCCTTATACATCTTGTAGAACAACTGACAGAATAAGATGGAGAAACTGAGAGACCGTACAGAGACTTAACGGCACACTGCACAGGAATGTGACGGGAAATGGGTGAAATTATAATAGCACACAAAGATCCTCCACCTTCAGTTTTTGAGTATAATGGAGATATGCTCTGTACCCAAACGATAGAAGGTGGTCAGAAAGTTGTCCTCTAATAACAGACTGCATTTGTGCCCAAAATAGAACTAATTTGTATCTGCAGTGTCAGAGTGCTGATCAAGTTTGACTCGAAATAGGAAAACACTTTGGCATATCTCCACAGCAGCACTCAGCACTTCCTCGATCAGGAATCTGTGTAATTTCTGTTGTCAAATCTGTAGGTATCTTCCTTGGTGCAGTTGTGTAGAATTTGGAGGAGATTCGGTGCTAGAATGGTCACTCCCCCCGAGCCAGTGTAGAGTCCGAAAAATTTGCACCTAGCTCGAGACAAAGCCCACACAGAGTTGAAAAATAACATCTCCTCGATAACTGACTGACAGTTTGATAAAATGCAGATGATTTCAATACGGTAGAGTACGGTGGAGGTTTTGTGATGTCTGAGGTGCAAAGGATTCTGTATAAATTACTAGTGAACCCGGCAGTGCTTTGCAATTGCTAAATAAGTACGGGTATTGGATATACATCGTAAACTCCTTCCCACCTCTCTGCTCATCTCTTTCACCCCCTCTTTTTGTCCCCCCCCCTCCCCCCCCCCCTCTCTCTCTCTCTCTCTCTCTCTCTCTCTCTCTCTCTCTCTCTCTCTCTCTGTGCATCAGCACCCTTCCCCCCCTGTTCATGTTGTCCTTCCCCCTTCTATCTCCATTTCCTCTCCCCCTCTCTCTTCATCACCTTCTTGCCCCTCTCTGACTTCAATCCTTGTTTATTGTTATTGTGTATGAAACCTTCATTCGGAATGGAAGTTGCTTAAAATGAATGGTCAGTCAGTGGTGATCATTGGTACGTGGTGTACGAGAGAATACCTCCAACTACTGGATGTGTGAAGATAGTGGTTTTAATCTGTGAATCAGTAGGATTACAAAGTTTTGAACAATTCAGATTCTCTTGTAATATTCTAATTGTAAGTCAGTAATCCACAAATAAACCTTTCTGTGTAAAACTGATGGTGAGGAAGAAAACTAAACAGTACATTGTTGTGTGTACAATATTTGTTACAAATCAAATGGAAATAGAAAGAATATACATGAGAAAAATAATTTGCCTAATGGCTCACATGCCTTCCTACCGTAGTTGAAACTGACTACAAGAAAGAAAATGAAACTATACATTTTCACAGCACTGCCAGTTTCAACAGACAACCTGTATGTCAACCTCAAGATGACTGTACATTACCATTTGAAAAAGTATGTAGCCTAGTTCCATCTTTGTTTATTAATATATCGTCTAAAAATTTGAAGTAAATTGGTCAAGAAATTTTTGATGTTTTTGGTAACATTTCCCCTCTATACGTTACATATTATATATCATATATTCTAAACATATGTAGCCCATGTCCATCTGAAAATTTACTAAAATGTCGTATTGTAAAAATATGAAGTAAATTGGTCACTTCTTTTTGAGATTTTTGGAAACAACATTAGATGGCAATTTGCCTGTATATGGTAGTATAGATTTTGAGGGTGCATTTGTGAGAGATTAAGTAAATAAAACTTATTTAAAGACCAGCATCACAAAAGCACTGACTGCAGCAGTAATGTGCATTTATTTACGGGCAAAGGTCCCGAGTTAGAGTCTCGGCCTGTCACACAGTTTTAATCTGCCAGAAACTTTTATATCGGCACACACTCTGCTGCAGAGTGAAAATTTCATTCTATTTACAGACAACTTGTTTTCATCGAGCAACCGTCTTCAAATCACAAATTAGCATTGAATCAGCCTAAAGAAAATTTCCTTGGTGTGCAGTACGTAATTATCAGTAGCACATTCATCACTTAATTGTGCATCTGTTACCTTATTGATTTCTGCTAGTCATGAAATGAACAAATTGACAGTCCATTACACTGTTCCTTATATCGAAATCTGCATTAAGACTCCACAAGCCACCTTACGCTGGGTGATGGAGGGTACTATGTGTACTACAGTCACTTCCCCTTTTCTTGATCCAGTAACAAATAGTTCACAGGAAGAATAATTGCTGGTAAGTCTGTGTGGGCTCTAATTTTACCTTCACGATCTTCTCATAACATATACCAGGTGATCAAAAAGTCAGTATAAATTTGAAAACTTAATAAACCACGGAGTAATGTAGATAGAGGGATAAAAATTGACACACATGCTTGGAATGAAAAGGGGTTTTATTAGAACAAAAAAAATTAAGTTCACAAAATGTCCGACAGATGGCGCTGGACAGCAAAACGTCAGTGACTGCGCATGACAATTGTGTATAAAAGGATCTGTAATGAGAGAAAAAGAGAGAGAGAGAGAGAGAGAGAGAGAGAGAGAGAGACTGAGAGTCAGGTGCGCCAGCAGTCGCAGCATGTTCACGTTACCTGAAAAGGCACTTTTAGTGAAGCTGTATTATCAGAATGGGGAATGTGCTAGTTCAGCGTTACGATCCTATTGCCATAGGAAGGGGATTCGAACGGGTAAAGGTCCATTGACAAATGCAGCTGTGGCGAGAATGATTTCGAAGTTCCAAGCCACGGGTTGTTTAGACGATAGAACCCGTAGTGGCCGACCGAGCACAAGGCGTAATGCTGCTGAGACAGTTCAGGAAGTAATGGAGTCTGTAGTGGGTTCGTCTACGCACGGGGGAAGTCAGCGCTCTTGCAGTTGCACGTCGCACCGACATTCCATACACTACTGTTTGATTGGCACCGAGGCGTACCCTCCGATGCTATCCGTACAAAATCCATCGGCATCACAAACCGTTACCTGGCGATTTAGTGAAGCGGAGGGCATTTGCGGTGTGGGCGTTTCAAAAGATGGTGGAAGATGACGATTGGTCGAGTAACGTGTTGTGGACCCACGAAGCTCATTTCATGCTCCGAGGGTCTGTCGACACCCACAAGTGCAGAATTTGGGCTACCGAAAATCCTAGAACTGTCGTGGAAACTCCACTGCACAACGAGAAAGTCACGGTACGGGTCGGATTTACCACATCTACCATTATCGGGCCTTTTATCTTCGAGGAAATGCGTGATTCTGGTTTTGTAACTGCTACCGTGACAGGTGAGAGATACGCCGATACGTTACAGAATCGCATCATCCTCAGCCTGGCTGATAAACACCTGCTGGAACGTACAATGGTTTTGCAGGATGGCACCCCACCCCATATCACTAGACGCGCGAAAGATCTCTTGCGCGTGTCGTTTGGTGGTGATCGTGTGCTCAGCCACCACTTTCGTCACGTTTGGCCACCCAGGTCCCCATACCTCAGTCCATGTGATTATCGGCTTTGGGGTTATCTGAAGTCGCAATTGTATCGTGATCGACAGACGTCTCTAGGGATGCTGAAAGACAACATCCGACGCCAATGCCTCACCATAACTCTGGACATGCTTTACAGTGCTGCTCACAACGTTATTCCTCGACTACAGCTGTTGTTGAGGAATGATGGTGGACATATTGAGCATTTCCTGTAAAGAACATCATCTTTGCTTTGTCTTACTTTGTTGTGCTAATTATTGCTATTCTGATCAGATGAAGCGCCATCTGTCGGACATTTTTTGAACTTTTGTATTTTTTTTTTTTTTTTTTTTTTTTTTTTTTTTTTTTTTTTTTTTTTTTTTTTTTTTTTTTTTTTTTTTGGTTCTAATAAAACCCCATGTCATTTCAAGCATGTGTGTCAATTTGTACCTCTCTGTCTACATTACTCTGTGATTTATTCAGTTTTCAAATTTATACTGACTTTTTGATCACCTGGTATGTAGGAGAGAAGAATATAATTGTTTGACTCTTGTAGGATTGTACACTCTTTGAACTATTGTCAGTAAGCTACACTGCAGTGCAGAACACCTGTTGCAGTGTTTGCCACTGGAATTTGCGGTCCTTCCAGTGAATCTGTTTCTGGCCTCTGCCTTACCTGCAGTTTGTTGTATGTGGTCTCTCTACTTCAGATCACTCTGTACACGTGCACTCGGATATTTTACAGACATTGTTTATTTATTTATTTTATTTATTTATTTAACCTGGCAAGATTAGGGCCATCAGGCCCTCTCTTACATCTAACCAGGCATTCTACTTATTTTACATTCATATGTTTTAGTAGGCATGTTAAACTACATCTAGTACAAAAAGTGAAATAAACAATTAGAAAGGGACACCTGGAAAAATACATACATATAGAGTTGTTTATGTCGAGGGTCAGTTGCCGGTCCCTACACCGAATGTCGATCCGCTGCAGGTCTTTCTGCTTTTTGCTACAATTTTCCAGCATTGTGATTAAGAAGCCTCCTGAAACTTCATATACACAGTGGACCATTTTAATCCATAATTCAGAATGAAGGTGAGAAACCACAAAATG